>NW_024412376.1:137094745-137269212 GCF_014898765.1 Herpailurus yagouaroundi | reverse complement strand
TGAAAAAAAAAAATTTAAGATGAGGAATTTGGAGGCGCCAACTGGGGTGGGGGGGGGACTCAGTCGGTTAAGCATCTCGGTTTGGGCTTCGGTCGCGGTCTCACGGTTTGTGACATCGAGCCCCGCTTTGGGCTCTGCACTGACAGTGTGGGGTCAGCTTAGGATTCTCTCTCTCTCTCTCTCTCTCTCTCTCCTCCTCCTCCCCAATTCATGCCTGTTCTCTCTCTCACCCACAAAATAAATAAAAATACACTTAAAAAAAAAAAAAGAAAGAATTTGGAGGAAATTTCTCACATTCTCCCTAGTGCATACATTCTGGAGTTCTTGGTTTGGGGGAAGTGAAAACGATGAAACCAGCTTTTCCACTTTCTTAACCTAAGCCACTATTGGTCATCTTGTTTTCAAGGCAACAACAAAATCCCATGAAAGTTCAAAATCCAAATCCAATGAGGCACCACAGTGAACTCTGCCGCATTAATTTAAAAAATTCTAACCAGGACGTAAAGGAAAGACGGAACACAGACGATGACAAGTGACTCTGTGCTAAAACTGAATCACGTGACCACGCTGAGGGGGACAAAGGAGCCGACCTAAGCACCTGTGCACAGGGCTGGAGGCTGTAAGGCTAAACACTAAGTGAGCTGTCCACACACACTGTGCTCTAGATGGCAATTTGTTCCTCCCAGGGCTATATATTCAGACTACCTTATATGTATGCTGGGATTGAACAACTATAGACATTTTATAGTTTATTTATTTTTGAGCGGGGGACAGGGAGAGAGAATCCCAAGCAGAGACTCCATGCTGTCAGCACAGAGCCCAGTGCGGGCTCGAACTCATGAACCGTGAGATCACTACCTGAGCCAAAATCAAGAATCAGACGCTTAACCGACTGAGCCACCCAGGCACCCCCTGGGTACAAATATTTCAGACAGTCAGAGCCAGGTTTCCTCCCTGGAGGAGGAGAGCAGGATGTTTGGAATGAGCTTTTAGAGCTAGGCTGCAGTCAGAATGCCGGTCCCAGCGTATGCTTGTTCTAAAGATATATACAGAAAGGAATAGAAGTGGGTGTGGGTGTGGGTGTGGGTGTGTTATACACATAGAAGCCTAGAAGCAGCGATGCCTCTGCTTCAGTGAGCACACCCACTGTCCTGAGCTTTATTTCTACACCCAATTGTACAGTAAGAGGAACCAGGGCTCCTTGATTGCTGGCCAATTCTGGGGCTGAGACAAGGGAAATACAAGGTGACAGGATGAGTCTGGACCCTCTTGTGGTTCCACCAGTGAGAATGGGCCAAAGGGTAAAAGAAAAAGGAAGGGATCAAGAGAGGGAGGGAGGCAGAAGGGGGGGGGGGGGAAGGAAGGAAGGAAGGAAGGAAGGAAGGAATGGAGGAAGGAAGGGGGGGAGAGGGAAAGAGAGTTGGAGGAAGGGAGGAAGGAAGGAGGGAGGGAGGAAGGGTAGAAGGAAAGGAGGGAAGGAGGGAGAAATAAAGAGCATGGAACCCTATCAAAAGGACACGGGCACCAACCTGAAAGAGCCCCCGATCACAGTAATAACTGTCACAGGCAAGATCCACCACTGGATGGTGTAGTGGCTTGAATTGTGTTTCCTAAAAAACGTGTTGAAGTCCTGACACCTGATGCCTGCGAATGTGATCTTATTTGAAATTAGGGCCTTTGCAAATGTAATCAAGTTAAAATGAAGCACACGGGACTATGGTGGGTCCTAAATCCAATGACTGGCATCCTCATGCGAAGAGCGGACAGAGGCACACACACAGGAAAGACGGCCATGGAAAGACAGAGGCAGAGCTTGGAGGGGAGCAGCCACAGAGCAAGGGACACTGAGGATTGCTAGCAACCAGCAGCAGCTAGGAGCGAGGCATGGAACACACTCTCTCTCAGGGGCTTCGGAAAGAAGCAGCGCTGCAGACCCCACAGTCTCAGCCTTCTGGACTTCTAAACGGGGAAAGAATAAATTTCTGTGGTTTCAGGCCACCCAGTTTGTGGCAATTTGTTACACGAGCCCTAAGAAACTAATACAGATGGTAGAACTAATGGGTGAAACCTTAAGTGGAAATAGGATACCTGCCTCAGCTCAAAGGCTCTCCTCTCAAATGTTAATTGCGACAGGGAAAAAATGGTGACTTTACCAAAGTGAAAGCTGATGGCCGTCGCCTTGACCAAAGGATGGAAGTTAACATCACTAGTAATCTGTACGGACATCACGCCCCCCTGCTGTGATGCAGTGGGAAAGGCACATCGGATCCTTCCCGGAACACGGACCCTCCATCCAGTCAGGAGAAACAACTGGCCAACTTACACTGAAGGGCATCCTGCAAAATAACAGAATGGTACAGAGTAAAGCATCAAGATCATAAATCCCAAGAAAAGAAATGAGGGACGATCACAGCTCAGAGGAGACCAGACGACCAAAGGCAGTGAGTGATCCCAGGACACTATTGGAACGACTGGTGTGGCTTCACCAGTAGCATTGTACCCGCGTTAATGTCTTAGTCTGGATCACTGGTCTCCAGTGACGTAAGATGCTGACATGGAGGGGAACGGGGTGAAGAGCACACAGAAACTCTTTGCACCGACACTGCAACTCTTGTATATATTCAGAGTGATCTCTACATCTTAAAAATAATCAAGGGTTGGGGAGGACTGTTGCTGGGGAGAAGCAGGGGTTGAAATCCAGCGGGGAGAGTCAGGCAAATCATCACGGGTCGATTCGGACCCAAGAAATCGGGCACGGCGCTAGCCAAGCGCCACCCGAGCCTTACCGCTCCTGTCACATTTTCAGGGCCCCCGGGGCACCGACAGCTCAATCGTTCAAACACCACACAATGTGTTCAACGTTTTTATTTTTAACTCTGTTTTGGTAGTACAAAAGTCGTAAAAGTACAAACCAGGCAGTTAAAAATACATCTGACACTCAAAATGGTGCAAAATTTCCTTTACAAATTTTTACATCAAGGTCGTAGCCAACTCACGCGTTACACCAGAAGTTAGCCCATCGTTAGTGTTTTATACAGTAAGTTTGTTGTGGACCCCGATCCTTCTAAAGAAGGAAGAAAAACACAAGCCCTGTAAACATCAGTTGCATTGGGAACACTTAAGAATTATTAGTAAAAAGCTTATGTGTTAACACATTGAATGCGTAACTTTTGGCATATTTGGAAGCCGGCCAGACAAAAACTGCTCAAGTATTAGAAAATATTTAAAACGTACTCTTGGTATAAACACAATTTTAAATATGTTTGAGTATTCTCTTGCCTGTTGTATTGCTATAAAAAAAGTGCTCTGACCTGAAAATTTAAAAATAATTAAAGCTGAAGAATATCTTACATTTTATTCCTCACCACTTGAGGGCGTGATATTTTTAAAGCCAAAAACGGTGCTTTATTTTTAAAAACTAAAACTATCGGTCTAGACCGCACCTAGAGTATTTACACTAATACACACCCCCAGAATTCCTATATCGCTCCTTGCTGGACCTCAGTGGAATCTTTTTTCCATACTGACCTCCTCTAGTCCACTGTGTGTTACATATGCACACACAGCTCGTATTAGTTGTCAGTTAAAAAAAAAAAAAATCACATGAAATCGAACCTACCATTCATTTCAAAGGTTGGGAATTTTTCATTTCGATGCCAGAAACAAAATGGAATGAGCATATTTATGGGGAATAGTTTACACTACATTTTTATGGAAATCCTCCTCTTGGGAGTGAAGTGAGAAAGATGCTTTCTCGCTGAGATGAAAGAAGTGCCCCGGGGCATCCATCACACCCACACTGACGACAGGTCTCCGGGCTCCTGGCCCCAGGCCCACGCCTATCATAAATGTGCTACTAACTCCGCCCCGGTTCTTTCAGGTGTTTCATAAACTACAAAGCTAAAAATAATAATAATAATAAATAAAAGTGAGGTTTTCCAGGCTTACGGGGGAAATGCAACCATTAAGAGTCTTTTAAATAACGCGCATTGGTTAAAAGACGGAAAATAGGAAAAGCCCAAGGAAAACATGCCAGAGGAAGGTACGGGCCCATCCTGCCTCAGAAGTCGGGGGTTTTTGTGTTATTTTGTCCCCAGGTTGTCAAAACAAGCATTTTTGTGTTTTCTTTTTAGACACTTTAAGCTATTTCCCCCCTTTATTCGACGGACTAAATAAGAATTGCTTAGTGCAAGTTAAAAAAAAAAAAAACAAAAACGCCCTCAATATTTTGTAAGTGACCTGGGAGTGGCACGGTGGTGGCAGGAGTCAATGCGGAGTCCTTGGTCCAGGAATCCAAAGTCTGGCATCTGGTGCCATCTGACTCCATGATGTCTCGGGGGGCCAGTTTCTCAGGACGAGGCCAGATGATCTGCAAGGACCTTTCACACCAAAGCCTCATCTGTATCTCTTGTAACAGTGAAGCTCTCAGAGGATCTTCTTGTAACCAGTTGCAAAATGAGATCCACAGGTGGCGACAAGAGTGTGCGTGTGCAGATGTGCATGTGTGCATGCGCACATGCACACACACACACACACACACACGGAAACACCCCCAAGCATCGGCTCGATTGCACACGAATAGTTCCCCTACACACAGTGATCATACAGGAAAAACTGCAAAATGTACACCAAGGCCAGTAATGGGAGATGGGGAGGTATGGTGGCTGGGAAAGTTCTTAAATGAGCTCTTTTCTTCACTGGAAACGCAATACATTTTCCATCAGACTTTTAAACCCAAAACTTGATTCAAAGCAAACTGAATTCTGTATCCAGCACAGCACAATATTGCCTTGGAGCTTCTATCCACGTGCCTGCAGACTCCACAATAGAAACTTTATAGAAATTTTAAAAACCTCCCCAAGCAATTTCTTATCTTGTAAGTCCTCAGTGTCTTAAAACTCTTCAAATGAAGTCACCCCTGCAAGAGAAAACAAAAAGGTAAGGCTTTCCGGAAGGTAAACATCCTATCACATATTAACCTGTGTGGATATTTAAAAACACAGAGGAATTGTAATCAATCCTGACCCCATCCCACCCCACCCCACTGTGTTCCTTCCCGGGACCATTATTACATTTCTTCTAGAATTCAGTCTAAAGAAATGTAAGTACCACAATTTCAAAAGGACCTCATTATCGAGGTTTTATAAACCAAGAAAGAAGAGAATTTGAGAACCACAGTAGACTAAGGGTACCAGTCTGTTTCAACAGGAGTTTCTACAGTGAAGGACTGGTCGGGCATTCTCCCCCAAGTCGTGTATCACTTCTTCTCAGGACCGTGCTCTTTAACTCCTCGGCCACATTCTGCCAAGTATGAGCAGTAGGACGAATGTGTTCAGTCACAACGAAACTTCTATGTATCAGATAAGGTGTCTTTCCCAAGCGGCACCAGACAGAGTTAACTCTGGGTCTCTACTGGGCACACAAGGCATCTTGGCTGGGATTTCACTGGGCAAATAAGAACACAATGAAAGGGCCCAATCCTAGGTGTTCATTGTAACTCGAGGGCTGCATTGTGTCTTTAAGTTCTAACAACTGGTCCGTCCGTGTCAATGTCTACATTTATATTACAGATGAAGCCCCTGATAAACTTGTAAAACAGTTTTCTATTTTTCAAGGCTGTTTTCTGTTGTTGTTTTTACAAACATCTCCAAGTGACAGACAGTTACATGCCCGTGTACGTTCCGGTTTTGCAGGCTGGGAAAACTTAGGACATGACTGAGATTCTACTTCTGCCTGTGTGTGTTGAAACACACATATCACATAGGCCGACGTATAACAGGTTAGGGAATGAAGCATTCTCCCTTCTGCCTGCAAACACCAAAAAAACAAAAAACAAACAAACAAACAAAAACCACCCAGATGAAACCAACTTGCAGAAATAGGAAGAATAAAACTCAAGAGGCATCTTAATTTAAATGTTACTTTGTACTTATAGCTCCTTCTTCAAGATCTAACAGTATCCATATTATCCTCTTCTGTAATAATGTCATATACAGTATTCATAATAATTATGAGAAAGAGAGAGAGAGAGAGAGAGAGAGGAAGAAGAAGAAGAAGAGAAAGAAAAAGAGAGAGAGATTGCCCAAATGAAAAGATTTGGGTAAAGGATCCTTCTCTCCTTAGCTAAAAAGGAAGTAAAACACTGTCCCCTAGAGGGTTTGGGGTTTTTTTAGTGTTTTATTTATTTTTGAGAGAGAGAGCATGAGCGGGGTAGGACAGAGAGAGAAGGGGACAGAGGATCTGAAGCAGGCTACACACTGACAGCAGTGAGCCCATGTGGGGCTCAAACTCACAGACCACGAGATCATGACCTGAGACGAAGTCAGGCGCTCAACTGACCGAGCCACCCCGGCGCCCCTGCCTTTTTTTCTTATGTTTTATTTTATTTATTGTTTGAGAAGGGAGGGAGGGGCAGAGAGAGAGAGAGAGAATCTTAAGCAGGCTCCACACTCAGGGCAGAGCAGGACGCGGGGCTCAATCATACAACCAACCATGACATCCTGACCTGAGCTAAAATCAAGAGGCAGACGCTTAACCGACTGAGCCACCCAGGCACATCTGGAGTTTTTGATTATACATGAAAACAAGAATTCCCTGCCCTGCATAGCTATAGCCTAGCACGGCCAAACCATGGATCTGTACCGTAGCACTGAACAAAGACAAGCGTGGGAACACTTGCATTTGAGAGTTGATGAATATGAAAGATGTTAGCAAGGGAAAAGGTAGAAAAGGCAAAGATAGAGAAATAGAAAAATGGTCCTAAAAGATAAAACAGTAAAAAGTAGGAGCGAAATTTCGAAACTAGGCTATTGTCTACAATATAGGGAGTCAACTATTTTTATGTCTCCTCCTTTTATCTTCTGCTCCCTTAGACCTAAATTTTTTTGCATCAAGGGAAACAAGGAGGTCAAGGGCAAGGAATGCAAGGGCCTGGAATGCAACGTTTCATCACAGTAAGCGTTTTCGATCCAATATAGGAAAACTTCCAACTTAGAATTCTTTGTACGATGTCACTGACTGTGAACAAACAGTGGGCACGACTGAGGGCTGGGCTAAGGCAGGATCTGGAGCCGGAGGCCTGGATTTGAATCCAGACCCCTAGACTCTAATCCAGCCCCCTGTGACTACCTGGGGAACCCTGGGCCGCTCTGGAGCATTTCCTCAAAGGGCTGTTGGTGGTTTTGCAAAAGCACACGATGCTTAACACAGGGCCAGCAGTCAGTACGCTCCCCAAGACTAGCTAGTATGATCGTTACCGTCATCCAACTGCCCTAAACTATCATGCTGGCTTCAACGGCTGCATTTTGTGGCTGGTTAAAATTGTACTAGATGCAGTCTGAGAGAGGAAGCGAAAGATACAATTTGCTGCTTAACGTCCTCACTACTAGTAGCCGACACTAAACCGGAAAAGGAAAGTTAACCTTTCTAAAAACTCTATTAAAGCTACCCGGCACTGATACGCGCTTCTGGGCTCTCCCTCTTCAAAAACACGTGTTTATCAAAAGACGGCACTCCACCAGTACAGAGGCTCTCCATTTCCAGGTAAAGACCTCTTCTATCAGAATGACCATCTCGGGCAAAGAAGACACCACCCCCTCTAGGGCTTGTACATTTCCAGCTGTGAACTCACGTGTGGGGCTGTGTCATGGGCGCATTTCCACATTGCTAAATTTCTTCTCACCGGCATCCTCCAGTCGTGAATACATTCGTGTGGAGAAACAAACACATACTTTTAAGTGCTATTTCTCCAACACAGCACATTAACATTAAAAGGTGCCTTCCTTGAGGTCTCACAGCGGTCAGACACCATGGGTGGACTGTGAGAAAACCCTCCGCCCACCCATTATTCTCCGTTCCCATCACCAGGGGACCCGACCACAGTAACAAGCCAGACTTTCCTCTCTCTGGGGATAATTTGGTGATTACTGTCTCACATACGAGTGCTCAAGCTGAAAGAAGTTCAGCAAAACTTCCTTACAATGAAAAGACGATTGGGAAATCCCAAGCGTGACCATTTCCCCTCATAAAACAAGCCTGATGGAGAGAGATCAGAAAAGGTTTATCTGGAAAGAAGGAAGAGGTCATTCTAATTATAAAGATAAAGCCCTAATTCCATTATTATATTATGGTTCCACGGAAGCCACAATACAGCACATCTTCAATTAGGACGTACATGTACCTTGTTAAAAAAGGACTCTCCAGAAAAACAATAGCTGGTCCCTTTAAAAAATAGAAACATGTTTTAAAAAACATGGACACTGAACACTAAGACCTCCAAGGACAGGGAGTTAAGGAAGGAAAACACAATCTGATTAATAATAACAGTAGCTGACATTTACAGAGTGTTTTCCATGTGCCAGGCACTGCCACGCTTGGTATTCTAGAATTGTTAACTCAATCTTTCCAATGACTCCATGAGTCAAGGACGATCCCCATTTTCACAGGAAGAAACGGAGTCTTCCAAGTTCAATAACTTGCCCACAGCCACACAATTAAGAATGGTGAGGTAGCAGTTGTATGCCATGCAGCCAGACGTGGAAGCCCACCCACTCACCCCCACGCTGCACTGGCACACCAGTCCCCACGGGAACAGCCACAGCGTCACTGAGATCTTCCGGTTCCTTCACTTCCTGTTCCCCACCTGTGTGGGGGGCAACAGACAGGAAACGCAGAAACTGGAAACCTGGCCTGGCCACTCTCTAGGGAGAGTGCGGCTCTTCTAGTTCATCGTAGCTACACAGGAACCCGCAGAGGCTCAGACCCTGAGAACATCAAAAGTGCACGTGGAACATGGCACGACATGAGTAGATACAAGGCTCCGGCATCGCAGAGCTGGATTAAGACTTTCCTAGAACGCATTTCAATGAAATGGAGAGGGCAAGTTGTTTATAGAAACAGAGCTAAGATTAGAACAGTAATATTCATACTCAAAGTCCTACAGCAACACATACGTGATCTTTCACCAGTAATCTGTGACCCTTAGAGACTCTAACTTCCTAATTAAATTTTTTTTTAACGTTTATTTATTTTTGAGACAGAGAGAGACAGAGCATGAATGGGGGAGGGGCAGAGAGAGAGGGAGACACAGAATCCGAAGCAGGCTCCAGGCTCTGAGCCATCAGCCCAGAGCCCGACGTGGGGCTCGAACTCACGGACCGCGAGATGGTGACCTGAGCTGAAGTCGGACGCCTAACCGACTGAGCCACCCAGGCGCCCCTCTAACTTCCTAATTAAAGGATTACCTTCTACTAGGCTCTCCTGAACACTCTGTGGTTATACGCCCACAGGTCATTTTGCTGAAAATGTGAAGGCAGTACTGCCTGCATCAAGGGGCACCTTAGCCGGTGCGGGTAAATGGATGATACCAGAAGGTACTTGGTGTTTGCAGTCCTTTAAATCTTGCTCTGGTCTAAATTGTGTGTTACATTTTATAAATTAATATTAATGCCTTCCTATTTTTTAAACGTTCATTTACTTTTGAGAGAGACAGAGAGAGAGAGTGAGTGCAAGCAGGGGGAGGGCAGAGAGACAAGGGGAGAGAGACAATCCCAAGCAGGCTCCACACTGTCAGTGCAGAGCCCAATGCGGGGCTCGAACTCACAAACCTTGAGATCATGACCTGAGCTGAAACCAAGGGTCGAATGCTTAACACACTGAGCCACCAAGGTGCCCCAGTGCCTTCCTATTTTAATAAAGTCTCCACATTTAATAAAAAGCTAATGCAGACTAATGGATAGATCCATGGTACACTAGCTAATCAGTGAAGTCTCTTTAAGTCAGCCGTTCCTCAGGATGATACACAGCACCTTCTTTAGAAGCAACTCAAATGCTACTTAAAAAAACTGCCAATTCTTTGGACTGCACCCATGACCTACAAAGTCAGGATTGAGGGGACTGGAGCCCAGGACTCCCCTTTCTTACCAGGTGCCTTAATGCACATAGAAAGGTTTAAGCCATGAGATAAAACCCAGTACTGTTTGTCAACTGATAAAAACCACAAGAATTAAGTTCACTTCCAAAGGGCAAAGCCTACAAACACAACCCTACGTAGTCAGCTGAGGACAAAAACTGTATCAAAGAAATGGAGGAGGAAACAGATATGAAGCATTTCAAGACTCAACTATTAATAACAATCTCAGCAACTCAATCTGAATTACAACATTTTATAGCTCAGAAATCTTTTTTTTTTTAATTTTTTTTTTCAACGTTTATTTATTTTTGGGACAGAGAGAGACAGAGCATGAACGGGGGAGGGGCAGAGAGAGAGGGAGACACAGAATCGGAAACAGGCTCCAGGTTCTGAGCCATCAGCCCAGAGCCTGACGTGGGGCTCGAACTCACGGACCGCGAGATCGTGACCTGGCTGAAGTCGGACACTTAACCGACTGTGCCACCCAGGCGCCCCAATATAGCTCAGAAATCTTACACTGAACTATTAACTAAAAAAATTTGACGCAGTGTCAACTACAAAATTGTGGGATTACAGAATCATTTTTCTAAAGTTTATTTTGAGAGAGTGAGCAAGCAGGGGAGGAGCAGAGAGAGAGGGAGACAGAGAGAATCCCAAGCAGGCTCTGCGCTGTCAGTGTGGAACCTGACGCAGGGCTTGAACCCATGGACAGTGAGATCGTGACCTGAGCCAAACCCAAGAGTCGGACACTTAACCAACTGAGCTACCCAGATGCCCCAGGATCATTTTTTAACTTCTTTCATAATAGTTTGGAACTAGAGTTTAGCTCATTTGCGGACGTCTATTTTAATGATCAGATGAATGTGCTAGCATCACACCTGTTAAGAAACCACTGAGCGCCAGCTGTGTACATATGGCCACCTGCAGGCGTGACAGAAGGTAAGACATGGTCTAAAATCTCAAAGAGCTTGGTGCTTATACAAGGAAGTGTTAAGTGATCAGCTTCAACCCACGACAAAACGAGAGACGTTGTGTATCATTTCTTAAACAAAACTGGGGTATTTTATAACTTGCTTTTTCAGCTAATGATAGACAGTAAATGCTCTACTGTACCAAGGAACCAGCTCCGCTCAGGGATGTGACAGTGCCCATCCCCCTCCACCCTCTTCAACATCAAGTGCTAACCAGGGAAACCACGTGAACCAGCTGGCCTGGAGGTCTCGGTTTACTTATGTTTATTCTTTGAATGCATGTGAGTAATTATTTACAGTGTCCCTTTCACTCTCGGAAGAGTTCCATTTTGAATATAAGTTATATCATCACTGCTAGTGTTAACATTCATCTTCGCCAACAGAAAAGCAAAAAGCAATCTCATTATTTTAGTTTGTATTTATTTGAGTATTAGGAAGTTTGGGCATTTCCCATTGACCATTGTGTCTTTCATGCATTGCAAGGGTTCTGCAACCAACTCCAGTGTGTGTGTGTGTGTGTGTGTGTGTGTGTGTAGGCAGGGTTTCTCCCACACCACAAAGTAATGTTCAAGACAACTGATGGGTGTCCTACAATTCAACTCAATCCTACCTTTACCTACCTGATGATAGCATCAGATCCCACAGGTTAAGGCTTCAATCCCACAAGCGGACTGCCCTCTGCTTCAGATACTAATTTCAAATCCAGATTGGTACCTGTACTTCTGACCAACTGGCTATAGTCAGAGATTCCCACAAACCCCTCCGTGGATTCAACTAATTTTCTAGATTGGCTCACAGGGCTTAGAAAGTGAGTTTATTCACTAGATTACCAGTTTATTACAAAGGATATTAAAGGACATAAATCAACAGCCAGATGAAGAGATACATAGGCCAAGGCCCCGAACAAAGGAGTTTCTGTAGAGTTAGGATCCTGGACACGCACGGGGCCCGGCACAATGGCATGTGGAAGTGTTCTGGTTCACAAACCTGGAAGCTCTCCGAACCCTCCCTTTTTGAGTTTTTAGGGAGGCTTCATTACGGAAGGATGGCGCATTAAATCACTAACCATTGGTTGCCCTCCAGCCCCTCTCCCTTCTCTGGAGGTGGGGGGTGCAGTGGGAGTACTAAGAGTTCCACCCCTCTAATCAGATAGTTGCCTCCCTAGCAAAGCCCTCCCCATCCTTTGGTTACCTGGGGGCTTTTCAAAGTCACTTCATTAACATAAAACAAAAGACATTTTATAGTTCTCATCCCGTAAGAAATTTCAAGAGTTTTATTAGCTCTGTACAAGAAATGCGGATCAACTATGTATTTCTTATTATAAAATTTTTTTAATGTTTACTTATTTTTGAGAGAGAGAGAGACAGAACACGACCAAGGAAGGGGCAGAGAGAGAGGGATACGCAGAATCTGAAGCAGCTCCAGGCTCTGAGCTGTCCGCACAGAGACCAACACAGGGTTCGAACTCGGGAACAGCGAGATCATGACCTGAGCTGAAGTGGGATGCTTAACGGACTGAGCCACCCAGGTGCCCCTAGCTTTTTGTTATCAACTGTGAGCAACTTTTTAATGTATGGGGGTCAATTCAGGAGAAATAAAAATGCTTATAGGTATTTTCCATTCAAAATTTAAATAGCTTTTTTAAGTAGCATAGAGAAGAAATACATATTCCTACAAATTATATTATCTTCTTTATTGAATGAATAGAACCAGTAACAAATTTTTCACTCCTTATAGCTTTGAAACTTCTGACATTAGATTTGGATCTTACTGAAAAGTCTGAAGGCTGCTCTTTACTAAGTTCTTATATTCACAGCAATTTAAATGTGTTCATATATTTGGCAACAATGGGTTTCCCAAGTGACAATAACCGAACACTTGTGACTTACCAGCCCTTTGGGATGGTGAGATTCAGAGCGCTTTATTCCAAATAAAATGTACCTGACATCAAAAGCTATTCTGTATCTAACGGGGGCACCTGAGTGGCTCAGTTGGTTAGGCATCCAACTCTTGATAAATCAACTCAGGTCATGATCGCATGGTTCGTGCGATCGAGTCCCACATTGGGTTCGGTGCAGACAGTGTGGAGCCTGCTTGGGATTCTTTCTCTCCCTCTTTCTCTGTTCCTCCCTCGTTCATATTCTTCTCTCTCTCTTTCTTTCTCTCTCTTTCAAGATAAATAAATAAACTTAAAAAAAAAAGTTATTCTGTATCTGGAAAAACAAGGGTTCACTAGGGAATTATTTAAATGCAATTCAGCAGTTCCCTCTTAGTCTCAATACATCTGTGATTCAACAGGTATACTGGCTACAGGTAGCTTTCTAAAAAGGAAAGCCAAGGGGCGCCTGGGTGGCGCAGTCGGTTAAGCGTCCGACTTCAGCCAGGTCACGATCTCGCGGTCCGTGAGTTCGAGCCCCGCGTCGGGCTCTGGGCTGATGGCTTAGAGCCTGGAGCCTGTTTCCGATTCTGTGTCTCCCTCTCTCTCTACCCCTCCCCCGTTCATGCTCTGTCTCTCTCTGTCCCAAAAATAAGTAAATGTTGAAAAAAAATTAAAAAAAAAAAATAAAAAAATAAATAAAAAAATAAAAAGGAAAGCCAAACTAGTTAGACATTGCCTCTCCTGGCTTGTGAGCCAGAGGTTCAGCCCACTGGCTCTCGGTAAGCCGCTTCATGAGAATCAAGTGAAACACTACAACACCTATGTCTAACCTGGCCTCTCGGCACCTCAGGAAAAATTTTAAACCTCAAAAACAGTAATTTTTTACACGTTAGTTTGCTAAGTGTTTAAATAAGGCTTGCCTGATACAGTAATAATATCTAGCATTTGCCGGTTTAGCACTTACTAAGTGCGAGGGAATGACATCCCTATGAGGTAGGTGATATTATTACTATTATCCCCACTTCACAGGTGGAGAAGCTGAGGCATCAGAGGCGGAAGTTGTCCAGGGTTACACAGCTAACAAGTGACAGACCAGAACTTGAGCACGAGGAGCCTGATTCCAGAACCTACGCTGTGGGGTTCCTTCAGCATCCTATGTCTTGCTACCTCTAGCAAACAGGCACTATTACTTACTTGAGCTATTTAATGTTAGTAGATTCAAAGCCTCAAGTTACAAATTAAGAAAACTAAAACTCCCAGTTACAACCATTAATTCCCTTTTCTTTCTAGTTCTAGGCAAAAATGTCTCCAAAAGCCTTTCATTTTCTGCCTCTGTCAGGCCCCCACAGGTCTGTGTCCGGATGGGCCAGTCTCCAGGAGCCGCCAATGCTGAGTTTCTGTGTTGAAAAGGACAGAGATCACAGCCCCCTCTTTCTTAAGTCCTGTCAAAGGATTGTCAGGCTACAGAGGAAGAGGGGCTGAGTTCTCTTGAGAGGTCAGCGGGTCAACTTCCGGTCAAAAAATAGGAGGGGCCCTGGAACAGACACTGCGGAGGGAGAAGCACGCAGGGGACACACAGACAGACAGCTTGCTTCAGTGGCAACTGGAAGTCAGCCACCACGAAAAATCTCTGGGCCGCCACATTGTCTGAATCCTGAGAATACTCAAGAATACGTTTCAGTCTCTTCTGTCCACACAGCTGGGGAAGGAGAGCTCTGAAAGAACGTCATCGTTGACCAGCGAAGTATGTTTGCAGGTCCACCAAAACCCTCACATTATCTCCATACATGTCTTGGAGCAACTCCCAGGAACAAACAGGGCACATCACTTGTAAACAGTGTGCCCAGCACTTGCACTCGGCAGGGCTCAACCAATGGGGGAGAGTAAAAAGCCAACAGTCCCCGGGACCGATTAGCCATCAACCTCAACAGCAAGCAAGGTGCAGACAAATATCTACGTTCATCTTCCTCCTTGGAGGAAGGGGCAAAAGAGGGAGCTGTACATACACGTGTGTTGCATACACACGTATACGCATAGAATACTCCTGAAAGGACAGAGGACACCAGTAATCATGGCTCCCTGCCGGGAAGACTTCATTGCAGTGAGGAGGAAGGGCTGCAAATTGGGTGAAGAATTCACAGTTTTCAAAGACTTATTTTTCACCCTGCAGCCTTTTATGCTGCTTGAGTATTTTATTGTGTGCATGTCTTATTTCTCAATTCTTAAAAAATAATTCAAGTTCGGGGCTACTGGGTGGCTCAGTCGGTTAAGCATCTGACTTAGGCTCAGGTCATGATCTCGCGGTTTGGGAGTTTAAGCCCCGTGTCGGGCTCCGTGCTGACAGCTCAGAGCCTGGAGCCTGCTTCATATTCTGTGTGTGTGTGTGTGTGTGTGTGTGTGTGTGTGTGTGTGTCTCCTCTGCCCCTCCCCCGCTCATGCTCCGTCTCTCTCTCTCTCTCTCTCTCTTAAAAATAAACAAAACATTAATAAACAAAATCTTTAAAAATAATAATAATAATTCAAGTTCAAACTCTTGTAAAAACCAATTCACCAGAGACAATGAGGGAAATGAACTGCCAGGAAGTCCAGGCTCTGGAATCCATCACTGGCATGACCTTGAACAATATACATAACCTCTTAGGAGCTCCCTCCTCTGACAGGAGGGGACGAGGAGGCATGGGGAGAAAAGTCCTACATAAAAACTAGACCCGAAGCTCCGAGAAAGCATGGCTTTTGTCTGTCCATCTTCCACATTTCTATGTCCCTAAGGCCTGGCACAGAGCCTCACACATAGTAGGGGCTCAATAAATACTGTTAAAAAAATCTAACTGTACCTGAATTGACCTGAATTGGCAATCACAGCTCCTCTGAGAACTCAAAGTCTATGATCTTAGCGTACCTGTAAGAAAAAAGAATTGCTCACGGACCTGAACCTGATGCAGGCACAGCTCTAACAGCCAAATGCCATCAGAGGGTCCCCATAGAAGACAAAAGGAGGCCATGCCTGGTGAAGGCAGATAATGTGACATGATCGCTTCTTTGACGCACAGCGCTGAGAGACCAAAGGAGGACTTTTTTTTTCCTCAGAGAAAGCAAAGCTCCCTCAAACTCCAAAGCCACTGAACATGTTAGCATCAAATGCGGATTTCTACCCCTCCAAGCCCTGTCACTGCCTGAACCTGGGAGCTGGGCAAAAGTAATCGCTCTGAGCCTGGTTCTTCATCTGTAGTGTGGAGAGATTATCACCCATAAGGTTGCATCTAAATCTCTGTCCCTCACTCAGCTTTTCTCCTCATCTGGCCAGTTCCACCTGCCTGTTCTTCCCACTGAAAGGTCCCGGGCATGTGTTAGCTTCCCTCCACTTCCACGTTTCAGGTGGGCTCAGCAGGGACTTTCAGGCTCTTCCGCACAGGGACACAGGCACCCACCCAAGTACTGCTTTTGCCCTTTAGAAACGTGCTCAGCAGCTAACAATCGAGGCAGGTGTTCCTATCTATGCCTACTTAAGTACAGTTTCTTCTCATATATTTCTAGGCATGGCCTCTTTAAGGCCAGCGAGTCAAATGAAGGGAATTTCATCAAACCTAAGATAACTCTGGGGCATCCGACTTCGGCTCAGGTCATGATCTCACGGGCTGTGGGTTCAAGCCCCGTGTCTGGTCCTGGCTGACAGCTCAGAGCCTGGAGCCTGCTTTGGATTCTGTGTCTCCCTTTCTCCCTGCTCCTTCTCTCTCTCTCTCTCTCTCTCTCTCTCTCTCTCTCTCTCAAGAATAAAAAAACCTGAGATAACTTTTTTTGCTTTCTAAAAAAATGTATATTTTGCCCTGAAAAAATTACATGCTCTGGAGAAAAATATTAGCTAACAGGCAGTGCCTTAAGTCTCTCATCATCCTCTCCTTGCCTGGAGAGTTAACAAAAGAACAGCAATGCAAAGGACTACAAATAACGCAGCCTGACCTCATCAGGGAGGCCCCCGGGGGACCCTTCGCTACACCCCAGTCATAGAGTTCAAAAGGAAGGAGGAGGAAAGGAAGGCACCAAAGGTCAGGCAAGCTGACCTTGTGATTGGCCCTGATGCTCAGGAGGCAGGGAGCACGGTCCATGAAAGAGCCTTGTCAGAAAGAAGACTTTTATCCCAGAACAGAGCCCAGCACAGCAGTTTTGCACAGAAAACTCGGTCCACACTACCTCTTAATTTAACCCGCCCTCTGATCTGTAGGATACGAAGAACTAAAGCCGGGAAAGCCTTCCAACTGCCTTGTTCCTAATTCTGATTCCACCTCCAATAGGAGGGGATAGTTATTTCTAAATCCTCTTAACACAGACAAGAAAATGGCCCAAATTCCGGAGAGACTTGCCAAACATTAACTGTTAAAATGTCGTGAGAGTCCAATGCTCTAATATTCTTTAGATTAAAATGTCATGAAAGTCCAACGCTCTAATATTCTTTAGAGGTAAAAAGGGATTCACAGAGCCTCAAGCTGATGCTTGAGAAATGGGCCAATAAATAAGACCAACCGAGAATGGGATGAAAATTATTGATGATAGTGAACATTTAGTAAATACTCACTCTGTGCCAAGGACAGACTGAGGAACAATATGTTACCTCACTGAAGTCCAACAACAACCCCGTTATAAAGATGAGGAACCTGAAGCTCGTAGGGATTAAGCAGTCAGAAGCAGCACCGTTCAAATTAAGTCTAAAAACAGTTTAAAACTCAGCTTTTGGGGCGCCTGGGTGGTTCAGTCGGTTGAGCGTCCAACTTTGGCTCAGGTCATGATCTCACAGTCTGTGAGTTCGAGCCCCGTGTCGAGCTCTGTGCTGACAGGTGGGAGCCTGGAGCCTGCTTCTGATTCTGTGTCCCCTCTCTCTCTGTCCCTCCCCTGCTAATGCTGGGACTCTCTCTCTCAAAAATAAGTAATAATAAAACATTTTTTTAAATAATAAAAATAAATAAAACTCAGTATTTAATCACGAAAATAAATTCCTGAAATAATCAACAGAACCACTCCAATAATAAAATAGCTTAAAAAATAAAAAGCCATGTGTAATATTATGAATTTTTGTTTTGATAAAAAAAGTGTTACGTACACTTTCCAAATCAATGGTTCAATAAGATCCTACCGTAAGATGCAAAAACGAACACAAACGTCAGAAATGTGTGATATTGGGGGTGCCTGGGTGGCGCAGTCGGTTAAGCGTCCGACTTCAGCCAGGTCACGATCTCGCGCTCCGTGAGTTCGAGCCCCGCGTCGGGCTCTGGGCTGATGGCTCAGAGCCTGGAGCCTGTTTCCGATTCTGTGTCTCCCTCTCTCTCTGCCCCTCCCCCGTTCATGCTCTGTCTCTCTCTGTCCCAAAAATAAATAAACGTTGAAAAAAAAAAAATTAAAAAAAAAAAAAAAAAAGAAATGTGTGATATCAAATGCTTACGACAGCTTCATTTTTAAAAAGCAAAAGAACAGTGATAATGAAGACAAGGCGGTGGCATTTGGAGGCTGAAAGCAATTTGATTTATTTAACTTCAAAGAACAAAAGCTTATTCTTCTAAGAAATCAAAACACATTTTCTGTGGAAAAAAAAGAGACCATTTTAACCGCATTGCCAAAATAAATCAGGCAGAGAGCAAGTTAGATCTCACTACAAAAAAGACCTCAGGCCAGTGAAACAGGGGGAAAAAAATAAGGGGAAGAAGAAATGCCAACAACAGATTTTGTTTTTTAAAAAGAGAAGGAGAGAGAGAGAGAGAGAAATAGAAGTCTAGTTTCTAGTATCAATCCCTAATTTTAAAAAAAGGAACCAAGCCAAGGAGTAGATATGATTTCACATGTGAATATTTAAATCAATTTCTTGGGGTGCCTGGGTGGCGCAGTCGGTTAAGCGTCCGACTTCAGCCAGGTCACGATCTCGCGGTCCGTGAGTTCGAGCCCCGCGTCGGGCTCTGGGCTGACGGCTCGGAGCCTGGAGCCTGCTTCCGATTCTGTGTCTCCCTCTCTCTCTGCCCCTCCCCCGTTCATGCTCTGTCTCTCTCCCAAAAATAAATAAAAACGTTGAAAAAAAAAAAAATAAATCAATTTCTTCACTAAAAATCCAAATTTAAACAAAAGCATTTTTCAGGAAAAAACAAAACATTCAAAACCGTATACTAGGCTGTATGAAAGGTGTGGAACACTCCTGTCTTACTTTATCAGCTATATTCTCGCAAACCTTCCGATTCAGTCCTGAACCAGAGATTTGGGGCCCAAATGGAAAAATGTCGGGATTTCTCCAGCTGGAAAATCAAGTGATGTTAGATACCCAAAACATACCCTTTGGGGGTGGGGGGCGGAGCAGGGGGCGTGAGAAATATTAAAATACCTAGCAAGAAAAATTTTAATGAATAAATTTTTTACATGTCAATGACTATTCCTTTCCCTTCTTTTTCAGAATCCATTCTCATCAGACTTGGCCACTCAGCAGGCCCCAACTCCAGGAGGCTCTGACCACAGCGTCCACTTTCCCCAGACCCAGATTCCGGGAGGTCATGCCTGTGACTCCAGAACCCTGGCAGGGGGCGGGGCTCTAAACTCCACCTTCTTGCTGGTGACTCTGAACACGTCACTTAAACTCTGTGCTTTCATTTGCAGAATCGGGCACTAACTAGCACCTACCTATTGCTGTTGTGAGGATTAAATCAGTGAATATGTGCGATGTGCCTTTCAAAGCATGTCAAGTACATAGTAAATACTGGATATACAACAGGTATTTAAATTACTCCATGGCTCATGAGCATTCATGATATAATTCTCTCCACTTCTGCGTTTGTTTCAAAATTTCCATAATAAAACTTTTTATTTTTAATTTCAAAACTAATTACAATAGAAGGCTCGGAAAACACATCCCCTTTCTAAGGTCGCTCATGAGCTCGTTGTTGACTTTGGATAGCTTAGTCCAATATGATTACCCTCTAGTAAGATAGAGCCAACTACACGCCAGACTGTGTTGCACTTGCCTTAAATCAATGAATTTAATGTCCTTATGTCATATTCAAGGAAAGTGGGTTTACGTGGGAGTTAAGTACAATTTCCACGAGGTGAAGCTAGGATGGGAGACCACGTCTGCTGGTCAAATCCAATGTTCTCTTACAAAATCCTGGCGGACGATTGTGCACTTTGAAGAGAATATCAAACTGTAAATCAGATGTGGTCAGGACTGTAGATGATTGGATCAAATTCTTATGGTCAGATACAGGCAGAATTTGGGCCAAGAAAACCATCTGAGCAATCCTAATTCTTGTAACCTTCTCAAATCTCAAGTGCCCCTCTCTCCAGGAAGTCGGGCCAAGACTGAGCCTGACACGGGATCACGCTGCACTTCCTGCCTCAGGGAGACCAGTGTCTTCTTACACAGGGTCTGCTCCAACACATGGCCAGGCTGAGGACTCAAGGGCAAACTGTCGTCACGACCCATAGCTTTCTCTGCTGCTGAGAGGGCTGGGCCTTCCTCACCTTACACACGTGGACAGCCAGATGCTTCTCTTCTCAGGATTAAAGTCCTCACGACTTTAATCAGATTTACCTCTTATTTACCAAAGTCACTCACATTCCAACTCGAATACCGAGAATACCATCCACTCTGTTCAATAAAACTTTCCGTGACGACAGAAGTGTTCCGGATCTGCACTGTCCGGTATGGCAGCCCTAGCTGGCCAACTGTGGCTACTGAACATGAGACGTGGATGAGTGCAACCGCAAAACTACATTTTTAATTTTGATTAGTTTAGATTTAAGTAGCCACAGGTGATTAGTGCCTACCATATTAGGACACACGGTTCTGGATCACTGTGGAAATGCCCTCCATTCATGGGTCTAGGGGTGCCTCTTAGTAAAAGCATCTTAGGACAGTAGAAGAATATAATTGGTCTTGTAGTCAGGTTCAAATCAGCTCCTCCCTCCAGTTAAGTGACCCTTCACATGTAACTTACCCTTTCCATTCACTGGCCCTCTCGTCTATAAAACTGGGAAAATGGTGTCCATCCCATTAGAGAATTTTATAATGGTGACATGTGAGATCTGTATCAATCAATACAACGTCCAGACGACTAGAATACTGAATCGACGTCAGCTGCTTTTACGGTCTTCATCATTCTCTTCCTTTTCTTAAATCCCTCTTGGTTCCCTCCCCAAGGCACCAGTAACTGGCTGAGAAGTCAGAGATAGACTTTTCTGCTCTTCTTTCTTTATTTTTAAAGTTTGTTTGTTTGTTTATTTACTGAGAGAGAGAGATAGAGAGAGAGAGAGAGAGAGAGCGCATGCACACATGCACCCACCAGCAGGGGAGGGGCAGAGAGAGAGGCAGAAAGAGAATCCCAAGCAGGCTCTGCACCGTTAGTTCAGAGGCCAACTCGGGGCTCGAATCCACAAACTGTGAGATCATGACCTGAGCCAAAATCAAGAGTCAGATGTAACATACTGAACACCCCCCATCACCCTTGTTCCTCTTCTTTAAAGAAAGCCCTATTGGCTTCTAAACTCAGGGAAATGGGCCAGATCGTTCCCAAATGCAAGACTGCGAGAACTAACATTGGCAGCTCTCAGAGCCCCTGTGTCTTAGAGATTTCAAGAGCACTACTCCTCCAGATCATCCTCAACCCCTCCGAGCCTGGGCAGATTAGCAGAGAAACTTCACTTGCAAGGCACTTCTCTCCCCAACTCGGTCGCACCAGCCACATCCCCGCTTGACTCCTGGGCTCAGGTTCAACCTTGCCTCTCTCCTGCACCTTCAAGACCCCAGCCAGCCTACCTCCTCACGCCCCACCCTCCCCTCCCTTTGCCAGTGTGACCTCTTCTGCCTTCACATCCAGGCTCTGGAAGTTTGACTGGAGTTTCCAGAGCATAATCACTCCAGAGTCTGTGCACTCGCCTTCTTACACATCATAAGAAACGTGAAAGGGGTGAATGCTACCCAAGCCAGAACAGAAAGAAAAGAGTCCGATGAAAGCTAAGCCAATAGCAAATTATCACAAGCCTTTTTTCTTTTCCGAGCACAATCATTCAAAATGAAGATTGCCCAGCCAAGAAGCATCCACTTTTGCTTTTTAAATCACTTCAAAATATTTACTTGGAAGAGTAATACTCCTACTGGGGCACATCAAAGAAAACTGGTTTCCAACTCAGTTGAAGGAAAAAACATAGGTTTGTTTGCTCCAGGCTTTTTCAAATCACAGTTTACCTAGAAATGACGACAAGATTATATTTCATTTCGCCTGCATGGGTTGTTAAAGGATATTTAATAAGCTGCCAACATTAAAAACCTGTGGTGATTTCACATTTTAAAAGTCTAGATTTCTGGGGCGCCTGGGTGGCGCAGTCGGTTAAGCATCCGACTTCAGCCAGGTCACGATCTCGCGGTCCGTGAGTTCGAGCCCCGCGTCGGGCTCTGGGCGGATGGCTCAGAGCCTGGAGCCTGTTTCTGATTCTGTGTCTCCCTCTCTCTCTGCCCCTCCCCCGTTCATGCTCTGTCTCTCTCTGTCCCAAAAATAAATAAAAACGTTGAAAAAAATTTAAAAAAACAAAACAAAACAAAAAAGTCTAGATTTCTGCCTTTTTTTTTTTTTTTTTTTTTTTTGCAGAAGAACTAGCAACACTTAAGTGCCTTCTGCCTTGTGGTGATAGAAGCCCTGTGGCTGGGTTTGCCGCAATCCCGGCCATTCCACATTGCTTCTGAAGGAACCCTCTCTCCCCATTACCATGCAGGCCAGGCCCCTGGAGGCAGCCAAGCTCGTGGTCTCTTTACAAGAAGCTCTGAAAAGGCAAATAATCCCATTCCATCCCCGACAGTCCTACAGGTTGTCACTTCCCTGCCAAGTCATTCCCACACTCCCACACACCCCAGGAGGCTCCAGCACCTTCTCCCCACCGTGCCCCGCCCCCCATGTCACCCCAGCTGCAACTCACCTGCTACTCTGTGTCACTCCGTTCTCCCCTCACAGGGGTCACAGGCACCTCCCCATTGACGCCGTCAGTCCCACTAACTGACATCAAACTTCTCCGCTCCTTCTGGTTTGACTTGTGTTCCACTTTTGTCACTCTAAACCTGAGGAGGCAAAGAGCAGACGTGATGGGTGTTGCTTTTTTAGTAAAAAAGAATCAAGAGTGAATCAAAAATCTAGAGGATCCTGGGGCACCTTGGGGGGGCTCAGTCTCTAAGCATCCAACTCTTGATACGGGCTCAGGTCATGATCTCCCGGTCAGTGGGTTTGAGTCCCACGAGGAACTCTGTGCTGACAGGGCAGAAGCTGCTTGGGATTGTCTCTGCCCCTCCGTGGCTCATGCACACTCTGTCTCTCAAAATAAATAAATAAACTTTTACTTTTTTTTTTTTTTTTTTTTTTTTTAAATCTAGAGGATCCCAAAGGATCTCAGTCAAAAGTTGGGACATCAAGGAAAAAAGCCCTAGTCGATAGGAGGGGCGTTCCCACCCAGCAAATGCCCCTGTCCCCTGCCACAGTTTCCAGCTGATTTTCACTCAACACATCACACACAATGCTGGATATTTTACAGAGCATGAAAAATGCATTAAAAAGTTTGGGTACCCAAATTTTAAACAGCCTCAGGGTTGTGGTTTCTAACAAGGACACGAGATTACCATCAGTTGTTTTAACCACAGAAGGCTGGAGAAAAGCACAACTAGTTTTCAGTTAGACTGATGTAACCAAAATGTTCACTCAAGAACCGCCTCAGAGTGCACCCCTCAGAGAGACTTATCTCCGCACACACTTGGCCAGAGGAGCCCCAACCATGAATTTTATCAGGATCAGTTGGTGGTAGTTTCTGTGTGTGTTCCGTTTTTGACGGTTTTTTGTTTGTTTTTTTTTTTTTAAGGCAAATTTAGCCTTTCATTAAGGGTTAGGGGAAAAGTGAAGGGAATAAGGAGGAGATTTTCACTGAGAATTAGAGTCTGCTCGGCTTCCCCTCTCCTCTGAAGAGAACAGTCACCAGGCTCACGGCAGGGATTTTGTGCTCTGTAGTTCAGAGGCCCCCGCACAGCCTCCAAGTTTGGCCTTCACCTGCAGATCATGAAAAACACGGTGGCGATCCACAGCACCCTCATAAACTGCATATTGTTACCAGGAAAACAGGTACAAGAATATGTCCATATGGGAAAAAGATAGAATAAAGATGCTCAGATTAGAAAAAACACGTACTCCTTCAGTTCACAAGAGTATCCCTCCAGCGAATGCAAAACTGAAAGTGGTTAAACACTTGATAAGAATCAAGCCCCTGAAGCTGCCACAAGGACTTCTGGCAGAGGAGGACCCATCTGGCACGCGGCTCGGCTCGAGAGTGCTGGGGAGTCAGTAGCGTGGTGGCATCTCAATCCCGTACATCAGGAAGCACATATGTCCTGATGCCAGAACAGCTTCGTATTAAAAAATGAACATCAGGGGCGCCTGGGTGGCTCAGTCATGACCTCACCGTTCGTGGGTTCAAGCCCCGCGTCAGGCTCTGTGCTGACAGCTCAGAGCCTGGAGCCTGCTTCGGATTCTGTGTCTCCCTCTCTCTCTGCCCCTCCCCTGCTTGTACTCTCTCTCTCTCTCTCTCAAAAATAAATAAACATTAAAAAAATCTTTGTAATTAAATCCTGTTTGTTTAAAGATAATGAGAAAGTGTTTTCATTAAAATATATCTTAGGGGTGCCTGGATGGCTCAGTCAGTTAAGCGTCAGACTCTTGATTTCTGCTCAGGTTATGACCTCACAGTTCATGAGATCGAGCCCTGTGTTGGGCTCTGCACTGACATGGAGCCTGGTTGGGATTCTCTCTCTCTTTCCTCTCTCTGCCTTTCTCTGCTTGCTCTCTTTCTCTCTTTCTCTCTCTGTCTCTCTCAAAAATAAACATGAAAAAAAATTTTAATTAAAAAAATAAAATATATTTTAAATGTTTATCTATTTTTGAGAGAGGGAGAGAGAGAGAGAGAGAGAGACAGAGCATGAGTGGGGGAGGGGCAGAGCGAGAGGGAGACACAGACTCAGAAGCAGGCTCCAGGCTCTGAGCTGTCAGCACAGAGCCCAACATGGGGTTTGAACCCACAAACTTCGAGATCACAACCTGAGCCAAAGTGAGGCGCTTAACCAACTGAGCCACTCAGGTGCCCCAAAATATGAAATATTTTTAAAAAAAAATTTTTTTTAACATTTATTCATTTTTGAGAGACAGAGTGTGAGTGAGGGAGGGGCAGAGCGAGAGGGAGACACAGAATCCAAAGCGGGCTCCAGACTCTGAGCTGTCAGTCCAGAGCCCAATGTGGAGCTCAAACTCATGGAGCTCAAACTCATGGGCTCAAGATCGTGACCTGAGCCTAAGTCAGACACTTAACCGACTGAGCCATCCAGGTGCCCCCCTAAAATATATTTTAAATAATAGTCATTTCCACTGGCAAAAAAAAAAAAAAAAGAATTAAAAGAGAAGTTAAGGAAATTTACTCAGTCTGACTTTTTCTAGTTCATTGTGTATCAAAATCCCAAAGTTTTTCCTAAAAGTTTCTCTCTAGTTCTGGTTTTAAATTTCCTTAAAACCACCTAAAACAAAATACATTCTCCTTCTTTGTCCAAATGAGATTACCAGCCACAGGGAGGAGGGAGACGCTGAGGAAGTAAAAGAAGAATCAGAGAAAAGTTGTAACTACAGATCTGCTCGGTGGAAATGTAAGAGCCCCTCTGAGCAACACGAGAGGCCAGTAATGATTAAACGCTCCCGGCATTCTACATCCAAGAAAGAGAGCTGCATTTGGGGCATTTATAAGAGCCATGCTGAATCTCAGTTGAAAATTTCAGCAGATTTTTTTTTTTAAAGCAAACAAAATACGCTTTGTCTAAACAAGCCACAGGTTCTCATGACATTCCACATTCACAGACTCCCATGACTCTGCTTCTTAATAAAACAGTGTGGTCATGAGTTGTACTCTTTTGCTGTAAGCGGGCAAACAGCCCTGCAGTTTTCTCATTTCTTGCGCATAATAAAAACCAAACCGAATCAAAATAATAGTAAGAGCCAACATCCAAATGAGTAAAAAGTGCGAAAACCGGTCGAAGTTACGTAAGTCATCATATTTAATCATCACAGAACCCAGTGAGCTGAGCACCACTGCTGTCCTCGTTTTATAGAGGGGGAAACTGAGGCACAGAGAAAAGTGAGTTTGTAAGCAGTCGTGCCTGCACTCCAACCAGGTAGAGGCAACGAGTTCAGGCTACTCTGTCCAGGGTTTGTTCGCAGAGAAACAAGGAGCGTGGGCTCAGTACTGTCAGCTTTGGCATCCCCGGTCTGCCTCCAGCACACATACTCTTTTTATTTTATTTTATTTTTATAGGTTTTTTTTTTAAGTATATTTATTTATTTTGAGGTGGGGGAGGGGAAGAGAGAGAGGGAGACAGAGACTCCCAAGCAGGCTCTGTGCTGTCAGCACAGAGCCCGCGACTCGGGGCTCGAATTCACGAAACGTGAGATGGTGACCTGAGCCAAAATCAAGAGTCAGATGTCTAACCGACTGAGCCACCAGGGCGCTCCCAACCAGTGTACATAACTCAACCATCACTTTCTACTGCCTTTCCACGTGCAGCCTTGACAAGGCGGTTCCCACGTGAGACTCAACATGGAAACAGCAGACGCCGCAAAAGCATCCTCCATGCCGTCAGACCGATTCCCCGCTGGCTGCAAGAGCTCCCCATCACATGCGGGTCACAAGGAAATGGTACCGGAGGACTGGAAAGGCCAGGACACAAGGAAAGTGGCCTCAAAGAAGGCAGCCCTGGAATCCACACGGAACTTACGTGGCAGACACTGCAGAGCAGGGGACCAGCCCCACCCCTTCTCTCCTCCCCGCGAGCTGGCACGGAGGGATGGCTGAGTGTCGGGGTCTGGACAGCAGCACGTGAGCGAAAATGAAACGTGTGGCTTCCGGGCCTGGCTCAGCAAACCTACGAACAATCTTCCTCGTACGTTTGCCTTCTACTTGCAAAGCTGGCAGGGCCGCAGGGTGGAAAGCACCTGGCAGGCTGATCCTGCACTCTGTACCAGTGAAAAAGAAACTTCTGTTCTGTGGTGAGTTGAAGTTTGGGCATTATCTATTAGAGAAAGGCTGCTAGTGAATTTTGTGTGTTAGCCTGACTCGACTCACAGATCCCAAAGGGCTGGTATGATGCTATTTCTGGGGGTGCCTATGAGGGTGTTTCCAGAACAGATTAATTAGCACTCAAATCCATAGATGGAGTAAAGAAGAGTAAAGCTCTCTCACCGATGAGGGTGTGCATCATCAAACCCCGTAAGAGACTAAACAGAACAAAAAGGCCCAGGCAGGAAGAATTTGTTTTTTTTTTCTCTTCCTGCCCCGGAACATCAGCCTTGTGGTTCTCAGGCCTTTGGAATGGGGCTGAATTATACCATCAGCTTTCCTGGGTCTCCAGCTTGCAGAGGGCAGACTGTGGGACCTCTCGGCCTCCATAATCATGCAAGCCAATTCCTATATTAAATTTCCTCCTATATATATCCTATGAGCTCTGTTTGTCCAGAGAACCCTAATACAGCAAGGAATTAATTTTTTTTACCTTAATTAATACACCTGACCTCTAACCTAGCAATAGCCACCTCTTAGGATTCCTCTGCTGCTGGAAAAATGTAGGACTCACAGCAGAAAACATTTAAAAGTCCAGAGATATGACCCGAGCCAGGCTTAGGAGGTCATTCTCTATATTTAACAGGTACGCACCAATCCACACACCACAGAAAGCATGTCACACAAACCCAAAGCATCCACAGGGATCTTACCTGCCAACAGAGAGGACGGTGACCTCTCCCTGACGCCTCGCGTGGCCCTGTTTGGATTTGTTGGTAGGTCTTATGAAGTGCCACCGTTTGTGCCTACACCGATGACACACGTCCCTCTCGACAGCACCGCCCACTGTGTGCAGATGGTGGCCACAGATGTGCTTCCCGGGGGTGCCTCCTGGCGACAAGGGCCCGGGACTCACAGGTGGGCTCCCAGGAGTGCTGGGCGTCACAGGGCTAAGGTGGGGAAGAGGAAACAGTAGAACCGGTTACTTACAAAAAGTACTAGCTAGGGCGATCTCTCCCTTGCAATTCAAATAGCAGGTTTAAATCACAGCCAAGTGTCTGCCTAGATCTCTCAACAAAGAGATCCCCCGGACACATGTGCGTTGAAGGAGAGACACACGTGAATTCCCAACAAATTATCAAATGACTTAAAATAGAATGTTTGATCCAGACTGACTACTGCATCAAAGGAAGAAAGCTTTTAGGTCAAGATATCAAAAGTAATCCTCCAGAGATGTTGATGGTGTTGACAGCAATAACAAAAAGAGCTAACAGTATTCTAAGCATTTGATATGTGTTAATTCAGTTAATCTTTACAAAACCTTCCAAGGTTGGTATTATGAACTTCCTCATTTTAAACATGAGAAGTTAAGGAACTTGCCAAGGACACACAGCTAATAAATGATGGATCTGAGATCCAGATCTGGAAAGTCTAATTCTAGAAACCATGCACTTAAGCACCATGCTACAGTGCTTCAAAAAAACAAGGGAGCCCACATTCTTTGATAGCCCGGGGAAAAAAGTCCAGGCAAAACATAAAAAGGAGAAGTATATAGGTCAGATGTTGGCAACTTTCAAAAGACACGTCAAGACCAGATCTGGTCCACTAGAAAAGGAGGACTTAAAACAGGACAGGGCCAGCCCGACCAGGCATCAGCCCTGCGTCATGGTAGAGGCGGGCAAGGTGGGGTGGCATGTCACCGCACAGGCTGACACCTGAGCCTGTCCTAGATCCCCAGAGGCACGTGGATGTCTTATGACAGCATGAACCAGCCTTTCTGCTGCTGAGAACCATCCCACTTGCACTTTTAAAAAGAAGTGTGCATGGTTGAGGAGAGTCTCAAACACCACGGACAGCCAAAAGCTTTCTGGTGTTCATTAGGGATGCTCTTTAGGTTGTTAAAATAAAAACACACAGCAGCAGCTTTCTGAGATAAAACAATGCCAAATTAACACCACATAGTGGAAAGTAGAATTCAAAATTTTTGTTTAACGACATCCGTTCGACAAACGTTCATCGAGTACCTGCGGTGCATAAAAGCCAATGGCAGGCACTATACCACGCCCAAAAATAACCGAGGCAAACACGCCGTGAGCCAACATGGTCCAAACACCATGGTCAGGGCTGGAACGTGGGAGAAATCCCAGCTCATATGTCTCTATGTAGCTCTATGAACTTCACCACCAGGACTTCCTAAACAGAGCTTCCTGCATGAGCTTCCTGGTGAAAATGCAAGCCTAACACACCAGTCTGACAAACACAAGATATCCAAGATATGCCAGATGCACCGCCCCACAGAGTAAGCAGGAAAAAGGTGCCAAACTCCTTGCCCTGTCCCTCGGTCCCAACTTGCCCTCCTGGCCCTTCTTCCTACTGTCCACGGTGCATTCTCTGGCCTCCCTGGACTGAACCTTTGGGGCTTTCTCCACCTACAAGCAAGCAGCCCCTGCCTCTTGTCTCTGCCTGTTGAACCTGGGTCAGATGGCATTTCCGTGGACCTTCTATGAACCTTCCGTCACCTCCCACTGGCCCCATGGAGTTTGCAGAGCATCCAGTCTTTGCTTCTCCCACAGCACAGTCATGCGCATCCCCATCGTAAGGCCTCACACCCACACCTCCATTCCCCACTAGACCGAGTCTCCGTGCCAACAATCTGTGAATGCCCAGCTCCAGCACTGTGCCCAGCACTGAGCAGGCATTCAATAAATGCTCCTAGCTGACGAGATAAAAAATTATATAGAAATATAGTTATCTGTAATTCATTAGGAAGGACTATAATGCTCCATAACCAAACCAGCCTAATTTTTGCTGAATCATTGTTACTCCTGGAGGTCTCTCAATGCCCCAGGCCACTTGTCTTCCTTATAATAACCCAAGAAAGTGGGTACAATGGCCATCTCCATTTATAAATGATGGAACTTGAGCTCAGAGTGGTTAGTTAACTTGCCCACAAAGAGGTGGCCAATAAGTGGTGCCCAATTCCAAGGCTGTTAACTTCTTCAGCATATCTCCAACACTGCAGTTCTCAACCAGGGCTGAGTTCTCCCCAGTGGACGCTGATGCTGTGTGGGGACATTCTGGGTTGTCATATGGGGGACGGGGGGGGGGGGCCGGAGAAGACACCAGAATCTAGTGAGCAGAGACCAGGAACACTGATAAACATCCCAGGATGCACAGGAAGGTTCCCCAAAGCAAAGAATTATCTGGTCCAAATGTCAACAGTACCAAAGCTGGGAAACCTGTTCTAATAGATAAGCAAAAAAAAAAAAAAAAAGTCCCACTGAAGGGAGTGGAGGGAGAAGCGCTCACCTTTCAGGGTCACCCAGGCTGTTATCTGCTACCATTGCCTTTAAAACATCAACGTTTGCTAAGGAAAAAAAAAGAAAGTAAAGGATTACAATGGGATGAATCACATGAGCAATCCTAGAATTATTACATCAGAAAAGCTGTTGGTAGAAAAATAAGAAAGAAAAGAAAAGCTGTTGGGAAAACATCCGAGTTCCTTCAGTTCACAGGACCCTGGGGTCCCAGAGAAGGGAGAGTTTTTCCCAAGGCAACCCCTCGAAATGGCACCATCGACAGATAACTCACCATGCTGGAATTTAGTATGAGTGCCAGACAGTCTACACAAAGGAAAGCAGATTATTGCAGAGCTGTGCTTCTGACACGTCATTCCAACATAACATAGAAACATACACTTCTTCCCCCGCTCCCAAACCACAGGGAAATTTACATGTTGCTATTCCACTGCATTCAACTCCCTTTGCTAAATATGCATGACATGCATGTCTTAAGAGACCTGTATTCTAAGTAACTAACTTGAATCTAAAAAAATAAATTAAAAAAAAAAAAAAAAACCGGTTAAAAAAAAAAAAAAGATCTGTATTCTAACAAGTTACACGTGCCCAAATCACAAGCCTTCACCTCTGGATCCACATGTATTATCAGGTCTGTCTCACATATAATCAGGGATGGGAGATAATTTTCCAGGTGGGCCATTTGGCTTAGCTCAGCTTCAGGACCATATAAGACCTTAACTCTGGCCAGATACTTTAAATTTCCAAGAGGTGGTCACAAATATAAGTTACCTAATATGGACTGAATTAAATTGGACTTCTAACATTAATTTTTCAAAAAATCCAAATTTTTAGGTGGAGGGTGTAGGCTATCAACAAAAACAAACTGTATCTAAGCTTCTTGGGTCCCCACTCCCCCTCCCCCTCCCGCCTCCACAAACACACATCTTTAAGCCTCTTACAGAGCAGTTAGACTCTCAAGGATGAAAGACTGAATGTTCAAGTTCCTTTTGGATATTTAATTGGCAAGGCCAAATGTTATTACTGACTCCTACCCTTTTCATTGATTTTTAAAGTGCTGTTCTCATGAGGGACCACAAATTCTCCAGAGATGAAATAAAAAATCACTATTTATCATGTGGGCCAACACCAACATTTAACATTTAACATTTCAAATGACATCCCTAGGGGAAGAAAATTCAACACTACTGATTTTAAGTATTAACAGTGAAGGGTTTATCCAGTGATTCTCAACTTTTTAAAAACTAAATTTATCTGGGCACCTGGGTGGCCCAGTTAAGCACCTGCTTCTTGATTTCAGCTCAGGTCATGATATCACTGTTTGTGAGTCTGAGCCCCACATCAGACTCCACACTGAGTATGGAGCCTGCTTGGGATTCTCTCTCTCTCCCTCTCTCTCTGCCCCTCCCCAACTTCTCTCAAATAAATTAAATTTAAGTTTTTTAATTGAAATAATTACTGGCCCACCCAGGAGCCTTTTGCAACATCTTTTTCCTAATCACCCTCTCATGAAATTCTAATCTTGAAGATGCATACCTGTTTACATAGTAGATGCAAATCTGTGTTTTATATGTAAAATAATTAGGGGTTTTTGCTCCCATGATCCATTTCCCCCCTTTACAACCCTTACAAATAAACAGATTCTTTTAAAAGAAATACTAACACAACATGCCATCTTTCCTTTTTTTTTTTTTTTTGTAAGTTTATTTATTTTGAGAGAGAGAGAGACAGCGTGCGAACAGGGGAAGGGCAGAGAAAGGAGGAGAGACAGAATTCGAAGCAGGCTCCGCACCATCAGCACAGAGCCCAGTTGGGAGCTTGAACTCATGAACCGTGAGATCATGACCTGAGCCGAAATCAAGAGTTGGACACTTAACTGACTGAGCCCCCCAGGTGCAACCATTAACACAGCAGGCCATCTTTTCTAAAAGAAATATCCTCTTTGCCCTTCATGACTGTCTGTGAGGATGGCCAAATGCATTCCCTAACACATGTTTTGACCTAAGTAAGCCTCTTGTCGTTACTGAAAACGTACTGAAATGGATCGGCAGCTTGTATGTTCTCCCACACAACAAAGAAGACACGTTACCTTCTGTGACACAAACTCCAATACAGTCTAGTGATGTCACTCATTTTCCTTTTGACTAATAATAAGGATGCACAAAATTAATTTCTGTGTAGTCAAGGGGTTTAGGGAATACCCACAGTAATTTGCCAGTTGACGCTTATTCTCTGCCATCTAAACTTCAAGACTACAAAGAATAAAGAGGGAAAACAACAACAACAAAAAAGGTATGAAAATAAAGATAGCACTAACGGCACTCACTTACAAGAATGGGCTTTTTAAAAACAAAAGTTTAAATTAGTTGCCGGAGAAAATTTACCACCTCTAAAGATGACCTTCCTTAGAAACATGGAGTCAGAAAATGATCGAGGAAGATTATTAAAATACATTAAAATCATTCCTAAAACTGTTCTTTTATAAACTTGTGTTATTTTTTCTATATTTATGTGCTCCTGTACCTCGCCCTTATCTCTCATAAAAATTAATAAATAGCCCCATTGTTTGCTATGAGTGAATTCTTTAAGAGTGGACTCAAGTTTCTGTGTAAACATGACCCACACCCTCCCTGTCCGAGGAGGTTCAGTGTGTGAGGTCATGTGGTTTCCCGGGATGAGAAAACTTTCTAACATAACCTCACCATTAGGACTCAAACACATGCTTGAATTTGGCTGTAGACTTACTATGAAGGAGCAATCATCTGATTAAGTTCTTTTGAATATGTATCCCCTCCCTGATTGTGACTCATAACTCCAATAAGCCATAAAAGATGGCTCCCCTGTTCTTGTCAACATTCTGTTGACTCTACTTCCCTTCATGGGTATCCAGAGAATGGGAGGGGTCAGTTACAGGGCAAGGAAAGCCTGTCAGGAACAGGAGACATTTTCTAGAGGGTAGTAATTTCATGAAATGTTTTCTCTCTTCTGTCCTGAATTTCTGCCTGATCTTAGGTATAAAGCAGTGAAAATCAGGCAGGAGAAATGCCCTATTTCTTCCACTACCAGTCTTTTCTGCAAACATTCCCTTGCAATCAAGGCAAATCCCCAGGCCAGAACTATTGCCACCGGCCAAATCTGAGTGCCTGCCATGTGCCAGCCACTGACCGAAAGCTTTAGAGACCCTACCATGTTTGACTCTCCTCACAAGTCCAGAATAGACAGAATCATCATGCCCATTTTACAGATACAGAGGCTGAGGCACTAAAGATCATAACTGACTGGCCAGAGTCACACAGCTAGCGTGACAGAGCTGGACACAAACCCTGGTCCATCTGACTTTGGGTGGGTGCTTTTGACCCCATGTTATCCTTTTCATTCTTCAATGTCCAAGTCCCTACCCAAATGATCAATAGTTTAATGCTTCATAGGGCATTTGCATAATCATTATAGCAATTTTCAGAGACCTACTCAGTAATGATAATTTGTAACCGAATCCCTCCTGCCATAGTATCAATTGAACCCCAAGGTAAGCATTTCACAAAAGGATCTCCCTGCCTAGAATAATCACAATATCTTCATTGTTACCAGATCAGATAGTTTAAGGGCCTGCAAGAGAGCTATAAACATGCAGGTATTTTCCAAATTCCCATAGAACCCAAGAAAACCCCAATGACCACCCACACACTCTTCAATTCAATCTATTTACAAAGATAAATTAAGGGTAGCACTGTGGTTAATCCAAGCCTTGAGATTAGCAGGACAGTGATCAGTATGCAGGTCAGCTGATAAATGTATCCCTCAAAAGATTTACCTAAATGAACCTGATTTGCAACATTCGAGACACGATATGTTTAAACCATAAGCAAGAATGTCACCATGAGTACAGGTGAAATATTACCCCATTAGTGAAATTAAAAATGCAAAGCAGAAGACTATTCATAAATCATGATAGCAAATGCTTTAAAATATGTAAGTACAGGCAAAGAAAACCTAAATAAACATGGCAAATGGTAATGGATGGGTTGTATTTAATTGTATTCCTTTTTTTTTTCAATTTTAAAGGAAAAGTTATGTTACCGTGTGCTTACAATTAAAGAAATGGAAAACTGAATTAATGTCAATAGGCAGGTCTAAATTGATATTAAGTCCAGAGACTGCTAAAGACATAGACAAAAGATCAAAAATGCATTTGTTCTCTAGAGAATTGAAGTCTCAAAGCAAACCAAAGAAGCTAGGATATAAACTGGTAAGAGACCCAACAATGGATCTAATTCCCTAGCTGTGGTTTGGGCACAGGCTGGAAGGAAGCTAGAGATGGCCATGTCTGGAAAAGGGATGTCCAGTGAGGTCAGATGTCTCCTGGTGGCCAAGGAGAACCAAGGGCCACCCAAAGGATCCGAACCACCACTCATGCTCACAGGTCACTGGAGAAATCACAGGAGACAAATGAAGGCATGGACCGGGGGAGAGGGGAAAAACCAGGGAGCAGAGGAGACAGAAGGAAAACAGGACCTTAGCTGCTACTTTCATGAACCTACCGGTAATTAACACAGAGGAAACAAAAAGGTTTCTTCCCAAAAGGAAAAGGACATCATTAAAAAAGAAAAGGACAGACTTGTTTGCCCATGAGTGTGGGAGGTAGGAAACTACACAGCAAGCTTGTTCCAGAAAGTCAAACGCTTTTCCTCTGCTGTAATGAAGCAGAGTGCCACTGTTGGCCCATCCTGCCATATGCTGCTTGTCGTATGAGCTCTGGGCCAGTTTCCTCATCTGCAAGATGTGATGGTAAAAGGGCCTACCTCCATAAGGTAGTTTTGAGAATTTAGTGACTTAATGCTTAAGAGTTTTATAAACTATCCCAGCTGTACACTTTATCTCTTTGAAAGGAAGACACCTCCATCCCTCCTTCCTGCTACCAGGAAAGAGGCAGTAACAGCAAGTGGTTAAGAACAGACTCTGGAGTCAGATGCTACAGTTCAAATCTCAGCTCTGCCACTTGCCAGCCGTGTGATGTTGGCAAGCTAGTTAAGCACTGTGGACCTTTTGGTTTCTCAACTGTAAATTGGGAATGAAGTATCTGAATCGAAAGGTTGTTAGTCCCTAGAAAGCCCTCAGGGCCACCATATGGCAAACACTCAGCTCATACAAGGAAGTTGTACATAAGAACTTCAGCCCTTGCAAAGTTTTCACAATTTATTTATTTCTGATCCAACAGTCAGTCCCACCACATCCCATACTAACTAATTTAGCAGCTGCCCCAGCTCTCAGAAGCCCCAGTCCCAAAGGCCCCCAAGATCCCAAAGCCATGTGAGGTAGTTTCCAATGCACAAGGCATGCCATGCCTCACCATGTGTACCTCCGTTGGCCTGAAGTTTCCATGCCAAGAACATATTTGTTTATTTCTTGTGCAAATTAAAAATGATTTCTTATGTAGAAATGTGCACCATTGGGTATTAATGAATAACATCACCAAATATCATTCCCTGAAGGAAGGTCTCTGGAAGGCAGAGATCAAAATCCAAGTATTCTGGTCATTTTTGTTCTTACTTTAAATGCCATTCTAATAAGATTGATTATGCGGTTTTACATCCTGTAGAAACTGAAACCACAAATTAAAGAGAGGAGAGGTAATGCTGTGTAGTTGAAAGAGACCCAGCTAGGGCTAAGCTGTTCACTGACCATGTGAACTCAACTACTTGAAGCCTTCCTTTCTGCACCCGTAAAATGGGTATAACAATACTAATTTTAGAGGTGCCTGGGTGGCTCAGCCAGTTAAGTATCTGACTCTTAATTCTGGCTCAGGTCACGATCTCATGGTCATGGGATCCAGCCCCCGAGTCGGGCTCTACACTATAACAGTGTGGGGTCTGCTTGGGATTCTTTCTTTCTCTCTCTGCCCCTCCCCCACTCATGCTCTTTTCTCTCTCTCTCTCTCAAATAAATAAACGTTTTAAGAAAAACAATACCAACTTTAGAGGGATAGTGTGAGGATTAAATGAAATTACATATGAAAAGCACACTGTAAAGAATAATGAAAATGATGCGGAACCAGCTGAAACTGCTGTTTCTCTAAGTCAAAAGGCTGACCCACACCCAGGGCCGGGCCAGTGCTCTGCTTGACAGTGAGGCTGTGGGGGTGGGGCTCCCCAGGGAAGGGCTGGAGGCAGAGCAGCAGCATCTACTTAGCAGTACGGCTAGTTTCCCCTAGTTTCCCCTTCGGACGAATGGCTCGGCTGCATCGGTGTGCCCTACAGCACCGCTGTGACTGGAGCCAGGACAGAGCCCAAGGAAGAGGTTTTCTTTTCGATTCTCGTGAGAACTGCAAAGTACAGCGATCTGCAGCTATTGGAGATGTGCCCAACGAGTTCCACATGCCCCAAAAGTCACTGAGAGCCTCACCCTGTGCACCCCTGTAATGGTATCCTACAGAAATAATAACCAGTGTTCTGAACAAGAACCCTGATTTATCAAATCAAGGTTCAGTTCATCCTCCACTTCAGAAAAGAGGAGTTAAGAGCACATTTCCGAGGGGGGAAATTGCCTATGTCCACAAAGGTTAAACTGTTTAAAAATTGGAACACTTGAGAATAGATCCCAGAAGAGGCAAATCCATGGAGACAGAAGCAGAGAGGTCGCCGGAGGGTGGCCGGGGGGGAGGGCGGTGGGGTGTGGACGGTGACTGTTTAATGGGTACAGAGTTTCAGTTTGGGATGATGGAAACATTCTGGAACAAGGCAGTAGTGACGGCTTACATCATTATGAATGTACTTAATGCTACCGAACTGTACCTTTAATGGTAACTTTTTATGTTTTGTCTATTTTACCACAGCTTTTTTTAATACAAAAAAAAAAAAGAAAGGAACAGACAATGTTTGAGCGCCTACTATACTAATAAGCATTTTACATGCAGGATGTCACAACAATGTTACCATATAAATATTATTTATTATCCTCCTTTTAAAAACAGGTGGAAATGGAGACTCCATGAGGTAATGTGACTTCGCTCAAATCAAAGTGAGGCCAGGACTGGAAGGTGAGCCTCCAGGGCGGGCTTTATGCACTACTCACACCCACTGGCTCTCTGAAAACACACTTACGTGAAACTTCATGGTTGGATAACCTGAAAGCTTAATGGCTTAATGAGCTTAGGTAAAAGGTGCTGCCAATGACCAGAAATATTGACAGGACAGTTCATACAAATTCTGACTCTCTGAAGCAAGTTTTCAATAACACATATGAATATCGAATTGTTCTGGAACACTAAAACATCCATACCTTCATTTTTCATGATGTAGCGAACAATCTGCCCAACGGTGTCACTGTTTTCATTTACACTGTCATTCAACTCTGAAAGAGAAGGCAGAGGAGGGCGTGGGTTAAATTGGTCACTTCTGTGGATTCCATGACACCTCACTGAACAGTCTCAAGAAAGCTCTTGCCGTGGCACTAAGGGTCTAGGCTTTCTTCCTTCAGCCCCAAACTGCCTGGGGCACAGTCCATGGTGATTTCCTTGGCATATATAACAGACACAACCAGTACCAGAATTATCCATCAACCGTCTTCCCAAGTCCAAACACCCACTCACTTTCATGCATCTGTATCAGTCATTACTACTATATTTCTCTCTCATCATTTCCTTAAACCCTTAGGGGAAATGGGAAGAAGATAGTTAATTAAAAGAAAAAATTCTCCTTGGATTGATTGATTGATTGATTGATTGATTTTGCATGCAAGCAAGTAGGGGAGGGACAGAGAGAGAGGGAGACACAGAATCCGAAGCAGACCCCATGCTCAGTGCAGGGTCTGACGCGGAGCTCAATCTCACAACCGCAGATCACCACGTGAGCCGATATCAAGAGTCTGACACTTAACCAACTGAGCCACCCAGACACCCCCCCGCCTTGGATTTTCTTTTAATTGCAGGTATACTACATTAATTTAGAGTATGAATTTCTTTGGGGGCAATTATTCATCCATGTTTATAAGCCTCTCCTTTCTTTTAAATACACTTGCAACTGACCTAAATTTCAGCCGTGGTTATTTGCCCACAAACCGTTAACTTTATGAGACTCTGTATATGTGACAGTGTTTGAAGAAAAATCAAACCTCCACTCTGAAACTGTGTAATTTCAGGGAGGAAGGAAAAAGGAGGGTTGAAATACACCATCTTAGTTCACAGAGAACGAATCAAGGTGTGCAGTGTCCTACTCGTGTACCTGGGAAGGTGTCTTCTCCATCCATAGTCGGCTTTCCCCTCTGTGAAAACACACGTCTGGCCAGACGGTGCAAATGTTGACCTGCTAAGCCAGCTTACAGAGCATCTTTGAAGGAGGGGAGGAGGAGGCTTGCTTTCTATTGACAAACACTCAGCTTTGGTTTGCTCACAGCTACACATGACTCATCCTGCAACCGGGTTCTCTCTCTGCCTCAAAGGTCAGTGGGGGTGGGAAAAACCAACAGGCCAGCAGGCTGGCAAGGAATGAGGAAGCTCCCCCAGTCCGCCCTTTGGACTTTCTCGAAAGGTGACCTACTCCAAATGTCCCCCTCTGCAAAAACTGACCTTTGAGGAGCTGAAAGGGATAAGGAAAGTTAGGTACTACTCCCCAACTCCAAGTCTGGAAATGTCCCTGAAGGATGGTTGAAAAAAAACATCTATGAAGAAAGAAAATCTCATTCTCTTGGGTGTTTCTGAACACTGCCTAACACTCCAAGTTAAGAGGAAAAGGTAAACTATCCTCAAGTTAATCTAAGGCACCATTTCTTGCCACACTTTTATCGCACTGTTGACACAATTATTTTACTTAATAAATATAAATTTCAGTCACACAGATTTAAGATTGAATTCCCCCAGCAAGAGTAATACCATACAAGTGGTGAGAGCTATTTATATTTCACATTATCCTTATTAGAATCTCTTTTAATAATAATAGTAAGGATTCATATTTACTGAGTGGGCTTATGTGCCAAATACCAAATGCATCATCTCTCTAAATTCCACAATAATCCTACAAAGTGGAGATCACTGCCCTCATTTAAATTAAATTAAATTGGCATGAAATTAACTAAGATTAAATTCTAGTTAAATTATACATAGTAGGGATTTAGAGCATATGTGACTTGCCCAAGGTCACAAGGAATGAGCTGGTAGGTGTTTCGTAAAGGACAGGCAGGTTTCAAGCTCTAGGTGGGGTTACTACAAAATCTACACGGACACTCCGCCATACCACCTACTGCGAAGATGGACCATTTTGCCTCATAGAGATGGAAAATACATATGACTGGTTACTTATTTCAAAATTGCCCCCACTTGGGGCACCTGGCTGGCTCAGTCAGTACAGCATGCGACTCTTGATCTCAGAGTGGTGGGTTCGAGCCCCACACTAGGTGTAGAGATTAAAAATAAAATAAAATCGTAAAAAAAAAAAAAAAATCGTCCCTATCCACATCTCCATAAAGAGAATGCAGGTATTTACCTATCTTTTCAACCTTTTCCTCTTCCACATCTTGCTCGGCTTCTGTTGTACAACGATAGCCTTTCTTCTTGAGCAGGTGGCAGATGAGGACGCCGAAGAGACCCATGATGAAGAACACAGGGACGAGCGCATATGCGATATACTCTGGGTGTCCATTGCCAGTATTGTTAGTGGGTGACGGTGTCGTCTCCGTTTTGGAGTGCAACGTGCGGCTGCCACCATTGTCTACAGGAAGAAATACACACGGCCACGTCAGACGTCTGTCAGAGGCAAGAAAAACCTGACAACACTGGGGAACGTGCATGTTAAATCCGAGTCTCCTCCCCAAACCGTGGGCCACGCGGAGACTGGTGGGTCTGGCAGCACAGAACACAGGCTGAGGGCCAGGCTTGGCTCAAAGTCTGAGTCCCCTTCCTGTCCCTGCTCCTCATAAACTAGGTCCCACCCTGGGAATTTCTTTCAAAACCTCCCAAGCTAGTGTGTGCTTCTTCAGCTGTAGCAGCACCCACACAGGGCAGAAAGCATGTACAGAGTTCCGGTGAAACATAAGCACAAAGCAAACACGCTATCGTTCGGTGGCATTATAGCGGGGTGCTTAGTGGTTAAGAGCATGGGCCCAGGAGACCCGGGTTCAAGTCCTGGCTGTACCACCTAGCAGCTGGGTGACACTGGGCAATAACTTAGCATCTCCATGCCTCAGTTTCTCGTGAAACAGGCATACTACTAGAAGCGTCCCACCCTTCTAGGGTGTTATGAAGGTGAAATAAATTATCCACGTAAAACATTTCAAACCTTTTTGACAACATAGTAAATGCTCAACCACGGCAGTCACCATGCTAGGTGCGTGTGATATATCACTGAGTAAAACAAAGATCCTTGTCCTCACGGAGCTTATGTTCTAGAAGGGTTTAGTAAGCTGACAGACCTAAAATATGCGAAAGAGAAAAATCCAGAATGGCATCAGTCCCTAAACAAAACACACAGGCAGGTCACAGGTTGAGAGAAATGCTGGGGAAGGCATACACATGGGTAAACAGAAGAAAGAATAACGGCAGGGACCTGTTTTATGACAACAAAAATAGGGCAGCTGGGAAGGAGGCATCTTTCAGAGAAAAGGAGAAATTTGCCTGTGGGCATGTCAAAGCATCACGTGGACTTATTACCAGAGGTGGCAGACATCCAAGCCTGCAGGGATACCACGCGTAGGCTCCCAAGAGGCCCATGCGCATAGGGATCTGAATCTCCTCTATGAAGGACAGTGAGAGGCAGAGAGCCTGGTGCAGTCATGAGACACGGCCAATGAAGATACCAGAGAAAGAGCAAATTACATAGAAAACCAGCAAAGTACCAACTCACAGACACAAAATGAGAAGAGAATTATGAAACGAAGGAGGGGGTCAGGCAGGATGAGAAGTAAAGGGAAATGTGAGATTTGATTGAAATGAATTCTCGTTATTTGGAATACTCAGATTCTGAAGTGTTAAAATGAAGTTCTCTACATCAGGGAGATTCACAGTGCTGCTTAAGAAACCCAGAAATAGGAGGATGCCAGGGTGGCTCAGTTGGTTAAGCATCCAAATCTTGATTTTGGCTCCAGTCATGATCTCGTGATTTGTGAACTTGAGCCTTGCATCAGGCTCTGCACTGACAGCGTGGGGCCTGCTTGGGATTCATTCTCTCTCTCTCTCTCTCTCTCTCTCTCTCTCTCTCTCCCTCTGCCTTAAAAAAATTAAAAAAGAAAAAAACAGAAAAGACACTCAGAAATTGGAAAACTAAATACACTTAATTATAAGCTCTCTCAAAGAGTGTTTTGATAAAAAAGAATCCATGTGGCAATGATTGAATGGGACAAATATCAGGTGTGAAATAACCACATTGCATTATTGCAGCAAACAGAAGCCCAATTTGCAAACCAGAGGCCATACAAAGGGCTATCAGTCTTTCACATGGAAATATCGATTACCTTTGAACATGAAAGGAAATTGCTGGTTTCTTAGGTTTGTAAAAGGCTGCTTTCATTATTTTATCAGACAATCTCTAGAATTGGGGATAACCTATTTTTTTTCTGATTTATCTTCTAGGAATCAATATAATAAATGAATGAACAAATAAATGGAAGCACACGTACACACACACACACACACACACACACACACACACACTTCCCTAAACATGCACAAATATATCATCTAAATCAGGATTTAACTACCAGCCTTTCAGTAAAAACCAGAAACATTTCTTTAACTCCTTTTATAATTCTAAGTAAGTCTTATTTAAAAATTCCTTTTATTAAGTTTATTTATTTATCTTGAGAGAGAGAGAAAGCAGGGGAGGGGTAGAGAGAGGGAGACAGAATCCCAAGCAGGCTCTGTGCTATCAGCACAGAGTCTGAAATGGGACTCAGACCCATGAAACCACAAGATAGTGACCTGAGCCAAAATAAAGAGTCGGACGCTTAACGGACTGAGGCATCCAGGTGTCCCTATTAATTCCTTTTTAGTAACATATATTCCATGTAACAGGAATAGGTGAAGTAGGCAACATGCTAAGACCGAGAGAGTTTTACTCAGAATCATGGTCTGTTTCAATCTGGAAGTGACAACCAATTCTCTTTGGAGGGCAGTAGGAATAGGGACAAAAGTGGAGGGGCTCAGAATTGGAGCCAACAGCTCCTCCTGAATCAGGGGGTTGAGAATGTGTCTTTATCATCCATTTGGTATTTGGCAAACCCTTGCAAATACTACTACATTATTTAGAGTCTGTGATTTACAAACAAGTATCAGTCACTTAATCTCGTAATTATTCTACCATGGGAAAACTGAAGAAGATATGAATCTAAATTAGTGAAACATGAATTACAGAGAGACGCGATATAGCACTGGGGTTCCAAGGTCAGAACGCCCGACATGAATAACAGCTTCGCCATCTATTAGGCATGTCACCTTGGGCAAGTTACTTCATTGTTCTATGTTCAGTTGCCTCATTATTAAATAAAATCAAAATGATTATATCTTTCTAGGACGATTTTAAAACATGGCCCCAAATCCTTTGGTACTGCTCCAACCGAGAAGTCTGTACCTCCTACCCTTGAATATATACTCTGAGGTTTGCCTGATCAATAGAATATGGAGTGACACTTTGTCAGTTTCCACCTCCTGTCTCTTGGGGCACTTGCTTTTGGAAACTAATCACCATGCCGTGCAGAAACCGAAGGTTCCTCAAGAAAAGAACCCAATAACAGTCATCAACTTGCCAACTCTGTAACTGAGTATCTTAGAAGTAGACCAGAGAGCCCCAGCTAGTGATGCATGGAACAAACATGAGCTGTTTCTGAATCCTGACAAGTTGTAGATTTCTAAGCAAAATGAGTGACTGTTGTTGTTTTGAGCCACGAAGCTTTGAGGTAAATTGTTATCCACCAAATAGAAACTAGAAGACTACTTCATGGAGTCATCGTAAGGATTAAATATATTAATATGTAAAGCACGTAGAAGAGTGTTTAGGAAGAGGCACGCATTGTAAAAGTGTTTACTCACCACCTTGATAGAACTGTACTATCCAATATGGTGGCCACTAGCCACAAGTAGCTATTTAAATTTAAGTCAATTAAGGGGCGCCTGGGTGGCTCAGTTGGTTAAGCGTCTGACTCTTGACTTCCGCTGAGGTCATGATCCATGGTTTGTGAGATGGAACCCTGCGTTGAGCTCTGCACTTGACAGCATGGAGCCTGCTTGGATTCTCTCTCTCCCTCTCTCTTTGTCCCTCCCTCGCTCACACGCATGCTCTTTTTCTCTCTCACTTTCAAAAATAAACATTTTAAATGTAAGCCAATAAAAATGACGTAAAATTAAAAATCCAGTTCTTCAGTTGCATTAATCACATTCTAAGCGTTCAGTAGTCACATGGGTAGTAATTGCTACCATACTGGACAGGTCAGATAAAAAACATTTTCGGGGCCCCCGGGTGGCTCTGTCGGTTAAGCATCAGACTTCAGCTCAGGTCATGATCTCATGGTTTGTGAGTTTGAGCCCCACGTCAGGCTCTGTGCTGACAGCTCAGAGCCTGGAGCCTGCTTCGGATTCTGTGTCTCTTGCTCTTTGTCCCTCTGTTGCTTGTGCTCTCTCTCTCAAAAGTAAATAAATACACATTAAAAAATTTTTAAGAACATTTTCATCATCTCCAAAAGTTCTGTTGGACAGCCCTGTTAGGGACTACAAAGAACTAATAAAAAGCAGTTGACTTGAGAATCTACTGTGACCTACCATAGCAATTCAATAAAAATAACTTTAAAATTACAAAGTAACTATTCACAAATAATGCCTTAAAACATTGTTAACTTAGGCAAATTTAGTTTTCCTTCAGTTTACACTAAAGACTTGTTTAGAGACATTGACCATCTTTCTCTTTCTCCCCAGCTGAGTCATATCTGAATTACAAACAAATTATTTGAATCCAATTGAATAGCAAAAGTGGTTGCCACACTCTCTATAAAACAAAAAATGGCAACAATATGAATTTTGATCATGGGATAGTAAGAAAATATCTAAGTCAGTCATTATCCACCCATTTGATGGAATAATATGCATCATTTAAAACTATAAAGATTTCATGAAGACATGAGAAAACACTTAAGATACAATGTTGAATATAAAAGGCTTGATTCAACATCTTACATACAGTATGGTCCAACTAGTTTTTTAAAAATGCAAGAAGGCATAAAATGTACAAAGCAATGACCAAAATATTAAGTGATTTCAGGTAACTGAATAATAGAATAACTTTAAATTTTATTTTTATACTTATCTATAATTTTCTAAAATTCATATGTATGTATTCCTTTTGTACTAAAGTGATAGACACCTTAGGAAAAAAAAAAAAAAAAGATACAAAACAGAGGTGGTCAGCCATTTGGGAATCACAGACCCCTCTGGGAAACTGTTGGATGCTATGAAGGTTCCTCTTCCAAAATTTTGCCTTCAAGTTCTACAAGCTCTGAATCCCAAGTTCATGTAAGGGCAAGTGAATCGATAAGGATGATGCCTAAGTTTCTGCTTGATAACATGGTGGACATTGATGTCATTCATCAAGATGGGAAATAACTTTAAAGAAAAGGAAGCTTGCTTGGTGTGATGTGTTGAATTTTACCTCCCTCCCAATTCAAATGTTGAAGTATCCCAAGTACCTCAGAATGTGGCCTTATTAAAATACAGGGTCTTTACAAAGGTAATCAAATTAAAATGAGGTCATTAGAGTGGACTCAAATCCCACATGTCCTTATCAAAGGAGAAATGTGGAGCCAGACAGGTACAAAGGGAAAACACAATGTGGAGATACAGGCAGAGATGGGGTGATGCTTCTAAAGGCCAAAGACTTCCATGAAACCACCAGAAGCTAGGAGAGAGGCATGAAATAGATTCTTCTTCACAGCCCTCAGAAGGAAGCAACTCTGCCGGGCTTGATCTTGGAATTCCAGCCTCCAGAAGTGTGAGGCTCTTTTTTAAGCCACCCAGTTTGTGGTACTTTGCAACAGCAGCCCAAGAAAACTAATATACTCGGCATGGAGAGGACGCTATCACGAGTTCAGTTTTGAACATGGGGACAACCAGATGGAAATATCCAGTGAGAAACCGGATCCACTCCATGAGGAAGCTGAGGGAGAGAAGCCAGGTTTCTACCCTAGAACAGAGGATAGAGTTTCCAAAAGGAATGAGCAGTCAGCAAGGTCAGAAGCTGCAAGAGAGAGCAACTAAAATAGGAAGGAAATGGAAAATTGGTGCAGCCGCTATGTAAAACAAGAAGTTCCTCAAAAAGTTAAAAATAGAACTACCATATGATCCAGCAGTCCAACTTATCCTATTTACCCAAAAGGACTGAAATCAGGATCTTAAAGAGATAACTGCTTCCCATATTCACTGCAAGTATTATTTACAATAGCCAAGATATGGAAACAACCTAAGTGTTTGTTCACTGATGACTAAATAGATAAAGAAAAGACGGTGTACATATACAACCAAATCCCTTTCGGCCTTAAAAAAGAAGGAAATCCAGGGGCGCCTGGGTGGCTCAGTTGGTTAAGCGTCTGACTTCAGCTCGAGTCACGATCTCACGGTCCGTGAGTTCAAGCCCCATGTCGGGCTCTGTGCTGACAGCTCGGAGCCTAGAGCCTGCTTCGGATTCTGTGTCTGGCTCTCTCTCTGCTCCTCCCCTGCTCACACTCTGTGTGTGTGTCTCTCTCTCTCTCCCACAAATAAATAAACATTAAAAAAAAAAATTAAAAAAAAAAAAAAAAGGAAATCCTGCCATAGACAACAGTATAAATGGTCCAGGAGGGCATTAGTGAAAAAATGTACATAAGTGAAAAAAGCCAGTCACAGAAGGACACACACTGCATAATTCCACTTTATGAGCAATCTAAAATAGTCAAATTTATAGAAACAGAGAGTATAGAATGGTGATTGCCTGGAGTGGGGGGAGGAGAAAACGGGTAGCTCCTATTGAATGGGTATAATGTTTGTGCCTGCTGTTAACAAATACTGTATCATGCACTTAAAACTTTGTTAAGAGGGCTGATCTCATGTTAAATGTTCTTAACACAATTTAAAAAAAGAAACAAGAAACAAACAACCTGAGAAGACTCTTGAGAAAAAGAATTGAGAACTCAGACAAGTCAGGCAACATAGAAGTTTCTAAGGACTCATGGGAAACCATTAGTTTCTAATTTAAGAAGCTGCTTGGAATTTTTTAAACTTTCTCCTTGTACTTTACTTCCTGTTTTTCTGTAGTTTCTTGAAGTAAACTTCAAAATCCCAAAATAAATAAATACATACATACAATGAAAAAATAAATTAAATTGGAAGGAAAATAGATCTTCGTGGCCTTGGACAGCAGTTTTTCAGTAGACCAGAATGTAAGATTCGATTTCCTGGGTTGAAGAAGAGAGACTGAGCTCAGTGTACCCCTTCTAAAAGCCCAGTAGAAGCACAAAAAGGGTAGTAGGGTAGTTCACCTTCAGGGTGAGAGGAAGAAATTTCTGTTTGGAGTTTTGTTTTGTTTTTAAGCGGCTGAAACCAATGTATTTACATACGAAAAGGGCGAAAGGAAGAGACTGAGAGGGAATAAGGAGTGATAGCCTTGAGGAGATTTCCATAGGCAGACAGATTAAATACTGGAATGGGGGGGGGGGGGATTCACCTCTTCCTGAATCAGGGGGTCTGTGAGTTAGAGAGCTCAATAGCGGGCTGAAGGAAGTTGAGGGCACAAGGTGCATGACACCTCCATTTTCTCTCAGAATAAATAGGAAGAGATGACATCTGTTGAGATCTGGGGGCAGCAGGTGGGCCTGGCGGAGAGACTGAGCGAACAGGAGAGGAACAGGAGAGGGCTGTGCACAGGCACTCAGGGCACAGCCGAGAGGAGCACCCCAAATCTCCAGCAAGGCTAACCCATGTGGAGAGGTCCACACAAGCTGGAAAGCCCAGCACAGTAAGGGACCAGCGATCAGAGTCAGAACCAAAAGCATACAGAGCCATAGTAAACTAGGAAGAGAACTGTTTTGGGGGAGATGGTGTTCCAGAAGAGATGGAAGTGTGGCTCAGAGTGGTTTATTTCTCTGTTACCACTGACAACAATAACTACCACATTTACAGAGCATTTAGGAACCAACGCTAAGCTAAGCATCAAATCTTCACGACAAACTTAGGGCAGAGTTAGAGGTCTATCCCCACATTACAGATGGGGAAAGGAGGCACAGAAACGTACAGCAACCATCCCAAGGTCACCCCGCTACTTGGTGGCCGTGCCTCAATTCAAACCAGTCCATCTGGATGCTGCTTGCCTTTATATTGTTTCCTCTTAACTTCTGGAAGCCTGGGTCTCCACATACGTAAAACCGTGCCTATATGTAACTGGGCACCATCCAAGTACAAATGCGTGTGTAAGGTATATTTTAATTAGTTCTCTTTCAACAATATTTTATCATTTAGCTACGTCTCTGTCAAAATGCTAAATGCTGGTTTGCTCTCCTATTTCACAACTTAGAGTAAAGACTCCCCAAACTTCAAAACCGTGGTTTCCAATTATCGCAGCAGGAAGTACGATAGGTTTTAAAAATGCCCAGCACTAATGGACAAATACGAAACTGCTTTTTGTCCCCGTCTCTGACCTCCCTCCCCACTCCAAAATCTGACCCAGGCCACAACCCAGGTCCACTCAGCCTCTTCAAAAAGAAGCCCATCGCCTCATCTGGAGTTTGTCCTGCACACAGCAAGCCCACCCAAGCAGGGAGTTCTTGGCTCTCAATGAGGAATGTGATTCCCTTCAGCAACATCACAAGTAAAAAAATGTTTAACAAAAGCCAGTGTTTATCAAATTCCTTTGGATTTTTCCTAGACCCAGCCAGGTTTGGTTTCTTCATTGCATTTTGAGGACCCACTATGTATTGTGACTTGCCAACATCTCATTAAGAAGGTCACAAAAGAAGACGTAATAAAAAAAAAAAAAAAAGCCTGCAGATGGCAAGGAACTGAGGAAGAGCTCTGAAGAAATGGCTCCAAGTCAATCCCCAAAATCAAAAGCAGCTTTTTAGCTTGGTTCTAAATAATACTTGTATTTCCAACTGACCTCAGTGGTCAGAGTAGCTGAGAAGCCTGGAAATGGCATTCCTCAAACCCAGTAGGCATTGTTCGAGGTTGCTAAACAATGGGGAAGACGAAGCTAATAACCAGAGACTACAGATAAAGGGGCCCTTGTGACCTCTCCCAAGCAGCTTTGCTCCAACCAAGGGACATTTTGATGGTTCTGATAGGTATCCTTCCCCTTTTATCAGGAAAGGGTACACATTCTCAGAATCTAGGGTTTCCCAGCAGGGTGACCTGACAGCTCAGTGATGGAAAAGGCACTGGCCGGTATATAGATAACCCACACGAAGCCTGGCTGGAAAATCACTTTTAAACACACACACGCCCTATTTTGTTTTTAGTGAAGATTCAAATCACGGTGCCCAAGAGCAGTCTATTTTTGGTCTAGATTACTAAGATCAATAGATGTACATTTCCCTAAAAGGGTTTTTCTTCATTCAGCTTTGCCACTGGCTACCTCTGTGATCTGAACAAGTCGCTTTACCTCTGTGGACCTCAGTCTGCTCAGCTGAAAAATTATGAGCTGCAGCCAATGGTTCTCCATGGCTCTCCACGTTCCCAACCTTCTCCAGCCCCATCCGCAAAGCGTGACTGGAGATAAAAAACACAAGCTGACCCTGTTGTGTCGATCAGGCAAAATCCAAAAAACCCTGAGAACAAAAACTTTTATGCTTCACTTCATAGCAAAACCAAATCTGAGAAGCACACTGGTGGCCACACCTGTTCTGCTCTGATGTGAAGCTATGTATGACCTCTATTCCGGTGAGTGTGCTGCATAAGCATTGACGTATTTGATCAGATTTCTTTTTTTTTTTTAAGTTTATTTATTTTGAGAGAGACAAAGATAGCAGTGGCTGGGGGAGGGGCAGAGGGAGAAGGAGAGAGAGTCCCAGGCAGTTTCCATGCTGCCAGCACAGAGCCCGACGTGGGGCTCGAACTCATGAAACCATGAGATCGTGACCTGAGCCAAAATCATGAGTTGGACACCTAACCGACTGAGCCACCTGGGCAGGAGCCCCTTGATTCGGCTTCTGAAGCAGTGGATTACATTTGTAAAGTTTCAGCCTTGGGCCCCAAGGGTTTCAAATCTCTACGAGGTGGGTATTATCCTTTTATAGAAGGGGAATCACAGATTCGGGGAGTCCGAAGTCACACAGTTAAAAACTGGTAAGAGCCTGCATGAAAACCAGGCAGGTGCTCGCGACCAGCCCACATGCAGCTTCTCAAAAACCACTTTAGCATGATTGATCTACGAGCTTCTGCAAAACGACCTGCTTTATTAAGTTAATTGTCGAAACACAGTTTAAAGCAATTACATACACTAATGATAGGGCAAATACATAACAAATTCTACAAAACTAAATCATCCCCAAATTATTTCTATTTTTGGCTACAGAGATAAAACCAAAGTCACAGAGCTTTTAAGACCATCCCCGACAGTGCCAGTTATTGAGACAGAGCATCTATGCAGACACATTTTTAAAAAGCTTAAAATGAATGGGGAGAACAAATGAGCTCAAAGGGAAACCGGAAAGACAATGGAAGTCAGTATATAAATAAGTGCTAACCTTTGTAGTGAAACTTCAGGCCACCCCCAACTTCTATACAACTTCCAGATAAACAGGTGCTACAGCCCTCCCCACCCCCACTCTGAATCTGTGACCAGGCAGGGAGGGGACATCCAGATAGGATCCAGCCGCCCAGAGTCCACCCACCCACGACAGTGCACCCAGTCACTCAGTTACCATTATTTTGTCAAAGTCCTTGAAATGTTCCATGACACTGGAGCACAGAACTCTGATTCGGGACAGTGAAGACCACTCTGGGAACAGACAGGGGCCGAGACACCTTCCCCAGCAGATCGTGCATAGATCAGCAATGCCCAGCTATGAATCCCTGGTTTTCAGAAGCCTTCCGCTAAGACGTCCCTTGGAAAACGCAGCTGTCCCTGAGGCTTCTGCTAATACCTGTGTGAGATCAGCGGTACCCTGGAGGATGCCAAAACAGAGAGTTCGGCAGCACCCCAGACCTGTGGGAGAGGAAAACAGGGAGGGACGAGTAGCCAAAGATTTCAAAATATTGCCTGTGGCCAAGAAAGTTTCTTCCCTTCCCCAGTCCTTGGCCAAATGTTCGCTTTTGTTAGAAACGAATATAACCAAATACACAATAAGTAAACCTTGACTGGAGCCTGGCTCAGAAATTTAATCAATAAAAAAATTTCAAAACAGCTATAAAGTATATTTTGAGGACAACTGAGGAAACTGGGTTAAGGCAGGATTAGAGATGCATTGTTTATTTTCTCAGGTATAATGATGGTACTGTGGTTATGTAGAAGGAAGTCCTAAATCCCACAAGATGAATGATACAGGTATTTAGGGCGAAATGTAACAATGTCTGCATCTTGATCTCAAACGGTCCAGCAAGGAAGGATGGACAGCTAGCTAGATAGGATCAGCTAGCGGATATGGCAAAATGTTGGATCCAAGGGGTTAATATACAGGTGCCCACTTTACGATTCTTTCAATTTGGATATTAAAAGTTCGCAAAGGGGGGCGCCTGGGTGGCTCAGTTGGTTGAGCGTCCGACTTCATTCAGCTCAAGTCATGATCTCCTCGCAGTTCGTGAGTTTGAGCCCCACATCAGGCTCACTGCTGTCAGCACAGAGCCTGTTTTGGATCATCTGTCCCTCTCTCTCTGCCCTTCTCCCACTCGTGCGCACGCTCTCTCTCTCTCTCTCTCTCCCTCAAAAATAAAACGGAGTGTAACAAAAAAAGAGTAAAATGTTCCATATTAAGAAAAAAAAAAATGGGGCACCTGAGTGGCTCATTTGGTTGAGTGTCCAACTCTTGGTTTCAGCTCAGGTCATGATCTCACGGTTGGTAGGTTCGAACCCCATCAGGCTCCAGGCTGACAGTGTGGAGCCTGCTTGGGATTCTCTCTCTTCCTCTCTCTCTACCTCTTCCCTGCTCTCTCTCTCTCAAAAATAAATAAACATTTAAAAAAAAAGAAAAGCTCACAAAATCCCACTTAATCATTTTTTAAATACCTTTTGTGGGAGCCTATTATTATTTTTTAATGGGAAAATACATTTGAATTTCCAACCCAATTACTCAGAAAGGAATGTTTGGAGCACAACCCATTCTTAAGCTTCGCTTTCTTTGTATATGTACTACAGGTGTGGGAAGGGAAGTAATTCGTGTGATCCAGGAAGAAAAGGGACTTTACATTAGGCTTCAAAAGAAAAACTGAATTTGGCTGGATAAAAAGGGAACAAACATTCCTGACAGGCAGGAGAATGGGGGACAAAACTGAATCACTCCTGAACCCAAGCTAGTTACCAGAACAAAGGGCTGAAACTAGGGTGAGGTCAATATAAAGAAACAAAGATGCTTAAAATAATGATGGAAATTATAAATATTTATCATCATAGATTTCAAATGAAACTAGAAGGGGAAAACTGCAGAGTCAGAGAAAGTCCCCAACATTCTCCAAAACTGTCAGATTTACCATTTGAAGTTACTTCTGAAGGCTACAGAACTCCCTGACCAAACACAATTCCCCAAGGGCATCAAAAGATTGAACAGAGACAACAGCCACAACCCCACAGCTGCTCCTTGGGAGAGGATTAACTTTAGGATCCCAGTGTTTAGAGAAGCCAAGGAACTCAACTTCTGAACTCTTCCTGAACCTTCCAGAGTCCTTCAAACAATGGTCTGCATTCAGATTACAACAGAAGGTTCATCTGACCCGGCCTCACCCCAGACCGGAGCGAGGTCAACTCACCAGCATCTGCACTGGGACACAGGCGAGGAAGCCACCACACATGGCCCCAAGGCAGAGAAGGCTGAAGCGACGCCAGTGGGCCCTGAGCTGCAGGGCACATCTTGGGGTCCTCAGAGAGGGGTGTAAGCAAGGGCAATGCTCGTGGTTGCTACAGGGACAGGAGGGCTCCACAGTGCAGGCCCCAGCGGAATCCTCTCCTCCTCTTTTTCCGTCTCCCCATTCCCCTGCCCCTCCTCGTCTTTTGCTATTTTCAAGTGTCACCAGTCTGGGGATTTTTAAAATTTAGAAGTCTTTACCTACTGAGAGCACTGTCTGTTTTCTGGGGAGGAGCTAGATGGCTGGAGAACAGGTTTAGAGAGACACTTTTTTTTTTCCCCTTTCTGCACCTTTTGAATTGTAAATTCTGTCCAAACAAGAAAGCAATGGAATTTTTTAAAAAGTCATCTGTTTCAAGTGACCTTAAAGCAACAAAACTTCAGAAATCTAATCTTCACTTTGGATCCTTTTTGACAAGTGGTGTGTTATGAGAAATGAGCTGCTACATTAAAATAACTCTGATGGCAGCATTTACTGAGTGTTCACAGTATGGCAGGCACTGTTCCGGAGGCCTCATGTACAAAGTCATTTCATTTCCACAACATCTGTAAGGTAGGTCCTCTCACTACCCTCCAGGCCCCTCACTCTTAGCCACTGTCTAATAGTGCCTGTAAGAGTGGAGGTGGCCTTCAGTTTTAGCTAGTGACACACACCTCACAGTAAACAGGCAGGTTAAACCATCATCAACTGAAGGCAGAGCCGGGCTGGGGCCCAGGTCCACATCCATCCACTGTAACGCCCTGAAACCCTAAAAGGCTGCCTCTCTCAAAATGATCCTAGTATGTATAGTAAATACTGAAATCTTCATGCATCTTTTTCTAATGTAAAAATCTTCTTCGTGGAAGAATAATTAAAGCCAGCTATAGCAAGATGAAATTTGTAATCAATTAATTTTTTTAAAAAACATCCCAGCAGCATAAAATTACCCAATATTAACTTTTAACTACAAAGGCCAAAGACCACTCTAAAGTATAACTGTTTTACCCCTCCACAACTATGAAAAGGAAAGGAAAATTTTTTCCTGTCTGTTGAAAATCATCTTGTTCACATACGTATGTTTTCACATTATTATCCCAAAGTATTGTACTTAGAAGCAATTCAATACTTGGCACAAACATAATTTGTTCTGACAGTGTTAGTTCCATGGCATCTAAAAATCTTTCAGATAAAGAAGGCAGGAAGGGAAAGAAAGCAAAGGACAAGAGGAGGAAAATCTTCAATCATACACATCAGCTAGAGACACCGTACAAGATATAAAATTTCCTATCCAAATGACACTCGATACTTTTACATTCATTATTTTATCAAAACCTCTGTGGGTTTTTAACTGGGTGATTCAGTCGGTTAAGTGTCTGACATCCACTCAGGTCATTTATGGTTCATGGGTTCAAGCCCTGCATCGGGGCCCTGTGCAGACAGCTCAGAGCCTGGAATCTGCTTCAGACTCGGTGTCTCCCTTTCTCTCTCTGTCCCTCCCCAGCTCGCGCTCATTCTTCCTCTCTCTCTCCCTCTCTCTCTCAAAAATAAATATTTTTTAAAAAGAAAAGAAACCCCTAACCCAAGGAGATAGCCAAGAGGGTGGGTGAGATCCTCATTTTGCAAGTAAACCCACAGTGGCCTAACATGACATCACTGGGTAGAGGCAGAGAAAAGAGCCAGAAAGAAGAACCATGGCTCACACCTGCTGACATCGTCCCCACGCCCTTCACACAGCACACGTCACCTGGCCACAGGACTGTGGTCCAAGCTAGGAAACCCAAATGTGAAACAGAACTCACAGGAAAACCCCGGTTTAAGTCACACACACCTGTCTCCCCAGCTGGAAGGGCCGGTGTCCTGCCTCCTGCCTATCACACCTCCTGGGATAGGGTGGGAGCACCTTAACCATTTGTCAGGTGGTCCCTGCAAAACTGGGAAAGCAGATTCTACCCCCTCCCAGAAGGGCTCCTGGGTAACTGAGTGTCCACTCTCCCTGTAACCTGACCAGCAGTTTTGTCAAGATGCTATTTGTAGGACGCAATGTCCAGTGTACTTACACACCCATTTGCCAAATACTGACAGTTTGTTAAAAAAACATAAATATTTTCAGAGCTGGACAACTGATACACCCTGTAGCTTTACACACTTGTTGGGTCAGCCCTTTCTGAACGATGTTAATCTACCAGCAAGCCCCCGGGCTCATCGGAATCAACAGAAGGTTCCAGTTAGCAGAGATTCCAAAGGAGGCCACAAACAGCACATTCCTAACCCCAGCCTGGGGAACTGGCCCTGAAGGAGATTCTCACAGGACTCCATTCCATTCCAAATTGCTGGATCGGTAAAGGGACAGTACACAGGAGAGGAGTTTACATACCCTTTCCAAAGCCACTGCCCACTTCTCACAGGGTTGCAATTCCTAACAGATCTGTTCGTGTATATTCCTTGCAAAAGGCCAAGCAGGGACTAGGTTAGAAATTATTTAGGGGCGCCTGGGCGGCTCAGTCGGTTGAGTGTCCGACTTCGGTTTGGGTCATGATCTCACGGTTCGTGAGTTTGAGACCCGCATCGGGCTCTGTGCTGACAGCATAGAGCCTGGAGCCTGCTTCTAATTTTGTGTCTCCCTCTCTCTCTCTGCTCCTCCCCAGCTCATGCTCTGTCTCTCTCTCTCTCCTTCAAAAATAAGTAAAAAAACATTTAAAAAAAAAAAAAAAAAAACAAGAAAGAAATTATTTAAACTGTGGGAGAAAGCAAACGGCAAGTGTCAGGACAAAACCACCAAACAGGCAGAAGAGGACAAGCCCAGGTAGCCTGTTTCCACCAGAAAAACAGCAAGAGTGGGGGTGAGGAAGGGGGTCCCTTAGGAACCCGTGGCTCTTCCAGAGCTCTACAGACAGGGAGCTGGCACAGAGAACCAGGCCTCTGGGATCTTCTAGGTCCCTGGTTTCTGGCACAATCCGTCCCTGCCAGGGTCGGAGTTCAGCCAAGTAGCTTCCACCCAGCAGAAGACGACACAAACTAACCACGTGGGAAAACAACAGGTGTCACTGAACCGGCAGGAGCCACGCAAGGGCTTCACGGAGGAAGACTGGCAGAGGCAGAGAGGCAGAGAGATTGATTCTCCTGTGGAGTGTTTGGGTTCACCAATCCCACATTCAAGGCCTCAGGGAAGTTCATCCACTCTACCACCAGCCGCTAACAGCACGGAACCTTTACCGAGTACTTATTTATGTGCCTGGCATTTCTACTCACATTTTTTTTTTTTTTTTACTTGTCATGATTCTGAGGCAGGTGTTATTATCAAACCCATCTTAGAAATGAGGACATGTTAAAGAACAAAATATTGAAGTCAAGGTCACTCATCCGGGGAATGGCCAGGATTCAAACCGAGGTCCGCGGCAGGGCCCAAGCTCTGCACCGAAGCTGCTCCTGCTAAGAAAGAGGCAAAAGCGGAAGCCAGCTTGTTCTTAGCTGCACTGAGTTCCTGCACCTTGCTTCTTAGCTCCGGGACCCCAGCTAAGTTCACTTCCTTGTGCCTCAGTTTCCTCATCCCTAAAATGCAGAGAATAACAGAATTGGTTCTGAGCATGAAATGAGATGAACTCGGGTTTACCCAAGTGACCAGCACAGAGTAAGCGCCTAATGTTTGTTTTTATTGCTGCGATGATTGTTATCCGTGGTAGTCAGTGTAAAGGCCGCGAGCCTCTCCAAGCTTACGTCTCAGCCGGGGATAAAAACCAACACACAGAAAAAGACAGTGAACCACAGGAGCCACACCGGAGGAAGCGGTGTTAAATGTGTGGGACAAAAATCACTGCATAAGGCCTTCAGGTGAGGGAGCGGCTGCCCTAACGGGGCTCCCAAGGCAGCACCGTGGGGCCGTGGCCGCTGCAACCCCCACCCTGGCCCAGCAAGCGCTTCTCTTCCTTCCAGGAACAGGAAAAGGAGCATAATTAAACAGAAAGCTACAAAAGTCCTAAACACAGGATTTTCCCATTAGTCACACTTGGGCAGGCAAGGTTCTTGCAACAGAGGCACGTGGCCTGCCTTCTGGGAATACAGGAACCCGGACGCCGAGATGAGTAAAGGTGGAGGATGAGGCCCCGGCCCAGTTGAAATGCTCTGATGTGAAGCCACCTCTCATGCGGTGAGAGAAGAAGCAAAGCAAAAGAGGGCCTAAGGGAGAGAAAATAAGATCACTCTGGAAAAGGCAGATGAGGTGAAGTTTAAACAGAAGTAATCAGGAAAACCCTAGACAGAGAGAAGCTGAATTTCAAGGGAAGAAATAAACATGAAGGTCACTAGTAAGACACTCAAATAAGAACTCTCAAAACAAGTAGCAAGGGTAAGACCCAGAGAAAAATACTATTAATGATAGTCACGTGTTGATGCGTACTTTCTATAAATACCATTCCAAGAACTTTACAGGTATGAACTCATGTAACCCTTACAATAACCCTAGGAAGTAGGTACGATTTGTTTCAACCCCATTTCACAGATATGAAAACTAGAGCACAGAGAGGTCAGGTAACCTGCATCAGGTCACACAGCTAGCAAGTAGCAGACATAATATTTAATCAAGGCAGCCTGGTTCCAGAACACCATTCTCTGTGCTCTAGGGCCTCTGAAGTGTGAGAGTTAACAGTTCTGATGTTCAGTAAAGTTCCACGAAATAGGATTATCCATAGCTCATCTCTGGTTGAGTTAGAGTCTTAAGTAGCAAATCTATGGGTAATTATTATTCACCTAATTCAAAAATAAATCTAGAATGACAGAATGGTTTTTCCTAGCGAGCCAATCATTGGGAAGGAACGGTGCATTTAAGTTTATTCTCTAAGTCAATCTACCTATTTTTTTTTTTTTTTTTTTGGTATCAAGTACTAACTAAAAAAACAATCCTGCTGCCATTTATAAGAAGCAAAATCAGAAAGCCATCCTGATCTACATTTAACACTTATAATTGTTGGTTACTCAGAAATCCTAAACCTTCTTTTGACTCTTTTAATTCTTTTATTTTATTTTTTATGTTTATTTATTTTTGAGAGATAGGGAGACAGAATGTGAGCAGGCGAGGGGCAGAGAGAGAGGGAGACACAGAATCCAAAGCAGGCTCCAGGCTCTGAGTTGTCAGCACACAGCCTGACATGTGGCTCGAACTCACGAACCGCGAGATCAGGACCTGAGCCGAAGTCGGACCACTTAACCCACTGAGCCACCCAGGCACCACCTCCTTTGACTATTAAAACAATAGAAACAATTTGTGTGAAGGGATCAAATTTGCCATACAAGCTTTTGTCTAGAATAATCTCAGTTGTAAATGAAAAATGTTAAGTGAAAAAAATAAACACAAAGCAGGATTTTGAGCAAATATGATCCCAGTTTTATTGAAGAAAAAGATAGCAAAATGGTAACACTAGTTATCTCTGTGTGGTAAGACTGTAAGTTATTTTAATTTTTAGTGTTTTGTATCTTTTCCTGGTGGAACCTGGGAGTACTTTTTTTCTTTTCCTACTTACATTTTCTAAAATGTCTTGATGGTAACCAGTACAGTTGTTTGTTTTTTTTTTTCTTTTAAACTGAAGATAAAAGGCCAATTAAGAAACCTGCATTACCATTAGGTTCAATAGTCCCTTAGTAAGGAGACTACTTATAACTGCAATCCATAACACTTACATACTAGATATTTCCACAACTAGAGGCAGACACAATGCACCACAGGAGAGGAGGTCAAAGAAGGCCACAGAGTCATGTAACTTCTACTTTATTACACCATAAAACACAATGTAAGTACATAAACAATAAGGCACTGACCTGGCGATTTCTTTTCTTTCCCACTGTTATTTTTTTAATAATTTTTTTAACTTTATTTATTTTGAGACAGGAAGAGTAAGCACAAGTGGGGTGGGAGTAGAGAGAGAAGGAGAAAGAATTCTAAGCAGGCTCTGCACTACCAGCACAGAGCCCGATTCGGGGGCTCAAACTCAGGAACCTTCAGATCAAGACCTGAGCTGAAATCAAGAGTCAGATGCTTAACCAACTGAGCCACCCAGGCGCCCCTCCCACTATTATTTTTTTTTTAATGCCTTTCGAATCCTTATCTAAGAGATTCCTCCAGGCATAATGTTTTAACATCATGAGTTGGTTTTTCCAAAGAGGAAAGATTTGACTTTCACTTTTCCAACAACCAATCCTCCATCACTAACTGTGTGTCCTGCAATTCAATTCAATGTCTGACTCCAACCACATGGAGTTAGTGCAAACCCCACAGGCTTAAGGGCTCCGTCCCACAAGACTGCCCCCACTTCAGCCGCCGGCTGCAAATGGTGTCCCCAGGTTAACCAGTTACAAATTCAAGATTTTTCATGATCTTCTCAGGTTCAACAATTTGCTAGAATAATTCACAGAATTCAGGAAAATGCTAATACTTAGGATTACAGTTCTACTCTAAAGGATACAGGATTTAGGAACACATGAAAGAGATGCATAAGGAAAAGTATGGGGGGGGGTGGTAAGCTGGTGTGCACAGAGCTCCCACACTTTCTCTAGACACACCACCCTCCCAGCACATCCACGAGTTCTGAGTTTTTATGGAAGTTTCTCACATAGGCATGACCAATTAAGTCACTGCCATTGTTGATTAATTCAATCACCAACCCCTCTCCCTTTCCTGAGATGAGAGGAAGGGACTGAAAGTTCCAACCCTCCAATCCTGTTGTTGGTTCTTCAGGCAACCAGCCCCCATCCGGAAGCTATCTAGACGCCCACCAAGAGCCATTCGTTAGCATAAACTCAGGTCAGGGCTAAAGGGCTCATTATGAATAACAAAAGACACTCCTATCTCTGAAAAAATTCTAAGGGTTTTAGGAGCTCTGTGCCAGGAACGGGGGACAAGGACAAATACACATAATACGTTTTATTATTCCACACTGACTCAAAGTCTAGAGTCCTTACTCATTTACATATCAAGATGCAGCACTGAACAGTGTGGAAAAGATAAACTATTTTGTCAATTCCAGCAAAAGAATTCTTTCTCTTTGTCGTCCCCCTTCCCACTCCCACCCAGGAACTAAGGCACACCACATCCAGCACCTAGGTAACTACTACTTCCATAATGTGTATTCGCCTAATGTATATTAGCACTTCCAAGCAGATTATTTTCCTTCCCAAAATCAATTTGGTCACATTATTATAAAAAATCAAGGGACATAAGAAAACAGACTTGCCAGAAATGACGGGGAGATGAAGCCCTTAGCCAAGCAGGGTTTCATAAATCACCCCAGTGCTGATCTGCAGGTTTTATTTAAAGAGACTGCTCTATACATCGATGGGCCAACACTGCCCTCCTGACCTGGAGAGAAAACAATGAGAACTTGACCAACAATAGGGGGAAAGAAATAGAAAATCACAACAGTCTTCTGAAAATAAATGCTTAACGATGAAAAATTCAGAAGTTAAGCAGATTTGCATAATTTCAGAGGATTTACCCGAGCATAAGACAAATACACAATTAGCTAGCTTTTACCGTTAATGAACACTTCCTGGCCTTCACACCATCAAGACGGTACACTGATCTTACTTTAGGATTCCAATCTCCCAGCACACCTTAAACTTAGAAAAATTGTTTCTGTGTGTCATATGTATTATATTAAACCTATACACTATGTGTCATATTTCTATTACTTACAAAGGACTACAATATTCGATACTCCTAACCACTCTGAGATGTATAAAGACCAGATTTACCTTACCCCTGCTCCCCACCCCCACCCCCCTCCTCCCTCTCTCTCTCTCTTTCTCTCTCTCTCTCTCTCCATCTCTGTCTCTCTAAAGAAGCAACTTAGAAACAACAACAAGAGGGCCTCCTGGGTGGCTCAGTCGGTTAAGCGTCCGACTTCAGCTCAGGTGGTGATCTCGTAGTCTGTGAGTTCGAGCCCGTGTCGGGCTCTGTGCTGACAGCTCAGAGCCTGGAGCCTGCTTCTGAGTCTGTGTCTCCCACTCTCTCTGCCCTTCCCCCACTCATGCTCTGTCTGTCTCACTCTCAAAAATGAGTAAATGTTAAAAAAAAAAAAAAAACTGCCAAAGAAACCAGAAGAAAGAACAGCAATATCAGTTGCTGAAGTACTGGGGCCATGTCTGAAACTGCGGGCTTACTGAGCTCAGCATCTAGGGCTCTGCCATTACATCACAGTGCCTGGGGACTGCCTACACAATAAAGTGCAGAGTTTCAGGAGCTCCAGAGCCTAGCCTCAGCCTCCCCTCCCCCCAGTCTCATCATGTGATTTTCACTGAGGAACCCTGCACTGACTTTTCCTGTCCTACCTCTAACCTCTATACCTTCTCACAGGCTGTTCCTCTTGCTGGACATGCCTCCCCTACACTCCCTTTAAGGTCTACTTATGCCAAGCTTTAGGCATGTTGAAGTCCTTTCCACCTCTCCCAACAGAAGGAAAGTCCCTCTTCTGTGATCCCACGCAGCACTTTGTAGTTCTTGGATTATACCAAACTCATTCTCCATTATTCTACAATGGTTTGCATTCATCGCTTATCACTCCCTTCTCAGTCACAAGTTTGTGGAGGGCAGGAACCAAGTTTGTTTTTCATTTTTCATACCTCCACAACAACTAATAGTATCTCAAATAAGGCCCTTTGTCTTTTAATGAACTGCATGGTGGGAATATCTACACGTTTTACCTGCAAAGACTATTAAGACGCTAACCTGGCAATCAGGCATGTGAAAGAGATTTTACCCTCAAAACTCAGCTTCCTGGGGGCCTGGGTGGCTTAATTGGTTAAGTGTCCGACTTCGGCTCAGGTCATGATGTCATGGTTCGTGGGTTCAAGCCCCATGTCAGGCTCTGTGAGGACAGCTCAGAGCCTGGAGCCTGCTTCGGATTCTGTGTTTCCCCTCCCCCATTTACGTGTGTGTGTGAGCGCGTGCGCGCGCACTCTCTCTCTCAAAAGTAAATAAACATTAAAAAAAAATTAAACAACAACAAAAAAAACCAACCCAGCTTCCTGGCTCTATCACCTAGCTTCCAGCAATCTTCAATGCCTCTTTTTTCTACCCATGCTTGTTTTGTGCTTTGCCTTTAGTAGGGGAGGAGGAACTTGGAAAGAAGTGAGGAAGCAGCAAAGGAATTAAGGCTCTACAAGCATATAGCACAAACGTGTAAAGAAAAATGAAGGAATGCCTGTTCATTAGCCATCTGCCACTTTACCAATGCCAGGAAATTCCGGGCTGCTGTTTTTATACTGTAGATAATTCACATGATTGTGTTGGAGACTTCCAGCTATGAAGCGCTGTTAGAACACTGAAAATTGGTGGTATATTGTGAGACAGAAAGCCCAGTGAATTCTTCAAGCTTCCACCCCTTAAAGGAATCTCAGAGAGCCACGTTATGTTCGTACGTATGCGCGGGGGAGGAAGGCATGTTACCGATATTGAAAAGGATTTTTGTTCGTTGTTTTTTTTAAACGCTACCTAACATGTGACATTTTATGCATAGGTTCTTTATAAGTCTTCAACCACTTGGCTAAACTTATCTGGCCAATTAAGAAGGGTAATGGCATAACTGTCTACTGTGTGTCTTTTTAGGAAACCAAAATCCATTTTTCCTTAATATCTCCCTCATGCCAAAACTTTTAAAAAATCATTTTTAAACTTAATGACATGTAAATTGAATTACTCTATTCAAAGAGTCACTCTAAAAGCAAAAGGATGATTCCTAAAGAATTTCTTGGAAAACAGCCCATTTGAGGGGCACCTGGGTGGCTCAGTCGGTTGGGCATATGACTTCAGCTCAGGTCATGATTTCACAGTTTGTGAGTTCAAGCCCCGCATCAGGCTCTGTGCTGACAGCTCAGAGCCTGGAACCTGCTTCAGATTCTGTGTCTCCCCTCTCTCCACTCTCTCCCACTCGCACTCTCCCTCTATCAAAAATAAACAAACATTTTTAAAAAAAGAAAACAGCCCATTTCCCACTAAAAGTAAAATCTATATTCAATTTATGATGCCTTTGTTTCCTCTGTAAGTAGATGGACCTCCAGTGAAAAAGCTAAAAAAAAGAAAAGAAAAGAAAAGATTAAATACAAAACCTTCCTTTTACCTGTGGTCCTGAGCATGCAGCACATGCAATTTCACATAATGACAAAGGACATTTGCGAGCAAGGAACACCCATCTAGCAGTGGCTTCTCCTCATCTGTGCCGTGAGCGGGAGACACATCTCACTTCTCTCTCCATCTCGGTGACTCCTCAGTAAATCTCAAATCTCCATTTACTCATCTCTGCGAAACAGAGAAGACGGCAGCCTGCTCCCCAGACTGGTGGCAAGAATCTGGTCCAGCAGTGAAATATCTGAGCATGTCTTCTATGCTCAAGGAGCTCCGGTCAGAGAAACACAGCGAAAACAACTGCTTATAATTTAATGTCCAATAACATTGGATGGATGTAACATTGGAATGGATGCAACGTGTGTTCGTGGACTCTCGTGTCTACTGACAGGACGGAACATTGGTGCGAAAACCCGGGAAAGGTTCCTGAGGAGTATTACCCTTGATCTCGGCTTGAAGGACAGGTGGAGAACAAGATATGGACAGCGCACCAAGAGGGGGGGGATCTCTTGGTTAAGAGAAACACAGCCCCCTAGCTCTTCCACCTCCTGCCTCCCCACTCACGAGTGATACTCCAGCAGCATCACCTGGGAAATGTGTTGGGAAACAAATTCTCCAGCTCCTTCCCACATCTGCTGACGCGCACACTCTGGGGTGGGGCCCGGTGACCCACCTGTGTTTGAACCGGACCTCTCACCCCCTCTCTTCTGTGACCACTAGTTCTCTTCACCTCACCGATACCAACATTTTTACAAGTATAAGCTTAAGCTTCATTTCCTTGCTCGAGGAAAGTCTGGCTCAACCTGTACTGGCCTCTCATCCCACCCCCAGCCCCAGGTTAGGTACTCGGGCTGGAGCCATACTTACTAAGGACACTTTATCGTGACTGCCTGTTTCATCATCTTTCCTGATAAGCTGCTAGCTCTGGAAAGGCACCCACTGAGCCTCGTTTGTTCACATCACTTTATCCCCAGTTCCTCCCAAGCCAGAAGGCCCTCCTTGACCAACATTTGCTGAATTAAGAAACCTAGCAGGGAATTAACTCGTGAAACAAAGCTATTAAGGAAAGATATAAAGTACCATGGAACATGATAGATAGACATTAATAGATGCATTTGAAGTACTGGTTGTAGAGACACAACTGAATTCAGTTTACCTCTGAAAAGAGTTTCACGAATGGATTTGGGTTTTGAAAACTTTCGCTCTGAAAATTTTCACTAACCCTTCCAAACATATCAATGTCTTACCATACTCGTCTGATAAAGCAGGACTTAACTACTTTTATTGCCATTCTTTTTTTTCTCAATGACCAGATTTTTCCACCTCAGGTTTTTGGAACAATGTGGCCCATTGAGGCTGACAGACAAAACAGCCTCTTATTAATTCAAGAAGGGACGGTGCGGGGAGACGACAGCTAATATTTGTGGGTGAATACTGGAAAGCCTAACCCTTCACTTTATTGTAAACAAAAAGCCTTGGGCTGAGTCAGAACACCTGGATTCCAACTCTGGCTTCCTTCCTTCCAGTATTTAAGTATCTGCTCTGTTAGAGGTCCTGTGCTTGGATCTTAGCCAGGGACAGCGACCAAGACACGAACACAGGCCCTCCCCTCACCAAACCTAATGGTCTGCTCCTCCACTACAGGCTAAGGCTCTTCCTGACTCCCACAGGCCACTGAACTTCCGAGGGCTCAGTTTCCCCATCTGCAAGGAGAGGCGTTAGTTACAAGATGACCACCAAAGCCCCCTGACTCTAAAATTGCACGACTAAGAACACCACAATCACTTCATGAGTCAGTTAGCCAAGTCATGCTTCTTAAGTCCTGCTCACCCAGATCCAGAGAGTTGGGAAACCAGAATCTGGAGCCTGAGGACCAAGGGCAAATGTAGACCAAGGAGCCTTACCAGAAGCAGCAGAGCCAGGGTCACTGCATGGAAAGCCAGCTTTAATGCAATGGGAAGAGTCCTAGACCCAGGAAAGGAACCCACTTTGGCCCTGCCTAGGCCAACTCAGTGTCCCCATCTGCTAAATAAGCTCTGAGGAGATGGTCAAGGTCCCTTCCAGCCCTAATACTACAGGATTCTACCTTCTCATTCCAGTATGTGTTTTTCCCCGCACTACCAAGCAACAAGTCTATTCTGAGACTATTTACCCGATAGAGCATCAGATCCCACAAGTTAAGGGCTAGGTCCTACAAGAATGTCCCTCCCTCTACCTTGGATGCCAATTCCAAGTCCAGGTTGTCACCTTGTGCTTCTGACCCACAGGCTATAAATCGGAGGTTCTCACACCCTCCTGCTTGGGTGTGATTAATCTGCTAAAGCAGCTAACAACACTAAGAAATATTTCACTTCCTAGATCACCGGTTTATTATAAAAGATATAACTCAGGAACAACCAGATAGGAAAGACGCCTACAGTAAGGTATAGGGAAAGCACGCAGAGCTCCCATGCTCTCTGGGTGCGCCATTCTCCGCATATCTCCAGACAATTCACAAACCCAGAAGCTCATCAAGTCTTGTTCAACAGTTTGGGGTTTGTTGTTGTTGTTTGTTTTAAAGTTTATCTATTTGTTTTGAGAGAGAGGGAGAGGGAGAGAGACAGAGAGAGGGAGCGGGGAGGGGCAGAGAGAGGGAATCCCAAGCAGGCTATGTGCTGTCAGTGCAGAGCCCAACACTGGGCTTGAACTCACGAACCGTGAGACCATGGCCTGAGCCAAAATCAAGAGTCAGACTCTTAACCAACTGAGCCACCCAGGTGCCCCCAAAAGTTTTTTAAAGCATTTAGTCAGAAGCTTTCCCCCTAACTCTTCCCCTTCCCAGAAATTGGTGGGTGAGGTTGAAAGTCCCAATCCTCAATCACAAGGTCTTTCAGATGACCAACCCCATCCTGAGGCTATCTAGGGTACCACCCTAAGTCACCTACCTAGCATTCACAAGAGCATTCACATTCGCTCCAAGGGGCTTATAATGAATGACAAAAGACATTCCTACTATTTAGGAACTCCTAAGGGTTTGAGGAGCTTTGTGCCAGGAACTGGGGGCAAGGACTAAATATTTTCTTATTTACCCATATCCATGGGGCACTTGGGTGACTCAGTCGGTTAAGTGTCCAACTCTTCATTTTGGCACAGGCCGTGATCTCAGGTTTCATGGTTTCGTTCCTTTTTTCTTTCTCTCCTTCCTTGCCTAATATTGGTAGCTAAAGGCTCAGCCCCACATCTCCTCTGCGTCCCAAAAGAACTCCCCACCAAGCCCACTGGCCCCTACTCCTCCTCCTCCCCTGGGGCCTCAAGCACTGCCCTCCTGCCTCCTCAACCCCTACCCCTGCCATTACACAACCAGCCTCATCAGGAGCTAGGAGATGCCTTGGGCAATGGCAGAGGACCTGAAAGGCAAATTCTATAGCACTTGGAAACTTTGTCCCACCCGACAGCTGTGATGGGTTAATATTTGGTTCAGGACAAAATAACAATAATATACTCTTTCAGTATTTACTATGTGCCAAACACTGTCCAATGAACTCTCCTGTTTTAGCTCATATAATAGTCACAGCAACCCCAGGAGGCAACTCTGCCATATTTTCTCCATGATACAGATGAGGAAAGTAGTTCAAAGCCTTCTTTCCCTCAGTACAATGGCACTTTACTTAATGGCTGGAATGCATATACACTGGAATGGGGCAGGGAGAGTCCAGTGTGCAGGGAGAGTACAGTGGGCAACTGCTTAGAATCCTGGGCTGAGCAAAGACAAGAGGGTGGAGGCCTTGGGGTATTGATTGCTAAGGAGCAATAGAAAACCAGTTCCCGAGTTCAACAGAGTTTGGCAAAAGGATTCTCAAGGTGAGATGACTGGCACAGGATGGCACAGAAACAGTCTGCCTGGGGTATCTGCCATGCTCTATCCATCCCTCCCTCCCCACAAAGTCCCCTGGGTAGATTCTGGTTGTTTTCTTTTTCCTCCATTACAAAGAGATCCATTTGCTCTCCATGGCAGAGGAGAGCAGAAGAGAAATTGAGCCCAACTTCTCCATAAAGCTCCCATTATAAATGGGCATCCATCCCCAAAGCCACCTGGAAGAAACAAAACCTCAGCTTTTCCCAGGTATCTTCATTTCATTAGATTCCACACTAGAATGCCAAAGAAGTGCTTCTTTTTGTGAAGTGCCACTTGTTTGAGGAGTTATTTTTCTCCATAGGATATTTGACTATTTTAAGCAGTTTTACGTTTGGCTGCCCACAGACAAGAACAAATGAGTCATGGCGGAAGAAGTGCAGGACCATAATCCTTTATCTGAAAACCTGGAGGTCAGCTGTGCCTCGAAATTCAGACTTTGTGATTCTAGAAAGGTAATGCAATGCATTTAGCACACAATATGTAACATTCAGAAATCAAATTCATTGAGATTACTGCAGCAAAATTTAGCAATCTTCAAACGAAGTGAGATAAATATACACTATAGAATCTCACAGTGCTTCAGGTGAGGTTTTACTGCCAATGGAGTATGCAAAAAAGCCTCAAAAAACTTCTGGTTTTCAGAGCTTTTCAGACCTCAGAATTGTCCAGAAAGGATGACAGCCGTATGCAAATGACTCAAATAGCAGAAGAAACAGTCAACCTGCCAGTAATCAAAGACATCTGAATTAAAACAATCAAGATACCAATATCTGCCTTACAAATTAGCAAATGTGTTTTGCAGAGAAAATGCCAACAGTGTGAAAAGTGAGTCTTTCCACCACTGCTGTGAAAAGTAAACTGGGACAATCTTCAGATCACTAATACTTGGGTCATCAATGGCCTCAAAAACATGAACACTTTTGACACCAACACTGCCTTTCCAAGAATCCATTTTCTGTGGAAGTCATCGATATCCAGACATAGCGTTACACATACATGTTCACTGAAACCATTCATATGAAAATTCAAATCCATTTAACAATAATCAGTAATAACTGTAATCTTCTAAAACGGAGGCACACTGAGGTGGAAAATCAGTGAATCCATATAATAAACTACTATGCAGCTATTCTTTGAGTAGGTAGGGAAATGAGAAACCTTCATGTATAACATTAAATGAAAAATGCAGGATACAAAATTATATTTGCATTATGATCCTACCCAAGTGAAAAATAGAGAGAGGTCTAGGAGGAAATACACTAACAGTGGCAAGTACCTTGGAGTGATGAGATCAAAAGGTGATTCTTTCCCCTTCCCTCCAAACTTTAAATACTTGGGAGAATTGGGACGCCTGAATGGCTCAGTTGATTGAGCATCTGACTTCAGCTCATGTCATGATCTCACCGCATGTGAGTTTGAGCCCCGCGTCGGGCTCTGTACTGACAGCTCAGAGCCTAGAGCCTGTTTCAGATTCTCTCTCTCTGCCCCTACCCCATTCATGCTCTGTCTCTCTCTCTCTCTCTCAAGAATAAATAAACATTAAAAAAAAAAAAAAAACTTTAAATACTTGGGAGAATTTTCTGAAACGGAAATGGGAAAAGAAGGCCTGTCTACATAACTCCCAGTCAATGGCAGCAAATTCATGAATCTAAGGTATTGTCACTCTGGGCTTTCATAAATGTACAATGAATCTATCTTCGCAAAACCATCACTACCTCCAGAATGAAAACCTAATAGTACATGTGGTCTACATTTATTAAATAACTTGGCTAAATTATAAGTTCAGCCTAATGGACACTTTGGGGAAGAAACACAGAAAAAAATCACACATAGGATAAAAGAGATATGCCACTTTACCCTTGCAAAGACTTTTCAGAGACAACAACTCATTTGATCTTCACTGGCAGCCGGTAAGGCAGACAAAGGTACGAGCTGGCCACACACCCATTTTACAGGTAAGAACATGGAGTTCTAGACAGAGCAGAGGCTCTTCCTGACTTCAATTGCAGGGCTATGTCAGAGCCTGGGGCTCTTTCCGCTGTATCTTGCCATTACCTTATCACTTAGTGATTCTTTACAAATATCTTAGAATAAAAAAGAAATTTCTCGGGGCGCCTGGGTGGCGCAGTTGGTTAAGCGTCCGACTTCAGCCAGGTCACGATCTTGCGGTCCGTGAGTTCGAGCCCCGCGTCAGGCTCTGGGCTGATGGCTCAGAGCCTGGAGCCTGTTTCCGATTCTCTGTCTCCCTCTCTCTCTGACCCTCCCCCGTTCATGCTCTGTCTCTCCCTGTCCCAAAAATAAATAAACGTTGAAAAAAAAATTTTTTTTAATAAATAAATAAAAAAAAAGAAATTTCTCACTTGAAAGAAAGAAAAGAAAGAAATGATTTACTAATAATAAGAATAGGCTTCAGAATTGAAGAGATCTGACTCAAGGTCAAAACCCAGCTCACACATTTGAGTGACTTTTTCAAGTTAACTTCTCAGATACTCAATTTTCTCACCTATAAATACAGAAATAAAATTACACAGCTGACAATGTGTTGCAAAAATTAAGTGATCTGAGTACTCAGACCAGAACCTGCCACAAAACAGGTATAACAAACACCGCATTCCTTCCTCCGAAAAAGAGTGAGGCGTCTCCAATGAACTAACTCCAAATTCCAATTTTAGTCATTGTTGGCACACCAGACTCATTATTCTGCCTGCTATCAGGAGCCCACCAAATCTTTACCAATTACTGAAGTGCTCTCGAAAATCATTAGAAACCACCCAACATAATAGTTTTAACCAATGACAATTTAAATCATTTTTTGTCAGTTTTAAATAGTTTCTCCTTTGTCCTAATACGTAAGTAAACTTCAGCATCAGAGCCAAATTCTTTAAAAAGTAACAATGAAATTGTTTCTGTTGCCTGGGGCTTTAGCCTCACTCATTTGAACTCAACTACTGAAACTCCCAAATCATCTGTTTGATTAATTTCTTTTAGCAGGGTAAAGGCAGGAGAGGGAGAATGGCAGGCACTTCTCAAATTTTTCATTTCCTCTTGAAATTAGATTTGGGCATGGAAGCCCACGCTCCAAGACTGCTTTTTCAAAACAGTCTGTCCACTGATTAAGTATTATGTGCATACACAGCTCGCTAGCTACCTGGCCAAATGAGAACCCAGAATTTAATAAAGCTTATCTTTAGCATCAAATGAGAAGTCAGGAGGCTGAATGGAAGCACACAAAACCCAAGGAGAGTGCCCTTCTCATTTCACTAGCCCTGGAACCTTTTCCACCCACTCCTTCCTAGAAGGCCATGCCCATTATCTGGTAGAGAAACTAATAAGCCCAAAGGTTGAGAAACCAGAGACCTTAAGGACATAAATAAGCCAAGATGTGGAAAATCATCCCTTCTGGTGCTTGTGGTATATAGTTTCAAACGCTGCTTCTAAGAGACAGAAGTTTAATGAGATTCTTCTACTAGGCAAGAAGAGAAAGAGACAATGTCACTACCCACTGTGAAGTTACCTGTCCTTCTTTTCTCTGCTTCCCAACTTCTGCTAACCACATGCTTACAATTGTAGGATGTCCTACACTCCCTATCTTAGAATCTCAACAAGCCTGCTGAGGTTGATTTCTGTTCTATTTTCTCTCCAGGGACAAGTGGGGTACAGTAGAAAGGACGGACTCTGGAATCAGGCAGGCTAGTGTTGTCAAAGATCCATATAAAGATACATAGACACACACACACACCTCCTAGTGGTTCTGCTCCTCTGACTGAATGCTGATACATCAGTTACGTGACTGAAACAATGATTTAACTGCTCTGGGCCTCAGTTACCTCACCGTAAATAAGAACTTCATAGAGTTATGAGAAATAAGTGTGCAAAATGCATATGATGTACCCGAGTCAAAGCCTGGCATATAGCAAGCACTCGACATTACTTCGTAGCTCTTTCTCCTTACCTTCCTAAAACATTCCCTACAAACAATGCTGTCTTAGATCCCAAGAGGACCAGATGTTAGCTGGTCAGGACATCGTTTCTTCATATAGGCCTCAAGTCACACTGGCACATTGATACTCTGTACTCTTTCCTTTTTAGATATTTCACTCTTTTTTTAAATTTTTTAATGTTTATTTATTTTTCAAGAGAGAGTGCAAGCAGGGGAAAGGCAGAGAGAGAGAGAGAGACAGAGACACAGAATCTGAAGCAGCCTCCAGGCTCTGAGCTGTCAGCAGAGAGCCCGATGCGGGGCTCAAACTCAAAAACCCTGAGATCATGGCCTGAACCGAAGACAGATGCTTAACGGACTGAGCCACCCAGGCACCTCTAGATATTTCATTCTTCTTAAATATTAAACTTCCATTAAAATGTTGCTACACAATTACATGAGAACTTTTTTCATCACCTTCCAGACCTGAGAGCTGAGCGTTGCTCAGAGATCCATCGAAACCCAAACTTACTCCAGGAATAGACTTCCCCAGCTGATGGCTGATTACATGCATCCATGCTGAAGTTTTAACAATTTTACTCTCAGGTTAAGCTATTCAAATTCTGAGCCAACTGACTCTAGCTCTCTAAGTTTCTGTCTATGACCCCGAGTCCAATTTGAAACTGATTATGCACCTATTCATTCTCAGCAATGAAACCCAGGGTGAAAACGAAAATCTCTCATCCAATAATACATGTCACTAGCTGTCATTTCCCCGGGGGGGGGGGGGTGGATGACTGAAGGAAATACAGGTCTGCTAATAAAGGCTCAGGAGACATATTTGCCATCCTGTTCCCTTCTTAACATGATCTGTGTTCTACAAAAAAGTGAAGACCAAAGTGATAAGCCAGTTTACAAGCTGTAAGCGTTTGGAATCTTCTCAGGAGTAAAGAGCAGTGTACGTGTTTTCATGGAGGAGAGTTACGGTTGGAAGGCTTCCAGATGCTTATTATTTGGATGTGAAAAGAAGCTGCTCAAGCTTGGAAGAGCTTGCTGACGTAAGATTCCAGGCTGTGGTAACCCCAGACGGCCACGAAGAGATATATTTATTAGTGTTTTTTTAACTACTGCTCTAAAGTGACAAGTAAGAGGGAAACCGGTGGCAAGGGATCCCTGGGGTCTATAGCCATAAAAACAAAAGAGCGTGAGACCTGACTTCCATAAAAGTTACACCTCCTTTTAGATTTCAATTAAAAACTCCTGCTCCAAATTCGTCATTGGGGACACACTTTACCGTCTCTGCTGGTGGCTTCCTGCTCTGACCACAGAAGGTTCCTTTTGTGGTGACAGGAATTGACTCAAAAAAGAAAAAAAAATGTAAGTTTACAAATGAGCCTTCCCTTTTGCCAAGACTGATTTGTCCAGGATATGTGGGTAAGACATCTGAAATCCCCAACCTGTTACAAGAACCCACCAACCACTACAATTAATGAAAACTTGGAAAGGAAAGAAGTGGAACTCCCCAAGGTCTTAAAATATAAAACAAAGGTGGGCGGGGGGAGGCAACGACCGCGCACCCGGCCCCTTGTGTCACGATCTTCCGCTCGCGGGGCCTTTGAGGACGAGCGCGTAAGGAAAGGGGTCCGCGGGGCTCGAAGGTGCTCAGCCCGGCCAGAAGCGCACCCGAAGAAGCTAGGCCAGCTCCCTACACCCAGGACAGCTCAGAGGGGCGCGCCAGGGGTAACAGGTCCTCAGAGGAGGCGGCGAGCGGAGGGAAGGCGAGTCCCGGGCAGGCGGGAAGGGAGGGACGGGAGCCGTCGCCCCGCGCCGCACCCGGCGCGGGCCACCCTCCAACAGCCAGATGTTCAGTGTCGGGATCCCGCGGCGGTGCCAGGGCGAGGGCAGCTCGGGGTGCTGCCGGGCTGCCGTCCGGACCCCTCGCCTCCTCCCGAGAGCCCAGGCCCCGGCGGGGCACTCACCCGGGGCCACTAGCGGCGAACTCATGGCGCCTCCCACGAAGACAGCGGCGGCCAGGACCGCGGACCCCAAGAGTTCCCGTGGGGCCATCGCCGCGTTCCTCCGCCTTCCTTCCCCGGGGCGCCGCGTCCGGGGCTCCTGCAGGCAGTGCTGCTAGACAGCCGGCGGCTGACGGGGGAGCAGGACTCTGCCCCCGCGCGCTGTAAGCCCCGCCCCGTCAAGCACCCTCCTCTCCGGCCCCACCCACCCGGCTCGGCCAGGCCTCACCCCGCCAAACGCGGGGCTCCTCCCTGGTCCCCACCACGGCAGCCTGGCCCCGCCTCCGCCCGCGGCGCCTGCTTCCTCTCTAATTTCAACCGCGGCCTGGGCCGCCGGGATAAGGCTGTGACCCCGCCCCTCCTGCCCCGCCCACCACTGCTCGACCACGCCTCATCCGCCGGTTCCCCCCCCCCGGCCACGCCCACCTCTGGCCGGTCCCACCTCTTCTCGCGGCGCCCGCTTGGTTTCCCAGTCTGGCTTCAGCGCAGACGTGGGGATTGAGCGGGAGCCGGGCGCGGGGGCAGGGTCTCCGCGGTTCATCCTCCCCCGCGCAGAGAGCAGGCGGGCATAAGAAGAGGAAGAGGGAGAGCTGGACAGGAAGCTCTAGACGGGCTGACTTGGCCATCATCGAAGTGGGCACGATCTTAGTTCTTTGTTGGCATTTCTATCCAACTGGCTTTCCCCTCCGTGACTGGTCCGGAGAGGGGCGCTGCACGTGAAGTTCCACTGTTTGAAAATTGAAGAGAAAGGCCATCCATTTAAATTTCTTCCTATCTCTGCTTCCATTTAAACTGTTTCTACATACCTCTACTTACCTGCAGGAATTGCAGAAGTTGAATCATCACATGCATTGCATTGATTAGCCTAGAGCCCTTCTGAGTACTTCCCTGCTTACTGCACTTGTAGAGACTCCTGAAGCAACACGGTCAGCCCTTTTTTAATCGTGTGCCCACATTGCACTTTGCAAATAGTTTAACGAAATAGCTCTTTAAGTGCCTAGTCACTTATGATCTTGTATGCTCACTTAAGCTCTGTGAGGTGAGTGGTATTCCCATTTCACAGGCCCTTGAGTAAACCCACCGGCCACTGTGATAAACTGGAATTAACTTGTCTTCATTGTGTTTGCTCACTGCTATGCCCTCAGTGCCCAGCTCAATGACAGTACACATTAAGTAAAAGGTCAAAAGTGGTTTTGAAATTGAATCATCACATGCATTTCATTGATTAGCCTAGAGCCTTTCTGAGTAGTTCCCTCTTTACTGCGCTTTAAACACTCCTGAAGCAACACAGTCAGCCCTTCAGCAATGCTCAAGATCATAGGCATCATGAGGCAGGTGAGGGCTGGGGCTTTTCACAGAATGAGGCTCTTCCTTGGCTTGACTAGCATCCTCCAATTTTCAAAAAAGGACTTTTTATCTTCTTGTTAAGTCCTCGGAACAGTCTACTATAGACTCTTATCTGTAAGTCTATTTGGGCAGGAATCCCCAGCAACAGAAGCTCAGACCACTACAGATAGCTGGGACTGGAGGATGGGAGTCGCTGTCCTCTGAAGCCACGGGCAGGCGCTATGTGTCCCGTGCACAGTTGCAGACACATCCTGCAGTCGGGCGGGTGAAGCAGTTTTATACTACCCTAAAAACTGAGAATGGCTGCAGAGGAAAAAAAGTTCCGTGTAGGTTTCTAACAACAACAAAAAAAAGAGTCCTAAGCCTGGAAATTAAACTGCAAACTATCAGTTGTAGCTATATAATTTGCAGAGCCTAGTGTAAAATGAAAATCCAGGTCCTTTTGTTCAAAAATTATTAAGAATTTCAAGGTGGCCGGGTACCTGAGTGGCTCAGTAGGTTCAGCCTCCAGCTCTTGATTTTGGCTCAGGTCATGATCTCATGGTTTGTGAGATCCAGCCCTGCACCGGGCTCTGCATGGACAGCGAGGAGCCTGCCTGGGATTCCCTATCTCCCTCTTTCACTGCCCCTTCTCCACTCACTCTCTCTCTCAAAATAAATAAATAAACATTAAAAAAAAAAAAAGACTTTTACAATGGCAATAGCAGAGCATTAAATCAATTATGGAGCCCTTCTAAGCACGCAGACCTGTGTAAAGGTTGTACGTCCATAAAGCCAGCTCTGGTTTTGGCACTTAGAATGCGGCAAAATGCTTGGACCAAGATATCTATGCAAAATGCAAAATATCATTTGAAGGATACCTGGGTGGCTCAGGGTTAGGCGTCTGACTTCGGCTCAGGTCATGATCTCACAGTTCATGGGTTCAAGCCCTGCATCGGGCTTGCTGCTGTCATCCCAGAGCCCACTTCAGATCCTCTGTCCCCCTCTCTCTCTGCCCCTCCCCTGCTTCCTCTCTCTCTCTCTGTGTCTCAAAAGTAAATTAAAGAAAAATTATAAATAAAAAAATATCACTTGAAAAATGAATAATGTTTCACTCTTTTTCCATATATTGAATTTACTATTAAAAAGACAGGACCATTTTTTAAAGTAATCTCCATACCCTACCTGGGGCTCAAACCCACAACCCCAAAATCAAGAGTTATACGCACCACCAACTGAACCAACCAGGGTCCCCAAGACAGGACTGTTTTAAACAACATATTTGAGTTGGATGTCTGCTCATGGCTCTCCAGAAGTAAAAATACAACGCTGTAATTAAAGCTGGAAAAACCTTAGTAACCATCTACTAAGCCCCTTACTTTAGAGATGAGAGATAGTTAAGTGGCTTGCGAGATACCTCATACCTCGTATGAGCCAGGGTTGGAAACCAAGGCTCTGAAATTTCCCTTCTCGGACTTTTTTGGTAACACTTAGCTGCTCGACAGTCTCAATAGAGACCTTACTGTCACATAACCCCATATATGTGCATTTGCACATCTCATTGAAGGGAAGAAGGGAAGGAGAAAGGGATGAAGGAAGGGAGGGAGGAAGGAGGGAGAGAAAATCAAGTTTAAATTATTCTCCGGGTACACTACAGATTTGCTTGCACGATTTAAAAAGCACCACAAGGGGCGCCTGGGTGGCGCAGTCGGTTAAGCGTCCGACTTCAGCCAGGTCACGATCTCGCGGTCCGTGAGTTCGAGCCCCGCGTCGGGCTCTGGGCTGGTGGCTCGGAGCCTGGGGCCTGTTTCCGATTCTGTGTCTCCCTCTCTCTCTGCCCCTCCCCCGTTCATGCTCTGTCTCTCTCTGTCCCAAAAATAAATAAACGTTGAAAAAAAAAAATTTTTTTTAAAGCACCACAAACACACATCTAAAAGCCATCACCTGTTTTATTTTAAACATGAAGACTCCAATATGATGGAAGTTCTCTTTCATATTAGGAAGGGGACGTTACGTTTCTCCTGGAGAAATAAAAATAAAAATAGTCTCATGACTAGTGATCTTCCCTTTTTTTTTTTTCAGAAATAAAATTAAAAGATAGTAGGTAAAAATGGTTATAACAATAGCATTCATTACTTCATCCCTTAGATTTAACCCCATCCCATGGTGAGGGTTTCCTTCACCAAATCCTCACAAATTTTTATTTTAAGAAGTATTGTTACTGACTTTCCCTTCAAAGCTGAGAAGACTAGCCTTTGAGGATTAAGGAATCTACCCAAGTCACACAGCCTCTCCATGGTGTCACTGGGACTCAAATCAGGATCAGCTCACTGCAGGCCTGCACTTGAACTTCTGCCTATACTGCTCTGCCTCTGAAATGCAGAATACTAGCCAAGCAGCTCCCCTTTTCCAATGTGAAGTCTTATTCTGTCTTTGCATGCTTACCCTAGCCTTCTTGAGCTCCACGTCAACAATTACGTGCTCTTTTCTTCAAGGAGAATATTTGTTTATAGGGATAGGTTATAAACAAGAGTTTGGAGGAATCAAATTCACAAACTTATGCAATGTGCTGTCCTGTTTTTTGTTGGGTTTTGTTTTGTTTTGTTTTGTTTTGTTTTGTTTCCAGTGTCTCTGCAAGAATTCAGTTAATCATTCCCCTTAGTAGAAACCTTTCCTGTTTTCCTAAAGTGGTCATTTTCATCACCATCATTTAAATGCGTAAGACTCAGTTGGCTGGTATTTACTTTAATTAATGTTGAAAACACTTCCGCAGAAGATCTCTATAGAATTTATTCTCCCTGTGATTTAGATGTAGTCATCTTTCCTTTTGAGACATTATATCTAGGAGAAAAGCTTACAATTTTGCATATATATACATATATATGTGTGTGTGTGTGTGTGTGTGTGTGTGTGTGTGTGTATACACACACACACACACATATACATAGCAGGGGAATAAAATGATATTTTATAAAACCTACAGTTATTTTGGTCTGATAGCAAGTATATACCATGTTCCTAGTACTGGGCTGAGGGTAGGCAGTTGGAAAGGAGAGTCACTGCACATTTAATAAAACATCCTAACCTTACTTAAAGAAACTCTTCGGGGCGCCTGGGTGGTTCAGTCGGTTGAGCATCCGACTTTGGCTCAGGTCAAGGTCTAGCAGCTCTGTGAGTTCGAGCCCTTGCGTCCGGCTCTGTGTTGGCAGCTCAGAGCCCGGAGACTGCTTCGGATTCTGTGTCTCCCTCTCTCTGCCCCTTCCCCACTCATGCTCTGTCTCTCTCTGTCTCTTGAAAATGAATAAATGTTAAAAAAAAAAATTTTTTTTTAAAGAAAAAAGAAACTTCACTATACCTGGAAAAACGGAAACGACAGCATGGCAGAGTAGAAATGGTCAAAGGTTTGGGGGGGAGTGTAGAGTCCTGCCAGTAACTCACTCTGACTTTCAGCAGCTTCTCTTTGGTTAGTCTTCTTACCCATAAAATTCAGGGGGGTGATAGGCTGGTTCCTGAAGGTTGCCATCCAGCCCGAAGACTCTATGCCATAATAAGTAATCAACTGATAGATTGCAGGGTGCCAAAGTCAGGCTAGACTGAAGCGTTTCTCAAAATTATGAAAACATTATGGGCCAGATAATTCTTCGTTGGGTGGCTGTTTTGAATATTGTAGGATATTTAGCGGCATCCTCTGCCTCTACAAACTAAATGCCAGGGGCGCCTGGGTGGCGCAGTCGATTGAGCGTCCGACTTCAGCCAGGTCACGATCTCGCGGTCCGTGAGTTCGAGCCCCACGTCGGGCTCTGGGCTGATGGCTCAGAGCCTGGAGCCTGTTTCCGATTCTGTGTCTCCCTCTCTCTCTGCCCCTCCCCCGTTCATGCTCTGTCTCTCTCTGTCCCAAAAAATAAATAAATGTTGGAAAAAAAAAAAATTCAAACTAAATGCCAGAAGAACTCTTCCCTCCAAAACCCTGAGTTGTGAAGACCCAGAATATCTCCAGATAGTGCCAAATGTTTCCTGGGGGACAAAATCACCCCTGGTTGAGAACCACTAGGCTAGAGAAAAATTCCAAGAAGACCAAAAGGATTGCAGCCAGAAGCTCTGAGCAAGGCTTCGCAGAGAAGGAACAATTCGGGCTGAGTCCTGGGGATTATCGCATAGGTGATGGAAGTGTATGAGCAAGTGCTCTGTGAGAGACTTTGCATGGTGTTGGCTGCACAGTGATGAGGATGCAGGAGGGAAAGAAGGAGAAAACGGGTTGACAAAACTGTGGGTCATAGCTGAGCATAATAGTCCATAAAAGGAGAATCAAGAACTTCAAATACCCTGAAATTGTCATAAATTATAATAAATTATTCTATCACTAAAATAGTTGTGTTTTGGTTTTTTTTTTTTTTTTTTTTTTGGTCTTTTTAGGGATGGTGAGAAGAATTTCCATTGTTCAGTTTGATCTTTTTCATCCTAAGTCAGGAGCTGCACATACCAAGTCCTAATTTTGCCAACGTGCTCGGTAGATGTCAGTGAAATCTGATGGATAAGTTAGCAATGGTGTCCATAGTCCCTGCCTCCTTTCCTGGACATGATGTTGTGTTTTGTTTCACGGGCACACATTCTTCTGAAAATTGTGTGTAAGTGACTCAGGCCATGTGGTGGTAAAGCCTCAAAGCCAGGTGGATAGACGTTGGCATGGCTGTTCTCAGTAAAGAACAAGAGAAAATTATAGGGGGGAACCGCACGGCCTGGGCCCAGTAAAACCCACAATGCACATTTCAAAGGACATGCTCTATAGGGTACAAGGTATCTGTTTTAGTCAAGCTTCCTTTTGACTGCAATCAACAGAAGTTTAAACACTAGCTCAATAAATACTAAATGTATTATAAGGGTAAACTCTCTCATGGATATAAAAAGGGCCAGGCCTCAAGTCTTCAAGCAAATTAGAACCAGGAGCAAAAAAGAGTAAATGTAAGAGGTGAGGGGCCTTCTCCAGCTCTCTGGGCTGCCACATCATTCTCACTTCTACCTCTTAGCAAGTATATGCTTCCTCTCTTTCTGTCCGTGTCTCCCTTCTATATCTCTCCTTCTTCCTCTGTCTCTCTCTCTCTCTCTCTCTCTCTCTCTCTGTTTCTCGGCCCATCTCTCTCTCTCTGTCTCCTCCCTTCTGTCTCTGTTTTCTCTTTGTCTCTATCCCTGTCTTTGTCTATCTCTCTTTCTCTCCGACTCTCTCTGCCATATGCTGCTTATTTACTACTTATTTATCTTGGCTGGGGCATCCCAGAGCTTCCTCACACCCAGGCCCCGTGCAGCATGACCTCCACGGTTTGGCTGTGGATCGATTTCCCGTGTCTCAGGAGAACACAGGATGGCCCAGCTGAGCGCAGCTGGTCCTCTAGATAGAGATGTTGGGCATGGTCCTCACCCTAACCCCCAGAAGCCAACCGAGGCAAGGTTTTCCTGAAGATAGAAGTGATCATCAGTGTCAAATGGACGAAACAGTCCAGCAAAATAAGGGCTGAAAAGTTATCCGGCAAATCAGGCGCCTTGGAGGCTCCAGAGGCCCTGTGAAAGAACAATGAGGGGGAAGCCAGAGCGCAGGGGACAAAGAAGTAAAAGTAGTCCCAGAGAGTTCTCTTTCCAGAGCTTGGCTGGGAGAGAAAAGAAAAGGAGTGGTAGAGGGGCCTTGGGCGCCAGGAGGATGCTTTTATGAAATGGAGTTGATTTTATGGGACAACTGGAAAACAGAAAGGAAGATGTGATGAGGGGGACAGCTAATGCAGCAAGGTTTAGGGAAGGCTCCTGATGAGATCAATAGCGTAGGATATGTTGGCCGTGAACAAAAGGCAGGTACCTTTTGCTCTGTAATTGAAGGGAAATGGCAAAAGAAAAGTGCAGATGTGAATATACTTTCAGGTAGGAAATAGAAAATTGAGGAGGTTCACATTAACAGACGCAAAGCCATCCTCTGACAATGGAAGGGAAGGAAACGATACAAGGGTGTGGAGGAGACCATGGTCAGAGCCATCAGTACAGGCATCTGTGTTGTGTACTGCACAAGGGCATCATTTACTAACTTATCCCAGGACACGAAGGCAAGAGATTCTGGCTTTCTGGTCAAGTCTTGGAAAAGCAGAGGAGAGCCTCCCCTGCTTATGAGCTCGCACTGCCCACGAGGCTGTGTACTCGCATGGAAGAGCACACATGTACACTCTCACCAGTGCTCACACACACATGCACACTCAAGCGTGACTGTGTCCTATGTCAATCATGATCTGGGCATTGCTTGAGATTTTTCTCTCCCGCCCACAGAAGCCTGAGTCATGCCAACCAAGATCCAACCTTGCTTTTCTTTCCCTGGAGAGGGGTAGAGTTAGCCCCGAATGTGCTGACTGCTGACACTGTGGAGACCCAAAGTCAGGGGTTGGTAGCAGGGGAGGGGGACAGGTTTTAAGCACTGGGGTGTGTTGCCTTATTGTGTGCTGCCAGGTACGCTTCCCCCTGGGACTCTGCAAGTCCCGTTTCCTCCTATCCTGAGGACAGAGCTCTCCAGATTGCACGGTATCAGAATAAACTCACTGGAGGGAAGGGCACTTTTTGCCAATGCTTAGAGATTCTGAGAGTGATGAAGGTTTGCACGGTCGCTGAAGGGAACAGGAGAGGGGACTGGTGTAGGCAGTGCTGTGTGTCACTGAGGGAACAGCTGGAGCTGAAGCCCATGAATTTTTCATGGGCCAATCTGCTCAGTTGAATGATGCTCTGTTACGGTGCCTGGCAGCGGGGGGTGGGAATAAAGAAGGCAGCCTAGGAGATGTAGCCAGGTTTAGGGTTTTTCCGGGAAAAAGCCTGGCATCCTAGAGGTTTTTCAACTCATTTAGCAGTTTGGAAGGCTAAGGGGTCCAGGAGACAAGCTCACGTGTGGGCTGGCACGGGGAGAACTTGAGGGGTCTGGTGGAGCATGAAGTGCATGAATCAGGGCGGCGGGACAGAAGATATGAGACGACAAGGGCCCTCTTGCCACATAATCCAGATGCTGCCAATGTCTTTGGAGCTCTGAGAATCCCATATGGGCCATTCGGTTGCCAAGACCATACATAGCCACGCATACCGTAGAGACCTGGCTTGAGCCCCTAGTTCCTTTCTCAGGTGGTAACTGAAAAGCCTCTTGGACTCCTACCCTCTGCTTTTACTCCCAAGAGTCGTGCTTTCCAAGATTTCTCCATCTTTCTGAGCTTGTAGGAGGCCCTGGGGACCTGTGCCTCCCCTAGTGCCTCTGTGCCCCCTGTGTCTGCAAACCCCGTGAAGTCACAACAGTACAAATGAATGACAGCTCATGCATGGTATGCACTAAATAGAGCTTTAAGGTGCTGCCCCGGGGCTCAGCACTCATGCAGAACTGTATCACCAGAAACATGCTTGGCCGAAGGTGAGATTCAGTGCGGTGAACATCCCTCCCCCACCCAGCAGCGCACTCCCATCTCACTCCCCACTGTGAGACTCAATGAAGAACTTTTTATTTATTTATTTGTTAAGGTTTATTTATTTATTTTGAGAGAGACAGAGAAAGCATGAGTGGGGGAGGGGCAGAGAGAGAGAGAGAGAGAGAGAGAGAAAGAGAGAGAATCCCGTAAGCTTCCCGAGGTGCACAGCCCAATGTAGGGCTCGAACTCACCAAACCATGACATCATGACCTGAGCCGAAATCAAGAGTCAGAAGCTTAACCGACTGGGCCACCCAGGCACCCCTTGATGAAGAACTTTGATGCTTTGATTTGTAAACTTAATGCAGCTTTTGGGGTTTTCGTTTGTTGTTTTTAATTTTTTTTTTTGTTTTGGGGGTTTGTTTCTTTGTTTTTTGTTTTGTTTTGTTTTAATTACCTCTCTTGGAATCAAGGAGTGTCTATGCATTCAGGTCATGGGCATGAAGCAGCAAACAGTATATTGAAATGCCACTTGGAGAAATCAATTCCTCGACCTCTCTTAAGCACTTGGCAGCAAAATTACGTGAGAAATGCTGAAATGTTTTAGATGCAAAATACGGTGAAGTGCAGCACATATCTCCTCACGGGGATTAAAATTAAAACTTGAAATTATTTGATCGTCATATGAACCAAGGTGACTTGGCAAGCTCTCAACTGATAGTAAGGGTTCTTTGGTCCACAGCACACCTCAAGCAGCCACTCCACGACAAGGTGACTTTTAGGATTGTGGTAGGGAATTGCATCCATCATGATTCGGGGCAACATTGCAAAATGTTGGATGGGATTTGCCTTTAGCTCCTCCACACCTTGTTTTTGTTGTTGTTTTAAAATGTTTATCTATTTTTTGAGAGAGAGATTGACAGAGTGTGAGCAGGGGAGGGGCAGAGAGAGAGAGGGAGACACAGAATCTGAAACAGGCTCCAGGCTGTTAGCCTCCAGCACAGAGCCCGACGCAGGGCTCAAACCCACGAACCGAACCGTGAGATCACGACCTGAGCTGAAGTCGGACGCTTAACGGACTGAGCCACCCAGGCGCCCCAACAACTTTTTTTTTCAGTAACATCTTTTTTTTTTTTTTTTAATGTTTATTTTTGAGAGACAGAGACAGCATGAGTGGGAGAGGGCAGAGAGAGAGAGAGGGAGACAGAATCGGAAGCAGGCTCCAGGCCCTGAGCCAGGCCCTGAGCCGTCAGCACAGAGCCCGACGCAGGGCTCGAACCGTGAGATCACGACCTGAGCTGAAGTCAAACGCTTAACCGACTGAACCACCCAGGCGACCCCTCCACACCTTCTTTAATTCACTCTCTTCTCATCATACCCTCAAGAAATGTCCCCCAGCCTAACATCATGCCTTTTCCCACTCGCCAGCTCAAAAACCCACAGTACTGGTCTCAGCCAGAGGAAATGTGGTTCATGGATTCACACTCGGTCATGCTGATCAGTATTCTTATTTTGACTAGGAACTCAGCTTTTAAATCAGTCCCTTAATAATGTTCTCAGTTGGCTACTTTTTCACATTCACCAGATAACTTCAAATTATCCATGTATGTGAGACAGCCATTGAAAAGGAAAGACTGGGCAAAATTGGTTCATTGTAATAGCTAGTGTTAATATACTTATGCGTGTACATATTCCATTTGTCTTCATATCAATCATTATATATGGAAACGTATAGTACAAATACATCTCAAATGTAAAGTATGCGAGATTGGCATTCATTTACGAAATTGCTAAATTCCTTCCACTAAATGATAGGGAAGGATCTGCCTGAGTGTTGAGAACGTCTTGAGAAAGCTGCTTATATAAAATTACTTGTAAAAAGTTAAGAGAGTCTATTTTAAAATCATCGAGATTGGGTGAAGAAAATGATTTTATAAATGACTTCATGGTTTTTACCTGAAGAAAGGTAAGATTTTGAGTTAGCTTCCTTTTCATGCAGTGACGTTTCGATCTCTCTGGGTTTGAAACGGCTTCCTTCTTGCCATCAGCAGATGGTCTGGTGCATTGCCCTTCACTTCCGCCTCACCTCCCTCAATGCTGCCAGCCTGCAAACTTCAGGCATTAGATCCCCGAAGCATAACAAGAATGAAGGCAGACTGAAGACAGTTCCTAGACCTGGAGATTGCTATCAACATGCTCTTAAGGCCACCAACTTTTCAATTCCCTCTTGGAGGGAGTCCACAGGGGATGTGCTTTGTGCTTTGCATTTTATTCATCTATTTGTCCAAATTTCAAGTATTTGTATTTTTCAAAAATTTTTTTCTTGAGGCACCTGGGTGGCTCCGTCAGTTAAGCATCTGAGTCTTAATTTCCACTCAGGTCATGAGTTCATGGTTGCTGAGATCAAGCCCCACCTTGAACTCTGTGCTGACAGTATAGAGCCTGCTTGGGATTCTCTCTCTCTCCTCTCTCTCTCTCTCTCTCTCTCTCTCTCTCTCTGAGCCCCTCCTCCACTCAAGTCTCTTTTTTCTCTAAATAAATAAATAAATAAATAAATAAACATTTAAAAAATATTTGTTTTCTCTAGCAATTAGTTTATGCTCATTGAAAAAACTACACAAAAATAAATTTTATCATAAGTTAATCACTGAGAAATTACCACGTGGAGTGTTTTGATGTCATATTGCATTGTTGGTTGTTTTTTTTTTCAACAAATATCATTAGCATTTTCTCATGTCATTAAATGGTCTCCAAAAACATGATTTTAGTGACCATAAATCATTAACTATTCTCTTAATAAGGGCATCTACACTGATTTCTGTAACAATGTGATGAGAAACAGTCTTATTCACTAACCATTCTCTGCATATCTACATTTTTTAAAAAGTTTATTTATTTATTTAGAGAGAGAGAGAGGGAGAGAGACAGTGGGGGAGGGCAGAGAGAGGTGGAGAGAGAGAGAGAGAGAGAGAGAGAATCCCAAGCTGGCTTTGCACTGTCAGTGCAGAGCCCAATGTGGGGCTCGAACCCACGAACCGTGAGATCACCACCTGAGCTGAAGTCAAGAGTCCTACTGTTAACCGACTAAGCAACCCAGGCGCCCCTGCATATCTAAATTTTAAAGGATGTATTTCTAGAAGTAACTTTCAAGATTCTTAATGAATAAGAATTTCTAGAAGTAACTTTCCAGATTCTTAATGAATAAAGGAAAACCCATTTTATCCAAGCTTCCGCGAGGATGCTTTCTAGTTCTTTTTACTGAGTAGACCTTTTAAGGCAGTACCATTCAGAAGAACTTTGGGTGATAATGAAAACAATCCAGATCTGTATGAATATGTAGCCACTCACCCCATCTGGCTATCAAACACTTGAACTGAGTAATGAGAATGAGGAACAGAATGTTACATTTTATTTTGTTTTAATTCATTAAAATCAGATTTAAACTGCCACTTGTGGCTAAAGGATACTGCATACAGAACAACTGGAAAAAACAGAATGCTATTGATTGTACGTGGAGTTTACCAAGCAATATATTTTTTTTTAATTTTGCTTTAAGTGCAAAATCCACATTCTCTTTAGTTACTGGCATTTGAAACCTTAATTTTTTAGCCAAATCACCTCTCCTCTACCCCTTATTTAATAGTTTAGTGATTTTGATGACTGGCAGGATATAAATGATATCCAGCAACTGTACAACTTGTACCTTTACAGACATCGTGGTGATTTTCACAACCACAAGGGTCAAAAGATACTTAAGAAATCTGTTTGACAAAAATCAGTTACGTTATTCAGATTTTCAGAAGTAGCTTGAGAGAGAATAAAACTGTGGCGTGATTCAGAACACCAGAGAAATTTGAAAGGCATATTACTCTAGAGTTTTGCTAAGTATTTCATGTTCTGAAAAAGGAAGCACAAAAATCAGCCCACTTTGTGGTTCTTCGTTCACATCTGAAAAAAGTTAAATGAAATTGTGGATCATGTTTGGGAGGGCACTAATCAAGGTTCACACTTGCAGGAAAAACTGTGTCTCAGCTATGATCTTACCTAATTCATACCTGATTCAACTCTTTCACTGCTGATACAGCCAACATCAACAAAACCTCAGAATCGTCTTCTTTCTCTCATTTCAAATACTCTTTCTGCCTCTTGCCACTTTTTTCTTCCTCACCAAGAGGCTTCTACTCATCTTCCACCTCCCTATAGAATTGGAAGTTCATATCATTCATTGCATTCCTTACTTGTTTTTTTTTTAATTTTTAAATTTTATTTGAGAGAGAGAGAGAGAGAGAGAGAGAGAGAGAGAGAGAGAGAGTCTGCACGAGCAGGGGAGAGGAGCAAGGGAGAGAGAGAGAGAAACCCAAGCAGGTTCCATACTCAGCACGGAGCCTCACATGGGGCTTATTCCCACAACGCTGGGATCATGACCTGAGCCAAAATCAAGAGTCAGATGCTTAATCGACTGAGCCTCCCAGGTGTCCTGCATTTGTTACATGTTAATCAACACCTGTCTTCTCCTTTCTAGTAGAAACTTCTTGAGACTGGACCATGGATCATGTTGTCTTCTCCATTGTTATATCTGTAGTGACTGACAAACAGCTGTATCTATATCTAACATGTATCTATATATCTATAGATATATATGGTGGGGTGTTCCATAAATATTTGATAAATGCATAAGTGAATTAAATTTCCATAACTACCATGGGTGGGAGCAATGGGTTTTTATCCCTACTGTGAACGAGGAGAGTGAGGCTCAGAGACAGTACAAAGTGCTTCCTCCAGGTTGCACAGCAAAGAACTGGGTGAAATGGGATTTGAACCCAGATCTCTGACTTCTAGTCGGGTGTCCTTTCATTACATAGAAGCTGTCTTCTCATTTTCCTTCTCTAGAATGGCACTGACATCCATCTCTACGTCCCCAGCCTAAGACATACAGGAACAACGGAAGCAATTGCGCTAAGAACACGGCTACAATGAGAACAGCTGCGGCCACAGAGGACAGAAATGCAAGCACGGGGCTGTCTCAGAGCCAGTGCTTTTCTCATTCAGAATGAGTTACCGTGCTCTCTCCAGTCTGAAAACCCAAGATCACGGGGGACAGCTCCCTTTCTTTGTAATAGACACCACAACTCCACTTCACCACCTTAAAAAGGAAAAAAAAAAAATCCACACGGAGTACTGTGAACCTTTGGCAATTATCACGTTTCTGCTACTGTCCCGTGGCTTCTGTTGTAGTTAACCAAATTGTGCCGCTCTTTATATAACAACGTCTTTCGCCAGATTAGAATGAGAATGGATTTTAGATATATCCCTTTCCTGCCATTTCTCTTTTCACATCTAGGAAGCGAGGTCCAGAGAAGTGAGAAGCCTTGCCCAAGCCACACAGCGCTAGGGTGAGAACAGAGCGATCGCTTCTCTGTCCGGTGCTGTCCAGTTTACCAATGATCTGCAGACCCCGGGGCTGCACGGGGCCACCACCTATGTATGACCCAGCTCCTGGGGGTCCAGCCCGTGAGAACGCTGTCAGTACAGTGAGCTTTACATTATAATGACCACAGTTTATAATCCGTTGTTTGCTCATTTGTATGTTTTGTACCAGTCTCCCTCACTAAAATATTAGCTCCACATGTCAGGGGGCACGGCGGTCTTGTGACGGTTCTTCCTTTCACACCTGGACAACTACTAATCCTTCAAAATTCAGTCCAAACATCTCCCTGTCAGGGAAGCCTTTGCTGATCTCACCACACAGAGCAAGAACTGCCTCTTTGCTACTTTTGTAGTAACTTTTCTTCTTCTTCTCCTCCTCCTCCTCCTCCTCCTCCTCCTCCTCCTTCTTCTTCTTCTTCTTCTTCTTCTTCTCCAAGATGTTAATCTTAAGTAATCTCTACACCCAATGTGGGGCTCGAACTCACAACCCCAAAACCAAGAGTTGCACACTCCACTACATGTTCTACTACAGCCAGGCGCCCTGTAGTAACTTCTATTTGATGAATGAATGAGCCTTAAGTGATTTTTTTTTTTTAATCCTAAAGACGTCATCCGTACTGTATGTTTTAGGTTGCTAGGGCTGCTGGAGCAGAGAACCACAGACGTGGTGGCTTAAAACAACAGAAATGTATTCTCTCACAGTTCTGGAGGCTAAAAGTCTGAAATTAAGGTACCAGCAGGGCCTGGTTCCTCTGGAGGCTGGAGGGCAGGATCCTTCCTTGTCTCTTCCAGCTTCTGGTGATCCCACTTTCTTTGGTTCGTAGCAGCATTACCCCATTTTTCTGCTTCCATCTTCACATGGCTCTATTCCTTCTGTGTTTCTCTTCTCTTCTCCTAGGGCATTTGTCATAGGCATGAAGGTCTCACTCTACTCTGGGGTGACCTCATCTTAACTAATTACACCTGCTACAAGCCAAATTCCAAATAAGGTCACATCCTGAGGTAGCAGGAGTTGAACATATCTTTTTGAGGAACACGGTTCAACCCATAACAATAGATACCCAAAAATGTACACTTAAGCACTCAGTTCTAACTCACAGTGGACTGAGCCATGTAATCAAAACTCAGGACAAGAGACGGAACATGATCTGCACCCCGAAGTCCTCTCGTGCTTCCTTCCAGGCACCTGCCCACATCATCACCAGTAACCACTGTCTGCCCAACAGAATGGATTAGATTTTTCTTTTAGTCATAATTCACATACCAGAAAATTTATCTTTTAGAGTAAAAGATTCAGTAGTTTATGGTATACACACAAAGTTGTGCAACCATCACCATTATCTAATTCCAGAGCATTTCCCTCACCTATGAAAGAAACCCCATACCCATTAGCAGTCATTTCCATCACACTCTGATTACTCTAGCGCCTGAGGAACCACTAACCTACTTTCTGTCTCTATTGACTTGCCACTTTGGACATTAATTTCGTATAAATGGAATCACACAGTATACGTCTGGCTTCTTTCATTCATGTCGTAGCATGTGTCAGTACCTCGCTTCTTCTTACGATCGAAAAATATTCTATTGTATGCATATACCACATTTTGTTTATGCATTCTTCAGTTGATGGACATCTGGGTTGCCTCCATTTTTTAGCTGTTAGAATAATGCTTCTATGAACATTTTTGCATATGTTTTTGTATTGATCCATGTTTTCAATTCTCTTGGGTATGTAAGTGTATGTTTTTGTACTCTAATCGTCCAGCGCAGTTCAAGGCCAACAGTAGAAACCAGTCGATTGATTGCAAGTTAAAAGCAACCCTAACCTCTGAAAAGGCTAGCCTCTCCTACATAAGAGAATAATTTGGACACTTGAGAGGATTGTAGCTCTCCTACGTTTATTGATGTTTATTGATGCATATTGTCTCTTTTCATTCATTCTTCCAAGGAGTTAACAATCATCTGCTTTTCCACATCATTGTTAGTGCAGGAAGCAGCACACTGCTCATGTGCTCAGAAAATGTCATCTGACGTCACCATGAAAGGGCATGTGCTTAAAATAACAAAATAAAATATTTTGGAAACTGTGAATTTTGGAGGAAAGAACCAGCAGGAAATAAAGCATATGCCTATTATCTTTCCCTGATGAGGGGATCAAAGAAGTACAGTGCTAGCGAAATCCCATGGGCTCTGCCCTGGACATCTGACAACAATGATGTAGACATAGTTATAGAAGCATGTTTCCAATTCTACCTCTTTACTTTTTATCATGTTTCAAAAGAGTGGATCCCTAGATAGATGATAGGTAGATAGATAGATAGATTCTTTTGAATGAATGTATAGCAGATAAGATACAAAAAATAGTAAAACAAATACATGTGTATCTACTAACCCTGCTTAAGAAATAGAATATTATCAAACTTGTTGAAGTCTATCTTCCCCAAAGAACCCACGATCCTGAATTTTGCGATAATGATTTGTGTTTTTATAATTTTATTACATTTGTATGTATCTCTAAGCAATTTATTTAGTTTTGCGTCCCTTTGAATTTTATAGAAATAGTATTCTACTGCTGCATTCTTCTTCCACGTGTCTTTTTCACTCAATATCCTGTTTGTAAGATTAATCCATATTGATACAGCTTTATTTTTTTTGTATAAATTTTTTTTTAATGTTTATTCATTTATGAGAGACAGAGAGAGACAGAGCATGAGCGGGGAAGGGGCAGAGAGAGAGGGAGACGCAGAATCCGAAGCAGGCTCCAGGCTCTGAGCTGTTGGCACAGAGCCCGACGCGGGGCTCGAACTCACAAACTGTGAGATCATGACCTGAGCCGAAGTCGGGCGTTCAACCGACTGAGCCTTCCAGGCGCCCCCCCATATTGATACACTTTTAGTTTCTTCACCCTTGCTGCTCCGTTTTATCTAAATACTATACATTTTTTTCCTTTATGATGTCAGACGCTTGTTTGCATTTTTTTGCTATTATAAGCGGTATTGCTGTGAACATTCTCATGCATACCTCTGGAATATGCATTTTTCTAAAGTGCGTATACCCACACCCAAGAATGGTACTGCTGAACCATGAGGTATTTTCCTATTTATAAGATAATGGTCAATTAGTTTCCAAAGTGGTTTTTATCAGTTTGTACCACTGGTATGTTAGGGATTCCCATCGCTTTATAGTCTCACTAACTCTTGGCATTGTCAGACTTCTTAATTTTGCCAGTATCGTGGGTCTAAAATAGTACCAGCAGCAGCTAGTCACTGGTGCATACCAGCTACCACAAAACTTAGTGTCTTAAACCAACACCCATTTATTATTTCTCACTAGTCAAGGGTAGGCTGGATGCTTCTGTTGATCTGGGCTAGGCTCTGCTGATCTCACCTGGGCTTGCTTGAGGCCTGCAGACAGCTGTCAGGTAACCAGTGGGTTGGCTGCTCTAGGATGGCCTCATGATTTAGATCCATTCCACTAATGAATCGTCTGGTAGGACAGTCCAGGCTTGTTCTCATGGCTTAGAGAGAAGAGTAAGAGAAAGGACAGAAATGCACAATTGCTTGTACAAGCTCTGCTTGCAATAAATTTGCTATTGTCAGGTTGGACATGGTGAAGTTCCGAATGAGTGAGGGAGAGCACTACCAAAGAGCACAGACACAGGGAGGCGTGAAAACTTGGGACACTTTTCACACTCAGTTCTCCTAAGGAATTTATATTTCCTTGATTAGTATTGAGGTTAAATATCTTTCAAAACTTTTTTGGTCATTTGTACTTCCTCTTCTAAAATGCTACCCCAGGCCTTGGGCACCTGGGTGGCTCAGTTGGCTAAACGTCTGACTTTGGCTGAGGTCATGTTCTTGTGGTTCATGAGTTTGAGCCCCCGCTTTGGGCTCTGTGCTGACAGCACGGAACCTGCTTTGGATTCTCTCTCCCTCTCTCTCGGCCCTTCCCCCCACTTGCCTCTCTTTCTCTCTCAAAAATAAACATTAAAAAAAAATAAAATGCTTCTACATGTCTTTTGCCTATTTTTATGCCAAGATTTTCTCTTTTTTTTATTCATTCAGAAGGGATTATTGTTGTTATTATGATTATGAAACTGAACTTTAATCCTTTGTTAAGCAAATGTATGTTTCAAATATCTCCCCCTTTTTATTTTCTTTCTTTACTAAAATCAATTCATGATTTTTTTCTTATTTTTGGTATGTGTGTATGCTTTTTTACATCTTATTTATGGCATCTCTCCACATTCCAAATCATGAGGATACTTTCTTATGCTCTCTTCTAATATTTTAAAAGTTTTTGTTTTTCATACTTAATACACCAGGAGTTGATTTTTGCATCTGGTATGAAATAGGGATCCAACTTCCACTTTTTCTCATAGAAAAAAACATCACATCCTGGCACCATTTATGGACTAAACTCCCCTTTGCCCACTGCTCTGACTTGCTATAGTGGTAAAATGTCATGTTTCTATCTTTGTTTTATCTTTATTTCTATTCTGTTCCTCTGATCTCTTTGTCAACCCCTGTCCCACTGCCATACTTTTTACAATTATAGTTTTATAATAAATTTTAATATCTGTTTGCAGCACATTTCCACACTTTGCTCTTCTCTAGAAGTATCTTGACTATTCTTGGCAATTTGGTTTTTCAGTTAAATTTTGGGATCAGACTGTCAAGGCCCATGAAAAGCCTATTGGAATTTGGATTGAAATTGGCGTTTCCTATAGATCAAATTGGGAGAAAACTGATGTCTTCACCGTATTCTGTTTCTCTTGCCATTAACATGATATATCTTGGTATTATTTTATGTTTTTCTTTTTTGTTTTTAAGTTTATTTATTTATTTTGAGGGAGAGAGAGCACAAGCCAGGGAGGAGCAGAGAGACAAAGGAGAGAGAGGATCCCAAGCAGGCTCTGCTCTGACAGCAGGCTCAAGCCCAGGAACCATGAGTCGAAAGCAAGAGTCAGATATTTAACCAACTGAGCCACCGGGTGCCCCTACTTTATGTTTTTCAATAAATGTTAATAATTTTCTTTCTAAAGGTTTTGCCCAACTTTGTTAAATCTATTTATAGTTACCTTAATTTTCTTTCTGTGGTTATTGCAAATCCTTTTTTAAAGTATATTTTTAACTGTTGCTAGTATACAGAAAATATAACTGATTTTTATATCATTCCTTGTGAGTTTTTTGTGCAGATAGTCATATTATCTGCAAATGACCACAGTTTTATTTTCTCCTTTCCAATCCGTAGAGCTATTTAATTTTTGTCTTACAGCTCTGGCTATAACCTTCAGCACAATACCGACTAGACTAAAATTGGTGACAGTGGTATCTGTATTTTGCCCCTGATTTTAAAGGAAATGGTTCTCACATTTCATTCCTACATCTTTCTTCTTCTTTCATTGTGTCGCCACTCAACTGGTTCGGCTCAGGACACTGAGAAGTTCGCAGCAGTTCAGCCACAAAGTATTGCTTCCTAATAGTTAACAGTTCGCTGATTTTCAAGTGTCTCCACGATTGCAAAGCACAGTTATTTTCTAGCTAATTAATTATTTTCTAGGGTTATCACATATGGTTCTCACCTCGCTGCGGAGTTAGACACTCTTTTTCTCCTGTGCTGTGACGGATCAATGATATAATATACCAAAATCCAGTTGTTTGCACAGCTCTTGTTTTCTCCAGACAATAAACCTGCTCAGTATTCTTACACTTCCATTCATCTATCTAATGGAACACAATAGTATGAAATCAGTGTTTTTTCAACCATCTAAATTTTTAACTAAGGAGTTCATCAGAGAGAAGAGGTAGTGAATGAGTATTTATTAATGGCCTTCTGTATATGCTTTACATTTTTACATGTAACCTATTTCCTATGTGTTATTATATATATATATATATATATATTACTGCCATTTAGCAACCAGAGAGCGACTACAATAATTCTATGATGTTGTCACTGTAAGTAAAGCAAGAAGTTAAAGGAAAACTTTCTCGCTTTGTCTCCTAACATAACTAATTCAAGACTGAAATTGTTCTGAGTCAGGAAGGGAAACTTTATCCCATAAAGCACCATTGTACTTCCCACCTCTTCCCTATTATTAGTAGGAAACCTGCAGAAGGAACAGGCCCAAGATGCCTCCCCTCTTTTCTGAGTCACTTAACTTTAAATTACCTAGTGGTTCATGTGAGGAAAGGAACAACTGGAATGTTGTCACACTTCCAAAAGCCTGGTAACAGTTGGGATAAAAATATAGGTGTTTATGTATGATGACATTATTGGGATCACAAAGCTTTCCTAAGATACGTTCCGGCCAGCAAATGGCTCTGTTCTCCACTCTGCCTGCTGGCTCGCCTCTTGGCAGGGATTTGCTGCTTTTTGTACGAGTAAAGAAGCATTATAGTCATTGCCCTCAGAGCTAACTTCTATCCATCAGCTCATTTTATCCTCTGGTAAAGCACATGGAACCTGTATTGTATACTCATCTTCTATCTTACAGACCTGTTCATCATTAGGCTTAAGATTGCATAGCTGTTTATATTCAGTCCTAAAAATAGAACACGCTTTTAGGGTCCTTTGGACTCAAATCATGCATTTCCCTTTCCTTACCCTATTTTTCTGCCCGGACACCAAACCAAGTAACAACAGCAGCGGGAAAAATACAAAACAAAATGCTTCGTGTGTGTATCTAATTTCAGATGTACCTGAGAAGTTGCTTTCTCCTTTATGACTTCTTACAAGATCACCTGGGAGCTTGAGAGAAATGGCTTTCCGTGGACTATTTGTTCTGGAGGAGCGGAAGGGAACTACAGATTGGCAAATGGGATTCCAGAGGAAGCATCAGCTCTGAGAAGGTCCCAGGGATATTGGGCCTGATCACGATAGGTGCGGCAGGAATAGGGACTCGCTCTAAGGTGCCAAGAGGGCGAGGGTGACAGGAGAGACAAAAACATGAACTTTGCAGTCAGGTCTTGAGCAAGTGGTTAACTTCTCCATGCTTCAGTTTCCTCTTCTATACAATTCAGTCTCATAATATCATGAGCACCTACCTTAGAGGATAGTGATGAGGATTAAGGACAGTAATGTAACTTTAAAGTAGACAAAGCTTTCTTAAATAGCACACACAAGGAATTGGCCACAAGAGAAAAGGTTAGTAAATTGGACTTCATCAAAATCAAGAACTTGTTTTTAAAGTTTTTAATTATTTTTTTTTACATTTATTTATTTTTGAGAAACAGAGTGAGACGGAGCGTGAGTGGGGGAGGGGCAGAGAGAGAAGGAGACACCGACTCGAAAGCAGGCTCCAGGCTCTGAGCCAGCGGTCAGCACACAGCCTGATGCGGGGCTCGAACCCACAAACTGTGAGATCATGACCTGAGCTGAAGTCGGACGCTCAACCGACTGAGCCACCCAGGCGCCCCAAAAGTTTTTAATTTTCATTCCAGTATAGCTAACATACAATGTTATATTAGTTTCAAGTGTGCAATATAGTGAGTCAACAATTCTTTACTTTGCTCAGTGCTCATGATGATAGGTGTTTTCTTAACCGCCTTCATCTATTTCACCCCTCGCCCCACCCACCTCCCCTTGATGGTAACCATCAGTTTGTTCTCTAGAGTTGAATCTGTTTCTTGGTTTGTCTTTCTTTTTGTCCTTTGCTTCTTTGTTTTGTTTCCTAAATTCCACGTATGAGTGAAATCATGTTGTATTTGTCTTTCTCTGACTTACTTCATTTAGCACAATATACTCTAATTCCATCCATGCTGTTGCAAATAGCAGTATTTCATTGTTTTTTATGACTGAATAATATTCCATGGTGTGTGTGTATGTATATATATATGTGTGTATATATACACATATATACACACGTGTATACATATATGTATACATACACACACACACACACACACACACCACAGCTTTTTTATGCATTCATCAGTTCATAGACACTTGGGCTGCTTCCATCTTGGCTGTTATAAATAATGCTGCAGTAAACATAAGGGTGCATGTACCCCTCTGCACTCGTGTTTTTGTTTTTTAGGGGTAAATACCCATTAATACAATGTTGGATCATGTGGTAGTTCTATTTTTAACTTTCTGAGAAAACTCTGTACTGTTATTCACAGCGGCTGCACCAGTTTGCACTCCCACCAACAGTGTAAGAAAGTTCCTTTTTCTCCACATTCTTGTCAAGACTTGTTTCTTGTGTTTTTTATTTTAGCCATTCTGAGTGGTGTGAGGTGATATCTCATTGTAGTTTTCATTTATATTTCCCTGATGATGAGTGACGTTGAGCATCTTTTCATACGTTTGTTGGCCGTCTGGATGTCTGCTTTGGAGAAATGTCTGTTTGTTGTCATCTGTCCACTTTTTAATTGGATTATTTGGTTTTCGGGTGTTGAATTGTATCAGTTCTTAATATATTTTGGATACTAACCCTTTATTGGATATGTCATTTACAAATATCTTCTCCCATTCAGTAGGTTGCCTTTTAGCTTTGTTGATCATTTCCTTTGTTGTGCAGGTTTTATTTTGATGTAGCCCCAGTACTTTACACTTCTTTTATTTCTCTTGCCTTAGGAGACATATCTAGAAAAATGTTGCTATAGCCCATCTCGGAGAAATTACTGTTTGTGCTCTCTTCTAACATTTTTATGGTTTCTTGTCTCACGTTTAGGTCTTTAATTCATTCTGAGTTTATTTTTGTGTATGGTGTAAGGAAATTAAGAACTTTTATTAACTATAAGATATCATCAGCAGAGTGAAAAGTGAAGTGTGGTAGATTGTATTTTCCATAATATTTCCTGGATGATATGCTCATTCAGAACCTTTGGCATGGTCCCATCAAGGTCTATGTCTCAGGTCTCTTCCTTGAAACTGGATGGACCTCTGTGGCTGTTTGACTAATTCAATATGGCAGAAGCAATGCCATGGCACATTTAAGGCTAGAGCATAAAAAAACAAAAACAAAAAAACCATACAGTTTCCACCTCTCTTGGGATATTCACCCTTGGAACTCAACTACCATACTATGAAGAAATAGAAGCCATATGAAAAAGCCCATTTGGATAGGAACCAAGGCCTCCATTGCTCAGCTCAGCTGACAGTCCACATCAGCTTACATGAGTGAGCCATCTTGGGAGAAAATGTTCCATTTATATAAAGTTCAAGAACAGGCAAAACTAAACTATGGTGAGAGAGGTCAGAATAACACCTGCCATGGAAAAGTTAAAGGTATTGTCTGGGAAATGGGAATGAGGGAGTCTGAGTGTTGGAAATATGTTGTATCATGATCTGGGTGGTGGTTATGCAGGTGCATACATCTATGAAAATTCATTGAGACTCACACTGTATAATAAAGATTTATGTACCTTACTGCATGTTATGTATCAATCAATACTGTTCAGTGCAAGTAAATCACAAAGCACAGTGTCTGACATATAGTAAATGTTCAGTAAATGTTTGATAACATGAACCCAGATGCTTTGCACAGTAGTCAGTTGCTATTAAAGAGTAGCAAAGAACCCATAGCCCTGTGCTTTCCAGTGGGGTGCAGTGTATTTCCTGACAGTTTGAGTTCTCTGAGTTGAATGTGACTGGAACAAGGGGGAATACGGAAGAAGCAATCTGATCATTTTGTCTTCTCAGATCCAGGTTTGATAAAGCTCCGAGGCAAATCTTTCTTATTCCCAAGTGAACTATCAGCAGTATAGGTCCAAGGAAGAGTAAACACAAAATAGACTTATGTTTTAACAACCCTAGGACTGGGTCTGAGGTAATAAAATGGCCACGATAAATGTAATGTCTGTTAACAAAATGCCTTCTCCAGGGTTACCTTTCCTCAGAAAACAAACAAAATTACATGAGCTGGTGCATTTCACAGGGAATGTGACCAGGTAAACTGCCCAGCAGATAATCTGAAAATGAAATTGACTGGAGAAAGTGTCAAACACAGATGAACTGGTTTGAGAAGAGTCCTTTGTCATAGTTCAGAAGGAAGCTATGATTACCAAAGCAGCCATCAACAACAGAGAGGAACTCATGTCCACAAGGATTAGAGGAAATTTACCAGTTTCTCAAGTGAGGGTTGGATAATGGTAGTCGACATATTACCAAACTCTAATTTCTATAGGAAATGTCATCATTTAATCTATGTTTGATCTTCCCAGCAAACCAATGGGAAGCTCTGATCATCATCCAGCATGATGGTCAACAGTTACACTTAACTATGGACTAACTTCTCCCTAGCAAATCTTAGTTTCTTAATTTTTCAACACAAGAGCAGTCTATTTAAAAATTACAATGTTGGGGCGCCTGGGTGGCTCAGTCGGTTAAGCGTCCGACTTCAGCCAGGTCACGATCTCGCGGTCCGTGAGTTCGAGCCCCGCGTCAGGCTCTGGGCTGATGGCTCAGAGCCTGGAGCCTGTTTCTGATTCTGTGTCTCCCTCTCTCTCTGCCCCTCCCCCATTCATGCTCTGTCTCTCTCTGTCCCAAAAATAAATAAACGTTGAAAAAAAAAATTTTTTTTTAATTACAATGTTGGGACATCTGGATGGCTCAGTCTGTTGAGCAACTGACTCTTGATTTCAGCTCAGGTCATGATCTCACAGTTCATAAGTTCAAGCCCCACATTGGGCTCTGCACTAACAGCACGGAGTCTGCTTGGGATTCTCCTTCTCCCTCTCTCTCTACCCCTTCCCACCCCCAAATAAATACACTTTAAAAAATTATAGTATTGAAGTAAACTCAAAAGATGAACACAAAATGTTGGAATATTTTCCAATATTGAAAATAACTTTGATCCTTCCAAGTAGTCTTTGTTCATCCTTGAAACCTCTATTTGTTCATTTCTTATATTCAAACCATCACTGAGTCCTAAAAATACCTGGCATCTACCACCTTCTCTCCATTTCCATCCCAGTAGATTGACTTCTTTCATATCTCACCTGGATAACTCCAATGGTCTGATTGAACTGGTTATAGCTTTTCATCTTAGTCCTCACCTGCCTTTACCCTACACTAACACCAAAGTGAGATCTTTTCAAAACACAAATCTGATCACTTTACCACTTTTCCCCTCCACTAAACCACTTCAATAGCTTTCCATTGCTTTGAAGATAAATACCAAATCCGTAGTATGTCTATAAGGGGCCCTGCATAAGTTTGACCCCTGCTCATCTCTTCAGCCATGACCTTGTGGCCACCAAATTAATTCAGGTCACATCTTGATTGCTCTTATGCAGGGACTTTGAACATTCAATTGCCACTGGCTGGGAAGTTCTTTACCTCTCTTGTTACCTAGTCAAACTCCGTTATTTCTTCAGGTTTCATTTCAACCATCACTTATCAGTAAAGCCTTCCCTGAGCTCTTAGCATTTAGCACAGTTGAAAATTTTCCACTTATTTGTATGATTATTTAATTAATCACCAACCCAATAAAGCAGAGTGCAAGCTTCTTGAGGCCAGAAATGATGTAGTTTTTGCTCATCATTGTATCACCAATGCCTGGCTTAGTGACTAGCACATGGAGGTGCTCAATAAATATTTGTTGAATGAATAAATGCATGAATTAATGAATGACATTTCAAGGTAGTACAGTCAAGAGTTATTCTGAGCCAAAATTTGGCCTTCTCTGATGTTACGCTGTAGGTAATTCTGCCTCCAGGAATTGAAGAAGATACATGACTCATGACCCAAAAGCAGTGACTATGCCCATACTCTGAAAAGCCTTAGCTGAAACTCACGATGAAGCAGTTCATCCCGTAAAGGAATACCCTATGGGAAAGGGGACTACAATAGGAATCAAATGTGTCACAGTAAAAATATCCTTGTGGTGCTCTTCATCCTGGTGTGAGAGAGGCTTCTCCTGAATGGAGATATGAGCAGCTGCCATTTTCTTAACCTGGCATCTGACTCTGCTTATTGTAATGGTTACAGAATTAGAATGTTCTATATTCATACTCAATGAGCCATTCCTAGTGTTTAAAATAGAAGAAAATGGACTAAGGGAAAATGGAAGCCAAGAGTGCACTTCAGAAGGGATGGCATCTGGGAAGAGAACAGAGAAACATCAAGATGTGAAGCTGGAGAAGACCACGCTAACTACATAAAGGAAGAATACTGTTCCACAACTCTAGTGTACGTAGTAAGGTCCAAGGGAAGTAGGGGGTGTTGGTTATAATGGTTGATTACTTGAATAGATTAAGATTAAAATTAGAGCACATTAGGCACCTGCTACCAAAAAGTTAGCATTTGCTACAAGTTTCTGCTTAATCCAGAGATAGGAGGTACCTTGTGTTGAAAGTACATATGAGACCATGATGATGTATTGGTAATAAGATTACTTGAATGACCTCCTACATTCATGGTCTCTCTAGCTTCTAGGGTAAATTGTCCTCACCATATTTCCCTGTCAATGCCAAAAATTCAGAAGCCATTTTATTTCACCAGGAAATAAGCTTTATATCTTGGAGAATGCCTCATATTAAAGACTCTAGTCCTGGTCAGAGATATTTTGTACAGAGATTTTTGTACAGGTCACATCCATATGTGAGACTCAAAAGTTTTTAGTTACAATCTAAGAAACTAGTCATAAGAGACCCTCAGTGTGCAGAATGTGGGCTCAAATCAACAGATGGTTCCAGTGTGATATGGAATGCATTAAATCACCCATCCAATACTGGAACCCAAAACATGACGTCTAGGTCAGTGAGTAAAAAGGGAATATGAAAAATGTTTTGTTTGTCCTATCTTGTGACTGAGCATAATTAGGATCGTTATTCAGTACTGAGATGCTCACAGCTGGCCTGATTAGTGGTTGTGTCACATGGGTCAGTAGTTTCGTCTATGGATTTTGTGAAAGTTACAACAGGGTAGGAAGGCTCAGTATGTCACAGTGCCTGCCTGGTGCTAATATTCTTTTCTCCAATTTTTCATTTTAAGAATGCACACTCTTAAAGTGTGGTATTCAGAATATGACCTAGGGAACTTTGATATCTCTGTGTAGTAGTTCCTGGTTCCAGTGACTACAACTATATCATAAAATTGGTAGAATAGGATTATCCACTTACCTTACATCAATCCCACCCATTTCTAGTGTCAATTATTGATGAGAGGCCCTTGGGAACAAGGTCATATTGATAGAGAGAATTCAATCAATAATGAAGGGGAATTGCTGAACTACTAAATATACCCTGCTTGAATCAGAAAAATACACATACCTCAAAATTGTACTTGGCAAGTCTCCACAATGCCTGGTTGTGGGCACTTTTCAGTGTTATTAATACAAATACTTTTATGTGCTCCAAAACATGCAAAATTAATCTCCTACCAAAATCCATATACAGTATGATCATATTACAGATTTCATTTTCTAGAAATTCAGTGACTCACGTGAAGGTTTACAAAATAAGAAAAACAACTTTATATTTTTTAATTTTTTTAATGTTTATTTAATTTTGAAAGAGAGAGACACAGCGTGAGCAGGGTAGGGGCAGAGAGAGAGAGGTTCACAGCACCTGAAGCATGCTCCAGGCTCTGAGCTGTCAGCACAGAGCCCAATGCAGGGCTCGAACCTATGAGCTGTGAGATCATGAACTGAGCTGAAGTCAGATGCCCAACTGTCTGAGCCACCCAGGTGTCCCGAAAAAAACTTTAAGTAGTGTTAGTATTATTGGAGATCTGTTCAGAATCAGATGGATCTATGTTCGAATATTATCTTCTCAAATTAAACAATATGCAGAAATTATTCTTAGTTTTTATACTCTAGTTTTACATGATAAATTTTAATATAAGCTATTTAAACTCAGTAAAACAAAGGTTTCCTAGGGACTTGGAGAGAAACAGTAAATATAATTACCATCAAGTAAAAACTACTATAGTCAAAAATTCAAGTGAATTGTTCTTAGTTTCCTAGCTATGTCATAAATGGAAATCAAGCTTATATCTATTTTTTAAATGCTAAGATCATAGGAAACTTCTAAAAATTTGATGCAGTATATTTCTGTTAGAGATACTGGTTTATTAATATACTTCAACCTAGATATAGTGGAGAACTTTGATTACACTGTTCTAACCACAAATAAATTGGTGAGTTTTCCAACAAATAAGATGTAGTAGTTTATTAGAAACCAGAAAAATATTTTGGAGCAATTCTTTCCACTTACATTTGAGTTTCAAATGTAAAATGAAAGGTCACACGTTACACTGCAAATGTGCCAGTATTTGCGGACTGGCTGTCTCTGAGTCATCACTTTACAGTGATGTGGACATTCTGGACACCATGTCTAGACATCTGCTTATTCAACGAGAACATGGGGCTTCTTGGGCCTCCTGCCAACTCTTGTACTCTCTGCTTAGCCCTGGATGAATCACTGCTGATCCCTAGAGCAACGCTTTTCAGTCATTCAAATAGGATGAAAATCTGCCAGCCATCCCATCTTCTGTTCTACGTAGCAATCAGCGCTAAGCAAAAATATCATCTCCGAGGATTCTTCTGAGGTCTAAATAGATGATGTTGACACTCCCTGGAAGATGCTGTGTCAATAGACGGAAGGGACTTATTATGATGGGATTGAAAATCCTTATGAAAGTACTGCAGATAAGACAGAATGTTTCAGTGCCTAAATAAAGTTTGCATGTCCAGCATGGCATCACTTTTCTGATTGCAAAAATAATACATGTTGGCTTTGGAAAAGAAAAAATATATATATAATATAATATATATTATATTATAATATTTTATATATTATATGTGTGTATATATTATATATATTTACATATTATATAATACACATGTATATTTATATATAATATATATAGATGATAATTAAAAAGCCTTGCCTATGATATAATTGAAAATATAAAAAAAAAAATTTTAAGTTGATTGGCCCTTTTCCCCCTAAAAGTAATACTCAAAATAATATACTGATTTTCAAACAAACGTCTTTGTTGAATTAAATGCATTAATATAAATTTTCAAAGTGTTTTTCTTCTCTGTCTCTCTGAGAAATGTACCAAGTTCCTGGGGAGAATTTGCTATATAGTTAGAAGGATTTATATACATAATTACTAATATATATACATATATTATATATATATAAGCATGTAGTACACACATTTATACAAGTTTATTTATTTTGAGAGAGAGAGAGAGTGTGTGAGTGCACGATCAGGAGAGGGGCAGAGAGAGAGGAGAGAGAGAATCCCAATCAGGCTCTGCACTGTCAGCATGGAGCCCCATGTGGGGCTCGAATTACAAACCATGAGATCATGACCTGAGCTAAAATCAAGAGTTGTACGTTCAACCAACTGAGCCACCCAGGTGTCCCCACATATACGATATTTATAAGACACACATATAATACATGTTATACATAATATGCATACATCACACATAATGTACATGTGTATATATATACACACAAACACATGAGTGCACAAACACACATATACTGATACCTATATGTACATATGCATGCCAATATATGTATGTACCTACACATGCACATATACATAAACTGAAGTCTGCAGGCTTTAATTTACCTTTTCTTTAGCTCCACCTAGATTCCTTGGTTTAACAGTAGGAGCCCCATCCTTCTATTTTTCTCCCATTACCCCTTTAGTGAAGCTGAAAGTTTTTTTTTTTAAACCTCATCATGCATTTTCTGGCCTCCAAGACCAGAAATGATGTTCACATCATTCTCTCCACCTGCAAAGCACTCTGTATCTCTCATGCTTGAGTCTTACAGACCATTTAGTTATGGTAGTTAAAAGCATAAGTTTTGGTATCAGTTTGGGATCAAATTCCGAACCTGCTTCTGGCTTTGGGGTTTAAACAAGTTATTTAACTTCTATTTGCCTTTGTTTCCTCACCTAAAAAAGAAAGATAATAGTTCTCTATTTCATAGTTTTGTTATGATGATTAAATACGTTAAAATATGGGGGCGCCTGGGTGGCTCAGTCTGTTAAGCGGCCGACTTCAGCTCAGGTCATGATTTCGCGGTCCATGAGTTTGAGCCCCACGTCGGGCTCTGTGCTGACAGCTCAGAGCCTGGAGCCTGTTTCAGATTCTGTCTCCCTCTCTCTGACCCTCCCCCATTCATGCTCTGTCTCTCTCTGTCTCAAAAATGAATAAACGTTAAAAAAAAATTAAAAAAATACATTAAAATATAGAAAGAATTGGGGCGCCTGGCTGGCTCAGTCGGTTGAGCGTCCAACTTCGGCTCAGGTCATGATCTTGTGGTTTGTGAGTTCGAGTCCCGTGTCGGACTCTGTGCTGACAGCTCAGAGCCTGGAGCCTACTTCGGATTCTGTGTCTCCCTCTCTCTCTGCCCTTCCTCCACTCATGCTCTGTCTCTCTCTGTCTCAGAAAGAAATAAATATTAAAAAAATTAAAAAAATATATGGAAAGAATGTCCATGCTTGACTCATAGAATGCACTCAGAAGAAGTTATATAATATTACCCTCTTTTACTACTTATCAATTATAAATATACACTTATTTTTCATAATCTAGACTGCTTCTCCAATCTAGACTGCTTCATGAAATCAGTAATGTCTTAAAATTGCTCGTAGGTGAGACGACAACAGTGTGAGAACATTGTATTGACACTTTTGGCTAGAAATGCTAGCATCGAAGAGTTTTAGTTTCCAGGAAACATGGATGTCTGGAACACGTATAGAATCGCTGAAAGCATGAACTCTAGACTTACCCACTGGGTCTAACGCTCCTTGAGTCCTTGGTAAAGCTCCATAACCTCCCTGAGTCTCTCCTTGACATCTGTAATTTAAAAGTTTGTGTCATCATTGAATTACATAATGGATGGAAAGCATTAATCTGGTACAGAAAAAATAACATGAGTATAATCATAACTGCAAACATCTTTGAGGGCTTACTATGTACCAGACATGTAAAAATGTGTGTTCTAAAGGCTTCACATGGTTAAATTTATTTAATCCTCCCCCCAAATCTCCTGACAGGGTACTACTATTAACCCTACCTTCCAGTCAAGGAAACCAAGGCCCAGAGAGGTGAAGTAACTTTTCCAGGGTCCCTCTGTTGCTAAATGGCAGAGTGGGAGCTCCTAATCTATGTTCCTCATCTCCGTGCTATGCCGCTGCTCTGCCTGAGGTAAAACCAGCCATTCTGTGAACACTTCGGAGAGACTGTGTTCCGGGGGGAGGGGGGGCTGCGTCTGTCTGATTCACGGTGGTATCACCTGCCAGCCTTACTGCTTACACTAAGTAAATGTTCCACAGAGGAGTGAACAGATGATGTACTCAATATCCAGTCCCACCGAGGATGATCTTTGGGGAGTTCAGACAAATCCCAGCAAGGACCAGTGATTGCAGACTTTATTAAACCTGGAGCGAAAGAAATGGGCAGCACACTGACGTCTCTATCCATCAAAAAACAAAACAAAACAAAAACCTTTACAAAGAGAGAGCCCTCTTGCTCCAGGCAATGGAAATGTCCATCCTTAAGAAATGTTAAAACAGTTTCCTTTTGTGGCAAAACCCCACTCAGAGCCACAGCATGGGCTGGGAGCCACCAGCCGTCTGGGAGTTCAAGAGGCAGGACTGGGTGTCGGGGTCTACGTAACTGAACTGGAACACCAGCCTCAGTTAATAGCCCCCAGTTGATTCCTGGCACAGGTCTTTGTTTCCCTTGAAGCAGAATGGGTTTCTTTCCATTATTCTGCTTCCCAGGTATCCCTTCAGGCCGCATTGGAGGACGCAGCACGGGAGGGACCCCAATATCTAAGGAGCATGGTGAGGTTGAGAGGAGTATTTTCCCTTTCCAAGTGGGGGTCTACAGCTGACACAGTAAGTTCTGGCACTGCCCAGGGTTCTGCCCAGTGATGGACTGACTTCAGGACCAGTGAGTTTGGATTAAATGAGGACGGGGTTGGGGGCATAGGGCAGCCTGGGCTGGGAGGCCAGGCTGACTGTAGAAACCACAGGCCTTGCTAGCAGGCCTGGACCTCACAGTGGCACATGCTTCAGGTTGGTGCTTCTTCACTACTGAGTCCCCAATCTTGAGTTCTTCTATAATTGTCTCTCTGAAACATTTCTTAACTTCTGTCATGATCCTAAGCAAAAAAAAAAATAGGTCAGAAAGCTTCAGTGGGAGATGTTGAATACATTTTTTTTTTCAACGTTTATTTATTTTGGGGACAGAGAGAGACAGAGCATGAACGGGGGAGGGGCAGAGAGAGAGGGAGACACAGAATCGGAAACAGGCTCCAGGCTCTGAGCCATCAGCCCAGAGCCTGACGCGGGGCTCGAACTCACGGACCGCGAGATCGTGACCTGGCTGAAGTCGGACGCTTAACCGACTGCGCCACCCAGGCGCGCCTGAATACATTTTTTAATTAGGTGAAAAAACAAATGCTTTTCTTTACCCTCCCTCCAACGTACTAATTAACTTAAAGTATATGTTCTACAAGGAGAGGAACACCATCTTATTCTTCATTGTCTTCTTAGCACCTAGCACATAGTAGGTATTCACTAAATTTTTTTTTAAATCAATATGGAATAAAGTGACCATAAGAATAAATGGATTCAACTCTGGTTTGGGGCATAAAACCCAGATTGTTGATTCCTATAACAAGGATCCACATATCTCTGGGCTCCCAATGGTGCCCTGTGTTCCTCTCCTGTTCCATCTTGAGGCCACATTTGGCACGGTGATACATTTCCCCCTTTGTACCTTCCGGCCAAAAATCTAACTTCAAAAGGCAAAGAGAGTGGTGGTTTTCATGAGCTGGGGAGGGGATTAAACAGGTGAAGCATGGGATTTTTTTTTTTTTTTTTACGATAGTGAAACCATTCTGTATGATACTGTAATGGTGGATAAATGACACTATGCACTTGTCAAAACTTGTAGAACTCTACAGTACGAAAAGCGAACCTTAATGCATGCAAATTTTTAAAACATCTTGTAGTACAGGGAATCCTAGGATGGAACGCTGAACGTGACAAAGCAATCTAATGTATTGCAGATGCTGGAAACGATTTCATCGCAGAGTATAGGGGAAAGAGATGCTGACCCAAGTAACTTTAGACGTGAGCAGAGTCTGTGAGACCAAAAGTAGAAGAAACCATACACAAGCACTGCACTCTAGTTGAAAAAGAGGTTTCCCACAGAGGTACAGGTTAGCAATTCTGATGCCACTATACATGTGTACTGAAATGGAACAATTTAGTAGATGGATGGTGTCTCAGCGTTAGAGTGGGAGTTTACAGGTAAGCAAGGGGAGAAGACTAGAATCACCCATAAGACAATGGGTTAGGGTTTGAGACCTCAGTATAAATGGATGTGTAGCTTAACATAGATATAGATGGTTATATATAGAAATATTTGTAGATATGTGTATATATAGGATGAAGTGCACACATCTATCTCCTTGCTCTGTCAGCTGAGACAGCCTGGAAGCCGTGACACCCCAAGAGCAACACGCACACCTAGCAACCAGAACTTGGTTTCTAATACCATTGTTCAAAAAATAAACCATGGCTTCTTGGAAAAACTGCTGATTCTAGGGTTGGGTAGAAAATAGACAAGATGAGCCCGGAGAATCTTAATAGTTCCAGAAAGTAAGGAAGTGCTAACATACACACATACACAATTAAGGGATATGTCAAATGGACACAAGAGCCAACTGAAAGAACTCCCAAAGGTCAAAGCTGGAACAATTTGAGAAACGAAATCAATAAAGTAATATTGCATTATAACCCAAAGTATAAAATGAATATCCATGAGTTCATACTGATGTAAATAAATGATTAAGTAAATAAATAAATGAGAAGAAACAAGTCTCCTGTTTAGAATTCAAAATAATTTATATAGATAGTCTGCTCTCAAGGAGGTGGAGCCTACCTCACCATTCCTTAAGTGTGGGTTGTGCATAGTGACTTCCTCTCACAAAATAACTGTATGGTGGAGAATCTTGACAAACAGGTAATCAAGGTCAACTTCAACAGCAGCAAGCCATGTTGGTAGTATGTACCTTTGATATACTACGATGAGAGTATCACGTTGTCTTTGTAGCCTTCCTTTCAAAAACTTGTAATCCCAATCTAATCACGGAAAACATTAGACAAGTCCCAACTGAGGGACATTTTACAATGTACTTGACCAGTATTCCTCAACATTCGCAAGGGAAGCAAAAATAAGCAAGTCTGAGAAACTGTCACAGCCAAGAGGAGCCTAAGGAGACATGACTACTATGTAATGTGGCATTTTGGATGGATGGGATACTGGAACAGAAAAAAAAAATTTTTTTAAAGGACATCAGGTAAAAAACTAAGGAAATCTAAATAAAGCATGGACTTTAGTTAATAATAATGTACCAATGTTAGTTCATTTCACATCTTGTCTGTAAATCTAAAACTGACCGAAAATAAAAAGGTTATTGGCAAAAAGAAAAATCTAGCTATAAAACCAATTTTATAGATTTTATGGGAAGTCTAAGGAGAAGGTTATATCACACTTTGCAGCTAAGCTTAATCATGCTTCTCCATTCACTCCCTTTTCCCTCTCCAGATTCTTCCTTCTGTGTCCTCCCAGCCATGTCTCTGTTCCCTATTTTCACTGCTGCAATCCTTTATTTCACTCCAACCTAACAGCAACGAAAAATCCCCAAGCGTTTCAGGTTTTGTCCTCAGTCTACAAGGTCCACTCAGCAGAACAAATCCCCATATTTAACTGACCAGCATTTGAATCTTTTTCCTCAAGCATGCCCCTTGGATGGATCTGCTCTGCTACCATATTCAATTTAGGAAGATGTTCTAAAAAGGTTTCATTCTGACTCAGTGTGGTTTCCAGAGAAATTCCAAAACAACTCCTAAAGTAAAAACTGCATGCGGAAGAAGCTCCTAAACCTAACCTCAAACAGAGAGACGATGTCCAAAAGCCTATGGGATTGGAGGAGATTTTATAAAGCTCAATTATAATTGTCATAAAAGTTACAAAGAAAAAAAGAAGGCTCAAAGTGCAGGCACTTAACAAGCTAAGAGGCAAAATTGATGAGGGCCAAGAGAACACACACACACACAAACCAAGCTAAAGGAAAAGGTTCTCGTTGAATTTTAGGGTCCCTACCACCAAATTATCTCCTGGTGATAGATGCTCGTTACACAGGGATGAATTCATCCTCAGATGTGGTGATGGTTCATGCAGACTCACCCACTCAGTCTTCTGATTCTTCTGGGTAAACGACAAGTACCTGAAAAAGAGCCAGGCAGAGCCAGAAGTGCCTGAGGTGACCGGAAGGCAGCCGTGTCAACTGCCTGTGAGCTTGTCCACACTCCCATCATCCTCTACCCACACTGAGTTCAGTAGGCAGCTCTCTGCCTCTGGAGAGACCTAAATCTTTAAAGGTATTTTGACTCTCTTATAAACCACAAACAGCAATTCCCTTTAATAGTTGACTAGCCAGCGGCATAAACCAACGATGCCTGCCAGAAAGAAGAAAAATAATAGGGCAAGTGACATTCTTCTTAAAAGAATCATTATGTATAAATGTATGTGTTTATGCCTGTGCAAAATCATAGCACTCTGCTTTTAAAGTCTTCAGTGTCTTCAAGATAGTTTTGTTTCAAGAAACAAACGCATGATTTTACTTGGTGCTAACCTTACAGTAAGGGCTGAGCAATCTCTACTCATCTCATCAGGTTCTGCATTGGCACACAAACCTCTATGATTTACCTGTGTTTCCTGACCTCCCATTATTGTGGCCTCAGAAGAAAACATAGAATGTAAACTGAAGGCAGAGAAGGGGTCAGGGCAGTAGCCAAGAGGGCTTGCCGATCAGGAAGTCGGAGAGCAAGAGTAGAGCTTACCAATGGCCGAGGTAGCCACAGCAAGGGCAGAAATTACCCCAGGAGGCAGAAGCTCTATGACAGGAGGAAGCAGGAGAGGGTTGGAACAGCCCTACTCAAGAATCACCAAAAGCCAAGGATAATTAGGGACCAAGTCCTAACATCTTTAAATCCCAAATTCACACATTGTCCATCCCCAGAAATTCTGATAATTTATTCTATTACTCCTGCATTACTCATGTAGTAAATGGGACTTTGAGAGTTTTCTAGCATTGATGCATTTTTTTTTTGTCTTCAAAGATTTCATCAGAGATGTCTTTGTTTTTTAATTTTTTTTTTAACATTTATTTATTTTTGAGACAGAGAGAGAGCATGAACAGGGGAGGGTCAGAGAAAGAGGGAGACACAGAATCTGAAACAGGCTCCAGGCTCTGAGCTGTCAGCACAGAGCCCGACGCGGGGCTCAAACCCACAGACTGCGAGATCATGATCTGAGCCGAAGTTGGCCGCTTAACCGACTGAGCCACCCAGGCGCCCCTCATCAGAGATGTCTTAATGGAAGGACTATCAATAATTTGGGGCCATGATTTAAAACCGCCACAGTACTTTTTGGTACTAAGAGCTCTGCACTGCCATTAAGAAGTTTGACTACTCTGAGGTTGCCAAGGCTCTAAGGAAGCCCAAGCAACATGGGGAAGCCACAGGTGAGGACTCCAGTCAACAATCCTAGCCGGGCCCATTCTCTAGTCATCCCAACTCAGATACGTAAGTGAAGACACCATCTTGGCAGTAAATCCTCCAACCCCAGCTCCATCCATTCCATTTACCTCTGGCTGTTCCCGTCACTCCAGCTAAGACCCCAGACATCGTTGTGGAAAAGAGAACAGCGGTTTCTATTGGCCCTTTTTGAATTCCTGCTCCAGAAAACACCATGGGCATGAGAAAAAGGTTGTTGTTTTACATGACAACACTTGGTGTGGTTTGTTCCTTAGCAGTGGATAACTGGAAGAGCTGCTCTTTATTAAACTCTTATTCTGTACCAACAGTCCACGCGTATTCTCTAGTCCTTACGATACTATCAGATGGGTACCATGTATAGATGATAATAACGAGGTGTAGAGGAACAAAGAACTTATCACAGATCACATCTCTGGAAGCAAAGATGGCACAGTTAAACCCCATGCTCATTCAAATCCAAAGCCGAAGCTCTGACCCACCCCAGGGGTCATGGGAAATCCTGCTGACTGGAAGCCAGAAGGAGGGGGAGGAAGGTGGTGGTCCTGCCTTCCTCCCAATCTGGATAGACCCCTCCACCTTAAAATGTACTTAAATAGTAAGTGCTTCATTCCCTTGAACATTTCTCTTCTCAATTCTAAGTCCTCCCCAGGTTGAAAGATGCTTACCCACTAAGAAATGTCTGCAGTCTTCGTAATTTGGAGGGGGAGAGTACCCACGTTTTCATATGATCTTTGAAGTTGCTTTCTTTGTTTGCTTGAGATTATAAAATGACCCAACTGGGCTGCTGACTGTGGGTTTGTTGGTGACTCAGATGGGACATTCTCTCTCTCTCTCCTCTGTCTCTTTGTCATTTGCTTTCTGTTGTTGTTTGTTTAGGTTTTTGTTGTTGTTGTTATTTTACATTCTGAACGTGTTTGAAGTTTCTAGGCCATGATTCCTCAACGTAAAAGGAGGAAGGGTATTACGTGGCTCAGGTGGCTGGATTCAGTTTATACATCATCCAATCTTTCTATCTATTCCCAAAAGTTGCAGCCTCCACCCACAATGATCACTATAATCATAGTCAAAAACCAGCTGTGATGGAAATAATGATTTCTCCTGTTAAATACCTCTATGCAAACAAATAAACACTTTGAACAAACACCCACATGCTCGTCAATACTTAAAGTTTTTAGTGGGAAAAACGAGCTGTTTCTTTCTTGTCAATTTAGCTAATATATGTTAGATTTGTGGCAACGCAACTTACTGAGAATAAATGTAAACTGCTTCTCTATTTTGTCTTATTAACAGAGCAGAGAAACCAGCATCACAGAAGTATGTGGATAGAAATGGAATAGAGATGCTAAAGCAATTTTAGCAAGCTCAGGATATTTATTGACTCATCCAAAATAATTCATCTTCAATCTTTCATTAGCAGCCAGTTTCAACAGTTTATTCTATAAAATTTTAGCTAAAATTGTATTATCCTTGGATGAAAAAAATAGATTCTAGCTCCAAGAACTTTTTTTTTGTGGAAAATAAAAGTCCAAATGTTCTATCAAATTCATAAATTGTCTGGTGATAAGAAAAGGTGTGAAATATCTAAATTATCACCTACTTCACTGATAATTAATGTTAAGTTCAGAGAAATGTCATAACACTTTTTAAAAACTCAATTATTCCAAGTTTCTAACTTCCATTTTTGCCCTTTCATTTGTTTCTGTCATTAAAAAACAGTATCACTTTTTTCCTTGCATGGAATACTAAGATTATTAAACATATGAAGATGTCAGACAATAAGAAAGTTGGAAGACGGGTTTCTCATCTTGCAGAAATGCTCAAAGTTTGCAGTTTTAATATTTCCAACAGAATTTCCCCCTCGAAACCCAGCATATCTCAGAATTAACAATTGTTTCGGTCAGCTTCTGTATCATAAAATAATAAAGAGGATAATCTTGGGTTTAACATATTAACCTCTGCATAAATTCGCAACTGTTCTTACACCACAAAGCGCGTTGTTTAGTTCAGCCCACCTGTTTTTCTCTAAAGCGAGACTTGGTCAATGAAGAAAGCGGTTCAAGTTTTTAATCAGGATAATCATCCCAAAATACTGTTCTGTCATCGCTGCTGCGTCATGGGAACAGACCTCTACAAAAACCTAAAACTTCAAACCGCGTTTGCTAACCCTGTATCACGAGCTTGGATTTCATGGAGATATAAAATAGCTCTGAAAGTTTCAAACTGCTTACTCTCGGTTTCTGTACTGATCTCACCACCGACAGGTAACAAATGGTTCACAGACCAGCCCCGTGGCCGAGAACACTGTGAAAGTACACGGTGAAGGAGTTAATCACTGTTCTATAGCCCTCCCACGCTGAGGACAGGGCCTGGCCCGTGGTCGGCACTTGATAGTTGTTTATTGAATGAATAAAAGGAGTCCAAGGTTCATTCCTGAAGCACAAGTTAGGCTCTTGTGCTCAGTGATGTGGAGACATAGAAGTGTGGCATGGTCCCTGCTCAATGCTTTCCAGCCTAGTGGGGACATGATATGTATACAAACCGCTGTAAATCAAACCACTGTAAGGTGGGTGCTCACAGGAGAGCCGTGCATTAGTTTCATGGTTCAGAGGAGAAAAACAATCACATTTGGCTGAATGTAGAGGGTGGGGGTTGCGCTGGGCCTTGATAGATGAGCACAACTTGGATGGGAGAGAGGTTTATGGGCAAGGCAAGAATGCCAGTATATCCCTAACTTTAGTCTGCGAATTTGAGTTCTTATTCGAGAATTTATTTAGTTCTTATTTAGATTAGCCCAGAGCCTTGCTAACACTGGGGTAGACATGTCTGTAAGAATAAAGCAGCAACAGCCTGAAACTCAATTTTAATTTGTCTGAGACTCTTTAGAACCATGTATATGTTCATCAGAACTATGTGAAGACAAATAACGAGAGGAAACTTTACAAGACCGCTCAGAAACTAGCTGAGCAGTCTTGTAAAGTTTCAGTTATGCAAGATGCATAAATTCTAGAAATGTGCTGTACTACATAGTACCTATAGTTAATAATATAGTCCCGTGCACTTTAAAATATGTTAAGAAAGATAGATCTTATGTCAAGACCTTTTACTACACACACACACACACACACACACACACACAATCCCACAAATGATTAGTATCAATCAAGGGATTATGGTGATGGCATCATGGGTCTATGCATATGTCCACATTCATCAAAATGTGCTCATTAATTATGCGTACATTTTTTGTGTATAAAGTATACCTCAATAAAGCTTGAAAAATAAAGATAAGTAAATAAAAAGAGTGTAAATAGTAGGTGCAATATGGAGTTTGGGGTCAACCAGACAGCCTGTGCCCAAATGCCAGCCCTGGCACTTACCAGCTGGTGTCCTTGGACAATTTGCATACTTTTTCTATAATCTCTGTTTCCTCCTCTATAAAATTGGGGTGGTACCTTCTTTAAAGATTTTTGGAGAGGATAAAATGAGATAACCTGAGTAAAATATTTGTCATAAACTAAGCTCTTAACTGAAACAGGTACCTAGATGTACTCTCAATATGGGGCCTTGGAGCACCAGCAATCATTCTTTAAAGTCAAGTGGCATCCAAATATACATGAACTGATTAATACTTGAAAATGTGTCAGCTCTACAAAAGTTTATTCCCAAAGTGTCATAAAAAAATAAAGGGCTTATTAGGTCTTACTTAAGAAATACTTGTTGAACATCTATTATGTGCTAAGCACTATTCTGAGGCTGGGGAGAGAGTTATGAATAAAAAAGGCAAAAATCCCTGCCTTTATGGAATTTACAGTAGGTGAAATAGATACCAAAAATACAAATCAGTAAAATACACGGTAGATTTGATTATAATACGCGTTAAGGAGAAAGACAAAGCAGTGAAGTTGGGGGGGGCAGGTGAAGGAAAGGAGGAAAAAACTAGATTAATATCCAGAGAAAAGAATTCCCAAAAGAGGGAACATGGGTCCAAAGGCTCTGAGATAAGGTCATTCCTGGCTTGCTCCAGGAACCACAAGAAAGCCTGGCTGACTTGGAATAAGCCAGGGGATGGGATGGGTGAAGGACAGAAATGGGGGGGAAACGAGTGTGGTGCCCTAGAAGCCAGGTGGAGGAAGGATTTAAGGAGAGGAGAGAGACAGCTGTTGAGTGCTGCTGATGGATTACCTCAGGATGGGAATTGGCCATCAGATCTCACCCAGTGGACATTGCTGGTGACCTTGACAAGACCAGGCTTGTTGGAATGGCGGGATGAAGACTTGATTCCAGTGAGTTCAAGAGACAGCAGTTGAAGACTTTGAATTCCAAAACCTCCTTCAAGCAATGTTGCTTCAGAGGGAAGGAGAAATACAGGGTAATACCTGCCAAGGAAGTGGGTTCAAGAAAGAGGATTTTTCTAATTTTAAAGGAGAAATGACAGCATGTTTGGGTATAGATAGGGTCCATGAAAGAGAGAAATTTTGATAAGACAAGAGAGAGAAAGAATTCCTAGAACCAAGTTCTTGCATATGTAAAAGGGTATGGGGGACAGTGGATGAGTGGCAGTGTTGGCCTTGATCAGGAGCACAGGGTCGGCCTTAAACAGGAGAGAAGCTAGAGTACATGAGCATCATGTACGTGCAGAGCAAGCTCTTGTCTAGTGGCTTCTATTTTCTTAGTGGGTTAGTGAGCGAGGTCCAGCTAATGAGCCCAGAATGAAGGGCTATTGCAGGTCTTGAGGAGAGCAGAGAAGGTGTGAGCAGTCATCTAGAGGAATGAAGGGCAGAGGCAGTGTTCAAGGGTTCACTTTGGTCAATCATGCTCCATGTAAAGTGAAACCAATCAATGTGGTTATGTGTGTTTTGCCCGTTTCTATCCAGCTACACCGAAAACGTACACACAAAAAGAACGGGTCTCATGGAAGAAAAGATACCTGAATTTGGTACAAAGAAGAAATGATAAGACTCATAAGAAAATACGATCAGTTCTGAGAGAGGGGATTTCTCATGCTAATGAGCTACATTAATCAAGAAGAACTGGAGGCAATAGCTGAGATATTCATAGTTTGGATGTTTTATTAAAAATCCAGTGAGTGGAATTTCCTTTGGATTAAATGAGGAATTTTAATTATTCATATCACTTGCTAGTATGAAATTTTAAATTAAAGTTTTAGATGTATGAACCCAATTTAAATAATTCAAACTACTTTCATTAATCCTTAGCCTACATTTGATGGATTTTTTTTTTCAAAATAATGTCTTTGTGAATCTAATGCTAAAGTTTAAAAGCGCTTCACATATATCATTTGATGAGCATAATAACCCTATGAGGGGGGTCGCTAGATCAGAAATGATCTCAGTTTTAGAAAAATAAAAACAAAGGTTTTACCAGCCAAGTTACCAAGAGTCATAAGGCTATTTAGTCTCAACTCTGGGATGTAAATCCTGTTTAAGACAGGAGCCTATCTCTTATTGATACAGGAACTGTCAGGGAAATAAACTTCAGAAGACAGAGGGCAGGGCAAAGGGCACTTACATGCCACCAACTCAGAAAATCTGGGTCTGGAAGCCCCTGAGCTCTAGTCTACTACTGGTTCCTACCAACACCACCGGATTTTCTCTGCTGTGCTCTTTCTTGACATGCTTCAACATCAGGCAATAGCTGGAGTCACTGTGGCCAGAGGTCCATGCCCAGTGAAACAAGCTTCAAACCCCAGGGTTCCATCCGGGCCTGAGATTTACCTACCTCAGTACATATTCATTCTCCCCTATTCTTTACTAATAGCAACACTGATTTGTATCATGGTGCACCGCTGCCTGTGAAATGACCAATGTATTTCTGCAGCTTTAGCCAATGAGACATACATGGGAAGGGAAGACAGATTTTAGGAAGTCTCCTTAAATTACAGCTGGTTCTCCTTTTGCCCTTTCGGATCTCTATCTTACTACCTGGAAAGATGCTGTAACTGCTACTGCCATCTTGGACCATGAGGTTGGGGGTCCCACACCCTGTGGATGAGAGAATGAGGAAATAAAAAGTGACCCAGCAGGTCCCCAGTAACTTTGTGGAGCCGCCATCCTAGCCCTGGACCACTCATCTCTAGACCTTGTTTTCAAGTAAGAAAAATAAACTCCTACCTGGTGTAAGGCATTGCTTTTTTTTTTTTCCTTTAACACATAGAACCCAAATGAATCCTAACAAATACATCAACTCTTAAAAGAAATCTAGGATTACAGTCACCAGTGGAAAAGACAGAAAATGTGAGAAGGGGAGAAGACACCCATTGTACCATTGTTGTACCCTTGATCTCATCATGTCATTTGTTTCTCATTCCTCACAGCCTGTGAACACCACTTTAACAAAAATTGCAGGTCTATTTTGGGGATCTAAAATTAATAAGAAATTAATTATTGATTTTTTTTTTCTATCTTCACTGCTCAATCCTAAATTTCTATTCTCACAGCCTGGTCCATGGACCATTTGCATCAGCATCTTTTGGGGAGTTTGTTAAATCCATAGAATTCTGTACATAAACCCAGATTTTTCCCACCAGAATCTCTGAGGTGGGGCACAGGAATCTGCATGTTTAACATGCTTTCCACCTGATTCTTAAGTCTGTTCAAGTTGAGGACTGCTCCTGCAATCTCCCTGTGTGCCACTCATTTGTTTGCCTTTAACAATTATGTGTGTTCACATCTGTATTCCCCAGCACTTTGCCTTTGGTGAGCCATACGTGTGCATGTGAATGAATAAATCCTATATTTGCACCTGTGAATTGTCATTTGTAAATTTTAGTGATTTACACCATCTTGCTCAATTCTTACATCACTTCTTTGAGGCAGCAGGTCAGGGATTATTGTTCTTGTTTCAGAGACCAAAATAATAGATCCAAGATGGTAAATGGGTTTTTTTGTTTTGTTTTGTTTTGTTTTGTTTCACTTTGCTTTGCTTTGTTTTGTTTTTAGAGCTCGTAAAGAGCTGGTGTTTAAACCAAGATCTTCTCACTCAGAGGTCAAGACGCTTTCATCTAACAACGTCTCCTGATCCTGGGTAATCTAGTCTATGCATTCATCTGAAGATCTGAAATTGCTCTACTCTGAGTATCTCATTCATCTTCATAAAATGAATATTTTATGTACATTCATAATCAGCCACCAAGACAACGTAACAAACAGTTCTCTTTCTTTCTCTCTTTTTTAATGTTTCTTTATTTATTTAGAGGGAGGGAAAATGAGCTCCTGAGCAGGGGAGGGGCAGAGAGAGAGAGAGAGAGAGAATCCCAAACAGGCTCTGCACTGTCAGCATGGAGCCTCACATGGGGCTCAAACTCACGAACCATGAGATCATGACCTGAGCCAAATCAAGAGTTGGTGGTTTAACTGGCTGGGCCACCCAGGTGCCCCTCTTTCTTTCTTTCTTTTTTAAGGAGATGGAGGTTTATTGAATACACTGCAAGGGAACGGTGGGCAGAGCAGCAAAGAAGCAACTTTTTGAGGGGCGGTGAGGGGCTTTAGTCATGGTGAGAAGTGAGGAGGTATGGGAACATATGGAATTTTCTTTTTTTGGTGTCTGTGCCTGGTTGTAAGTGGCCCATTGGGCAGCTAGGGTATATGGCTATTTCGAGGTGTGTTGCTTAATGAGCCCGTTTGCAATCAGTCTAGTGACTGTGGGACCTTTTACCCTACTCAGGTTTCCACTGCTCAAGCCTGTTGCCTAAAAGCAGCATCTACATTTCCCCCCTGCCAGAACAATGACAAATCTTTGGCATCTGGGGGGGGAAGTCTCATCTTCGGTAGCTGCTTCCTTGTGGAGGGGGTGGGGGTGTGCTGTCCTCCACCTAAACTTGGTCCAGTTATCGAACACAGAGCTTGGTATTAGCGTGCTGACAGGCAATTTGAGTGAAGTTCCTTGGGGGCCAGGTGCATGGGATTTAGGGGGAGGGAACCCTCCCATGGTACGGACTGGGATCCTTATTGAACCATCATTCTTACACATAATTTTTGGATTTACTCAGACGCGTAGAAATACATTATACCTGCAGATCAAGTTGGTGGCCAGATCCGTGGGAACAAAGGGAAAAAGGAGGCCCAAAAAGAAGTGAGGCAGCTGAGAGGCAGCTGGCATCAGGAAAGGGTCCCAGTGGAGCCTGTAAGGTGTGCGGATTCTCCCTGGACGAGCAACCACTGCCAACTGCAGCACACGTTGGGAACAAGAGGCCTTGGGGAGATGGAGTGGGAGTGGGAGAAGTGAGGACTCCTTCACCCTCACAGGCACGGACAGTCTGACCTGTTCACCCTCGGACCTTCAGACCACATGGGGGAGCCGCCCTGGCCACAGATCTCGAGGTGTCTGGGACATACTCGGGGCAGACCACAGAAGGGTCGAAAAGAGAAGGGAGGGGGAGGAATGATCTCTCCAAAGGGCAAGAGGGGAAATCCCTTGCCCGAAAGTCCGGCGGCTTCCCTTGGATCCTCACTGAGAAGTAGGCTCAGCTGGAGGTCATCAGTTCTCCAAAGAATACTAGGGTCGGCCCACGAGGAAAAATCCTGAGAAATTCCTGGAGAATCCAGGGAGAGTCCCAACTGGCACAACAGAGGTCCCCCATAAGGGTGTCATCAAACGTGGGGTGGCCTGATCCGGAGGTGGCCAGCAGGGAAGGTGAAAGAATTCGCCCAAGCAGAACAAAGGAGATAGAAGACAAATAATTCATTTTTTTTGCAGCCTCACGAGCGTCACATTGAGCTAAAGTCTCGTCATTGATATTGCATGGAGGTATGATCTAGAAACTCACGGGGTATAACTCAGCATTTTAGTTCAGGTTATCAAAAATTCAGCCAACTCCTACTAAGTCATAAGTATTGTTAGTAGATACTGGGGGCACAAAAACAAAATAAACAATACACTTGCAATTCAAGACAAAATACACAAATATGATTCCTACCATTAGGATGGAAAATTCTGGGCGTGTTGGAGAACAGAGGCCTGGTTCAGGCAGAAGGCCAGGGTTCTGACTAATGTGTCAGAGTCCTCAAAATGGGAGATTTTAGAGATTTACTTGTGGAGGATTTTGCAGGGTTGGCAATGTTGGTGTCCGGGTGTTACCCTGGTGACGGAAGACAATACGTTCTTATAATTTCCAACTGTGGTTTCACAAAAGAAATCATTATAAATGTGCTTCTGATGTTTAAGCTTTGAAAAATATACATCTAACTTCAGAGGCAGATGTTTAGAATTGTGCGTCTTAAACTTACGTTACAGAAGCATTTCTGATAGATGGGCCCCCCTTTGCCGAAGAAACCACACAGGAAGTCACAGACAGATGGCAGTGACAGGAGCTCTAGGGAGCACATAATGATATTCCATATGGCATATGGCGTGGAGCTCATAAAAGTGGTTCTAATGTCCAGAAATGAATGAACCGGCAGTCGCAGAGGAATTAAATCTTCTTCTGTGACCTTCTCTGCAGCACAGGACTCCATTTCAAATCAGCACACAATTCAGCAAGAGTAAGTGTGCAGAGGTGAGGAGAGCAAACTTAGATTTCCTGATCCACCAGCACCAAACTTAGATTCCTGATCCACCAGCACCAGCTCCTGTACCGTTGTTGGCAGGGGTGTTGGTCTTTTACATGCGCAGAGCTGGAATTTTACCACGGGAACAATATTCCAGCTTGGGGTCAAGGATACCACAGCCTGCAGGCAAAATAGGGCCCGCTGCCTGTTTTTGTATAGTCTACAAGCTAAGAAGAGGTTTTACATTTCTAAGAGATTGGGAAAAAAATCAGAAGAGGAGTAATATTTCGTGACACATAAAAATGATGTGACATTCAAAGTTCTGTTGGAATCTCCAATAGACTCGCAAGGCTTCCAATAGTTTTATTGGGCCACAGCCATGCTCATTTGTGTAGATATTGGCAAGGCTGCTTGGTGTTACATCAACAGAGTTGAGTAGTTGGGACAGACACAGCCCATCCTGCAAAGCCTAAAATATTTGCTATCTCCCTTTACAGGAGAACTTCGTGTATCTTTGTTCTAGCTCAACATCAACAATTTAAAAATAGGAAACTAGGGGCATCTGGGTGGCTCAGTTGGTTGAGGGTCCGACTTTGGCTCAGGTCATGATCTCACGGTTCTTCAGTTTGGGCCCGAGTCGGGCTCCATGCTGACATGTCGGAGCCTGGAGTCTGCTTCGGATTCTATGTCTCCCTCTTTCTCTGCCCCTCCCATGCTCACAGTCTGTCTCTCTCTCTCAAAAAGAAATAAAAACATTTTTAAAAAATAATAACAAATAACAAATAAGTAAAAATAGGAAACTAATGTATACATTACTTATTATATATAAAATAAGGAACTATGATTATATAACATACGCACACACAGCGGCCCTAAAAGAGAATGAGATCTTGCCATTTCCAACAATACACATGGACCTAGAGAGTGTTATGCTAAGTGAAATAAGTCCACCAGAGAAAGACACATACCATATGATTTCACTCATGTAGAATCTAAAAAAAAAGGAACAAATAAATAACAATAACAAAAACAGAAACAGACTCACAAATACAGAGAACAAAATGGTGGTCGCCAGAGAGGAGGAGTTGGGGGGATGGGCAAAATAAGTGAAGGGGAATAAGAGCTACAAACTTCCAGCTATAAAATAAAGAAATCAGGGGACAAACAGGGCAGTGTAGGGAATATAGGGGAATGGGGAATGAGAGACCGAGGCCTGCTATGCAGGGGTTTTACCATAAAAATAACTTCTTCAGCACGAGAATTGTATACTCAGAGCAAGAATCATTAAAAACAGGTTTCTCCATATAATACAAGTTTTTACATTAATAATTATAGTTTAACATGGTACGAACTTAGAAAGGCACAAAAAGAGATATGGTGAAAAGTGAATTTCCTCTTACTCAACCCCCTCCCACCTAATTCCTCCTCCCAAAGACATATACTGCTGGTGGTTTCTTGGGTCTCCTACCCCTGTATTCTATGCAGGGGTACCTGGGTGGCTCAGTCAATTGAGCATCCAGCTCTTGGTTTCGGCTCAGGTCATGATTTCATGGTTTATAAGATCCAGACCCGCATTGGGTTCTGCACCGGTAGCGTGGAGCCTGCTTGGGATTCTCTCTCTCCCTCTCTCTTCCCCTCCCCTGCTTATACTCATGCTCTCTCTCTCTCTCTAAAAATAAATATGCATTAAAAAAAAGAATTCTATGCAGAAATAAGCATATATATATATACTCTTATTTTTAATTGAAGCATATTTGGCATTCAATACTCTATTAGTTTCAGGTGTATAACACAGTGACTCAACATTTGTATACATTGCGAAATGCTCACCAAGATAAGCCTAGTTACCATCTGGCACCATACAACATTATTGCAACATTACTGACTACATCCCCCATGCTTAAACTATATCCCCATGACTTCTTTATTTTATAACTAAAAGTTTCTACCTTTTGATCTCCTTGACTTATTTTGCCCACTCCCCCCGCGCACACATGCATATATTCTTTATCTTACCCGGGGTTAGCATACTGTGTATACTGTGCTGTACCTTGTTTTTTCATTTAAAGGGCATTTTGAAGCTTGTTTTACACCAAAACATAAGATGGCCATCAAGTCTAGAAGCTAAAAAGAGAGCTTATTGACATATAATGTCTGATAAAATAATGTCTGTGTTTCTAGACTTTATAGTCAGGCAGTGTACGTACTGAGATAAAAATCTTCACCTGCCTTTAAAAAATATTTTTAGTATTTATTTATTTTCAAGAGACAGAGTGCAAGTGGGGGAGGGGCAGAGATAGAGGGAGACACAGAATCCGAAGCAGGCTCCAGGCTCTGAGCTGTCAGTACAGTGCCTGATACAGGGCTCGATCCCACCAACCATGAGATCATGACCTGAGCTGAAGTCAGATGCTCAACGGACTGAGCCACCCAGGCGCCCCCTCACCTGCCTTTTAAAATTCTCCCAACAGGCTCCTTCTTTCTCTCTTAGTCAGTGCTCCTCCTGCACCACCTGGTAGCCCCTCCAGTCTGGGACCTGGATGAAACACCACAGGGTAAGGCAGAGGTCCCAGTGTCCCAGGTGCCACCCGGGGTCAAGACATAACTAGGAAGTGAGAAGTTCCACCAATTAGAAACAAGAGACAGGAGAAGCCAAGCAGTTGCCTTCTCCCTCCTACCTGTCCTGCATAGACCACTCTGAGATGGCTCCTGCTTGTGACCCACCTGCAGAGAGAATGCTTCATCTCTGCCATCCGTTGGTCTGGTCAGCATGCTAACACATGGCATTCGTTCCACTGAACCTTCTCTTGACACTCTGCCCGTTAGCCTCCCTCTGAACCATCCCAAGCTTGAAGCTCCCTAAACTGTTAGCTTTTCTTTCTAGAGAACATGATCTAGGACACTGTAGATTTGTCTAACTCTTTTTTAATAGCTGCATAGTTTTTCATGTATGTATATACAAGTTGTATTTAACAAATCCCCTATCAGTGGACATTTAGGTCATCTCCAATCTTGTGCAGGCATGAATAGTTAAAATATTAGCTAGCTTTCACATCATCTCTTGTTTGGTGACATCACATTGCTGCATAATTATTATTTTGATTCCAAAAACAATGAAACTTCAACACTGTTAGAAAGATCTGGCACTTGCTTTCCCCTAGAGACTCATTTTCTGCTACTCTTATCTTTAAATTTCATGAGCCATCAATACTGAACTACTTGTAATTCCCAAAGCTCTCTTAAACCTCCCTACCTTTTCACAGACTGTCCTCTCTGTCCGGCAAGCTCCTTAAGCCAGCATCTTGTGTCAACATTTTATTTTCTGTGAATCTTTCTCTAATACTCTTCCAGGTAGAGATTTCTTTGTCCATAATCCACCTCCGTCCTGAAGATGTGACCACTGTATCAGTTACCATGTTGAGTCTGTTTGCATTTCTGTTTCTCCACTGGTCAGTAAGTTCTCTGAGAACAGGGATCACATTTTTCATCTTTTTAATTCCAAGGCTATGAAAGTTTAGCAAGAGTTACGCAAAGCTACATTATACTTGCCTCTCGGGACATCAACAGCAACCCAGCTTACATGGATTTGGTACCCTTTTTTATGAACAGCTAAAGCTCTTATCCATATATCAAATATTTTGTCCTATGACTCTGTCAGAAAAAAAAAAAAAAAGCAGCATGTATTCTCGCAAAAAGCATGGGTCAGTTGAGACAGACCTGAGTTAATTTTGCTGCTTACTAACTTATCTTGCAAACTTCACTCCAATTTTCTGAGCTTCAATTTCCTCTCTGGTCGAGTGGCTATAATAATACTTACCTTGTGAGGTTGCTTGTACTGATGAACGTGACATAACACAGGAATGTGTATTGTCTTTTCTGTGCTGGAATAAGGATGATCAGAGAGGGTTCCTTCTCTTACCCTTCCCCTCTCTCCACTGCTGTCTCATTAAAGTACCATCTTTGTATCAATCATGTGGTCTCTTTTCATTCCAAAACAGTTTTGAGATCTCTAATAACACCACCAACAAACACTTTATAGAGGGCTCACTATATGTCAAGCAGTATTTTGTGTGCTTTACATATGTTGACTTAGTTACTGAAGTTGCTTAGAGCTCTGCCTTGGGGATGTTACCCTTGGATGGTCTCAATTAACTCTCAAAGCTCTGAGGTGGTGAACAATTTTTTATATGTTAGCTTGCTATGCAGGACTAGAGAGAGAATTCCCATGAGCATTGGTGTTTTACCCATACAGAGAATAAACACACATATTTATGGGCATCTTAAAAGTGGCAATTACCAAAAAAATGATTTTTGAAAAAGTTGATATTGTTATCAAAACAAAAACAAAAACAAAAAAACCAATGCTGAAGTGGTTACTAGTCATGGTGGTTACACGCTAAGACTTATGGGTTAGACTTTGTGTTTAATTTTAATCACTTGGGACGAGGTGGGAAAGGAGAAAGAGGAGTCTCCAAATCTTCCCAGAGCTTAGAACTTGTGGTGTTATCCCATTACCACTGACAGTAGTTTCTCAAATAGCATCTGAACATCGATAGCTGAGAGCGAATTCCAGGCAAGGCATCTTACCCAGAACGTGGAAGTTTCCTTCAGAATACAAGAAAGATACATTTCTCATGTGGTTCAGCAGCCTGAGCCAGAGCTGCGATAATAGGCGTAGCTATAGCTCCTTTCTTGCAAAACCGAGAGGTTTGTGGTTTCCTAATTCCTATTTCTCTTCTTTTTCCTCCTTTCAGCCATTTCATTGCTTGCTTGTTGCCAACAGTTTATTGGCTACCCAATAGCCAGTCACCCCACTTCTTCTCTGCTAACAGAACTCAGCCACTGGAAATGCATTCATCTCAGGGAGGGAGTCATCTATTCCAGTCACCGGCGGTTCATCGTGTTAGGTCTAAACCATCACGCTGCCCCATTCCCCTTTGATAGTGCTGGGTTAGAGGTGGGTAAGTGAGTCTGTTCTGGCCAAAGAGATGTAGGGGGATGTGGGCTTGGGGGGGGGGGGGTGTCCCCGTCTCAAACGACAGAGCCTCAGGAGAATATAGCCTGTATGCACTACCCGCACCACCATTCTACCTTGGACAGCTGATGTGAAGCCAAAATGCCTGAAGCTGCGGCAGCCATCTTGTGATCATGAAGTCACCAAAACAATAAGGAGGAGCCAATAGCTGACAATATCCTTCTTTGGAGACAGCAGGGGTCATTGAACATGGAGCTTCAGAACAAAACCTGGAATCACCTCCAGACTTCTTGTTAAATAAAATCAAATGTCTTTGGAGTTTAGCTTCTGTTATCTGGTTTTGCTGCTCATTTTAGCCTACAACATTTCTAAATGAGACGTTGCCTTCCCCATGGCACTTTCTGTGTTGTCACTTATAAAAGATGGAAGATCAGGAACATTTAGGATGGTGAGGTTTTGCGATTATTTTTCACTCTCTCTTCTCCATTTTCCGTGTTACATGAGTAAGAGAAAGCTGATATGACTTTCTAAAAATCTTGAGAAATAGTAATCAGGCTCTTTAATTCCCCCAGGTGTCACAAGTTCTAGTTCTTAATACTTGTTCAAAACACTATTGTCCAAAATAGAGCCAAAGTTGTGGGGAAAGTCATGCATCCCAGCTTCCCTTCTCGGTAAATGCGCTCAGCTGTCCTCTCTGCAGACTGCCTTCCTCTCTGCAGGTGCTCGCCTGGCTCTTGCTCCTTTCAAACTCTGACTAGCCTTGCATCACCATATTGGCAATGTCAGTTCCACTTTCACAGTCCTTTTTGATTCCAGAGTGCAGCAACAACTCATGACAATTATCTGTGTCACTCATCGCAAGTTCTTAAGGAAAATTCCAATGAGGTTCTGGGAAACTCATTCATTGGCTCCCCGTGGGTCAGTGGCCACCCACTCTGCCATAGGATCACATGATACACACATGGGTGCCTAAGCCTGGCCCCGTGACAGAGCAACAGGGGAGGGATCTGTTAGCAGGATAAATAATGAAACAAGGGCTGCAGTAGGTCTCGCTGAGCTGGTATCATGTTCCTTGAATATTAGCAAGATTCTAGTGTATTTCTCAAACATCAACTGACATGAACCTACAATTATATTGTGTATCCTAATCAAAGGGAAAAGGTATTGAGAATGTGGTGGACAAAATAATGGCCTCCCCCAAATGTCCACACATCAATGCCTAGTACCCATGAATATGTTACATTACATGGCAAAGGGGAATTGCGGTTATTAATCAGCTATTTTACAAAAAGAGATAATGTTGGATTATCTGGATGGTCTTTAAGTGTGGAAGAGAGAGGTAGAAGGGTCTTGGTGATACAGTGTGAGAAAGATGACTGGCCATTGCTGGCTCTGAAGATGGGAGGGGGACATGAATGCAGAATGCAGGCGGCTTCTAGAAGCTGGATACAGCAAGAAAACAGACCCTACCCTAGGGTCTCCAGAAGGGAATGTGGCCCTGCCAGTATCTCAAATTTTAGCCCACTGAGACCCATTTTTGACTTCTGGCCAACAGAACTATAAGATAATAAGCTTGTGTTGCTTTAAGCGACTAAGTTTGTGGTAATTTGGTACAGCAGAGATAAGAAACTAATACCCGGGACAAAATGGGTACAACTTTTATGTGCTAGCACATCTATTCTCTTCCGATCCAGAAAACAAGACTGTGAGTTAGCATTATTATCCTTCTTCTCCTAAAAAACAATTTAGGCTAAGAAATTACACAGGTAGTGAGCAGCAAAGTTGTTTGATTCCCAAGTTCATGTTCTTTCAAGCAAACCACAGCTGCCTGTTCGGTGCAGTGGTTCCCAAACCTGGCTGGGCTTTGGACTCACCTGGCATCTTTAAAATCTTCTGATGCCTGGTTCCCGTGCCCAGACATTCCCATTTAATTGATATAGGGTGTAACCTGGCCATCAGGAGTTTTAACGTATCCCCAGGTAATTGTAATGTGAAGCCCAAGTTTAGCAACCATTATGCTGGAGAAAGGTCTATAGCATTTTGATATTAAAGGGTGACCATTCAATTACTTTTCCTTTTAGAAATAAACTTCTTTTTCAGTGGTTCCCACCTGGGTTGCCCAACAGAATCGCCCGGAGAGCTTTTAGGATATATTTCTGCTTGACCTCACCCTCAGAGATGCAGATCTAAATGGTCTGGAGTAAAAGTATGCTATTGGGTATGATTATTCCATTCAAATGGATTACAAGCTTCCTGAGTACAGGACAAGCTTACTCATGACGTTTTTTCAGAATACTTTTTTTGTCAAGAAAGTAACAATGCCAGCTGTTACTGAACACAGACTAAACTTTTTTAGTATCTGGTCTTATCATTGGCATCAGTTGTTTTTGATTGACCAGCATTCATTCCATCTCATTGTAACAACTCTGATGTTTCTTGGAACCACTTCCCTGTTTCTAGTCCACATGGTTCAAACAGTCTGGCCTAACTTTAAGCTTATTGGGTGGACATGTAATTCAGACCTGATCAATCAGCATGGTCCATCTCCTTCACCATGGTAATTGGTTCTGGAATGGCCGTGTGATTCAAGTTGGTCCAGTGATACTCAGCCCTAGGAGTTTTACTGAACTGTGGAGGAGAGGCTCAGGAGCTCTCTTTACTGAGATTGCTTGACTTTGTAGTATGAAAAGTTCTAACCAACAGGACCCACCATATTAAATGAGCCAGAGAATGAAGCCAGTGCAAAGGAAAGCAGAGCCAAATGATGGAGAGACTTGAGTCCTAATGACAATGTTTATGCCCCTGGATCCAACCGTGCCTGAAGCTAGTTTATCCCTATGGACTTTTCAGTTATGTGAGCCAATAAATACCCTTTTTTGCTTTATAAATAAATAAATAAATAAATAAATAAATAAATAGTCTGGAGTGGCCCCGGGAGAGTTTACAGCTCCCCCAGTGATTCAGATGTATGATCAGGGTTGAAGCCCCCTGTATGGGGAGAGCGCAATGGAGTGCGGAGTACTTGCTAGCAGCCTGTCTATTTTGTGAATCATTCTGAAAGTCCTGGGTGCTGGTGGAAAGTAAAGAAGATTTTCACAGCAAAGCCGAGTCCTCCACTACCCCATGGGGATGTTCAAGGGTAAATGTTTCCAGCTGTCTCTGACAGGAAATGTTTACATGTGTTTGCGGAACCTCTCTATCAGCATTGAGCAAGATTCTGTTTTTGAAGCACAGCCGGATGAACACTTGTAACCTAGGATTCATAAGAAATACAAAAGAGTTCGTTGAAGGTACTCAGAAATAGTGCTGTGAGCATCACGAGTTGTTTGCCAGGCAGGCAGGGTAGCCAAGGCTGTCGTTTTTAAGGACTAAACCATTCGGCAAAGATTGCTACAGACAAGATGTGCCAGGTGCCAACTTATCTCCCCACGGCTTTCCAGTTGCAAGGGAGGGGTGGGGGTAGGGGGAGAATAGCATGTCCATGGAAGGTTCTAGCAGTTAGCACCTTCACCTGGTGGTCACATTTAGTGTCAAGGTAAGACCCCGTGGCGTTATGTGACACTTGCTAAAATACAACGTAAAGTTCTCAGGGTCATCTATGCAGGACGCATGCCAGAGATGCGTAAGCTGAATCTCGTCAAACTTCTGGACCCTCCTTCCAGCTGTCAGCAAATACCTGGATGAAAGGAACAAGGTGTGCGACACCATGAGATAAATCCAGACCATGGAACGCTCTATAAGACAGCTGGCCTTGTCTCTTCAAAAGGGCAGTGTTTAAAAAAAAACAAAACAATACAAAACAAAACAATAAAAGAAAGCACACAATTCTTTCAGCACAAAAAAGAATAAAGGATTGTAATGACCAAATGCAATGCCTTAATTAGATCCTTGAGGGGGCAGAGGAAAAAACTACCTTTACATATGGGAAAACTGACTTACAGGAAAGTTTCTTGGCTCGTTATTTCAGAGCCAGGATTCAAACTCACAAATTCAAAGGAGCAACGGACCATCCAAAAAGCCTAGCTTGTAATGTTTTTCAAACAATGCTAGTATTGCCTAAAACATTTTATTTTGTTTATTAGGGGGGAGGGAGGGGCAGAGAGAGGAGGAGAGAAAGAATCCCAAGCAGGCTCCACACTCAGCACGGAGCCCGACTCAGGGCTCTATCCAATGGCCCTGGGATCGTGACCTGAGCCTAAATCAAGAGCTGGATGCTTAACGGACTGAGTCACCGAGCTGCCCCTTACCTAAAACATTTCTGAACCACATTTAAAAGAATTATTTATCAGAGCCAGTCTGTTTCAGAAAATAAATATCACTGTGCATAATCACAGTTTGTGTTTGGACTGAAGGGAATGCCTGCACTTGCTTAACTTCTTTATTTACTGCTTGTGACCCCTAATGATATTTAGCAGACCCCACCAATCAAATCCACCCGTAAGGGACAAAGGTGTGCGACCACTGAAGAGAATGTAACATGAGTTCTGAAGGTATTGCTAAAAAGCAAACTGCAAAGCCTGTGTGTGCAAGATATGCTTTTGAAGAGGATATTTAAATACATAAATTACAGCATGCTGTTTTCAAAAATGTCAACACATCATGCTCACACATTACTATTTGTTCTTTTAAGTATGTATGGACAGAGGCAAGGCATCATGGCGGCATGTGCATTAAGGAATGTGGCGACTCTAGTTGGTGTCCAGGTGAGCCAGCTCCTCAGACAAGCCTGAGGAAAGCCATTTAACTCCAGAACCATAAGGGCGAGATTGAGAAAGAAGTGGCCCATTGATGTGGGCAGCACTTAGAAGACCGTGTCCAGGAGTCTAGCAGAAAAGCTGTAGGAATGACTTCCATCTCTAACACTCTCAGAGATCAGATCTTAAGGAGGCATTTTCTAGTGTGGAAAGACTAGGAATAGAGATATTTACCCAAATGTTGTGGGAATCAGTCTTGGCCTGACAGAAGCATCATCCTTTTTCCAAGACAACTGTAAAATGTGGAAAAGATATATTCAAGAATGTGGGAAAGGCTAGGTACTCGTCAATCTGGTTATAGAAAGATCGACTTGGCTGAAGCCATCTGGGCCGACCGCTAGTTGCCTGCCCAATAATCATTCCTTTTATTCCTAGGGCAATATTGTGATTCATAAGAAATATGTATATTTGGCCTTCCTCCACAGTTCCTGGCCCACACCTCACAAAACCCTTTGAATCTCCTGAGAATGAGAACAATGCGAGCATCTTTTGTCCTTTGTGGTCTCTTGTCCTCAGTCTCTGAAAAGCTTCAGACCTATGAAGGTGAAATGGGTGTATTGTTTTTCATAACAAGCCCTTTTCCACCACAGCTGAGTTTATGTTAAGGGGGTAACTTTGGAAAAACATCTAAGGATGGGGGCTTATTGCCGGTGAAACCAACCAAGAATAAGGGGCTGGAAATTTCAGTCCCACATCCTGATTTCCAGGGAGGAGAGAGGGGCTGGAAGTTGAGTTAATTGCTAATAGCCAATGGTTTAATCAATCGTGCCAGCTATGTCATGGAAACTTCATAAAAACCCAAAGGGCATAGGGCGCCTGTGTGGCTCAGTCATTTGGGCGTCTGACTTTGGCTCAGGTCATGATCTCACAGTCCGTGGGTTCGGGCCCCGCGTCGGGTTCTGTGCTGACAGCTCAGAGCCTGGATCCTGCTTCGGATTCTGTGTCTCCCTCTCTCTCTGCCCCTCCCCTGCTCATGCTCTGTCTCTCTCTGTCTCAGAAATAAATACAAACATTAAAAAACATTTAAAAAATAAAATAAAATAAACCCAAAGGGCAGTATTTGAAGAGCTTCCAGGTTGGTGAATGCAACCGCTTGCCGGAGAGGAGAGTGGCACACCTGGACTGGCATGGATGCTCCCCGCCCCTTCCCACACAACTTGCCCTATGCATCACTTTCATCTGGCTGTTCCCGGGTTGCATCCTTTTATAATAAACCAATAATCTAGTAAGCTAATATTTCTCTAAGCTGCGTGAGCCACTCTCGCAAATTAAGAGAACATAAGGAAGGGTTGTCGGAACCTCTAATCTATAGCCAGTTGGTTAGAAGCACAGGTGATACCCTGGGCTTGGGCTTATGACTGGGGTCTGAAGGGGGGGTGGGGGTGACAGTCTTGTAGGACTGAGCCTTTAACCTATGGAATCTGATGCTATCTTCCAGTAGATAGTGTCGGACCTGAGTTGAATTGTAGGACAGACACCCAGCTGGTGTCTGAGAATTGCTTGATGGGGGGGTGGGGGTGGGCAGGGGAGAAAGCCCTCCCCACCTACTGAAATTGGGTCCCAGAACACTCTTACCTCATTATCAGAACCCCAATTTTCTGTAATGTTGGGCATTCCCATGTTATATGGGTCATTCCCCAGCTCCAGGGGGATAAATAATGCTCAATCTAAGATGATTATTATAGTCTGGGTTCCTTCCAGAGTAAGGAACAAGGATCTGGGGAGATGATCCCAGAAACTGCCTAGAAACACAGTTTAAGAGATTAAGGGAGATGTGTGTATAGCACCAAGCCCAAAGCTCTGATCGTAGTAGGCACTGACCTGTCATAGCTTCATGATTACCTGGGTGTAACTCTGTCTTGCCTTAACACAGCAGTATCCAAAGCCCTGTGGGATCTGAGTGATATGCGTGCCAAAATCAACGATCTCCTGACGGTGGGCACATTGTCAGCATGTGCTAGAATATGTGCTTGGGGCCAACTAGCACACTTGAAACCCATGGCAACGGTGTTGATTCATGGCAACAAGGAGCACCACGCCAAGGAAGGGAATAACAGCAGGACCGGACTTGCTCTGTAGGGATGGGGCAATCGCCTCCTTGGAGGGCAGGGGAAGCATGGAGATTCTCCCTGTGCTTAATGGAAATTTTAAAACCTAATGACAACTCTGGTAAAGGGTGGGAGAAATGAGAAAGGATTTTGGTCTGGCGCTAAAAATCCCCACTACCGTGAGGAATGACCCCACCAAATCTTTTCTCACTTTCTCTCACGTAATGAAGTTTTAGCTCTGGCGCAGGGCTAGAGACTGCATTTCCCAGCATCCCTTGCAGCTTGGTATGGCCATGTGATCACATTGTCACCAATGCAGGGTGTCACCAATGCCACATCTATCTCTTTTGCTTAGAGGAAATTGCCGTCTTGGACTATTTCTTTTTCCCTTCCTGGAAGCTGAATCTTCTCTTGACTCAGCTTTGACCATACAGAAGAGGGCTGCTTTTATTCTGAATATTAACTGGGAAAAGCATGATACAACCCAGGAGTTCAGCATGTCAAAGAGTAGTCGCTATCAAAAAAAGCTACTGATCACGCAGACACATGCACAATTAATGCAACGTTTACGTTTATTTCCTTCAATAGGCAAGCTGGGGGGTGCCTGGTCGGCTCAGTCTGTGAAGCGTCCAACTTTATCACAGGTCATGATCCTACCGTTCATGAGCTCAAGCCCCACGTGGGGCTCTGCGCTGACAGCCCAGAGCCTGCTTCAGATTCCGTCCTCCCTCTCTTTCTGCCCCTCCCTGCTCATGCTCTCTCTCTTTCTCTCTCTCTCTCATAAAAAAACAAAAACAACGACAAAAAATAGGCAAGCTGGTAGAGAGTTGGTGGGGAGGAGGAGGGGTGATGAACGCACACAACCTTGACAGTCTGTTTAGTCTTTCTCTTCCTGCTTCCCTGTTCACTCCCAGGCAGTATGTCACCGACCTCTGGTACAAAGAGTTCTTTCTATTGTCCACAGGAGGCGATTGGGACCTCCTCCAAACTGCGCACCACAACCTACAAAATCCAGTTGAGTATTTTCCCAAGAGATGCATGAGATGGATGCCCAATGTTCGGGGACAGTAGGGAAGGTGGGGGTCTTAGGCAAAATGGGATCCCTAGGGGACTGGGAATTACAGGAGCATCGCCTTGGATACCTTCTCTCCGATGCAGGCAACTTATTTATGCTGCTCGCTTTCGGGGATAAACACACTTGCCTTTGTATTCTAAACTCTCCTCAAAAACAACATATGTAATAACAAATTCGTATCAACATGTTTATGACATCTCTGAAGTTCAACGCGTTTACAGCTTATCGCAGTGAGGCGTAAACACTCTGTCAAAACAGTTTCCCTTTTGTGGAAAGGGAGAGTGAGACATCCTTTAAGTACCGAGACAAAGCACATGCGTCCCCGGGGACAGAGTGCGGCACGGAAGAGCCACAAGACCCCGAATGATACACTAAGACACGCTAAGTAGACGATAACATTTACTGACGAAATGAATGAATGCATGAGTGAAGGGCAAGTGAAAACAAGTTCCTCATACTTTTAGAATAACGAAGCAACATATATTGTTTTGCTTTGTCTGTTTCTGGAATGGCATGTCTCCAAAGAGGGCTCCAGCCTGACAAGGGCCAGCCTGAGTCACCCTGCGCCTGGATGGCAGTGCGGGGAGCCGGGTCCACCTCTGCGTCCTACAGCCGCTGGGGACTCCTGAGAAACCAGGTCGGGCATTCTGGCTGCCAGGGCCTCTGGGGGAGGAAAACCACAGCAGCACCGGCCCTCCCAGCACCGACGCTCATGGGTCAGGGAGTTTTGAGTGAAATATTGAAGAACAGATGGCCAAATAAAGGCTCTTTATACATGTGAAGTCTGTGCTTTGTGTGTATGCGTATTACACTTGTGTGTGCGGTGAATATTCATGCCACTTCTGCCGGATGACGAGTTGACGTTGCCAGCCCCATTTCAGCTAACAACAATCGACAATCCTAACTATCGACGTCGTCTTCACTGCCACCTTCTACCACATGAACATTTACGGTCAACTCTGACACGCAGTAAAGAAACTTGTTTCAGAGAGCTACCAACCCGGGTCTCGGGGTAAAAAGCAGTCTTTTCTTGACTCTAGCCCCTTTGATGAACCACTGCAAGATAAACGCTGACATGGCGGAAGTTTTGGCAGAAAACACTGATCGTTAAGATGAAGGGAGAGAGCCTGTGGGTGGCTCAGCTGGTGAAGCCTCCGACTCTTGATTTCAGCTCAAGTGATGATCTCCTAGATTGTGAGATCGAGCTCCATATTGGGCTCTGTGCTGGCAGTGTGGAGCCTGCTTGGCATTCTCTCTCTCTCTCCCTCTCTCTCTCTGCCCCTTCCCTGATTGTGTGTGCATGCTCCTCTCTCTTGCTTTCTCAAAATAAATAAATAAACTTAAAAAAAAAAAAGATGAAGGGGAAAAGAAAGCGAGCCAGCACCCAGTAGGATATGCTGGATGTATGATAAGCCAATGAGAACAGTCTACAGGTTCTACAAGCAAAGAGCCAGGACTAGTCTAAGTATTATCTTATGCTCAGGGATCATGTTAATGAGCCCCATTTCCTATACACGACAAAGTGGCTGGATAATGACCACCTTGACTAAAAGGGGCACAGGGAACATTATTGGAAAGATAGGAAGGCAGGGGAACCTGGGTGGCTCAGTAGGTTAAGCATCCAACTTCGGCTCAGGTCATGATCTCACAGTTTGTGAGTTCGAGCCCCGAGTTGGGCTCTGTGCTGAACAGCTCAGAGCCTGGAGCCTGCTTCAGAGTCTGTGTCTCCCTCTTTCTGCTCGTCCCCCCCCCCCGCGCCCTGTTTTGCTTCTCTCTCGCTCTCTCTCTCAAAGACAAATAAGCATTAAAAATTTTTTTTAAAAAAGTCTGAAGGCAGATATTCTGCTTACATGTTCCAAAAGTGACTGGTGGCAATTCTAAATTATAAACTCCTATCATCTTTAAACCACTAACCACTATAATTTTAGGTTTCTGTTTTTTGACGGCTTAGCTCTTAACAAATACACTAAGCAAGACAAAGTAAGTTCTTAATCAAACAGGTGTTGAAGCATGCATGCATGCAAGCTTAGTTCTGAGACGAATCCATTGGTATCATCGCGGTGGGGGGGAGGTCAAGGAGGGTGTGCTATCAGAGAGGATAGTTCTAGAATGGCAGAGGAAAAGGAGGGTGAAAAGAAGCCCCTGGCCTGGGGTTGGAAAGAGAGAGATCATAGGGGACTCTGTTTCTTCCAATAACTTGTTTGCAGCTTCAGTAATGATGTTAACTCACAGTCATGTGGTGCTTACTTCCTCTAGGAACTATTTTAACTTTTATGTGTGTTAAATCATTGTCCCCTTGTGAGAACCTTTGAAATAGGTAGAGTTATTCTCCCCACTTTATAGATAATGAACCCAAGTCACAGAGAGGTTAAGTCCATTGCCTAAGGTCACACAGCAGTCAGTGGGGGAGTGATGCTCCAATCCTGGAACTAGGCTTTGACCCATTCTGCTATGCTGCCAGGGCCCAGGGGACCGTGGGGAGAAAAATGCTCCCAGTGTTCTACCTTGGCAGGGGCTATGCTATGCAAAGAAAGGGGTACCTTTTACGAATTGGCTCAAAGAGATTTCTGCTGGCCCAGGTTGCTTCCATCCAGAGAGGACCCTCTTTTCTATTTTTCCATTTGTGAGAGAGAACCCCTGGCAACAACCCGTGCACCCTCTGTCACTAGTACAGGCGAACACTTAGGGCAGTCCGTCGGTGTGTGTGGCATCTGCTGGTGTGCGTGTTGGTTCAGCCACAACCCACTCCCACTCCTACCAATCCTGGCTCCCAGTCATCCACTTCCCTTCACACGGCCATCGCGGCAGAAGCGATCTACACTGAACAGGAGCTCGAAGCTGCGGGCTGGCCCGGCCACCTGCCAGCACCTCTGAGCGGAAGGAGCTGTGCTGAGTGGGGCAGGAGCTGGGCGGCTCTTCCGGGACGGTTGTGGACGCTCAGAACAAAGTCAAGGGCTACCCACAAAGTTACAATGCTCCACCACAGAAGGCTTTTACTGCTGCTTTCTGAGAAACAAAATTAAACAAATGTTCTGATGATTCTCCTTTTCAAAATAAGTAGCAAGAAATTAACACCTCAGTCTTGCAACCGTGAAATGTACATTGTGGTTCTATGTCAAAGACAGATGTGGAGTCTTTGTGGAGAGGATTCGGGCCAGGGTCGCGGCTCGGCCACCTCCTCCTACTCCGTAGAGTTGGCAAATTACCTCAACTGTCTGGATCTCACTGTGCCAATCTCTGACAAAGTAGGAAATATATATACTTGGTCTCTGTCCCTGGTCCCTGACACAAAGCTCTCAAATCCCTTGGAATGTCCTGGGTGATAAGAGCATATTTTGTTATAGTGAGGTGACCCTTAGTGGGCTCCTGAATAGCTTTGGGACAATCGCCAGAAAGACTAAACTATGATTAGCAACTTGGAATTTACAACCCCACTTCTATCCTCCAGACTGGAAAGGAAGGTCGGAGATTGAATTAATAATCAATTATGACTATAAGATGAAACTTCCATAAAAATTCCTAAACTATGGGATGTGGAGAGCTTCTGGGTTGGTGAACACATCCACGTGCCAGGAGGGTGGCTCACTCCAACTCCAAGGGACAGAAGCTCCTGCACTTGAGGCCCTGTGTACCTCTTCACCTGGCTGTTCATTTGTATCCTTTTTTATTTTTTTATTAAAAAAATTTTTTTTAACATTTATTCATTTTTGAGAGACAGAGTGTGAGTGGGGGAGAGGCAGACAGAGGGAGACACAGAATCTGAAGCAGGCTCCAGGCTCTGAGCTGTCAGCACAGAGCCCGACATGGAGCTCAAACCCACAGACCTGAAGATCATGATCTGAGCTAAAGTCGGATGCTTAACCAGCTAAGCCACCCAGGTGCCCCTGTATCCTTTTTTATATCTTTTATAATAAGCCACTCAACACAAGTGTTTCCCTGAGTTCTATGTGCTATTACAGCAAATTATCAAACTTGAGGCGGGGATCATGGGAACCCCCGCTTTGTAGCCAACCTGGAGACTCACCACTTATGATTGTCATCTGAAGAGGGAGCAGTCTTGTGAAAGTAACTTCTTAACTTGTGAGGTCTACCCTAGCTCTGAGTAGTTAGTGTCAGAATTTATAAGGCACCTTGTTGATATGCAGAGCATTGGAGAATTGGGTGGTATAAGGGAAATCGCTTCATCCTTAGGGTCAGAAGTGTTGTGAGTGGAGTAAGAAACAGACTTCCCTTCACCATGCAAAGGAAATAGATAAATCTGACTTACAAAGTTGTGATGAGAAACAAGCAAGACAACATACGTGAAAGAGACTGGGAGATGCCAAGAAAGGTTTGCTGAACCCAAAAAGACAGGAGGAAGAGGAAGAGAGGAAAACTAGCACTGATTTGAGTTGGGCATCCCAAAATTGTCTCATAATGGAGCATCTGGGTGGCTCAGTCAACTGAGCGATTTTGGCTTGATTTTGGCTCAGGTCATGATCCCAGGGTTGTGGGATCGAGTTCCATGTCTGGCTCCACACTAAGCGTCTGATTTTGGCTCGGGTTATGATCTCACTTGGGATTCTCTCTCCACACAGAGAGGAAGGAGATAGATGGAGAGGGGAGACGGGGGAAAGGATAGACACATACGGCAGTGAGCATGGGCATTGAGAGATGCCGATGAAGGTGCACAAGGCAGCAAGCAGAGGAGGTGGGTGGTCAGCCTGCTTCAGCTGTTGGGGGTCATGGGACTGGGGCCCTGCATTCATCCTGTCATCTTGTCACTTGCCTTCATTGCGTTTCAAACTAACTCTTCAGTAGTGAGCTCACTATCTGAAGTTGGCTTTCTCAATTTTCTTCTTCTTTTTGATTTTTTTTAAATGTTTATTTGTTTTTTGAGACAGAGCGAGAGAGAGCGCGCGAGCAGGGGAGGGGCAGAGGGAGAGGGAGACACTCAATCTGAAGCAGGCTCCAGGCTCTGAGCTGTCAGCATAGAGCCCAACGCGGGGCTCAAATCCACGAACCACGAGATCATGATCTGAGCCAAAATCGGACACTTAACCAACTGAGCAATCCAGGTGCCCCATCTTTCTCAATTTTCAAGTTTTTCCTTCTTGGAAATTCCTTTCTCCTTCCCTGGGTACCTGTGCAAGCCTGAAAAGCAGCTGCCTAAACATGTTCACGTCCTAATCCCCAGAACCTGTGAACACCATACGTTATTTGGCAAGCACAATTTGTATAGGTAATTATGTTAAGGATCTTGAGATTCGGGGAATATCCTGGATTATCCAGGGGGCCCAACGTCATCACAAGTGTCCTTATAAAAGGGAGGCAGTCGCGTCAGGGTCCGGGGAGTTGCAAGGACAGAAGCTGAGGCCAGAGCGGAGAGAAGACGCTCTGTTGCTGGCCTGGCAGATGGATGAAGGGGGCTGTGACCCCAGCAACGGAGTCAGACTCTAGCAGCAGAAAAGGACAAGGAAACATTTTCCCCTAGAGTTCCGGAAGGAGCCAGCCCCGCCGACCCCTTGACGTTAGCCCAGTAAAATGGATTTCAGACGTGACCTCCAGAACTGTAAGAGCATAAATTGGTGTTGTCCCCGGTGATTTGTTACAGCAGCAACAGGAAACTGACATACCTCACCCCCTCCCCTTGCACACTTTCACCTCTACCGTTTGGTGCTGTTAGGCCTTGGTCAGAATCCCAAAATCAATAGTAGCTATGTGCACAGTGCTTCAAGATTTGCCAAGTGAGTGTAGTAAAGCCTGAGCATTTATCCTGTGCCAGACATTCTGTAAGGGCTCTCCATGCGCTGACAGCCGGGTCCCACGGATATCCTACCATCGTCCACAGCGTGCTGAACCGAAATCCAAACCACGTGTGTCTGCCCTCACAACCCGTGCTCTCAATCAGAACCTTCAATTGCCGCTTCACTTTATTTTAAACATTCAATAATATCTCCTTTGCTCCTGTGCAAAGCCTTTAAAGAGGACACTTTTTAAAAAAGTTTTAAGTGTTTATTTTTCAGAGAGAGAGAGAGAAGACAGAGCGTGAGTGGGCCAGGGAGACACAGAATCCAAAGTAGGCTCCAGGCTCTGAACTGTTGGCACAGAGCCCAACGCGGGGCTCAAACCCACGAACCGTGAGATCATGATCTGAGCCAGAGTGTGACCGACTCAACCGACTAAGCCACCCAGGCGTCCCAAAGAGGGTATTTTTTAAGTCATCCTTCACTTATAGAGGGGGAAGTCAAGGCTCAGAGAGTTTAAGTGATTTTAACGAGACCATTCATGCAAGAGGAGTCAAAGCCAGCCCTCAAACAGGTCGAATGCTTCCTTCTCTCTGACCCATTCATGACAAAGAATTGCTCCTCCCTTGAATCCCATAAGACTTTGTAAATAAATACCTCTGTCACCACAATGCATTCTAATTATGTATGTGTGTAATGTGAGCCTTGAGAATGTCAAACCTTTGTGGTTCAGTCTTTCTATGAGGTCATCGTTAAAGGGACACAGGCAGCCAAAAACAGGCAAAAAGGAAATCTTTATTCTTTGACTCTCAAAAATAAAGGGGGAAGGATCAAATTCAAAATCTCCAGTTGCATGTGTTGTGTGTGTGTGTGTGTGTGTGTGTGTGTGTGTGTGTTTTGAGAGTGAGAGAGTACACATACATGAAAGCAGGGGAGGGGCAGAGAGTGGGGAGGAAAGAGAGAGAATCTTAAGCAAGCTCAACTCGGGGCTCCATTCCACAACCCTGGGATCATAACCTGAGCTGAAATCAAGAGTTGGATGAGTCACCAACTGAGTCACCCAGGCACCTCTCCAGCTATATGTTTATATCCCCTCTTCCATTTCCAATTCCCTGAGCCCACAGCACCTACCCTCCTGACCCTGTCCTCTCCAGTCCTTAAGAGACATTTTTCTTTTACCTTTTCATCTCCTCTCTCACTCAATTCTCTGTTAGGTCAACTTGGCTTCTCCTCCACACGTGTCGCCTCCTATCAGCTAGTTTTTGTTTTTTTAAGTATAGTTGACATGCAATGTTACATCAGTTTAAGGCGCATCACGTAGTGATGTGACAATTCTATATGTTACTCAGCACTCAGCACAATAAGTGTGGCCATCACGTGTCAGCATACAGACTTACTACAATAATATCTTCCCTATGCTGTACTTTTCATCCCCGTGACTTATTTTATAACCGGAAGTTTGTGCCCCTTACTCCCTTCGCCTATTTTCAATTTTGCATCCGAATCTTTCGCCTCACCTCCAAGTGTTTCACACCTGCAGAAGCCCGCCAGGGAGCAGCCCAAGAAAGCACTCTCTTCATTTAGAGCAGCCTTGGCGGGGGGGGGGGGGGGGGGGGGGGGGGGGTGGGCGAGGGACAGTCTGGAAACACTATCACTCAGTAACCTTCTAGCATGTCACACTGGGAATGACAGCAAGCCATTTTGTGAAGACCACTGTTGTCCCAGATGCTGCTCTGGTCAGCTCACGTATGCTTTTCCTCATCTTCCCCACACCCCTGAGAAGTAGGTTCTTCATTTGAAGAAACCAACTCTGAGACTATGTGGTGTATCCTGCTTTCCACAGGACTTGCCATGAAGCCCTCTTCCTCTCCCCATCTGACACTACCTCCCGCCAACGTCTTCTCACTAGACTGGGAGTTCCTCAAGGTCAGGTAGCCTGTCTTACTCATCATTTTATTCCCAGAGACTACTCTGGGGCCAGGAACAGAAAAAGTCTAACAAATGCAGTGTCCTTACTCCCCCTTCAGCACAGTCTGGAAGGAGTCACCCTCGTGCCATCCCATCTCCCACCTCAAAAGTGAGAATTTCCCTTGCCCTCCCTTACTGAGGCCACATGTTCACACCTCTCTGGGTTCCTAGAATCCTCCCTCAGGCACTGGTTTTGCATACACGCCTGGTCCAAATCTCTTACTTTATCCATGAGTAAATGCGCCCAGGGAGATCGCTCCTGTGGTCAATGACCTTGTCCAGTACCTTTTCCATTGTGTGACCCGGTGTCTCCTTGCTGAAGGGTAGTTGCGGGTACAAAGCAGGAATTTGGCATTGACATTCTTCAAGGGGTTTTCTAGATGCCAACCTGGACCTATCCCCGGCAAGCTATATGGCATGCAGGTTATCTTTGTGCATAATTTTCCAGGAAGCTTGATGCTGTTTCACTGAACTCTGAAATAGGTTGAACCAAAATTCTCCTTCAATTCTGGGAAAGCCATTTGACCTCTTAAGTGTTTATTCAAAAAAAAAAAAAAAAAAAAGGAAAAGTCACGGAGCTGAGAACCAAGAAGGTCTGAGGTCTAGTCCTGACTTCGATATTTGGTCTTGGGCAATTTCCCAAACATCTGGCAGCCAACTTTCACTCGAGGGCTCCTTGATGGCCTTTCGGAAACTGCACAGCAATCTAGGATGCTTCTATCCCAACCTTCCTTTTCCCTCTGCCTTACTCATGGTCCAGCGGTGCACCCAGCCTTGCCTGCATCCCTTTTTATTTTGTCTTGGGTGCTTCCCTTAACAGAATCCCTGCGCATTTTACGCCATCTTGGCATCTGCTTCGTGGAGGACCCAAATTAACACAGGGGTCCAACCTACCTTTCCAAACACATTGCCTCCCTGTTCAGATCAACCTCATTTGCGTCCTTCTTCCAGACCCAGAACTTATTCTCATTCAACTGGTATTTACAGAGTGTGCATCTTGTACCAGGCACGTGCTGGGTGCTGGTGGCAACGGTGACGAATAAGCCTGACACGGTCTCTTCCAGAGCATTGTTCTTCCACCTTTATCTCTCCTTATCAAAATCCTGCCCCTTCTTCAAGGGGTCTGAGCCCTTGCCAACAATACTCAAACCATCCTACCGCAGAGTCACCTGGTGCCTGCAGAAACTCCCTAGCCTCATTACTTATATTACTCTTTTGGTACTTACACTGCCTTTTGTATTTACGTATTATCTGTGCAGCTTGATTACTAAATGTTTGAGGATAGGAGCAATCGCTCATATTTTTGTGCGCCAAAGCACAGTTAGCATGCAATAAAAATGATATTTAGCATTTACTGAATGCCTACTCTTTTCCGGTCAAAGAGGTTTTCAAAGCTGTGGGAAGGGTGAGTGTATTAAGCATGTCTTTTATTTTCTGTATTCTGATGCTTTGACGTCTGGGGCTCTGCAGACCTAGAGTGACTGCTTCTCCCAGAGTTAGTCAATTCCTAGGGAAAATAAACCACCCACCCACTAGTGTGTTCCTCAAATACAAACCAGCCAATCCAGAATCCACATCCCAAACATCTCCTTCTCTCACCCTCCGAACAACCTGTCTGCCCTAATCATCACAACGTCAGGTACCAGACAATATGAACAGCTCCTATGCCCTATGCGTAGTTCTCTGAAATTATTCAAACTAGCCAGTTCCTGAGACTCTCTCTCCTCTTCACCCATTCATGTCTCCAGTAACAACAGTTAAGACTCTTGCCCACATTTCCCTCTCTTTCTGCCTCCTGGCCGGGACCCCAGTGCTTTCCTGTGTGGTCCCAGGCCCATGGGATGGCACGTTCTCTCCTTCTGGGAACTATAACAAATTATCTGTTCAATGGCCATCAACTCCTGATCTGTTGGTCTTACTAAACCTCAAGTTTCTATTAACAGACTATATTTTAAAGCAGTAAGGCAGGTATCAGTTTGTGTTTTTTTCCAGAGGGGTGAGGTTGTATGGGAAAAATTAAGTAAGATCATTTCATATTTGGTAAAAATATCCAGTTTTTCTGGAATTTCAATTAAAGCCAAGTCTGAGTCCATTTTTTTTTTTTTTTTTTTTTTTTTTTTGGTGGGTAGAAATACCCAGAATCTGCATTTTCCACCAGAGTCAACAGTGGGAAAATACAGGGCAGGGGGTGGGGAGTAGGTACGGAGAGGGAGAGACTTTTATGTTTGTCTAAATGGATCTATGTTTGTTAGGATAGGGCTAGGATGTCATCACAAAAGGGAGCAACAGGAGCTTAAAGACAGTAGAAGTTTACTGGTTTCCCACGTAACATGTGAGGTGGGTATTTGAGGTCGTTAGATGCTCTGCTCCAGGCATTCAAGGCCTTGGGGCCCTGGCCTCCTCCACAGGGTCAAGGCTGGGGCTTTGCCGGCTCTAACTGGGGCAGAGGTAAGGAGGAGACACATCCAGCGTCTTAGCCAGTAGCCCAGAGTGGCCTGTCCAGTCGTCACATTCCATTCCACTGAGTCATGTGACTATGTCTAACTGCAGGCAGGCTGGGGAACAGAGAGTGGCTGAGCAGTCACATGCCCAGCTACCGCTTAATTACCATGGCAGAGAGAGGACTGACCTGGCCGGAGACAGGCTGACACGGCTACAGTACCAGAGACTGGAGAAGCTGAGAAATACAGCTTCGCAGGCATCTTAGGAGGTATCATTATTTTCATTTGACAGATGGGGACGCTTGAACTCAGAGTGGTAAATAATTAATTAGTCCAAGGTCACAGCCTCGTTGAAAGTAGAACTGGAATTTGAAGCCAGGACTATGGGATTTTAAATCTTCTTTTTCTTTTTCTTTTCTTTTTCTTTTCCCAGAGTTATTGAGGTATAATTGGCAAAACTGTAAGATCTTTAAAGTACAACGTGACAATTTGCTATACATATGCAACGCGGAAGGACTCCCTTTCCCAAGGTAACTAACACACCTGTCACCTCACGTACCTACTTTTGGGTTTTTTGGTGAGAACATTTAACTTCTCAGCACATTTTAGTTTTACTCTACAGTCTTATCAGCTACAATCACCATGTTTTACATTAGATCCTCACACATTATTCATCTTAAAACTGGAAGTTTATTGTACCCCTTGACCAACCTTTCCCTATTTTCCCCCAGCCTCCGTAAACCACTTTTCTACTGTTTCTGAGTTAAATTTTCCCTTTCTTTTTCTTTCTTTCTTTCTTTCTTTCTTTCTTTCTTTCTTTCTTTTTTTCTTTCTTTCTTTCTTCTTTCTTTCTTTCTTTCCCTCTCTCTCTCTTTTTCTTTTTCTTTTTCTTTTTTTTCTTATTCCACATGTAAGTGATAACATGATGTATTTGTCTTTCTGTGTCTGGCTTTTTTCACCTAGCGTCATGCCCTCCAGGTTCATCCGTGTTGTCACAAGTTACAAGATTTCCTTTTTTCTTTTTTTGTAAATTTATTTATTTAAATTCTAGTTAGTTAATATACAGTGTAATATTGGTTTCAGGAGTAGAACCCCGTGATTCATCACTTAACATACAACACCCAGTGCTCATCCCAGCAAGTGCACTCCTCAGTGCCCATCACCCATTTAGCACATCCCCCCACCCACCGCCCCTCCAGCAACCCTCAGTTTGTTCTCTGTATTTAAGAGTCTCTTATGGTTTGCCTCCCTCTCTGTTTTTATCTTATTTTCCTTCCCTTCTCCTACGTTCATTTGTTTTTTTCTTACATTCCATGAGTGAAATCCTATGATATTTGTCTTTCTCTGACAAATTAATTTTGCTTAGCATAATATATTCTAGTTCTATCTTTTTCCTAAACATTTAATCCTCTTTGTATCCCTTTCTTTTCTTGCTAATATTCTTCAGTTAATATTCCTGACTCCATCAGTCTGCAGTGAAGTTTGTATTTTAGTCTCCCTTTTTTTCTTAAGCCTATAATTTACAAAATGTGTCTATCAATATTGATTTTTTTTCCAGCTCACGTTTCCCTAATTTGTTTATCTCACGTTCATTATTCTTGCATTTGGTCATCCTTCTTTCTTATCCAAATTATAACTGAAACATTGTTGGGCTGTTCTATCCACTATATCATGTTTTGCTGCTTTTTCTTACCTTACCTTTTTTTCTAATAATTTATTCCTGAGGATATAGGCTAACTCAGACCAAAGATAGTCCTATCTTGATTGAAATCAGTCGATAGGGGCGCCTGGGTGGCGCAGTCGGTTAAGCGTCTGACTTCAGCCAGGTCACGATCTCGCGGTCCGTGAGTTCGAGCCCCGCGTCGGGCTCTGGGCTGATGGCTCAGAGCCTGGAGCCTGTTTCCGATTCTGTGTCTCCCTCTCTCTCTGCCCCTCGCCCGTTCATGCTCTGTCTCTCTCTGTCCCAAAAATAAATAAACGTTGGGAAAAAAAAATTAAAAAAAAAAAAAAAGAAATCAGTCGATAAAGCCCATGAAACGTTACCTTAGGTTTCCAAAACGTTTGTGTATTAAACGTCAGGCTATTTTATTAAATAAACTGGCATTCGTATTGATTCTTTTAGTCCAATGTACAAAACAAAGTGTCCTATACTAGAGTCATTAAAATCACATAGTGGGTTTCTGCAGGCAGCTAAATTCTAAGCAATGACATCATTGTTCCCAAGAAAAAAAAAGGTAAGAAAGGTAAATGCAAAAGCGTAGGGACCAACTGGACAAACAGCAACAACTTTATCTCCTGGGTTTTCTATGTAGCCTCTCAATATACTTGGGCTTTTGTTTGGGACAATGTTTATATAAACTAATCAGATTGATAAAAGGAAACACAATTGGATTTCTAATTTACTGATTTCAAGAGAACATTCAGCTGGTAAGAGAAAATGTATTTTCCTGCTACAAGTAGATCTAAGGAGACATTGTCTTAAAACTTCAATAGCTTATAGAGTCAAAGAAACAATTGAATACTAGTTTATCTCCCCCATATAATATTCTCTTATATTTTTTGTGTTCTAGTCATCATAGGGTATGGATTATGCTTTTTGTCTAAAAAAAATACAGAAAAGTAACAAAAGCAACAACAACAGATCAACGATGCTCCTCTAAATATCAATCAGGAAGCACATGTGGATGAGCCCTGTGGCCAGAGGCAAGGTGAGATCCGGCTGCATCGGTCAGGAGAGGTTAACTGCTGTGACGGTCAGTGCCCAGGACTAAAAGTCCACTTTCACACATGAAAATGTGCTGTTCCTGGCCAGCCGGCCCTCCCTTTGACTCTTTTCCAAGCAATTACTCAGGACCCAGGCTCCTTCAACCTTGTGTCTTGACCATCCCCAAGGGCAGTAGAGCCCTCAGATTCCTAAGTTCCCAGATGGCAAGAAACCAAGGGAGTGGAGGATGGTGTGGGAGGGTAGTGCCTGGGCAGTGTCGTCTGGCTTTATACCCCAAAGGAAAAGGAAATGGTCAGTGAACACATGGCAATCACTACCACCATAGCCAAAATAAACAACAATTAATTTTCAAAGTGTTCCCATCTACACCTACTTTCCTGGAACAGCAACCCTGGAAATAAAATTGGTGACAAGGTACACTAGGGTGTTCATTGGCGACCCATGATATTTGCACCTCTGGAGTTTTAAAAAGTGCCAGCTTGAAGCCAGCTGTATCAGACTACGGTCACTAGTTCCAAACATGAATCTGTGAATGCTGGTGTCGGTGGAGAGGAAAACATTTAGCAGAGGTAAGCAGAGGTATCCAAGGGTAGCCTCTGAAAGGTTAGCTTCCATTTGGAGAATACCTATGAATGGCAAAATTTTAAGATGACCTCTAAGATTAGCACTCCATAAGATAGCACTCCTGTGATTAGGTTATTTTATATAGCACAGAAGGGATTTTACAGCTGTAATTAAGGTACCTAATCAATTGATGCTGAGTTATTCAAAAGGGAGATTATCCTGAGTGGGCCTGACCTAATCAGGTGAAGCTATGGGGACAACCAAGGTCAGAAACCGAAGTCAGAGAGATTCAAAGCAGCAAACTCTCTTACTGGCCTTGAAGAAATAAACTGCCACGTGGTTTTGAAGAAGTCAGAGCCCATCACAAATGTAGATAATTTCTATCCTATTTACAAACAAAATGTAGTTTTCCAATGTAACTATTTTATGGAGGTGGATGAATCAGCAAGTAACTTTATGCTGTACAGGTCACCACATATATATTATCTACATTTGGGCATGTGTACATGTGGGGTTTCCATTGTTTCCTGCAGCTCCTGTAAGGGTTTTGAGCCCAACATTGCTACCTAGCAAAAACAATTCCACCATTAGGCTTTTGCAGTTGCCAGCGCAGATACCGTTCCTGCCCCAAAGCTTCCCAAGTGTGCAGAAGCCATTTAACGTCGCACCTTTGGAAACACTGAAACCACAGGAGTCTTTTAAATTCACAAACCTGATTGTGTCACGCGCCCTGCTTAAAATTACGAGTGACGTACCACTGTCTACAGCATGAAGTCCAATCAGTATCTGACAATTAGCCACTGGCTCCCTGTCTTACTTCATCTCTGGCCCGTGTGCCTTTCCAATCTTCTTGTTCTGAATGCAAGTTGTTATTGCTTCCCTGTGTGCCTCAACCGTTTTGGTCTTCTCCTCCGTCTTTGGGCTAACATCTCCTTATCCTTGAAGGTTTTATTTCAATGGCCAACTCCTGTTGCATTTGTTATATGCTTCAGTTATTTGGCTCTTATGCAAGTCTCCCTACCTCTCTGAATATTCGGCTTCTAATATTGAATGGCGAGGGCTTACATAGCTATGGTGGATGCCATATCACCTAAATGCATTTCATTCCTGAGTTTCAAATAGCACACAATAACAATGTGGTTAGTGTAGGCTCTGAGCTGTATGTAAAGATCTATAAATACACACACACACACACACACACACACTGCTCTAATCGGTTTCTGATTTTGAATAGCAAGAATTCAGAAAGTGAAGGCTACTTGATTACAGGTTTGTTTCATAACTGACTTTTTACATGGGTATGTGATATATGCTATATAGTATGGAGCTAAAGGCATGGGGTCTATAGCAAAACTGCATGGGTCGAAATCCCAGCCCTACTGCTTATCAACCTAACTCTCTTCCTCACCACCATAGCTGCATAGTGGGGATAATAATAGTGCCAGTCTCATTAAGTTATGGGGATTAAATGACATGTTTGCTCCAAAATGATATAAGGGTGTGTGTGTGTGTGTGTGTGCATGCACTTTACTCTTCAAGTTGCTTGCATGCTCACTGGGGGCAACAGTCATGCTCCATATTTCAATAACGGCGAGCAGAGTGTCAAGTATATGGTGAGCATTTATTAAATATTAATTCCTCCCCCTTTCTCCCAAGAATACACACCTTGCCAGTACCTCTGTCTACTCCCATGATGCTGAGCACTGTGCTTGACTCAATGGTAAATGTGCGTTGGTCAGTTGGCTGAACTAGAGTTAATTGCTGCCGGCAGTCATGTCCTACATAAGTGCCTCAACCTAGGAAGGATGTTCACTGACCCATACAACAGGGTTTCAATGATCTTGGCCACCAACCTGTTCCCAGTTCAGGTGAGTCGTGATAATGGGCTGTGACGAGACAGGAAAGACCAGCCTCATAATAACAACTTAAAATAACCCACTATTCTCGAAGGCAAATAGCCGTAATTACAATGAAATACAATGCTTATAAAGAAGATTATGACTGCCCTCCATTTGAGAGTGTGTCTTACATTTAAAACTACGTGAAGATCAATGAGCCTGAATGAATACAGTGATTCAGAATGATCTAAACTGTTAGTGCTGCCAGAGAAGAGAAAGCTGTCCTGAGGAGTACCTCCATGCTACCCTCTCTTGAAGTATATTGCCTGGGCGCTTGATGGTGAATTAAAGCCTCGCAGAAAGCTGATTGGGGGATTCAGGTATGGGAGGAGGGTTGTTTCAAGCCATGACAGAATGTGTGGGTGTTCTTCATGACCTTCTTGTAACCTCGGAAAGCATGCTATCTACATCATCTCCTGGGGCCACAAGAACTTCTTTGTCCTTCGTGGACTCCCCCACAGCCCAGCCAATGGAGAAGCCGGCTCCAGCTCAGAAAAGGATTCTGCACTATGCAAGTGGCACGATACTGCTTAGGAAGGCAAGACGATTTGTCAGGCTGAACAAAAACAAAACGAAGAAAACCAAAAATCTGCACAGAGGCTCATGCATTTAGACGCTAATATAAACTCCACAGCTTATGGGTTCTTTCATGTGTCCACCGTCTCTTACGTACCCAAATTACCCGTTTGCTTTTATTTTCCTTTGAAAGAGAAAAAGAGTAACTTCAATCCCTCCGCCTCCTCACATCTAGATGGATCTTAAGATGAGATTTTGCTCCTCCCCACAATTTTGTGGTGGCTCAGGAGGAGAAGCAGCATGAAAGGGGAGATAAAAGCAAATAAAGATATAAAAATAAATGACCTGCTTTGACCATGTCCCCTTTCTTGGTGGAATCTGAAAACTTCCTTTATAGGTTCTTTTATGGCTGCTTCAAAGCTGTCTAAGCGGAGACACAGGTAAAGAGCAGAAAGGGACTGGGCTGGAAACCACAGTGATTTCCTGGGGAGAGAGTGCCCCTGGCTGGTCCATGGATCGTCACTGTCTCCTACCAGACACACAGATTTCTCGACCTCGGATAAAACTTGAGCATCACAAAGGTCTGTTTGGAAGGATGCTTTGTATGTATTTCTTTTATTTATTGTTTTCAATATTACCTGCAGTTTCTGAGCATATGTGCCAAGATTTTGCAAGCGCAGAGAAAGAGCATTCTGGTTCTACAACTTCAAGGTCCTGGAAAACAATTTTAGCAACACAAAACGTGTTTGCATACTAGCTGAACAGCGCTCGGAGTAGCTAAACTGGTTGAGTTTCTACATACTTTTTAAAGGGCAGCGTTACTAATTTGACTTAAATGCTCAGCATGTTAAATCTAAACCAAATTCTTTTGCACGAAGTACTCTCTCAACACTCAATTGAGCATGGGAAAATTCAGAATTCTTACCTCTGTGACCTCAGTAATACTGGGGGTTAGCAGAAAGTAGGACCATACACAAAGAAATCACAAAGCTGATCATCTAAGAGTCATGGAACAAAAATGCTCTGGGAGTTTATAGTCTACCATTGCAGCCCATTTTGTTAGCAAATTGATCGTTTTGTCCCTAAATACAGCTGGATTGATTTATCTCGAAATCCGTCGCCCTGTTGGAAATAACCCCATGGGAAGACACTTGCTGGTACCTGTCTTGAGATGAGAGATAGCAGATCTGTGGGGTTTGGAGCTGAGTCGGGGTGGTGTTAGCTTCTAGAATCACCCTGGCAGCTTTTGTGACAGGCTCTATTATCATGTGATAGTTTTAAAATAACATTTTCTGATTAGAAAAGTACTGCAGTTTCATTGTAGAAAAACTAGAAAATACAGATGAAAAAAGAGTAAGAGCCTTTTTATAACCCCATTATCAAAAATAATGCGCTCAACTTTCTAATATACATGATATCCATTTAAATCTTCTTTTTTAGGGGTGCCTGGGTGGCTCAGTCAGTTGGGCGTCCGACTTCAGCTCAGGTCATGATCTCTTGGTTCGTGACTTCGAGCCCCACGTCGGGCTCAGCGTTGACAGCTCAGAGTCTGGAGCCTGCCTCCGATCCTGTGTCTCCCTCTCTCTTTGCCCCACCGCTGCCCATGCTCTGTGTCTCTTTGTCTTTCAAAATTGAATAAATGTTAAAAAAAAATTTTTTTTTTAAATCTTTTTAGGAGCTCCTGGGTGGTTCAGGTGGTTAAGCCTCCAATTCTTGATTTCAGCTTGGGTCATGACTCACAGCATCATGAGATGGAACCCCATGTTGAGCCCTCCCCCCAACAAACCGGGCTCTGTGCTGGCACCGGGCTTGGAGCCTGCTTAAGATTTTCTCTCTCCCTCTCCCTGTGCGCCTTCCCAGCTCGCTCCCTCCAGCAAGCTCTCTCTCTCTCTCTCTCTCTCTCAAAAGAAAGAAAAATAATTTTTTTAATGTGAATATGGTGAAGTAGCAATTGATTCAAAGTTTAATTCTAAAGTCAGCTTGAAAGGAAGAAAACCTTGCAAACTATTCCTGAGCTGACCTCAAATCACTCAGAAGGTACAGCATATACTTCTTATGGTTACAACCCTGGAAAGTGCTTCTTAAGCATACTAAGAGAATGGCTCAGCTAGACTGAAGGAAGAAAGGAAAGCAATATCTTAAAATAACCTGGGGAGAGGGATGGAGAATTCTAAAGTCCTGCTTACTGGAAGTTTCTACTCTGTTATGGTTTAATATTAAGCAACTGTAACCTTGATACATATTAATAGATTGGTTATTATGTAGATTAAACATGATAATGGGGCCACACCTTCTCGGAGACTAAATTCTAAACTTAGTGCCAAAGATACACATATAATGCAATATGCTGCTCCCTCCCTCTCTCTCTCTTTCTCTGTCCCTCCCTTGTATATGAAAAAACTCAGGTCATACATACTGTTTTGGAGCCCACTTCTTCCATTTAGCAAGATATTTTAAGCATTTTCCAAGATAAATATTCTAAAACACGTTTTCTGTTTATAGTTACTGCTCGAAGTTTGTTTTAATATAATTGTATTTCTGTTGCTTGCTATGGGAAGATGCAACTTATCTATTTGAACTCTGCAAATGATTTCCACCAGGAATCATTTGTACCTGGGAATCTAAACAAACTCTATGCTGCTCTGGCAGGAGGCTAAAGATCTGAGGTTGAAGGACATCTGTGTTTGAAGATGGAGTTCGCAGCAGGAAACGAGAGGACATCTCCACCCCAGCATTAGGATGAATGTTTCTGTTGTTAGTTTCTTACCACCATCTAAGACGCTCTATTTTCTAGCCACTTATTATAGCATTCTTATGCTATTTCTCCTTGAGAACAATTTTGCAGACAGATAGATAATCTATCTGCAACAGCTAGATAATCAACAAGCTACATGAAGCCAGACTAGGAGAAAAACTGAAGGCAGAGAAACAAGGCAATGATGGAAATTCCCAGAATGGCATGAAAGACACGAGCTTCGAAGTTGAAGAAGCGACTGTGTGAAAGTGGCAAATTTGAAGACGGCACACAAGAATAATTCGTAGGAATTGGTGATTAAGTAGAGGTTAGTTAGGATAACTCAGTCATGAGGGCTGATCGTTATGATTGCCCCCCCCCTCAAATCCGCAGCATGAGAGGCCCTAAGCTCTCACCACGATTTTCTGCTCTTTCTGGAAGGCTGTGTCCTCCCAGCCATTCCTGCTCTGTGACCTCTGACTCTCCCATGAGCTGCCTCTGTTTGCACCGGATCAATTTCCAATATGAAACTCATCGCCCTCGTGCATTTCCCAAACTAGCTCTCCTGCAGCCAACCTTTATGAGCTCAGCAGATGACCCAGCAGCAGGCCTTCCCCCTTGCCTGCCTCTGTGAAGGAGGATATTAAGACTAATTCTATCCTGTCACCCCTTGAATTCAGGGAGGCCATGTGGAAGTAGAAACCTGTTAGGGGTGTTTCCAGGAAAGATTTTACCTTCTTTAAAGAAGAACAGGGCCATCATTGCTAGACTTTCCCTCTTTTTCCTTCTTCCTGCCTCGATGTGTGAGCCCACAGCAGCTACCTGAGACCGTGTGTGGAAAACGCGAGCGAAAAGCCACCAGAATTAAGGATGACAAAGTGGAACTAGAGAAAGTTCCTGAGTCCCTGATGGTATCACTGAGCAGCTGAATCCATGCCAGCAACTACATATCTCTGATTTTAAATAAACTCCCATTTATTTAAGCCACGAGGAGTCTGATTCTACTTGCTACTTCACAGCCTAATACGCCCCTAACAGTAGAGAAGATTTTTACTTGGGGGAACTAGGGAGGGAGAAAGTTGTACACTTTTACCATCTTGCTTAGCCCACCTCCTCTCTATTTCTCCCTTCCCCTGTCCCTTTAACTCACCCTCTGGGCCAAAAAGCAAAGCAGGACGATCCCTTTGTCTCACATGCAGCATTTGTAAACACGAAGCCCCTTTTCACTTAAAATGTAACTTAGGCGTCTCTTCCTTCATTCCACATACTCACCAAATGTTTTTTTTTTTCAATAATACCAACTCTCTCCCTAAAAGGAATTTTGATGCCAAATATCCAGATTAAAATGTCCTCCACTTTCATCCATAAAATATAATGCATTTCTTTAAAGGATACCAGTGCTTACCACCCTAGAGACTGAGAAGAGAACATTGCCAGTATTGATGAGGTCATTCTGCACAGCAACGAGAATCGATCACGGGGTTTTGACGCCATCTGAACGGAGAGCACTGCCCGTCAAAGGCTGAACGACCCGGAGTGCTCTCTCCCCACAGGGAAGGTCATTTCGGTGGGGTTTAGTCAGCTGAGCGTGCTCCCCATGTCGTGCACATTCACTTTGTTTTATTTGTTGTTTTTAAGTAATCTCCATGCCCAACATGGGGCCCGAACTCACACCCTGGAGCTCAAGAGTCTCAGGCTCCTCTGACTGAGGCAGCCAGGTGTCCCCCCACCTCATGCACTCAGAGATGACTTTGTAAACACTGAGAAGAGGCCCTCCACCCCGGCCAGCTTCCCCTACGAGCCCGCCCTGAGGCTGATAAGCCAGAAGATGCTCACCAGATAAAAATGTGAGACCTGCCCCAGACTAGGCCCAGAACGTTCCTGCGCTCAGCCAGCAGGAGTCAGCTGCCAAGAACTTCCCAACCTTGGTTTGGGGAGCTCAAGAGAGCTGGTAGCTTTTTCAGAAATAATGTTTTGTGTGTTTTCTACCAGAAAGAATTGAGACTACCAGGCATAAATGAGAGTGTATTTCGTTGTATAGGTGTTATTAAATGTCTTTTTTGGGGCGCCTGGGTGGCGCAGTCGGTTAAGCGTCCGACTTCAGCCAGGTCACGATCTCGCGGTCCGTGAGTTCGAGCCCCGCGTCGGGATCTGGGCTGATGGCTCAGAGCCTGGAGCCTGTTTCCGATTCTGTGTCTCCCTCTCTCTCTGCCCCTCCCCCGTTCATGCTCTGTCTCTCTCTGTCCCAAAAATAAATAAACGTTGAAAATAAATAAATAAATAAATAAATGTCTTTTTTTTTCTCTCTGTGCTAACCCCACACTCTACCCCCATATATTTGATCCTTTATTAAACCTAGTGACGACTTAAAAAAAAAAAATACATGCGTCTAAATTAGCGTTTCTCAAGAGGGGTGATTTTTGTCCTCCAGAGGACATCTGGCAAGGTCCGCAGACGTTTTTGCTTGTCACGCTAGGGTGAAAGAATGCTACTGGCATCTAACAGGTAAAGGACAGAGATGCCATAAGCATGCTACAATACACAGGACGGCCCCAAACATCAGGGAATCATCCTGCCCAAAGTGTCAGTAGCACTGGGTTGAGAAACCCCGGTCAAATCCAAAGACTAGCAAAAATGAAAAGAGAGAGAGAGTTTAATTTTTGAATGTATTGATGCATTTTTAATATACCTGTTTTGTTATTTGTTGTCAATGCCTCTGGTTATATCTATTGTATCCTAATATAATAAATATATTTTTATAATCTTATGACATTAACTGGATATTTAGAATCACTTGCCAATATTGATTTTCTTGCCTGCCTTTTTTGTATTACATTTTTGTTCTTTAGTCTTAAAGCAAAACCATCCCTTATCCTTTCTAAAGTGGAATCATTTATCCAGCCTTTTCCCCCCTCCATCACAACCTGAGCATTTCACCTAAGAAAGACTACAGACTTGCCAATCAGTGAACACAATTGTTTGGCCCGCAACAGAGGGCCCACCACTGTGCTGCCTCCTTTAAAGCTGTTTCCACAGGCTTATGTCTTTACCAATTCCATGCTTGACAGAGAAATCATGTTTGGGGGGTGGAGGAGGGTGGGGGTAGGGGGGTAAGTAACAAAACTTTCCCACATACCGTGTCCTCCTCTGACCCTTGTTATTTCAAATTCTTCAAATCTCATCTCCTTTTCCTTTCTAGAAACTTCTCTGAATTGTCTGTAATCAGCTCTCTCCCTTCAGAATTCTAAATGTATATTCTCTCTTCCATTTAAACAGTGCTTAGGGGCGCCTGGGTGGCGCAGTCGGTTAAGCGTCCGACTTCAGCCAGGTCACGATCTCGCGGTCCGTGAGTTCGAGTCCCGCGTCAGGCTCTGGGCTGATGGCTCCGAGCCTGGAGCCTGTTTCCGATTCTGTGTCTCCCTCTCTCTCTGCCCCTCCCCCGTTCATGCTCTGTCTCTCTCTGTCCCAAAAATAAATTAAAAAAAGTTGAAAAAATAAAATAAACAGTGTAACAAATATACCTTATGATGGCTGCCATATTTTGGTCTGTAAAGTTATTAAACATTTGTTTTCTTTCCAACTACAGAAGCTCTTTTGGGGGACGGACCATGTCTCACCCTTTATTAAACCCCTGAGGTACCAAGCTATTATAGGGCCCGAACAAAAAGCCATCCAAAAAACAGTGTATTCGTAAATAAAATATAGATCATGGGTGAATATGCTTAAGACAGTATGGATATACTACTTTATGTCCTCAGACTCCTGATTTGGCAATAATGAGATGAAAAAAAAAGCATCTTGTCTCCCTGAGAAAACTTTTCCTACGATAAAAGTCATGGGTAAGCTTGGCTGAAGTTCATATGACTAAATCATGACCAAAAAGAAACTTGATCTGTGACCTTCAGTGAAATGCTCGATGTAGAAAATGTAAATGTGCTTAATGATTAGTGATGCTTGTTAAAAATTAAGTCTTTAAAAAATCTATTTATCTGAATTTTAAGGCTACACATACCTGGAGGTCATAGGTGATACCCTTCTGACCAGATTTCTGTTTCTAATACTTTTATTCCAATGGCCTTCAAAGCAAATAGAACAACTAAGTCAATGAGAAAAGCAACAGGAAACATATTTTCCATACATTTATTGTCTAATTTCCTTTTAGACAAATCCTTGATCCTCAGACAAAAGACTTATTCCAAAATAACTTGATTTAAAATACCTCATTTCTGTAAGTTTCATAGTAAAACTATGTTTAGCATTCATATGGTATGAATGTTTATAACTTCCTTAAAAACTTTCTCTTTTGAGGGGTGCTGGGTACTCAATCGGTTAAGCATCAGACTTCGGCTCAGGTCATGATCTTTCAGTTCGTGAGTTCAAGCCCTGCATCAGGTTCTGTTCTGTCAGCTCAGAGCCTGGAGCCTGCTTTGGATTCTGTGTCTCCTTCTCTCTGCCCCTCCCCCGCTTGTGCTCGGTCTCTCTCTCTCTCTCTCTCTCTCTCTCTCAAAAATAAATAAAAACATTTTAAAAAATTAAAAGAGAAATAAATAAAAGTTTCTCTTTTGACATAAATGTATATCCTATTTGCTGCAGCCTTGGAGTTTGCCAGTTTATCAGGCACTATTTCTCTCTAAAATATCTTTGGGGACTCCAAATGGAAAAAACACAACAAAAGAAAATGTCTTATGGAACAGTCCACCATTAAGGAAAGAAGTACAAGATGGGGCACCTGGGTGACTCAGTCAGTTAAGCGTCTGGCTTCGGCTCGGGTCATGATCTTTCAGTTCGTGAGTTCAAGCCCTGCTTCGGGCTCTGTGCTGACAGCTCAGAGCCTGGAGCCTGCTTCGGATTCTGTCTCTGTCTCTCTCGGCCCTTCCCCTGCTCACACATTGACTCTCTCTCTTTCTCTCAAATATAAATAAACATTAAGAAGAAGAAGAAGAAGAGGAAGAGGAAGAAGAGGAGGAAGAAGAGGAAGAAGAGATCTGGAGCACATCCCTACTGCAGCCAGTGAGAGTCACAGTCCTTCCCCGAGTGCAGATGTTCTGAAGTAAGCATTGCTCCTCTCTTGTGCCCTCTCTTTCTTGCCGTACTAGCTCCCAGTTTCATCCATTGGCTGACAAAACTTGAGCAGCTGATAGTGCTGGACCTGTAGTAAAAGGAAGACCTTCAGGCTGAATGTTAAAAAATGCAGATTTTAGGACAGCAAAAGAGCTATCAAGGAAAAGGTCAAGGAAATCCAGGATGAGGAGTAACAGGCAATTAGGCATCGGTGGAAGAAGCCCTTTGATTTTGTAAAGGGCTTTAGAAACAGCACGACAGCCCAGCAAGGCTGACCTATGCCAGAGGACACAGTGGCCACAGGCAAGGAGTGACAGACATCAAGGGAGAAGGGCCCTTGCCAACGCGTGAAGGATGGATCTTGAGGACTGGGATGCCATGGGCCCGTGAAGAACTCAGTGTCCCTTTCATTTAGAGTCCTCATTCCCAGGAGGGAGTTTCATTGTCCCCAGGGACAATTAACAATATGAAATCATTTATTTTTCTTCAAATTTAAAAGCAAGCACCTTGGGGCGCCTGAGTGGCTCAGTCGGTTGGGCATCCGACATCCCTCAGGTCATGATCACGGTCTGTGAGTTCGAGCCCCACGTCAGGCTCTGTGCTGACAGTTCAGAGCCTGGAGTCTGCTTTGGATTCTGTCTGTTCCTCCCCCACACGTGCTCTGTCTCTCTGTCTTTCAAAAATGAATAAACATTAAAAAATTAAAAAAATAATAAAAAAATAAAAGCAAGCATCTTTATTCTCCACATTCAACTAACATGTTAACTAACATCTAGTTAACTAACATGTTAACTAACGAACATCTGTTAACTAACAGATGTTCAACTAACATCTGTTAACTAACAGATGTTCAACTAACATCTGTTAAGTGTCCCTTGCTGAAGACTGAAGTTGCAAAGGCAACAAGACAAAGATTTCTCATGAGAAGCTCACAGTCTCGGTGAGCTCGGTGAATCTGGCTGGCTCAGTCAGGGGGAACATGTGACTCTTGATCTCAGGGTTGTGAGTTCGAGCCCCACGTTGGGTGTAGAGATTACTTAAAAATACAATCTTAAAAAAAAAAAAAAAAAAGGAGTTCACGATTTTATAAGGGCAGATGCTGAATATTCCCCGTGGCCCCACTAGATCCATACACCACCCTGCCCAATGCCCCTGTGGGTTGACTTTCTGGACAGCATCAACCAGGCTTCTTTGGCCCCCCGCTTTAGATAGGCTCAGTCAATGGGCGGCACAGTGGGAGAAGGGTAGGGGAGAAAATAGTAAAGCTTTTTATTGCCTTGGCTCCTTCTGCCCTCCCATGACTTGCCAGTGGTTGTATCCCCGTCCAGCCACAGCTACGACCTTCTCCTAGAGCCACAGATGGGGCCAGATCTTAGTAACCATTCTGTCTCCTTCAGCCCCAGGGCTGACAGTGGCTTTCCCCCGGTTGTAGAGTGGGAGTGCCTCATTACCCCTTTTGGTTCTCCTTGATGTGTAAACATCCTGTCATTAAACTCTTTCATCTGTTTCCTCTAGGCTGATATAGGAGGCAAGCTGGACCACAAGGAAATGTCATAGAGTATCAAACCCAGGGTGAGGGTTCAAAGGAAGGAGTCATCAGTCCTGACTAGGAGATCAGGTGAGGCTGTGGTTTATAAAATCCTTTTCCTATTTACTCTTTCAATTGCCCATTGACATTTCCCTAGGGGGATGGAATCGGCCACATTATTTTCCAGCAACTGCAGTGGAAAAATCTAATGACACCATGAGGGGAAAAGTTCAGCGGCCATGTGATTGACTATATAATGAAATTCTAAAATGTATCTAAAAATGTATCTAAATGTATCTTAAAAAGTATCTAAAAATGGTACTAACTTATACTGGTGTGTCTGAAGGTTATATGAGATACACACAGAGGGTGAGGAAAACTACTTTTAAAATCCAACCCACTTTCTAGTTGACTAATAACTAAGATGACTAACAGTTATGTATTTTCGCTAATGACTGTACTAATTAATATAATGTAGTATAATATAGTAATTATATATGGAATTACATGTATAGATATTATCCATAGTAATTACTTACCACATCACCATGGGATACTATTATTCTTATGTCCATTTTAAAGCAAAGGAAACTGAGAATTAATGCCTCACGCAAAGTCAGAATAGCCTGTGAGTGACTGACTGGGGATTCCAAGCCCATTTACTTCCAATCTTAACCACTGTGCTCCCTAATAAAAAATTCCCTTAGGTTATATATTAGTTAATGTAGCATTAAATGCTATAAAAGACAAACTCCCAAATCTTAGTGATTATCCTGAAGAGTTATCTCTCACGCATCTCAAATCCAATTGGCAGAGGTCCGTGTGAGAAGGGTCTGCTCCATGTGGACAGTCAAGGACCCAGGCAGGTGAAGGCTCTGACATTTTCAGCATCTTCTTTCAGAGCTGCCCCAAATGTTGAAGTCCAGTCAGCAGAAAGGGGAAGAGAAAGAGAGAAGGAAGCATTTTATGGATCAGGCCTGGAAATGCCAGGTATAAATTCTATCCTTATTCCATTTGCCGGCAATCCATTGTATGGCTGGGAAGTGGAATCCGGCTGAGTGTCTGGGAGGAAAGAAAAAGGACCTGATGAAGGGCTAGGCACACTCTGCTTCAGATTAGAACCCCCCATTTGAACAGAAGTGTTCTCAGGTGACAGCAAGCTCTGAGTCTGATGACTTTGGAATTCATCTGAAGGTCAAGTGAATTCCACAATATTTAGTTTTCGCTAGAATATTAGATCAGCCAGGATCCTGTTAGAACAGCAAATACTTTAGGGCTTTCAAATAATGAGAACTTCAAACAATGAATTTATAAAAGGACTAGAGAAACTAAATATGAACAGTGAGACTACCCAGATTTTAGAGATATGGAGAACCATCCCCAGGATGAGAAGGTCAATAGGATGAGATGTGTCGTCAGAGCCCCAAAGCTGGGACTTTCCAGTGGGAGATGCCCAGAAGGAGAGAGGAGCTAATGGGCAGGAAGTCGAGGTACAACTGTCATCAGAGACTTTACCAGAGAGAGAGAGAGAGACATGGGGGGGGGGGGAGAGAGAGAGATGGAAGGGAAGGACACACAGACAGAAATACCCTGGCTTCTCTTCTCCTCCTTGGCCCAAATCTTCCTTTAGTGTGGTCCCTTTAACTGAACTTATCAAGAAGCCAGTTGACAAGGTAGTCTGAGAACTGTACGTCCCTGCATTAGAGAGCAGATCAGGGAGAAGGCAGAGAATGAATCTAAGAGCAAACAGGTAAGTAGTCAGCAATAATATTTAATCCCCTCCAAATACACCCTTTAAACCAGAAAGCAGACAAAGGTACTGAAATTGTTTAGCTTATACCTATATAAATAAAGCAATATGAATACCTAGTTAACGAAGCAAAAATCTAATAAGACTGGGTTTTTTGGTCCCTGTGTCTCTGTTGTATCATACCTCAAAGCCATGGAGAAAATCAGATTCAGTCATTATCAGGGCAGATACTAAGCACAACTCTTTTTTAATAAATCAGAAACATAGAAAGCTCAACGAAAGGAAAAAAAACCTATTCAACATTCATTCACTTACATATTAAGTGCTGGGCTCTCTGCTATGAGCTCGGTCAGGTCTAACACATTGAGCACCACCTCTGTGCCATTCCTGGTGGCCCACGTTTTCTTTTGGTTGGTTGTCGTTGAGGTATAACTACATGGTATCCGCGCTTAAAAAACTTGTATGCTCCGCCTTTTTTTTTTAATTTTTTTTTAACGTTTATTTATTTTTGAGACAGAGAGAGACAGAGCATGAATGGCTCAGTCAGAAGAGCATGCAACTCTTGACCCCAGGGTTGTACATTTGAGCCCCGCGTTGGCTGTAGAGATTACTTAAATAAACTTAAAAAAGAAATCTCCAGTTCCTTTATCTCTTTTTTTCTCCAAATTTTTCAACTACCCCCTTTTCCCACATCTTTTCCTGTCATCCCAGAACCAATAGCCCAATACTCAACCCCTCTTTTATTACAGTGAATGCGTTGTTTCTTGGTTTTCCTATTCAATGTGTCTATCTTTCTAACTGGGGGGAGTCCCCATCGTGAGAATCTGCCATGAAGTAGAGACTCTTTCCACAGTGGAAGCTGAAGGGGCCAGATACTTCTCCCTTCCTCCTAGAAATAGAAGTTGGACATACAAGGGTTAGTCACTTGGTTGTTCCTGCATGAGGTCAACTCTTGACCACTGACGACAAATGGATAGCTTCGTACATATTTATGGCTGCAGAATCCAGACAAGGTGGGTCCAGAGGCAGGGGAAGGGTGTCCTGGTAGTAGTGGGCCACCTTGGCAACAGCGGTAGCCATTCCAGCAGGGAGCCCCGGTCATTCGTTCCCGTGTGAGCTGTCTGATCTCCCTTGAGTCCCACCTGTTTTTTCAGCCTGACTCTCTAACCTTCCCTTTCATCTATGAGCTATTCATTATATACTTAAGTTAATGTTTCCTTTCCGTTACTTTCAAGGGAATGACTGATGTATTCACCAACACTTCAACTCACATGTTCATTGTCATTCTTTTCATCTCTCGATAAACTCACGACTTGTGGTTATTGACTCTGCCCCCCATGTTTTGCTCCCACATTCTGGCTTTGGATCATGCCAGGAAAAAAGAAATCACTCTTCAGACTGGAACAAATTCATGATCTGAAACTTCAGTCCTAGTCCTTCCCAGAATACTTGTTCTTTATCCCATCCCCCAAAGCAGCTACTTAAATTCTTAGCCTCCTCTGGTTCCCCTCCATCATCTGCCTTCCTCATTCCCAAGTGCTTCCAATGAACAACTCAGTCATCTGATTCTCAGAGGAAGCAGAAACCATGATACATAAACCCAACTGAATAATCATTACATGAATGGTTTCAGCTAGCAATCAGTATATGACTGTCTTATGCTTCTCCTTTTCACCCTAAGATTATTTTCATAAAAACAATTCCAAATATTTACACAGACCACATTATTTTTTCTGCCTAGAGAATATGTCAATGTATATGTATTATATATGTATATTATATATACATATACACATATATATGCATATGTATATATATGTATGTATGTGTGTCCCATATTTTTTCTCTTTGGTAAAATAAACTTTTTTTCCCTCTCTATTTATTTTGTGCTATAAATGGAGAAGTTATATTTGTGCTTTTACTACTGATGGCCTTTCCTGTAAGTTTATTTCCTTAGGGTATATTTCCAAAATAGAATTAATGGGTGGAAGGGTATGAATAACTTAAAAAATTTTTTTAAATGTTTTTATTCATTTTTGAGAGACAGAGAGAGACAGAGCACAAGTGGGGGGGGGGGGTGGCCAGAGAGAGAGGGAGACACAGAATCTGAAGCAGGCTCCAGGCTCTGAGCTGTCAGCACAGAGCCCGACACGGGGCTCAAACTCACAAACCGTGAGATCATGACCTGAGCTGAAGTCGGATGCCTAACCAACTGAGCTACCCAGGCACCCTGGGTATGAATAACTTTTAAAGAGCCTGCTATATATTGGAAACTTATTCTCCAGAAAGAGGTAACTCTTCTGCAGTGAGAAAGCACATTTTGTTTCCTCACAGTGACCAAATAGCCCTAGCTCCATTGAACATGCTAATTTTTATTAATTTTTGCTACCTTATTTTATATTCCTTCTTTCTATTGGCTTGTAGACACTGTCCATGAGACAATGCACTGTCTCTTGTTCTGGATGACCTTCAATGCCTACTAAATGAACCCTACCTGTTGATTTTTGCATTGATGTGCTGGCTGTATCTGAATAGTAAAGCTTTTATCAGATGTTGTTGTCACATTTGTTTCTTCTATCCGGTTTGTTTTTTTCACTGTTCATTTCAGTATTTAGTATGCACACAAATTTTAGTCTGACTTCACGTATTTGATCATATGCATTGTATCCCTGGTCTTAGCCAATACTTCTTTTTTTTTTTTTAATTTTTTTTTCAACGTTTGTTTATTTTTGGGACAGAGAGAGACAGAGCATGAACGGGGGAGGGGCAGAGAGAGACGGAGACACAGAATCGGAAACAGGCTCCAGGCTCCGAGCCATCAGCCCAGAGCCTGACACGGGGCTCGAACTCACGGACCGCGAGATCGTGACCTGGCTGAAGTCGGATGCTTAACCGACTGCGCCACCCAGGCGCCCCTAGCCAATACTTCTTAAGCATCAAAGACTTAGCCCTCCTCCACAGCTGGATTAAATTTGGCATCCATTTTTCCAAGGGTTGTGGTTTTTTTTTTTTTTTTTTTGTCGTTAATAGATTCGTATTAAATATTTAACTCTTTGATCCATCTGAGGCTTACTTCAGTAAATAATCTGAAGCACAGCTCCAAATGAATATCTCTCCCTACTATCCTGCTTGCCTGACAGCATTTATTAAACAGATTTATATCCCCCATCATCATTTTTTAAAACTCTTGACAATGATTTTCAGTCCAATTATTTTTTTAGTAGGCTCTATGCCCAATGTGGGGCTTGAACTCACCCCAGATCAAGAGTCGTATGCTCAACTGACAGAGCCAGCCAGGTGCCCCTCAACCCAGTATTTCCCATTGCTTCATTTACAGGAGTGAATTATTGTAGGAAATTCAGACCTGAAAACCCTCTGAGAATCAGGAATGTGGGGATTCAAAAAACCAACTGATGGGCACATGGGGAGTTAGGGCTAAAAGGGATTTTCAAATTATTTGTTTCAATCCCTCCTTCCTAAGACAAATGAGGAAACTGAGGCATCAAAGAATTAAATATGATACAAATCACTCTGCTTCAGACTGTGGCAAAATATAGAGAATTAAAGCACATAAGCAGTAATTAAGGAGATGGATTTCAGATGAAAAATGCATACAAGCATTAAAAATACCACTGACAAAAAACATACAGCTAATGATACACATAAAATATATAGCTAATAATAATAACAAATATACAGCTAATAGAAATATACAACTAGTAATAACGGCAGCTTCTATTAATTGAAGATCTATTGTGTTCCAAGCACTATGCATCTCTCTCTCTTTTTTTAAGATTTTATTTTATCTTATTTTATTTTATTTTTGAGAGACAGAGAGAGAGAGAGCGGGGGAGGGGCAGAGAGAGAGGGAGAGAGAGAGAATCCCAAGCAGGCTCTGCTCTATCAGCACAGAGCCTGACACGGGGCTCAATCTCATGACCGTGAGATCATGACCTGGGTTGAAATCAACAGATGCTTAACCAACTGAGCCACCCAGGAGCCCCACTATGCATCTCTTTTAAGCCCTATGACAACACTTTACAGTATATATTATTATTCCCATTTAGACCCCTAGTAAATTGCCCACAGTCTGCCACCAAGTGGCCAGAGCCAGCTCCCTGTTCTATCTCTCTCACTTGAAAGCTTTTTCCCACTATACAACACTGCCTCCCAGCTACCCAATGTTATAACACTGGGCATGCCAAGTGCCCGCGAAATCAAAAAACAGCCTGCTGCTTAAGTCCATTTGAAACTGGTTAAAAGAGTTATCTCAATTAGTAAAATTGTGTGATTTGGGACAAATCAAGTGAACACGTTAGAACTCAATTTACTCAGATGAGGGCAGCCGTCCTCAGTAGGGGACAACAGACAAGATAAACTTTCACACGACTTCTAGTTTTAAAATTAATAGGATTTGAGGGGTGCCTGGGTGGCTCAGTCAGTTAAGCATCCAGCTTTGGCTCAGGTCATGATCTCTCAGTCCGTGAGTTCGAGCCCGGTGTCGGCTCTGAGCTGAAGGCCTAGAACCTGCTTCAGATTCTGTGTCTCCCTCTCTCTCTCTGCCCCTCCCTGCTTGTGCCCTGACTCTCTCTCTCTCTGTCTCTCTCAAAAATAAACATTAAAAAAATCAATAGGATTCTAATTTCTGTCATCTACTTTTCGTTCTTCCACACATAATGAAAATAGCATATGTTTTTAAAAGCAGCACAACCCATTTTTTACTCAACATGTGTTTCTAAAACCATTTTACGGCCAGTAAAACCCCTCATAGAAATTCAGTTGATGGTAGCCATGAAAGAAACGAAAGATAATAACTCAGGAAATGTTTTGCAATTTTTCAAACTAGTGTATAATGTTTAAAAAGGAATTTTTTAAGGATTATTTTCAATACAATAGTGGCATAAGATGATCTGGGAGAATAAATACTATATTTAAGGTTAAAATGATAATAATCACAAATAAGGGCTTATTCGGTGAGTTAACAAAGGAACAAATTTAAATATATTGTAGTGGCTGGGTCAAAAGAATTGATTTATTAATCCTAAGCTACTGATGTTACAACTTCAACTATATTTTTAGTAATTAATGACTAAATGGTAATTTTTGTTCAGATCCTTTTTATAAACTGTAGCGTAGTGCATATATTAAATGGAGGCATAAGGTAAATATTTGAGCAAACCATAGTAGTCCCCACAAGATTTTAGATCTAAATATACTTTCCTTCTTTGAATAGAAATAGAATTCTGAAATATTTGCAAGAATATATAAGCTATTGCCAAGGACAAGAAACCCAGTCTTTCCCACCTACTGGTGTTATCACAGGCCACGGAAGGCATCTCAGGGTAAGCATTTCTGTGGCTGTATCTTAGATCTTCCAATAAAGGACTCTAAGGAATTTCATATACTGATAAGAAATAGAAATTAGAATATAAAGGAAATGATTTAAAAAACTAAGCCAAGCCATATTATTAAACAAAAAATAGAAAAAATGCTTCCCTAGAGATTTCTAAAAATAAAATACTTCAGGCTGGCTAAGAATAGGTGTGAAAGACCTCACAAAGTACCTCTTAGTCATGGAATTCTATGAGCTCTGGTATTTTTAAGTCTACGTTTGCAGTGAAAAAACTTTCACAACGTTGGATGTATTGCCGGAAGAGGGCACCCTTTCCCACAAAACCAAGGTCCGTTTGCTCAACTAACAGGTAAACCAACCTGTGGAGTAAAGCACTAAATTAACTTCCGAGTTATCGGTAACAATGCTTTTTCAAAAATTATATTGCTAGTAATAAGTGTGGATGTATATGTATGTGTGTATGAATAATTAATAATAATAAGCTATTAATAATTATTTTGACTATATCTTGTCTAACCTTGGATAAACTTTCTTAGTTTAAGTTTGTCAATAGACAAGATCCTGGAAGGTTGATATTTTCCAGACCACATCTTAAACTACCATGCCTTGACCAAGGCCATGTATATATGTATATGTACATGTGTATGTATATGTATATGTATATGTATATGTATATGTAATTTAAAGTGTGAGAAGGAAAGGAACTTCTGCATACCTGGCATGAGAACTCAGGAAATAGAAAAATTCCATTAACTTGGAAGTTCCTTCTGCTTTTCTCTGCTTCTCTCTTCTTCATCCTTCCCCATCCCTATGGGAGCTGCTATTTTAAATTATATGTTAATAATTTCCTTGACTTCCTTTATAGTTTTATCACCTACGTATTGCTTAATTTTGCCCCCTCCCCCCCTTTTTTTTTGCCCTTAATGTAACTATCTTACTGCATGAATTATTTTGTGATGTGCTTTTTTTGATCAATATTCAATGTTTGGGATCTATCTGTACTGATACCTGTAACTGTATTTCATGCATTTTTGGCGCTTTGTAGAGTTCCAGCCTATGACTATATCACAAACTATTGTTCATTGTCTATGCTTCTTTGGTCCACTTTTTATTTAGTTACTATTACAGGTGACACTGCTGGAAACTTAGCAAGAGCCTCTCACTACAGATGTACAACACTTCATCTAGGAAATTCCGCTGCCTGTTTTTGTATGGGCCCATTAAGGTGGGAATCATTTTTACATTTTAAATAGTTGAAAAAAGAAAGAAAGAGGAAAATATTTTGTGATAGGTGAAAACAATATGAAATTCAAATCTCACTGTCTACAAATAAAGTTTTACTGGAACATGAACACACCCATTCAGTTCCATGTTGTCTATGGCTGCTTTCCAACTACAGCAGCAGAGGTGAGTAGCTGTGATATCTTGAATATTAGCTACTGAGCACCTGGCATGAGTATAGTCCAAACTGAGATATCTTGGCCCACAAAACCCAAAATATTTACTATCTGGGTCTTCACAGAAGAAGTTGGCAGACCTTTGCTGTAGATTATATTCCTAAACTGGAAGTGCTACAGCATAGAGTATGTACATTTTCAATGACACTTGAATTTTCCAAGGTAGCTCTACAATATACCAATTTATATTCCCATTGCCAGTGCATGAACATTCTCAAGGTTCTCATAATGGGGACAGGAAAACTAGATATGCTATGGAGATACAGAAGCTACGGTTCTGTGCATATATGAGTTGTGGTACTCATTTGCAACACTTTTTAAAATTCTAAGCTGTTGCAATAAGCTATGAATAATTATTTTGCCTATATCTTGTCTAACCTTGGATAAACTTTCTTAGTTTGTCAGTAGACAAGACCCTGGAAGGTTGATATTTTCTAGACCACATCTTAAACTACCATGCCTTGACCAAGGCCATGCATGCCCTGGGACTCCCAGCTCCTTCATCTAGAGAGATTGCATCTAGCTAAGACCATTCATGGGCCTCCTATAAAACCAGAATGGTACAACACGAATGGAATGTAACTGGCCCAAATGCCATGTGCATGTGCGTTTATCCTTCAATCTTCTGCTTGTGAGATCTAGAATAAGCTACAGAGTGCTCAGGTCCAAGCCGTCCTCATCATAACTAATGTGTCTTATGTAGCAAATATGTTAACACACAGCTACTGAGCACTGGAAATGAGTCTAATCCAAACTGACATGTAATCCAGTGTAATATACTCATCAGATTTCAAAGAGTTAATATAATAAAAAGAATGTAAAATCTTTGTTGTTTTTAGGTGCTAAACTTGGGTAATTCGCTATCCAGCAATAGAAAAGTAATACAGTAGGGGGAAAAAAAAGAAGAAAATGAGATATTTCAAGATACTCAAGTTATTTTATTAATTTTCTCTTAATATTTGTATTATTTTAATTTGCTTGGCCAACACTGAATTTTTTAATAGATATTAAGCATGCAATACAACTATCTTCAGACATTTTTAAATGGATTGTTTTAATTTTGGCAATGGATGGTGCTGGTAGCAGATGATAATAGGGAAGTATTTAATACCATAGAATCATACATTTAAAAATGGTTAAAATGGAAAATAAAATTATATTATATATATTTTTTAAATAAAATATATTTTATTTATATATACTATATTATATTATGTGATATATATTTTACCACAACAAAAAAGAGTTGTTTTAAAAAAAAAAAAAAAAAGCTTTTTTTAAATAATTACTTTCACTTTCAGAGAAGAGTCTTATAAGGTTGCCAAAAAGAAATAGATAACCATTAATGCAAGAAAAAGAATTTAGTTTTGGGGCGCCTCGGTGGCGCAGTCGGTTAAGCGTCCGACTTCAGCCAGGTCACGATCTCACGGTCCGTGAGTTCGAGCCCCGTCAGGCTCTGGGCTGATGGCTCGGAGCCTGGAGCCTGCTTCCGATTCTGTGTCTCCCTCTCTCTCCGCCCCTCCCCCGTTCATGCTCTGTCTCTGTCTGTCCCATAAATAAATAAAAACGTTGAAAAAAAAATTAAAAAAGAATTTAGTTTTACTGTGACCGGAAGTCTTTGTGGCTTCAAAGATGGCTGCAAGGGGGCACGGGCTGGCTCAGTGGGTAGAGCACACGACTCTTGATCTGGGGGTTATAAATTTGGGCTCCACCGTGGGCAGAGATTACTTGAAAATAAAATCTTTAAAAGTATTTAAAAAAAAAAGACACAAACTATCTCCAAGGTCTGAATAACAAGTGTGCTTGTGCATGAGAATAGATATCACCTGTAATAATGTGACATTCCAGAAGAAAAATCCCTCACAAAGTGCCATCCATTGACGTTCTTTAAGGAAAAATGAACATTTTAAAACAGGATACTGAAAAAGATACTAGATATGAAGCCCACATTAACACAAGCTTCAGATATAGGAATTATTGTTGAGAACACAATATCTCAAGTTTGAGAAAGGGCAGGATTTGTGGGTGTGGCCAATGCCCAACTCTCAGCTATTGTTCTGGATACAGTCTAGCTAGGCCTGTGTTCCCCAGGCCTTGCTGGCCACCAGAATCAGAACTTTGACTTCTTGAAATGCTAATTTCTTTTTTTTTTTAACGTTCATTTATTTTTGAGACAGAGAGAGACAGAGCGTGAACGAGGGAGGGGCAGAGAGAGAGGGAGACACGGAATCGGAAGCAGGCTCCAGGCTCTGAGCCATCAGCCCAGAGCCCGACTTGGGGCTCGAACTCACAGACCATGAGATCGTGACCTGAGCTGAAGTCGGATGCTTAACCGACTGAGCCACCCAGGCGCCCCTTGAAATGCTAATTTCTAAGTCCCATGCCATAAAACCCAATGGTCTAACTATAGTTCAGGTTTGGAGTGTTTGTGACTGTTCAGGTGTGTGAGTGTAAATCCATGAGAAAGAAAGAATTTTTTTTAACTTTTTTTTTTTTTTTTTGAGACAGAGAGAGACAGAGCGTGAACGGGGGAGGGGCAGAGAGAGAGGGAGACACAGAATCGGAAGCAGGCTCCAGGCTCTGAGCCATCAGCCCAGAGCCCAACGTGGGGCTCGAACTCACGGACCGCGAGATCGCGACCTGAGCTGAAGTCAGCCACTTAACCGACTGAGCCACCCAGGCGCCCCAAGAAAGAATTTTTTTTTTAAGTTTATTTATTTTGAGAGAGAGAGAGAGAGAGAGAGAAAGGGTGAGAGAATCACAAGCAGGCTCCACACTGTCAGCACAGAGCCCTATGTGAGGCTCGAACTCACAAACCGGGAGATCATGACCTGAGCCAAGTCAGAGGCTTAACCACTTAACCAACTGAGCCACCCAGGTTCCCCAAAGGAGCTTTTTTTAAGGTCCCCAGGTAATTTTGGTTTGGGAATCACTGAACTAAGAGGCCAATCACTTCTTTTTGTCAGTTGGACATCTCAAACAAATATCTGCAACTTGCACGTCCTTTATTCTAGTGGTAACTTCTGGACTTCCCTTCTTTCCTCTCCGTGGCATTTAGGAAAACTGACCATTCCCCTCCAGAAGCACTTATCTCACTCACCTCCTGGGACACCACACTCTCTGGTGTTCTGGCTGTGACTCCCCAGCCACCCCGGAAGAGGGGGGGGGGCGGCAGAGCTTAGTCCTTGAAAGAAAACCAAGTGGGTCAAATTCACATACAGCCTATTTGGCTTTACCTCAAAGCTTCTTCAATAGAGATTTGTTGGTTTATTTAATACTTTTAATTTATTTTTTTAAGTAGGCTCCACACCCACTGTGGGGCTTGAACTCACGACCCTGAGATCAAGACTTGCATGCTCTACTAACTGAGCCAGCCAGGTGCCCCCAATATTTTTTATTAAATAAAGTTACTATGTCTATAAAGAGTTATACATAATTCTAAAAGGGCTGTTATGAAAAGCAGCAGCCTTTACCACCACACCATTTCCAAAACACAAGTTCATTTAACTCTTTTTAACTGGTTATTTGTATTTTCTTCAATAATTCTAAATAGCATGCTAATAGAAATAAGCGTTGATTTTTTTTTTTTACTTTAAACATTATTTACTTATTTCCCACCATAGGAGATGATGATTTTACATTTTCTAACACATACACTCTCTCTCTCTCTCTCTCTCTCTCTCTCTCTCTCTCTCCTCAGTATCTCACCCTTCCAAGGTGTTATAAGTTTGGTTAGATCAATATTCAGAGTTTACATTTTATGGCCATGTAACATGTAAACACTATTGACAGCTAATTCATGGATTATTAATTTTTCTTTCCTGTGCCACTTATCTCTTGAGAGTTTTAGATGCTTTAAAAAATTTTGTTTAAATTTCTAATACTTATCACTAATTTATCCCCAATCTTGTCTCCATTTGAGTAAATTTCCCGGCACGTCCAAATACGTCAGGCACTTTATCACTTTCCATTTTTTTAAAGACTTAATTTTTCAGAGCAGTTTTAGATTTACAACAAAATTGAGGTGGGGGGTGGTACAGGGATTCCCAATGTAGCCCCAGCCCCATATATCTTCAGTCTTTTGAAACCATATCTCTTGCTGCCTTCTGACCCGCACTAGTCTTCATGGACTGACATCCGGGCCAGCTGCACAGAGGTCGCTCAGATGGCTTCCTTCAATATCACCTTAGGGATACCTTTCATCTTATTCTTGCAGACACCTGGTCCTCAGATCTCATGTCTTCCTCTCATTTGGTTCACTCCCTCATTTGGGCAGAGTGTTCTGGAACTTCACTATCCCGTGTTTTAATGCAGGTCTTTCCAGGTGTACTTTGTCAGGTACTCAGTGGGCCATTCATTCTAGAACCTCATGTTTGGGAAATTTTCTTGAGTTATTTTTTTGATGATTTCCTTCCCTCCATGTTTTCTGCTCTCCTTTTCTGGAATTCCTAAAATACTCTAATTTCTTTACATGTTCCCCCTTTGTGTATTTTGGTCTACTTTTTGGGAGAGTTCCTTAACTTTTTCTTTCAACCATTCTTTAGGACTTTTTATTTCTATTATTATGCTTTTAATTTCCATGATTTTAATTTCCACAATTTTCTATTCTCTAAATCCCCTTTTGTTTTTTAATCATCATGTTATTACTTAATAAATTTTCGTTACTTTTTCAAGATACTAATTTTCCCCCACATTTTCTTTCTCACAAATAATCTCACAAATATAGGTTATTTCCTTTCTCTTGTTTTATTTTGTCTCTGTCTCTCAAATTGGAGGATGCTTAAAATCTGGTGATTCTCAGCTATCTTCTCATACTTAGGAGTAGAGCACATGGGCACCTGGCTGGCTTAGTTGGTGGAGGCGTGCAACTCTTGATCTTGGGGTTGTGAGTTTGAGCCCTATGTTGGGTGTTGATATTGCTTCATGATAAAACCTTATAAAATAATAATAATTTTGAAAAAAAAAAAGAGTAAAGCACAAAAGAGCTGGTTGGAAGTCTGATGTACTACATGGCTTCAGGGTAAGATGACTTAGCTGCCCATTCCATTGGGCTTCCTTCTCCTTGGACTGGTTATATTCTCCAGATAAATCTCCAACCTCTACCCCATTCTGGTAAGATGGATTGTCAAGAAACCTGGGGCGGTATCAATATTCAGCATATACATTTTTACTTATTCTTCCTATTTTCACTTTGGTAACCTGATCCTAACCCATATCAGGGATTCCTCAGTCAAGAGACCCTCAATTTAAACATCAGAGTATGAACCTGCTGTCCTCTGCTGGTGTGTGTGTCAAAGGAACACTTGCCACTGCCATGAAGGGCAAGAAGTCTAGAGATCTAACTGCTTCTTTTTTATAATTTCTAAAATGAAAATTTTTTTTAGTGAAAGAGAGAGCGTGAGTGGGGGAGAGGGACAGAAGGCGAGACAGAATCTTAAGCAGGCTCCATGTGCATCATGGAGCCCAAGGTGAGGCTCGATCTCACGAACCTAGGATCATGACCTGAGCCAAAATCCAGTCGGATGCTCAACCAACTGAGCCACCCAGGTGCCCAAGATCTAACTGCTTCTTAAATACACTTTCAACTGATCTTTCTGTTCTTAGCCCCATCTTTACTTCCAGAAGCATCTTTGTCTACCAATTCCTGAGTCTTTTGGGGTTCTGCCTTTGAACTGGATTGTTCCTGGCTTTCTGCACCAGTTGAGGATTCAGTGCTCTTAAGGCTGCTAAGTCAGTTACTTTCTTCCAATGGCTTCCCAGCCTCCAAAATTTGTTGCTGTCTCCCACCTCTTCCCATTCTCTTTGTCCGTGTGGGTTTATATCTTCTTAAAATGTCCCTTTCTTTGCATCCTAGTATGGCTTTAGAAGAAGAAGGAGCTACATAGCCAACCTGCTATTTTTGGTGCAAAGTCTCAATCCAGGTCTTACTATTAATAAAACTTATATCTTAATGCTTATCTATGGGATTGATCCTGTGGTTTCAGGTTGTTTACCTTTCTGTTTTTCTTGTTCATCATAACAGTTCCTGCATCTAGCCTTCTGTGTATTAGATTTGTACCACCAATGTCGGAGAAAACTAAACCAGTCAATGTTTTAGCACATTCTTGTGAGACACAATAATGTTTTAAAACGTAGTTTTAAAGCCGAGTGTGGAGCTTTTCCTGCATTACTAAAACAATTATAAAAAATTATACACACATACATGCGTACGTAACACGTAAGTGAATGCTAAGACATAAAGCTGAGCGATGGAACATTTGACATTTGGAAATGATAAAATTCACTGAAAACCTTTAGTTATTTAGATGTCCAACTATATAATTATCTAAGCCTTTAATTTGAGAAGGAGCCTGTCTAGAGCAAATTACAGTTGTCAAGCCACATTTTAATAAGATTTCATCAAGTCAAAGTAGGACATAGCATTTTTCAGAATGTGATCATTACCAGTATTCAAGAACTGTGGAAAAAAATTCATTCGTGCTTTTTTGCATAAGCTATTTATCTGTGTGCTAGTCAGAGGACATTTTGAAAAGCCAAACATGAAAAATTTAATAGCAAAACTTTTCAGTTATTTAAGGCACATGGTGCCTGGAGTTGGCTGAGAAACAATTGGGGTTTTTGCCATTGAGAGGAGGCTGAAAGCCCTGATTGTCCCTCATCAAGCAGGTGATCCAGGGGGAAAGGTCATATGATCTGGGGACCTTTACTGAATTGTTTTATCTTCATAGGCTACAGGAAAACTTAGGCTGACTTAAAACCCAAACATTCCCTTATTTCAGTCCTCTTCAGAGCAGGTAAAGGTCACTCTGGGATGGCTCAGTCAGCTTTGCTGTGATAAGGAATGGTCCCCTAAACCCCTTGTGGTTCACAGTAGCAAATGTGTCTCTCTTGGCCACATTACACGGTAGTGGCCCTGGGTCAAAGCCAGACTGCTTCAGCCAGACTGAACAGCAGCACCATCTGGGACACGTGGCTCAGTGGCAGAGGGAAAGAGAACCGCCTGAAAGATGTGGCACCTGTTAAAACGTTTTTCAAATGGCACCCATGTCTCATGTGCCCACATTCCACAGAGCAAAGCAAGTCACACGGCCAAGCCCAACACAGTGATGAGGAGGGGAAGTTTCTCCTCCAGCAGGAAGTCCCTGCATGTTGTATGGTAAGGGGTGGATATAGATCTACAGTAGAACCTTGGTTCGCGAGCATAATTCATTCCGGAAACATGCTTGTGATGCAAAGCACTTACGTATCAAGGCAACCAACGTCATGATCAGCGTCAGCGATCATGTGATGTTCAGCGTCATGTCCTACTCCCGTATTGCAAGGCATCTCTCGTTTGTCAAGTTAAAATGTATTAGAAATGTTTGCTCGTCTTGGAACGCTCACAGAACAAGTTACTCTCAATCCAAGGTTATGAAAATAGTATAATCTCTACAGGTAGAAAAGACAAAGTGAGAGAGAGAGAGAAAATGAGAGAGCAAGAGCAGGAGAGAGTGAGGTAGCTTAACTGATTTAAGAAAGAAAAGAGGATTTGAGAAAAGTTGAACAGTGATTAGTATAGGAAACTTTACAGGTTGAAAAATGGTTTGTTTTTTACTTCAAAACAGTGGTACCTTAAGGAATTTAAGGTTGGATTATCCACCTTAAATAATGATTTGTCGGTTGTCCTTGCAACATAATTTATCGGAGACCAGTATTTCTTTTAACAGTACGCTCTTGGGACTCCTTTCTAACGCTATCCGTTCAAGAAGTACAAACTAAATTCCACTTTAATGCAGGTAGAATTAACAGACTGAGTTGAGAAAATTGTAGATCAAAATGATTTGGGTAAAAAAGCAAAACACAATGTATCAGCCGGCTTCATTCGGAGCACAGCCATTTACCCAGTGGCTACCCAAACAGAAACTGTGGGTCCTCCGGGTCCTGGCTTAAAAAGCGAGGCTCAATATTCAGTTGACAAAACAGTAATGTCTCAGAAACACCAGGAATTATGTGGTGCTCAGGAAAAAAAGAAAAAAGAAAACAAAATTTCCCTTCCTAGTAAGTCTCTTAGATTCAACACTTTGTAGGGGGATGGATACATTTTTTAGTCTCAGGCTTAGTCCCAAGCTGAGTGTACTAGCACTTTAGCGTTAGTGTTTAGAGGGTGTTGAGCTTTTATTTTTTTAATTTTTTAAGGTTTATTTATTTTTGAGAGACAGAGAGAGACAGACCATGAGCAGGGGAGGGGCAGAGAGAGAGGGAGACACAGAATCCAAACCAGGCTCCCCTGACAGGGGGCTCAAATTCATGAACCGCAAGATCATGACCTGAGCTGAAGTCGGATGCTTAACTGATTGAGCCACCCAGGTGCCCTGAGTTTTTAAACACAAACCTCTTAAGAGAGTTTTACCCTCACAGACTCTGACAATGTGGTCAGGGCATCTCTGCATCTGACCAAGGCAGGAACCAAGACATGCAGCAGTTCAGTGACAGCACTTTCCTGAGTCTGCTGGCTCATCAATGCCTGGCCAAATAGCCCAATACCTCAGGCCAAAGGACACGGCGATGCTTAACTGGTCACCCAAGTTCTAATGAGAATGAACCACTCTTTCCCTGAGATCTATCTCGTTGTGACAGGTTGGAGGTGAAGGGTAGAGGGCGGTGTGCTAGACTGGGCACCACTGAGAAGGAAAAAGAGATGTGATAATTTTTAAAGCAGAAGCTGGGGTGAGGGAACACAAACCAGGCCTGCTGTTCAATTTCTAATGATCAGAAGGCCCAGTGGGAATTCACTGGGTACACTGATAAAGTCTATTGACGGATTATTATTCATTCTCTCGTCAACCTTGAAGTTGGGGCACTAGGGAATAGTGACAAGCATTTCATTTTCTTGCTTAAATTCAGAAATGCTGGCTCATTTTAGAGAAAAGGCTTGTATGGGAGTTAACTTGTATTATTACTATAATCCATCTTTTTTCTTTCTTCACGAATATAAGGGAACCCAATGATTCATTCTTCAACACATACTTATTGAACATCTATTATGAACCAAACACTGTCCTAAGTGCTGGGGACTCAGACAAATAAGAATTTAATTATAGCAGAGTAGAAAGACAACATTAAAATCAAATGTATAATATCATGGCAGCTACCGAAAAACACTTTGAAGAAAAATAAAGTAGGATAAGAGTGGGGGAGATCCATTTTGGGAGAGGCAACGGTGTGCTGGTAACAGCTCTCACCACTTTCATCAGAGCTGACTATTAAAGTTTTAGGAATTTTGCTGGTCAGATGTTAAAAACAGCTATTATATAAATTAAATTGTGCAACCTTATAAGTAAAAATACGTTATAATAAAAGCAAAGGTAATAAATACTCAACACTCACCATTTATATTTATTTTTCTACTTGTTACTATCATCTATGCTCTTTATTTACATCTATTATATCTGTGTGTTGGAAATTTTCTTCCCAACTCTGTGTTTAGTGATGTCACGGTAGCTTGAAATCAGCCATGGCGGGTATAATTACACCATGGAAATGGGCAAATAATACTAACCACGGTTTTTTCCTTTCTTTCTTTCTTTCTTTCTTTCTTTCTTTCTTTCTTTCTTTCTTT
>NW_024412376.1:137089500-137094735 GCF_014898765.1 Herpailurus yagouaroundi | reverse complement strand
TTTCTTTCTTTCTTTCTTTCTTTCTTTCTTTCTTTCTTTCTTTCTTTTTCTTTCTTTCTTTTTCTTTCTCTTTCTTTCTTTCTTTCTTTCTTTCTTTCTTTCTTTCTTTCTTCTTTTTTTATTTCAGAGAGCCAGTTAAACATTTACCAGCACTTTACAGAGAAGAGTCCTTCCGATAAGGTCATATTTGAGTAGAAGCCCGAATTAGATGTGGGCATTGTCATCAGGATATCTGGGGGAGAATAATACATGGTCAAGTATCAGCACAGAGAACAGCCAGCATGGCTGTTGATTGCAGTCAGTGAGAAATGTGGCAGGAAATGAGGACAGGGACAGATTAAGTAGACCTTTGAAGCCCGTGGTAAAAGATACTTTTTATGATAAGTACATTATGAGGCCATGGAAGGATTGAAAATAGGAGAGGCACACGTGCTGATGTCTATCACAAAGGAGCATTCTATTGTATGGAGGAGACTAGACTGTTTTATTAAGTGATATGTTCTAAATTTCAAGTGAATGCTGTCTGAGAATTACTCCTTGCTTGTTGCAAATCTCCCAGAACCGTTGATATTTGCGATCATGCTAACATTCAATCACAGGCAACATAGAGCATCTGGAAGTGACTATGAAGGCTCATTCCTATCCACACTCCTTCCTGGGCACACGGGTAGTCAACACATCCCAACACTCTTGCAATTAAGTGGGTTCATATGATGCGTTTTAGCTCATGAAACGTTGAGTCGAAGTGATGTGTCACTACCAGGCAGAAGCATTTAAAAGCCATTGTGTGGCCGCTACACTTTTCTCTTGTCTTCCATGGTAACTGCAGAGGCCACATATTGAGATGAAGGAAACCACAAGATGAAATCATCCTGATCCCTGAGGGACTGGGTGGCATATACCAGCCACCAACTTACTCTGGACATGTAACACGAGCAAGAAAAAAAAAAAAAATCATTGTATCTTTGTTTCACAAAGCCCTGAGATTTAGGGATTAATTTATTCCTTCAGCCTGACCTAGCCTATTGTGACTAATACAGAATTTCAAGCTCGCAGTATTTTGAATAATAGCTGACACTTGTTGAATGCTTACCCTATGCAAGGCACTACAGTAAGCATTTTATATGTATTTCCTCATTTAAGACCCACATCCCCCCAGTGAGGTGGACACTATTACTGCTTCGTTTTACAAATAAGGAAATTGAGGCCAAGAGAGGTTAAGTGGTTTGCCCAGTGTTCCCCCAGAGAACCAAGATTCAGCCCTGACTCTGGTGCCTTCCCTTTTCCTACATGAGGAAAGAACACATGGCCTTCTGACTTCATCCATTTCTTCACCCACTTACCAGGCACCTACAGTGGTAGCCTCCTAGTAGGCAAAGATAAATAAAACACCTCTAGGAGCTCACAGTCTAGTGAGGGAGACATTTTGAAGAGCAGATTATAAAGAAGTGAATTTACAGGAAATACAGGTGACAGAGGAAGGTGCTGAGAGACTCCAGTCAGCAAAACCGAGATTGTGCAAAACCCTACAGGACAAATAACCCAGTTTATTCAACAAATAAATTGCAAGGAAATAGAGGCAGAACGTATAGATTAAAAGAGATAACAAAAGACTTACCAACCAATGGCAAGATTATCTGGCTCCGGATTCAAGCAAACTGTTAGCAAACAAACAAAAAGTGAAGGTACTTACTAGATACTTGAAAACTTGAATACTAAGTGCACATTTAATGATATCAAGACATTTTTAACTTTAAAAAGTTTGGGTGAGATAATGGTTTCGAGGTTATTTTTAATGTGTCCTTACCTTTTAGAGATACATGCTAAAATAGTTATAGATGAAATGATATGATGTCTAGAATATCCTTCAACATATATAGGAGCGGGGAGTGGATAGACTGGCCATGGATGATCATTGTTGGCCTGGTGACAGTTACATGGGGGTCAATTTTAGTAAATATTTTAAACTTTCCAAAATAGAAAGTTTTAGAATAACTGTTCCTGGGTTGGATACAAAGGAACTGTCAGTTTTAGAATCACTGACAAGGTGTTTGGGGAAGTTGGGAAAGCTTCCAAGGAAAACAGGACATCCACGTGTGAAATAGCTCTTAGGCAGCAGCAGAACACGCACAAACAAATCAAATTATTTTAAGCATCACCCAACATTATCAATGCCAGAGATGGTTAATATTTATTTTCCAACCACAGCTGGCTGCTAGCACAAGGAAACAGGTTACCAGAGTTCATGAAACTTCCTTCCATGGACATGTGCAGAAATGAGCTGAGGGAACAGGAGATTAAACAGTGGATTAGAAAGTCAGGAGACTGGGCAGTGAATCGTGGCTCTGTCACTGACCAGCTGCGTGTCTTGGAGAAGGATGCTTACATTTTGGGTCTCTGTTCCCTCGTCTGCAAAACAAGGAGGCTCGAACTGTTCCTGCTCCAATTATTCTAACAAATGTTATTTGGGGTCCTGTGTGGGAATCACCTGCCCCAGGTCACAGCAGCATCATTATCAGAACTGGAGAGACTTCCAGTTTGGGCATCTCAGTTACAGGAGACTCTGGGGAAGTCCCTTGCACATAGAGATCCCCTGAAGCAACCATCTGGAAGAGTTCTGGCATAGGAGAAGGAAACAAAGGGCAAGTGAGACTGCCTGGTCTCTGATTCTCTGGGTCCTGCAATTTCTGTCCTAGCATGATTGGAAAGAAGGTCGGTCTGGGGGAGAGAATGAAACAACCCCAAGCAGGGCAATGTACAGACAACCTGACAGATGGGACACTCTGTCTGCCCATCCTTCTTCACTGTCATTTGCCTATGCTCCAGTCTCTCAGGCCTTTTGGTTCAGGAGAAGGACCACACTCCCAGGGTCTATCTGAAAAGCATTTTCCAGACCGCCTCCTGCAACATTAACCGTGTCCTTCCCTCATGTCTCCACATGTGTGTAGGGAAGACTCCCAGAGCAGGACAGCCCCCTAATGAGCATCCTTCTGGAATTTCTTTGTTTCCATCCCAACAATTGCATCAGTCTGTAATTATGTAGAAACTGGTACAATTATATGATTAATCTGTCTCTATAAACAGATATCATAAATCCTGGATATTTGTTTTCTTTTTAAAATTGAAATAGAACCTATAGAAAATGTACAATTCATAAGGTCAGCCCAGTGAATTATTACAAAAGGAACACATGTGGGCACCCACTATATGGGTCAATAAAACAGTCTGGACATCCCAGAAGGTACTCTCCTCCTTTCTAAAGTCACCACTTCCCCTGACATCCATTGATTAACCTTGCCTCCTTTTTAAAGTTTTTAATTATTAAGATTTTTTTTTTAATTTTTTTTCAACGTTTATTTATTTTTGGGACAGAGAGAGACAGAGCATGAACGGGGGAGGGGCAGAGAGAGAGGGAGACACAGAATCGGAAACAGGCTCCAGGCTCCGAGCCATCAGCCCAGAGCCTGACGCGGAGCTCGAACTCACGGACCGCGAGATCGTGACCTGGCTGAAGTCGGACGCTTAACCGACTGCGCCACCCAGGCGCCCCTTATTAAGATTTTTTTAAATTGAGATATGTGGGGCATTTGGGTGGCTCAGTCGGTTGGTCATCCGACTTCGGCTCAGGTCATAATCTCACTGTCGGTGAGTTCGAGCCCCGCGGTGGGCTCAGTGCTGACAGCTCGGAACCAGGAGCTTGCTTCAGATTCTGTGGCTCCCTCTCTCTCTGCCTCTCTCCTGCTCACATTCTGTCTCTCTCAAAAGTAAATAAACATTAAAAAAAAACTTTCTAAAAAACTTTATAAAAATTGAAATATGTACCATGAGTTTGTGTGCAGTGAAATTTACCTTTTAGAGTATGCAATCCTATGAGTTTTCATAAACAGAGCTGTGTTTATCACAACCTCAATCAAGATACAGAACAGTTCCCTCACCCCCAAATTCCCTTGTATCCTTTGTAGTCAACCCCTCTCCCTATCCCCAGTTCTTGTAACCAACTGATCTTTTTTCTTTCCCTGTAGTTTTACCTATCCTACCATGGCATATACATGGAATGGTCCAGTATTTGGAGGGATGGGGGTGGGGGACGGGTGGGGGGAGGTGGGAGGGAAGGCCTGGCTTCTTTCAACCTAATATTTGTAAGATTTGTTCATAATGTGTATAACAGTTGTTCATTTTCATTGCTGTATGAATCATAATTTAGTTACATTATTGAGTGAACATACCACAGTATTATCCAATGTATTGTTGATGGACATAAAATTGTTTCTAATTTGGGGCTATCAGAGATGATGCTGCTAGAAACGTTCTTGCACATGCCTTTTCATGCTCACTCTATGCATCTTCTTCATGGTTTAGTGATCCCAAAGTAATGAAGATGTTCTCCTACCTTAGTTTCTAGAATTTTCATTTTACTTTTCACACTTAGACCTACAACTGACCTGGAATGCGTAGTATTTGTATGTGATACGAAGCAGGGGCTCAAGTTTCTTTTCCTTTTTGCTACCTAGATATCCAGTTGACCACCACCATTAATTAAATAAATAAATAAATAAATAAATAAATAAATAAATAAAAAGTCCTTTCACCTTGCTCTACAGTGTCACCTCTGAAATAAGCTGTGTATACATGTGTAATTTTGTTTCTGGACTCCCCATTCTGTTCCACCGTCTAGTCATGTTAATCCTCCCGCTGTGTTCTTCTTTTTCCAAAATTTTCTCATTTATTTGTGACCCTCAGCATTTCTACATAACTTTTATGCTCCTATCTGAGTTTACTCATCCTTGGTCCCAGCACTGACAAGGTGCCTGCGCACACTAGGAACTCATTGAATAGCTGTTGCGTGAATGGAGGTGACCTCGGGAACTTTCAGGATGATGATAAAGACTTTCTCGCATGCCTGGTCTCAGCAACGCCCTCCCCACCCCCACTACCCCGGGCACCCCCCCCCCCCCCCTCCACTACGCTGGCCCCCTCCCAGACCACCCACTCATCCGGCCCAGCTCCTCCTCCCCCACCCCCTCCCCACTCCCCGTCCACGCAGAGGCACTCGGCTAAACTGCTAGGAGACTGAGTTCATCACTTTCCTCCAAAACACACCCTTCCCGGCAGCGCGTTCTCCCAGTCCCGCCTCCGCCTCTCCCGGCCCCTCCTCCGCTTCTCTCGGCCCCGCCTTCGCCTCTCCCGGCCCGCCTCCGCCTGGCCTGGCCCCTCCTCCGCCTCTCCCGGCCCCGC
>NW_024412376.1:137042311-137089490 GCF_014898765.1 Herpailurus yagouaroundi | reverse complement strand
CCCGCCTCCGCCTGGCCTGGCCCCTCCTCCGCCTCTCCCGGCCCCGCCTCCGCCTCTCCCCGCCCCGCCTCCGCGTCTCCCGGCCCCTCCTGGGCCTCTCCCTGACAGGCCGGAAGGGCAGTCCTTCCCCACTGGGCCGCTGGCAGCGCCTGGAAGGCAGCGGCGGCGGCTCCGGGAGGCTGCGGTCTCGGCATGGACACCCGGCTGGACCAGGAGACTGCGCGGTGGCTGCGATGGGACAAGGTGAGGGACGACAGGGTGTGGGAGCGTCGGATGGAGAAGTGGGGTTCCTCTGCACGCCCCAGGAGCCCCCACCTTTCCTGCGGGGAGTGCGGGTGCCTGAGCTTCCTTCCCTCCGGCCGCTCGCACCTGCAGGGCCCACGGCCGGTGGAGAAACGGAGGTGGAGTACCGAATTATGAATATGCAGATTACGACCTGCTACAACCTGTCATAGGGAGACACCCCCTTGAGGCCACAGCTCGCTCCCTCAGCTGCCGGGCTTCCTCTTTGGGGAAGTGGAACCCACCGGGGCATATTGATGCAAGGCGCGGTTGCAATACATCCACACAAAGGAAGTAGAGCCACTCACTGGTTGTATTACTTACAGATTCAAGGGGAGGGGGGCGGTATGCAGAGAGCCGGGGCAAGGTCAGTCCTCCGTCCCAGGTATGACGTCCCGGGGAGCCGGAGAGAGGGTAGGGTAGCAAGCACCCAGTATAAGGTGGTTAGGGCGGCGGTCACTAACTTTTCCCCCGGGCTGAACTCTAAGTGCTTATTTAAAAGATGCCCCGGGAAAAGCAAAGGAAAACTTGGGGCGGAAATCCCTCTGGGTGTGAGCTGGGTTATAAAGTAAAATGACTTGGCAGCAACCCAGAAAGACTAAGTTGTTTTTCTCATCAAATGCGGGAAGACGGAAGAGGAGGAAGCTGGGGTGGCCAGGCCTCCTTGTGTTTGGCCTGCACGTGGCAAAGCCGGGGCAAGCCCGGAAAAGTTGTCCCGGGACAAAGCCAGCCCTTTGGCCGTCTGGGGCTCCAAGTTCGGGAGAGGGAGAGCGAGCCCGAGCTGATCTGAACTCGGCCGGCCGGGCTCTGGGGCCGCGTCCAATTGGGGCGTGCTCGCGTGCCCGCGTCACTCGGACCGCTGGCTCGTCCTTTAGTAGTACGCTGTGCATCCCCAGAAACCCAGAATCGTTCCGTCCAGCCTATTCCTTTTGCTCCTGGGAACTTTGCAGGGAGCAGTATTCCCATCCACCTCTCCCAGGTGCTTGGTTGAGAACGTGCGTGCTCCTGATTGGGCCCGCCTGGCTTCAGGCGTTTTCTTCTGGTCTCCGACTTTGTTGGAATGACAGAAGGGAACTCCTTGAGCACAGCACCGCTAGCTTTTCTCCTGTTCACTCTCTTAGGTGCAGGAGCAAAGAGACCCCGCAGCAGACAGCACCTCCTCCCTTCTTTAACTCTCCTACTTGCCCCTTGGGGCAGGCTGTTTGTTTTCCCGGGAATGTTCCTTCCTCTTCTGCTGAATTTGTTTCTCAAGCTGTTAACTCCTGTTTCTGGCCTGAACTTACATGTGATTTATGTAGAGGGGCCTTCCCTGGCAACCAGGGATAAATTATGTCTCCCTAATTGGTCTGCATTGCTCAAAACAAAACAAAAAACAAACCAAAAAAAAAAAACCCACAAAAACTTGTTTGTAAGTGTATTTGTTTAATGTCTGGCCCACCAGGGCTGACTTCGAAGGCAGGACATGTGTTGGGTGGCACAACCCTGTTCTAGGAGGGTCCAGCACTTGGTACGATCCTCTGCTGTCCTGTTTTGAAATTCACTTGTTGAACAAGGAGTCCCACATTTTCATTTTGCACTGGGCCCAGACAAATTATGCAGCCGTGCCTGTCCGCTCCTCCACTAACGTACATGGTGTTTAGAGCCTGACACAGGGCACTGGTCTTAGCAGACACCTAAAATACTGGTAGGGTGAAAGAGGGCAGATTGTAAGCTCTGTCAGCAGGGGCCAGGCCTTCCTCCTTCCCCCCGGCCCCTGTACTGGAAATGTGAGCACATCCCGCCCAGGATGCTATTGGCAACTCCTTGGGTGGCTTTTCTTTTCCTGGAAAGACAGCCTGGTAATTCTTTAGGGAGGGGAAAATGTTTCCATTCGTGATAACTTCGTAACTTGAGGTGGGTAGAATCCTTTTAAAGTCATAATTGATCGTGTGTTTTAAAACCATGAAACATTCTCTTTGAAGAAGTCAAAACCTAACTTCTGCAAGATCTTGTATCTGTATATGGAGAGAGAGTACTTCCCTGGGTAGAGGCAAAGGGGATGTTCTCCTTTTTAGTTTTTAATTTCTACGGCTCCTCTTGCTTGTTTTTTCGTGTCTCAGTGTCTTCCTTGGTTTGAGACAGACACCGGGTGGGGAGCGTCCTGCCCACCAAAGGCACTGCAAGCCCTCTGGTCTGATTCCCCCACGTTATATAGCTGACCCTGTCCACTCCCTCACTGGTGCAGAGGGCCTGACACAGCACACTGCACAAGGCAGGCACCCTCTGCATTTCCACTGTGCCTTCATCCCGTGTCTCAGCTGTCAGCTTTAGTCACACTCAGGGCCGGTTCTGATCTCTGCCGCCCTCTTGACTTTATATTCTTCTCTCTCTGCCTCCTTTGGTTTCTCTCAGGCTATTAGGTCTTTTATGGCTATCAAAGGCCAGGTGGCATTTTCCAAATCTACCCTGTACACAGGGGAATCACTGGATATTGGGTGTGACCTTAAAGTCTGTGTTTTCTCATTCACTCAGCAAATATTTATTGAACCTCTTTAATGTGCCAGATCTGAGCCCTTCCTTGAGGGCACCTGACAATCTGGTTGCTCAGATGGTGCTCTAGGATCACCAGCTATGGCTCTTAACCCAAAAAGGTGGGGTTTTACTTGATCCTAATCAAGGTAGAACAATATGGAAATGTGGGCTCCATTCCAGAAAGCAAAGGTTTTATTGCAATAGCATTTCAAATTTTAATGGTGTGGCATATCTTGGCTGCAGGTTCATTTAGTTGGATCGTGACTGTAAGATACAGTGCTTACTCTCTTGTTCCTCTGAAGTCTTACTTTAAAAACCTGATGTGGAATTAATGTGATTGTCATTTTCCTCCATTCTTCACATTTTCTGCAACTCTTGTACAAAGAAAATAGGGCAATGTAAAATGAACTTAAATGGTTCACATGAGCATCTATTTGAAACAGTTTATGTAATAGAAAAAGCACTAGATCAATGTTCAAGCAAGTCACTTAACCTCTGAGGATCCCCATCGACGAATTGGGGTTTTTGTTATTTGTCTCTTGCACCCACTGCATGCGTCACATTTGAGAGAATTGTACAAATTATGACATGACTGGGGCGCCTGGGTGGCGCAGTCGGTTAAGCGTCCGACTTCAGCCAGGTCACGATCTCTCGGTCCCTGAGTTCGAGCCCCGCGTCGGGCTCTGGGCTGATGGCTCGGAGCCTGGAACCTGTTTCCGATTCTGTGTCTCCCTCTCTCTCTGCCCCTCCCCCGTTCATGCTCTGTCTCTCTCTGTCCCAAAAATAAATAAACGTTGAAAAAAAAATTAAAAAAAAAAAGAAGAACAAATTATGACATGACAATAGTAAGTTTTTTTTAAGTTTATTTATTTATTTGAAAGAGAGAAAAAGCTTGAGCGGGGGAGGGGCAGAGAGAGAGGGAGAGAGGCAGAGTCCCAAGCAGGCCCTTCATCACGGAGCTCCAACCCAGGAGTCATGAGATCATGACCTGAGCTGAAGTCGGACGCTTAACTGACTGAGCCACCCAGGTGCTCCAGTAAGGTTTTGATTTAAATTGTATAATCTCACAACTCTGTGGGAAAATTTGAAGATATTAGGGAAGAAAATGAACTAAATGCCAAGCAGAGAAAAATGTTTTACATTAATTTGATGTGAAGTACCTCCAAACCACCTTGTGAAGGAGGTTATAGACTGTTCCCATTTTACAGATGAGGAAACTGAGAATTCAAGAAGCTAAGTAGGCTACCTAAGTACACAGAGTTGGTACATGATGATGTGACTGGCATTCCATTCTGGGTGTTAGATCCCAAAACCATGTGTTTGTTCCATTTCTCCGAAAGCACTTGCCTTGATGGGCAAAAAAAATAACATATTATAAAGGAGAAAACAGGGCTTCTGGGTAGCTCAGTCGGTTAAGCGTCTGACTTCCGCTCAGGTCATGATCTAACAGTTTGTGAGTTTGAACCCTGCATCAGGCTCTGTGCTGACAGAGCGGAGCCTGGAGCCTGCTTCGGATTCTGTGTCTCTGCCCCCGCCCGCACCCCTGCTCATACTCTTTCTCTCTCTCTCAAAAATAAATAAACATTAAAAGAATTTTAAAAAAAATAAAGGAGAAAACTATTTTCTTATACTCACAACACTTCCGACCCCAAATGTGTGGTTTTTCCACAGCAAGTTAATTTCCAACTCTCCATGGATACCAACTGGGCATCCTACAATGTAACTCAATTCCGACACTACCCAGAGTCAGCACAGACTTCCCTCTCGGATCTTAGGGGCTCCGTCCCACAAAACTACCCCCACTTCAGATGTCAGTCCAAAGCCCCAGGTGGTCACCTGGCCAACCAGTGATAAATTAGGGGTTCCCGAGACCCCCTCCTCGGGTTTGATAATTTACCAGAACCGCTCACAGCCCACAGAAAAGCACTTTACTTACTATTACCAGTTCTATTATAAAGGATACAACTCCGGAACAGCCAAATGAGAAAGCTGCATAGGGTAGGGTGTGTGGGAAGGGCTGCAGAGCTTCTACACCCTCTCCAGGGATGCTGCCCTCCCAGCACCCCAAGTGTGCACCAGCCTGGAAGGCCTCAGAATCCAGTTGCTGAGAGTTTTTGTGGAGGTTCTGTTAACCTAGGCGCGATCGAATCATTGGCCACTGGTGAGTGGACTCAATCTCTGAGCCCACCAATCCCAAGCTGGTTCCCCTGGCAACCAGCCCCACCCTCAGGAGTCACTCTATTACCATAAACTCCCGGTGTGGTTTGTAGGGGCTTATTGTGAATAACAAAAGATACTCTCACCCCTGCCTCTCAGGAAATGCCAAGGGTTCTAGACGCTCTGTTCTAGGAGCCGGGGACAAAACCAAAATAGTATTTCTTATCATATCACAGTATCACACATTATAATTTTTAAAAAATTGAGTCATGGTGTTGTACACCTGAAACTAATGAAACATTGTGTTTAACAATAAAAAAAAACTTACTCATATTTCAAGTTGCAAAACTGAGAAGCCATATATATATGGCTCTTCAAATATATATATATATGTATGTATATATATTTATATGTATACATATTTACATATATATGTATCTTTTCAGATATATACATTATTCCTCTATAGGTTCAATCCTTGTGGTTTTTTTTTTAATATATATTTCAGATTTTTTACTCTGCTATTCAGCTGGCTGTGTCTGTTGTATACATTTGTTTTGCAGAATCCTTTAACTTTGGAGTCAGTGAAACAACTAATTGCAGATGGAAATAAAGAAGAACTAGAAAAATGCTTTGGGGCCCGAATGGAGTTCGGGACAGCTGGCCTTCGAGCCCCAATGGGAGCAGGAATTTCTCGTATGAATGGCTTGACCATCATCCAGACTACACAGGTACCACATTTTCATATTTCTTGGTCATTCTTAACACATCCCCAGCGTTAAAAGATAAAACTGAGGCATGGTAAACGTTTTAAGGGTTCGTTTCTGTTTGAATTGGTCAGTGCCAAACCGGAAGTAGTTAGAATCCCACTGGCAGGGGCTGGAAGAAAGACTTACATAGGAGAGGAAGAGGCAAGGCAAGGAAATTCGCGGATTTGGGAGTGGTTGCCTTATTTGGGAATGTCTTGCAGGCAGTTTGTGATTAGCTGTCCTTAGGTTTTAATTTCTTAACCCGTAGGCATTTACAGGCTTGGCCTTTGGTTTGCTTCTATAGATAGACTACTAAGGCATTAAGCCTCCTCAGTTTATATAACCCCAGGCTCCTTTTGCATTTGAAGGACCTAATTTGTTTTAATTATGGCCGGGTCTTGTGGGTTTGCCAAGGCACAGGGACATTTACTCAGTCAAGTAAGGCTTGTGCAGTTGGTTAAAGGGGTAACTTGTTTCAAAATTCATACAAAACTCATACAAATTCAAAATGCAAACAAAATTCATACAGCCTAGGTGGCTCAGTCGGTTGAGTGTCTGGCTTTGGCTCAGGTCATGATCTCACGGTTCATAAGTTCGAGCCCAGCATCGAGCTCGTTGCTGTCAGAGCAGACCCCGCTTCCCTATCCTCTATCCCCTCTGTCTTTGCCTTCTCCCTGCTTGCGCTTTCTCTCTGTCAAAAATAAATAAAAACATTAAAAAAAATCATACAGCCTTCCTTTCTTCCTTTCATTCAGCAGAGATTTATTGAATGCCTACTCTGTGCCACGCTTTGGAGATATAACAGTGTGACTCAAACAGACAGATTCCCTCGTGGAACTTTCATTCCAGTGCAAATCCACCTGCTAAACTGATGACTTTTATGGTTTTGTAATTTTTGCAATGGTGGAGCAGGTGCAAGCATTGAAAAGCGTTTCTAACTACCAGAATACCCGGGAGCTGATTCTATTTCATTTTAATTTGTAGTATAGGTGGAAATTACTGCTGAGTTCCTTTGCTTTCATTTGTGAATTTTACTGTCAGAGTCTACACCCAACTGCCGGGAATAGACATGAATCCTTTGATGAAACAGAAGAGCTCCCATGGAGTACCCGGAGTTTTGTTTTTGAGGGAAATGAAGAACAGATTATTCTCTTTCTTCAACTACATATGCTTGTTTAAAAATAAACGTGGCTTTGGGCACCTGGGTGCCTCAGTCGGTTAAGCACCCGACTCTTGATTTCAGCTCAGGTCATGATCTCACGGTTTGGTTTGTGAGATCGAGCCCTGTGTCGGCCTGTGCACTGACAACGTGTAGCCTGCTTGGGATTCTCTCTCTCCCTTTTCCTCTGCCCTTCCCCCCACTTGTACTTGTGCACTCATGCACACACTCTCTCTCTCTCTCTCTCTCTCTCTCTCTCTCTCTGACAGAGAGAGAGAGAGAGAGAGAGAGAGAGAGAGAGAAAATGTAGGTGACTTTAATTCTGAAAGGTAAAAAGGCTAGAAAAAATGACTAATGATTACGTGTACCTTACATGTATCTCCCAGCATAAAAGGCAGACTTGAGCATGTTCTAGTGAAACCCAAATAAGGAAGTCTTGTATAAGGGTATGGACTTATGCCATGGGAACCCTGGCTACAAATTTCTGTAAGCCATAGGGCTCCCTGAGATCTTCTTGGAGGGAAGGCTTAGAATGGAGCGAGCCTAGGAATCCTGTTCTAGTTTATGGTTTGCATGGGATCGTGCCGCTCGGGAAAGTCACCCTCTGCTCTAGGTACCAGGGCTGTATAACTAATCGCCCAAAACATAGCGGTTTTGAACAACAACCACATTTATTTTGCTCACACATCTATAATGCAGGTGGAGTTCAGTCGGGACAGCTCATCTCTGCTGGACCTGGCATCTCTTGAGCCAGCTTAGAGGCTGGAATCACCTGAGAGCTCATTCAAGCACACGTGTGCAGTTACTGCTGACTTTTGGCTGAGAGCTAAGCTGGGGCTGGAACGTTCTGTGTGCCCCGGGCTTCCTTACAGTATGGCTTGGAGAGCAGCCAGTGACAGCATCCAGAGAGAGTGTGCACAGGTGGAAACCCTATTGATTTTTATGACCTAGCCTTGAAAGTCACACAAATTCACTCCCATCATGCTCTGTTTGTTAGAACGACTCAAGGCTGTTCCTGTTCAGGGAGAGGGCACATAGATACCCACCTCTCAATGGAGGAATGTCACTGTCCCATTAGAGGAGCACAGGGAATGGGATGTATCCATATGGCTATCTTTGGAAAGTCCAGTTGGTTACGTCTCCATTAGGCTTAATTGCTAGGGGGTTCTAAGGGATTCAAGATGAACTCAGAGCCTTTTCTCCTATATTCATCTGCATCTAGTTTCTGAGTATGATGAACTCTATCCTCAGAAAGGTCTTAGGCCCTGTCTCACACATCGTCTCCCCTAGGGGAATTGGCCCCTTCTGAGAGGAGACCTTGTGATTGTTAAGAATCCCACAAAACTGAAATGAGGAGATCCTTTAAAGGTCCGCTGATTCAACCAGCCACCCCTTGTGATAATTTCTTCTACAGTCCCCACCACTTTGACCTGATTATCCAGCCTACTCTGGAACATTTATAATGGGAGACAAGGATGTTTAAATGTACGACAGTTTTATGACATCAGCAGGTACATTTTTAAAGTCTTAGGAGTGGTTTCAAAATCAGAGAAAGAGGGTTCCCAGGACAAACCACTCATAGTTTGAGATTTTGAAAGTGTACAGAATTCCTTTATTATGTCCTTTGATAACATTTCAATTCTGAAAACCTCCCTGATCCCATACTGAGTCCTCTCTAGAATAAACTTTCCCTCTTCCCTTAGCCATTTTCTCGAATCCTTAGTCTCAGCTGGCCCCAGTGTTTTTTGTTTTTTGTTTTTTAAATATTTGTTTATTTTGGGGAGAGTGCAAGCGGGGGAGGGGCAAGGAGAGGAAGACAGAGGATCCGAAGTGGGTTCTGCACTGATAGACTGACAGCATCGAGCCCAATGTGGGGCTTCAACTCATGAACCCAGGAGATTGTGACCAGAGCTGAAGTCAGACATTCACCTGACTGAGTCACCCAGGTGCCCCAGCCTCAGAGTTTTTTTTAAAGAAGTTTGGTGCTGTGAGGGTGCTGGGCTTACACTGAGTGCTTTTTGTGCCCTTAAACACGGGGGCCATAGGGCAGGGGTTGAGTGGGGCTGGGGAGAGGGTGCTGTCGCTGATGGAAGCCTTAGAAGCATCTGAGTATCTTCTGGAAAAGCCACAAAACCAACGTACATGTGTCCTTATTTCCTATATCACTCAAACTCAGAAGATCAGCCCAACACAATATTTGGGGGGAAAACTGAAGGTATTCTCAATTGGCACTGCTCTGGCCACAAAACTGTGAAGTATCTCCCCTACCAAAAATAAGTTATATTTATTTTTAAAAGACTTCCTTCAAGGGAGGGGACCAAAAAAAAAAAAAAAAGACTTCCTGCAGTCGAAGTGAAATAAGTAATATTCTTACCCAATCAGCCAGAGTTCTATTTGTTCTGTAATAAAACCTATTTTGTCCAGTGATATAAACCTATTGAGTTCAAAGTTCACTGTTTTCTAATCTTTCATATTTCAGATCGATGTGAGGTTATTGCACACACTGAGATACAGGAATTGCATGTTCCATTAATTGTAGGCAGATGATAATAGCCCAAACTCTGCACGATTTTTATGTGTATAATTGGCTATGCCATGCAATTAGACTGATAAGGCCTCCATAAAAGTTTGGCTTGCTAGAAAACAAGATCACAAGTAGAACAGGTTTAGACCAGATGATTGCCAAAAGCTTATAAAGCATATTAAGTTTCTTTGACCTTCTGATGTTACCGAGCAGGCTGAAACGTCTGAAACACCTCCCTGTCCCCAGACATTTTAGAACTAGTGTAAAGGAAGGAATATAGACTTTAAAGGAAAATAATAAAAATAATGTTCATAACAGCAAACACATAGTGCTTACTTGGTGTTGGATTGTCAGCACTTAGCATATTAATTCAATCCTTAAAACAGCCCTTTGGGGTAGGTACTGTTGTTTTCCTAGAAAACAGAACAGGAAACTGAGGCACCACGCGATTAAGGGGTTTGTCATTTGCTCATAGGTGGCAGAGTGGAGTATGAAGCCCACAGATGCTGTGTGTTTTGAACCCCTGCACTATACTGCCTGCAACCAGACCCAGGCAGAAATCCGGGCTCTGCTATTCATGTGTCCGGCAAGCCTCCCTGAGCCTTAACTTTCCCATCCATAAAATGGGATTCCTTGGCAAAACTGATCTGGGAGTTACCGATAATAGATACTAAGTATCTAGCACAGTACCTGATACATATAGTTAGACAATAACTGAAGCTGTTAGTTTCTTATTGTTCAGTGTGTTTCATTATCCGTGGGATATTTTTTAGGGATTTTGCAGATACCTGGAAAAACAATTCAGTGACCTGAAGCAAAGAGGTGTTGTGATTAGCTTCGATGCTCGAGCTCATCCACCAAGTGGAGGCAACAGCAGAAGGTATTTAAGGATATTGAAGAAGCCTTTTTTTGTAGTGTATTTGGTGGGTTTCTTTTTAATCACTTTACATTCATTTGTCAGCTACATGGCTTAACTATAAAAAGGAGTCCGTTCTGCCTTGCAACTTTAAGAATTCTGGTTTTTCATTTAAGGGAATGAAATTATTTAGACAATTTAGAAGTTAATATGTATCTAAATGAAAGACATTTTTTTAAACGGACAACATTATTTCTTCCTCTCGCTTTCTTCCTCTTATGTCATTTTTTTCCTCCACTATTCATAAGCCGCAGGAGCTTCTTCCCATTCTTGAACACCTGCTTTAAGCTGCATTCTTATATTGTTTCCAAACCACTGGGACCCTCTTGTAGCCAAAGGCAGATGATGACGGTGATGAGAGGAATAGCAGTTATTTGAGTGCTGAACATGAACTAGGCCCTCAGGTGTTTACTCATTTCATTGTCACAACAGCCTATAAAGTGTACTTTTATCTCTGTGCTCTGAGATCATGACGTGAGAGAAGGAGCCACAATTTCAGCGTAACAAAGCTGACACCAGCGGTCAGCAAACTTTACTTCTAAAAGGTCAGTAGTAAACGTTTTACACACTGTGGACTGCACAGTCTGTCACAACTACTTGACTCTGGTGTGGAGCACAAGCACAGACATCGGTTATACATGCTGAGTGGGCATGGTGGTGTTCCAATAAAACTTCATTTCCAAAATGGGCTGCAGATTGCCAACCGCTGCTTTCGACTCCCTTTTTTACTTGAACACTTCCCCTATTGTGATGAATTTTTTTGTCACTCCAGAGTAAGAGTATTAGTAGTTTCTGAGGTTGGAAGAACATACAAATATTTAATATTGATGAAAAGTCTCCATAACTTTAGATAGTGCAGGATGAGTTCATAGAGTCCTAATCTTTGCCCATCAGGAGTTTCTAATCTAAGAGAGAAGCATTGACGGGAACCAATGTGCAGCTTCGAGGAGGGGAGCATAGCCAGGGCATAAGATTAGATGACACCAGCCACCAGACTGAACTCAGAATGACGTAAGATTTTTGCTTTTAAGCTGCAGGCTCAAAAATGTGTTTTTTGTCAACAAAGCAAGAGAGAAACTGTAGCCCTGTGTTTGTAAGAGAGTGATGTAGTATCAGCCAGAATATCAGTTTGTCAGTTTCCACTTCGTGAATTTACAGTTAGAATTAGGGCATAAGCATGCGCTTTCCTGGCCCCAGGGGCAGGTCACATCCTCCAGCCAGAGCGTACCCAGTGCACGTATGTGGCCAACGGTGCCTGTTTAGCTTCTGAAATTGCTTCATTTTAGGCTGACTGTCCTGCTTCTGGTTGATATATCCTTCAAACATGTTCACGTTATCAGTGAAGTTACAGATATCTCTTGCTCTGGCCTTGGAGCCATATCATTTCCTTGAAGTGACTGCCATGTGAGTTTATGGTTCACGTCTCAGTGTTTGATGGGATGGAGTGGAGCTCAGGGTCGCTCTCGATCACCTACAACATGCAAGATGTTTAGAACTTGTAGCATAAATATTAAACCAATACCTGGTAAAAGCTTCATGATGAGTAAATGGAAACTTCTTAAAGAGCTAGAAATGATTGGTCTCAGAATTTTATGTAAGGAACTGTTTATTTATTCTTTAATCTTCCAATTTTAAATATCTGGTGGGAAACATAAACAGTAGCTGTCAAGCACATGCAGAGAACACATTGGATCTCTCTTGTGCGGATCTGTAACTTAGTTTGTATATGTAACGTATATGCTGAGTGTCTCCCTTGCTCCTTTTAAGTCAGCGCCTTTAAAAGCAGCCAGAACATGTGATAAACATGTCAAGTCACTTCAATTCTAATAAATGAAGTTTAGACTTAATTCAGATTTTTATTAATATTGTTTTTGCTGAGTTTTATTTTTTATGAGTCTCCTTGTATGGAGCCTTTTTTTTTTTTTAACTGTCAAAATCATTTTTGTGTTTCTGTGGATCCTAAGAATCTTAACACTTGAGTTGTTAAAGCACAGAGATCTCTTTGTGCCCACCCAGCTCCAAGAAGAGTGTTGGATAAGGCTGGTCCTCAAGAAATACTTGGGGAGAGAATGAATATATATCTGGTTGCTTAAACCTGTAATGGTATAATGTAGTTCATTGGAAGAAAACTGCTCAGTTATTGTGATAAAATATTTCACTGCAAGCTGGAAGAAAGATTCAATGCTCAGTTCTGTGTCCTGCCCTAAGCTAGCCACCATGGAAGATGAGAAAAATGTCAGTGTCAAAGATTTAAATCTTCTTTTACCCTCTTGCACTGTTGGTGGGAATGCAAACTGGTTCAGGCACTCAGGAAAACAGTGTGGAGGTTCCTCAAAAAGTTAAAAATAGTACTACCCTGTGATCCAGCAATAGCACTACTAGGAATTTATCCAAATAGCCAGGAGTGCTAATGCATGGGGGCACATGTACCCCAATGTTTACAGCAGCACTTTCAACAATAGCCAAATTATGGAAAGAGCCTAAATGTCCATCAACTGATGAATGGATAAAGAAGATGTAGTTCATATATACAATGGAATACTACTTGGCAATAAGAAAGAATGAAATCCTGCCATTTGCAGCAATGTGGTTGGAACTGGAGGGTATTATGCTAAGTGAAATAAGGCAGTCAGAGAAAGACAGATATCATATGTTTTCACTCATATGTGGAATTTGAGAAACTTAACAGAAGACCATGGGGGAAGGGAAGGGGAAGAGTAGTTACAGAGAGGGAGGGAGGCAAACCGTAAGAGTCTCTTTTTTTTTTTTTTAATTTTTTTTTCAACGTTTATTTATTTTTGGGACAGAGAGAGACAGAGCATGACGGGGGAGGGGCAGAGAGAGAGGGAGACACAGAATCGGAAACAGGCTCCAGGCTCTGAGCCATCAGCCCAGAGCCTGACGCGGGGCTTGAACTCACGGACCGCGAGATCGTGACCTGGCTGAAGTCGGATGCTTAACCGACTGTGCCACCCAGGCGCCCTAGAGTCTCTTAAATACAGAGAACAAACTGAGGGTTGATTGGGGGAGGGGGGTGGGGAGAGGGGAAAATGGGTGATGGGCATTGAGGAGGACACTTGTTAGGATGAGCACTGGGTGTTGTATGTAAGCGATCAATCATGGGAATCTACCCCCAAAACCAAGAGCACACTATATATACTGTATGAGGGCCAACTTGACAATAAATTATATTAAAAATAATAATAATAAAATAAATTAAAAATAAATTAAAAATGAATCTTTTCTTAAATGACTGAATGGAGCCAAGATGTATATATGCCATATATATGTACACACACACACACACACACACACACATATATATATATACACACACACACATATCACATGCACACTCACATACATATGTCAATATGCCTTATGTTTTATGAGAACATCTAATCAAATGCTAGTCTGTGTGGCTCATGCTGGATTGTGATAACTTCAGACTGGGATTTCTCAGCCTCTGCACTGTTGACATGTGACTTCATACTGGGCTGGATAATTCTTTGTTGGGTACTGCTGTGTGCATTAGAGGATGTGCAGCAACATCCTTGGCCTCTAGCCTGCTGGTAGCACGTACCCCAGTCCCCAGTGACAATCAAAAATGCCTCAGACACTGCAGACGTCCCACGGGGGCAGAATTGCCCTCTGCTGGGCTCAGCCCTGGCTTAGCTGCTGTGTGGCCATTGGACGTGGGATGACTTCTCTGGCTTTCCTTGGCCTTAGTCCCATGTCTGTCAAACAAAAGGGTGGAACGAGACGACTCCTAAGATTCCTCCAGCTTGAATGTTCTATGCCAATGGAAATATAACAAATGAACCTAAAGAAGTGGGTGGGCATTCACTTCGTGCTTCACTGTCATGCACAGTCCTGACAGCCCTGTTCTTTCTCCCCCATCACACTGCATTTCCAGATTTGCCCGACTTGCTGCAACCACATTTATTACCCAAGGGATTCCTGTGTACCTCTTTTCGGATATAACCCCAACCCCCTTTGTGGTAAGTATCCCTTTTGCTTATAATTTTCTATCACGGGGTCAGGGATGGGACATGGCTGCATTTTAGTCTTTGGGCTTTGGGTATTTATGTGACAGAAGAGCCCCTTGGCATTTATCAGACATTCTCTCATCTCTCTGGATATGTTTTCCCACATTCTAGTAATATTTGTATGGTGTTCAACTTTCAATATGTCAGAATTGATTTTTTCTTTTTTTTTAATTTTTATTATTATTTTTTTTATTTTTTAACATTTTATTTATTTTTGAGAGAGAGAGACAGAGTATGAGGAGGTGGGGAGCAGAGACAGGGAGATATAGAATCCAAAGAAGGCTCCAGGCTCTGTGCTGTCAACACAGAGCCCAATGCTGGGCTCAGACTCGTGGGCCGTGAGATCATGACTTGAGCTGAAGTCGGACGCTTAGCCAGCTGAGACACCCAGGCGCCCCAGAACTGATTTTTTTCTAAGTGCGGTTTTTCTTTAGTTACCATTAAAAGGATATTTTAGCTAGTTAGCAAAATATTTTGTTGGTCATCTGTGTTTTCATTTGATTTGTAGTTCTTTTTCTCACTGGCACAATGTCTCGGGTCCCAAAGGAAATGTCTTGGGTCTAAATCTGAATTTACCTCAAACTATGCCTTACCCCGAATATTTTTGACAAGTTGATGCACCAACTTTTTATACAAATGTTTCGTTCTAAACGCTATTCATGACCAGGACAAGAAGCATGCTTGGCATATTTTAGTAAGATTTTATATATATATATACACACACACACACACACACACACACACACACACACACATATATATATATATATATATATATATATAATCCTTAATATAGCAGAACCTAAAGAAAAAGACAATAGGGACTATGACAACTGTTGTTTTTAAGTAGCTAGAACTTTTAGGAACAGGGCCAGATGCTGAGAATATGCATTTTCAGAAATTAAGCCAACAACATGCTTAGAATGCAGTTATTTACATGGAGTGGAGAAGAGAACGTATAAATACAGAAGGCAGCCCCACAGTGTAGTGCTTCCTGTCTCTAGTGAGCTGACAGGTAGGTGCATCACCTCCCAGATTGTAAATAAGCCAATTCACACGCAATGTCCCATGCAAACGTAGCTCAGATTTCATGGTTTGATGGAAAGATTGCAGTGTGTTCAAGCATCCTTGGGCTTCTGTACTATGTAAGTGTTAACTGCCATGATTTTTATATCAGACACGAATCATAGGAGTGTGTCGTGATCATTTCCCCATGCTGTAGAGTGGTTCTCCTTTTTTCTTTGCTTCGGGGATGGAAAATAACTCCTAAAGGGACAAATGACCACAGAGATGCTTGCTGGGAGGCTGGAGGGGGGCAGATGGTTAGAATCTCCGGTTGCCTGTGTGTAGGAAGTCTCAAAAGCAATATCACAGGGAGGCTAAGCCAGCCCCTCTCCCCATTTGGAGAAGTAGTCTTGTAAAGGTAGGGGGCTGAGTAGAAATACAAGAGAAGGATTTCTAACCCTGGAGTAGGACATAAGTGAGCAAGCTACAGGAGCAGTCTCCATTTCTTCATTTCCCTCCACCGTTTCCTAAAAGCAAATGGGAAAGAAGAGAAAGCCATTGGAGGGGAGAAACTGAATCCAGACGCTTCTGTCCCAAGCAGAAGGCTTAAAAGAATGTGAAATGAGGGGCGCCTGGGTGGCGCAGTCGGTTAAGTGTCCGACTTCAGCCAGGTCACGATCTCGCGGTCTGTGAGTTTGAGCCCCGCGTCGGGCTCTGGGCTGATGGCTCGGAGCCTGGAGCCTGTTTCCGATTCTGTGTCTCCCTCTCTCTCTGCCCCTACCCCATTCATGCTCTGTCTCTCTCTGTCCCAACAATAAATAAAAAACGTTGAAAAAAAAATTTTTTTTAAAAAAGAATGTGAAATGAAAGATTAGACCTTTTTGTTTGAACAGTTGTCTCGCTCTACCAAGTGGAAGACAGAATGAGAAGAAGGCACCTAGGAAAATCCCCACGTGCCTTGTTAGGGTGCCCATCCTAGAGTTTTGAGCCGTGAGTTGGCGCTAAGGGAAATGCAAGTATACTTGGGTGTGGCACAAAAATATTGAATGATGCATTATTTATGTTTATTAAAGGAAACATTGATACAAATAATATACAATAAACACACTAAGTATATCCTGTTCTTTGTTTGAAACGGTTCTTTTTTCCTGCCTGCACAGCCCTACACAGTGCTGCATTTGAAACTCTGTGCTGGAATCATGATAACTGCCTCCCATAACCCAAAGCAAGATAATGGTTACAAGGTATTCATTCTGTTTTTTTTTTTTTTTTTCTCTCCACACCTGTATCCTTCTATGTGCATCCTATACCTTTACAGTATAGGTAACAGAGGCTTTACTTCCATTGATCCTAAGCCATCTGGATATGTTCCTACATCCTCCAGGTCTACTGGGACAACGGAGCTCAGATCACCTCTCCTCATGACAAAGGGATTTCTCAAGCTATTGAAGAAAATCTAGAGCCATGGCCTCAAGCTTGGGATGATTCTTTACTTAATGGCAGTCCACTGCTTCATGACCCAAGTGCTTCCATCAATAAGAGCTACTTTGAAGACCTGAAAAAATACTGTTTTCACAGGTAAATGGATTGTAAACTCACCTCAAGTGAGTTGAAATTTGTGATTCAGCCAAGTTCTATCAGTTTTCATGAATTTTTTCTCTTCACTCGGTATATCTTCTGTAGCTGTATCTGGTTTTAGAGGCCGTAGGTCAGGGGTTGGGCATTTTTCTTGAAAGGACAGATAATAAATTTTGTTGGCTCTGTGAGCCACTGTATTATTACAACTACCCAACTGTTGTGGTGGTAGGAAAGCAGCTATAGATGAAACACGAGTGAATGACAACAAACATAGCTCGGTTAAAAAAAAATTATTTACAAAAGCAGGTGGCTGACATATTGGCCGTACTTCAGTGACCTCTGTGGTAGAATCATAGATACGTGTATATATGCATGTGAGTGTGTATATGTGTATATGTATGTAAAAAAAAAAAAAACTTGCTAAAACATGGCGAAAGGAAACACTGATGTTTTGTATCTTTCCAGAAATTTTCTGTGCCTATGCTAGCATATTGTATGTGTAGTGTGTTTCAAAACCATAAACAGGAATATCGCGCGCGTGTAGTTTGTTCCGTGCCTTTCTCCCCCCGGTTAGTCATGGATACCTTCTGTGTCAGCCCCTACTAGTCCTGACTCCTCTGCTGTAAGGGATGCTGTACACATTGATTTAACCCGGTGGCTCAGAGACTTGATACGTACAGTTAGGTAAGAAGCAGACCAGCTGAGTAACCATGTGGTCCTTCTGTAGCATGCTGTGGGTCCCACCACTGCTGACTGTCCTCCAGCAAGAAAGCACTGGTTTTAAAGAAGCATAATTTCTAGACCGTCTCTAATATTGTATTTGTTGGACCACTGGGACCAGTTGCAGCTGAAGGGAGTGGCCCTACAGGCTGGGTGTTAGCATGTGCAAATGGAAGTCCAGAGCGGCCAGATCACCTGACTTGTTCTCCATAAGAGAAATGAGAAACCTAAATTTTCCACGTGAAATCTCCTCATTTTTAAATACTGGTGACCATTTTGCAAATGGCGTGTTCGAGGGTAAGGGTCTCGAGTTGTTTGCTCCTCAGAGCACTGGGGGCAGCACGCCTCGGCACAGTTCCTGGAGAACCTGTGTGTGCGCACCTGTGCGTGTGCGTCATAGGAGACATTTCTGGCATCAGTGTTGTACGTGCATTTACAAAGTTGGCAATGATTAATAAATTGCTCTCCAGAAATGTTATTCTAGCGGACACTCCCACCAACGTCATCATAACAATATCAAATACAATGATGGAATATATCGAGTATATCTTAGCAGTGTATGATCCACACATCTTACCCATACTGAGTATTATCAAATTTCTTATTCTGCTAGATGAAAGGAGTGTCTGGGGCGCCTGGGTGACTCAGTTAAGTGTCCAACTCTTGATTTTGGCTCAGGTCATGATCTCCTGGTCCTGAGAGCCTGCTGGGAGTCGGGCTCTATGCCCTCTGCACCGGGCATGGAGCCTACTTGACAGTCTTTCTCTCTCTCCCTCTGCCCCTCCCCCACTTGCACTTGCGCTCCTGCTCTGTCTCTTAAAAAAAAAAAAAAGTAATATTGTATTTGGATTCTTTAAGTATGAATAAACTATTTTTTCATATTCATTTAGCCTATATTTTTCCATGTATTTATTCATTTTTTGCATCTGTGAAACCTCTTTGCTTACATAGAAAACTAGTCTTCATTTATTTCAAATATTGTTTTCCATTCTGCTCTTATTACCTTTGGACTTTTTTATTGAAACTTTTGGATGAAATCTTATAAAAAAATTGATTAAAAAGTTGACTTTTTAATTTATGAGTTCTGAATTTTATGTCAGATTTAAGACTCTCTCTACACCAAGATTATTTTTATTTTTTTTTAATTTTTTTTTCAACATTTTTATTTATTTTTGGGACAGAGAGAGACAGAGCATGAATGGGGGAGGGGCAGAGAGAGAGGGAGACACAGAATCAGAAACCGGCTCCAGGCTCTGAGCCATCAGCCCAGAGCCGGACGCGGGGCTCGAACTCACGGACCGCGAGATCGTGACCTGGCTGAAGTCGGACGCTTAACCGACTGCGCCACCCAGGCGCCCCGTACACCAAGATTATTTTTAAAAATCCCCTTTTTTTCCCTGGGACTTGCATATTTACATTTTATAATGTTTAAATCTTTTCTTACACTGGTGATTTTTAATTGTGCCTGAGACACAAAATAAGAAAGCAGATTGGGGCTTTTTTTTTTTTTTTTTAAGTTTTGTGGTTATATCAATGCATTAAATTGAAGAATCTGTCTTTTTTAATTGGAAATTAAAAAACTGTCTCTTTTAATTGGAAATATCACCTTTATCAAATAATTTCTTTTTTTTTCTTTTGAAGTTTATTTATTTGAGAGAGAAAGAGGGCATACCAGTGGGGGAGGGCCAGGGAGAGGGAGAGGGAGAACCCCAAGCAGGCCCTGCACTCTCAGCACGGAGCCCGACATGAGGCTTGAACTCACGAACCTTGAGATCATGACATGAGGTGAAATCAAGAGTTCGATGCTTAACCGACTGAGACACCCAGGCGCCCCTATGAAATAATTTCTAACAAAAATTGAGTGCTTATATAGATAACTTCTATAGGACTTTCACTTGTGCTAATTAATTTAATCTCATTTTAATCCTCACAGTAATGCTGAGGGTAAGTTCAGGTGTATTATCATCTTATAGATGAAAAACTTGTGACACAGAGAGGTTAAGTTAATAACCAACAATCACACAGCTTATAAGTGGCAGAGCTCCTAAATTCTGTTCTTCTAATCTAGTTCGAAACCCTTCTATAATTATGATAGCTTTATTTTTTTTTACATTTTTTTTCAACGTTTATTTATTTTTGGGACAGAGAGAGAGCATGAACAGGGGAGGGGCAGAGAGAGAGGGAGACACAGAATCGGAAACAGGCTCCAGGCTCTGAGCCATCAGCCCAGAGCCTGACGCGGGGCTCGAACTCACGGACCGCGAGATCGTGACCTGGCTGAAGTCGGACGCTTAACCGACTGCGCCACCCAGGCGCCCCATATAATTATGATAGCTTTAAAATTCACTTTAATATCTGAGTGATTTTTTTCAGGTTTGTTCTCACTAATCTTTAGCATATTTATTTTTCTGGGTGCATCTTATTTCTTATTTTAAGAGAAGACCTCGTGCATTTATTCACTTTCAAAAAAAATGGACAATAACCTAAGATTCCAGCAGTCAGAACACTGGAATTTTTCTAAGTCTTATTTTTACCTTTCTATTACCTTTACTTTTGATATTTACTGTTATTCTATTTTAAGTGTCCGGAGCCAGGCAGTTTGACCAATAGGATTGTTACTTGACAAAGAAAAAACATTTTTATACATCTCTATATAAGATGTTCCATCACATTTTGTTAAAAGGGACATTTTGAAAACCATTTTGAAGCTAGTTAAGAGTACTTGGGGGGCGCCTGGGTGGCGCAGTCGGTTAAGCGTCCGACTTCAGCCAGGTCACGATCTCGCGGTCCGTGAGTTCGAGCCCCGCGTCCGGCTCTGGGCTGATGGCTCGGAGCCTGGAGCCTGTTTCTGATTCTGTGTCTCCCTCTCTCTCTGCCCCTCGCCCGTTCATGCTCTGTCTCTCTCTGTCCCCCCCCCCCCAAAAAAAAAGAGTACTTGGAACTGAGGCCCTAGCACTGCCACAGGTGGGCACCCACTAGCAGCTGAGTCTCTCCTGGAACCTGAGCCCAGAGTTCTTTCTTTAATCCTACTCTAGGTGCAAAAGCTATCACATAAAACAGACTCTGAAAGTAATCAGATTTACTGGAAATAACTACAGAGTAAAATTTAAGGCATGAATATGTTGGGAGTAGGGTATATATTTGGGAAAGAGTGAATAAGTTTTGCTCTTTTGAAAAACTTTTTAATGTTTCTTTATTTTGAGAGAGAGAGAGAGCACGCACAGGGCAGGGGCAGAGGGAGAGGGAGAGAGAGAATCCCAGGCAGGCTCTGTGCCGTCAGCACAGAGCCTGATGCAGGCTATCCCTTAACCCCGTGAGGCCATGACCTGAGTCAAAATCAAGAGTTGGACACTGAACCGTCTGAACCACCCAGGCACCCTGCTTCTTTTTTTAAATGGAATCAGATAGTTGTCTTGTACATCTTTATTATATTGATTTCTTCCTTTCTTAGCAATCTGGTTCCCTAATAGCAAAGTTTCTAGTTTTGCAAGCCATATTTAAATATTTTATCTGTATTTTATCCTTTCCCATCATGTGCTTAATCCCAGGAGTGTGAACAGGGAGACCAAGGTGAAGTTTGTGCACACCTCTGTCCACGGCGTGGGTCATGACTTTGTGCAGTCGGCTTTCAAGGCTTTTGACTTTGCTCCTCCTGAGGCTGTTCCTGAACAGAAAGATCCCGATCCTGAGTTCCCAACAGTGAAATACCCGAATCCTGAAGAGGGTAAAGGAGTCTTGGTAACCTAATCTTTTTTGTCCTAAAACTTACCTCTTATATTGAAACTTCTTACTATCAAGTAAAATAATTTTTATGCATTTTTTTTAGTTTTGTAAAGTTTTATTTATTTAAGAGACAGAGAGAGTGAGTGGGGGCGGGGGGCAGAGAGAGAGAGAGAGAAATGGAGAATCCCCAAACAGGCTCCACGCTGCCAGCACAGAGCCTGGCGCAGGACTCGAACTCACAAACCATGAGACCATGACCTGAACCGAAACCATGAGTGAACACTTAACCAACTGAGCCACCCAGGGCACCCCTTTTTATGTGTTTTCATTGTGCTAAACAAAAAAACCAACTTTATCATGAGAAATATTTATATCTATTAGTCATCCATTTCTTATAGGAACCTTCAAAACACATATCTTAGCATCAGGATGTGAGAGCTGAAATTGAAATGATATTGTAAATTGAATTGAATTAATGAAGTTAAAATTTAGTTTACCCTGATTTTTTAATGTTAAAAAGAAACAATAATGGAATGAATATTTATCACATGTTTTTTATTCCTTAATATTTTTATTCTGGAATTTTCCTAATATGAAGCAGAATTATTTAAATTATGGTTCCTTTAGCCTTTTTTTTAATTTATTTTTTTAACATTTATTCATTTTTGAGGAACAGAGAGAGACAGAGTAAGAGCAGGGGAGGGGCAGGGAGAGGAGGAGACACAGAATACAAAGCAGGCTCCAGGCTCTGAGCTGTCAGCACAGAGCCCAATGTGGGGCTCGAACCTATGAATCATGAGATCATGACCTAAGCTGAAATCAGATGCTCAACTGACTGAGCCACACTGGCACCCGCTTTTAGCCTTTTTAAAGGTTAACAGTGATATTCAGCAAATTGGCTTACTTTGGTTTGTTTTGAGGTCGATCACTTGGCAAAGCCTAGAAACATCAGTCCAGCCACACATACGCTATTAAATGTGAGGTGAACCCCACGGGCAGGTGTGGGTCGTGTGTTGATGTTCCCATTATCTGACCTTTGGCTTAGGAAGTAATTCGTGATCAGCCAAGACCAGCTCCAGAAATAAAACTCAGCCTTCGTTTGGGGAAAGTTTTTTTAGTTCCTCAAGAACTGAATGTTTTTTGTTTTTTTTTTTTAATTTTTTTTTTTTTTCAACGTTTATTTATTTTTTGGGACAGAGAGAGACAGAGCATGAACGGGGGAGGGGCAGAGAGAGAGGGAGACACAGAATCGGAAACAGGCTCCAGGCTCCGAGCCGTCAGCCCAGAGCCTGACGCGGGGCTCGAACTCACGGACCGTGAGATCGTGACCTGGCTGAAGTCGGATGCTCAACCGACTGCGCCACCCAGGCGCCCCAAGAACTGAATGTTTTTAAAGACGGCAATATGCTCAGTTCTTGACTGAAATAATCTTTTCTTTTCCTACTTTTTCAGACCTTATCTTTTGCCTTGGCTGACAAAACCAAGGCCAGAATCATTTTAGCAAACGACCCGGATGCTGATAGACTCGCTGTGGCAGAAAAGCAGGACAGGTACAATTGATTGGGATTACCTATGTAGTAGCAAACATAACGGGTGACATCTTGAGCAGTTAACTGCTCCTGGAAATATTTACTGTTCACTGTACACATCATCACCTCACGGAACTTCCTGTCACTGAACCTCTAACATACAGCAAAATGCAGTTCTGGGGCCCACACGATGATTGGCGAGCAGAAGGTAGAGTAAACAGCCCAGGGTGTATTTGGAATTGAAATTACTATTTCTCTTCTCTTGTTTCATCATCAATTTTATAATTAATGACTCAGTTCCTAATGCAGGCAAGTACTTTGTTTGGTGCTGGATTTACAGGTCAGTATTTACTGAAGGGTTTGCTGAAGAAGGTGTACCTTCAAGGAAATGTTGAATTCAGGTCAAGCGGACCAGAGAGGAATAGCACTGGGGTACCCAGTGTTTAAGACAAGTTTGGCCACAGAGTCTGTGCAGAGGAATAGGACGTAAGTGGAGGGAAAAGATGAAAAGCAGGCAGGGTCCAAGCAGTTTTGGAGGTCAAACGGCACATGTGATGTTTTGGGAGAAGCGAGCAAGCAGGTTTAATTCTAATCACTTTCTAGAAAGTTAAGCAAGGTGGTACATGCTAAAACGCAAGATGTACTGCTAGCCACCCGACTACGGAGAGGAAAATGAATCACACGTCTGTTCTGTGGTATCCTGACCATTTTAGTGCAAACTCACTCTTGAGACACACTAGGATATTGACCTCTCAGAACCTCAATACTGACCAGACTGAAAATTGAGATTCACACACTATAATCCTGTGGGGAGCAGGGGAGGAAGGGGGGCAGCATATTTCTGTCATCTTTAAAGCCAAACCCTTTGACAAAGACAAATAAACGTGTTATATGTCATCGCTCTTCAAAGATGGGATGTTGGAGCAAACCGATTGAGACAGAGTAGCTGCTCAGATGTTTGTGGTGAAGTGACACTTTTTCGACCAGTTATTTAAGCAAGAGTGACAAGAACACTCTTATAGAAACCACTTTGGGCCTTGTTTGGCTTAATTGTCCCGTCCCAGTCACTTCAGTGTCTGTCTTAAGATCACAGCAATGCATTGGTTGTTCTTTCTTTCAGCGGTGAATGGAGAGTGTTTTCAGGCAATGAGTTGGGGGCCCTCTTGGGCTGGTGGCTTTTTACTTCTTGGAAAGAAAAGAACCAAGATCACAGTGCCCTCAAAGACATATACATGTTGTCCAGCACGGTCTCCTCCAAAATCTTGCGAGCCATTGCCTTAAAGGAGGGCTTTCACTTTGAGGTAAGGTGTTTCTGGGACTCGCTCTTAAATTTCTTTTGCTCTGTAGGAGGTCTAAGGCATTTCTTTCTCTTTTGGGTTATCCCTTTAGGAAACACTAACTGGCTTTAAGTGGATGGGAAACCGAGCCAGACAGCTAATAGACCAGGGGAAGAATGTCTTATTTGCATTTGAAGAAGCTATCGGTAAGAAGCGATAATAGTGATTGTAGCATTAGTTAATATATAGAATGCAAATAAATGGGATTTGGATTTGGGTTCAAAAAATTAACAGTAGAACAGGAACACACCGGTGCTCAAAGAGCACTGAACTGTCCTACCCCAAAATTGGCATCTCAGACATGCTTTCAGCTAAAAAGAGTATCACTTTAAAAGCCAAGCCATTAATATAAGAAAGTGAATCCTTTCCCTGGATGACTGGAAACAGTGATGTTCTGCCCATGAATGCTCGTAGCTCAGGAATCATGTATTTGGGGGAGTTGTGGTATTTCCTCAACTGTGGTGTTGATCTCCAGGTCTGATATGGTTCACTCCTGTTCTAAAAATGCTGGGCAGACATCTGTCCAGAGGAAGAGACAAGGCCTGGTTGTAGGGCTTTCATCAAAGTGACTGTCACCCAAAAGGACAGCCCAAGTCAAGTCAGAATGACTGGGAAACGCTTGTCAGTTTACATAAGGAAAAAGGGGAGCTAGGTGTAGAAACTTGAAATTCAGATGTTTATGTGAGGGATATTTTAGCTACATGTTTAGTAAAAGCTATTATACCTTATACTTATTATATAAGAAGATTCACCTGTTCCCTGCAGCACAGATGCTCACATATTATTTAACAAATTAATAATGGCTCAGCTTTTGCCCTTTCGTCACAAATGTCAGTCTTATCTTTCTATAGCTTTTTATTAAAAAAATGTTTTCTTCAAATATTTATTGCATATCAGTTAAGCAATGGATGAACACTGACCTCAGTCTATAGCACTTTGCATCGATCTAGTTAGTAACCACACAAGAGAGCATAGGCTAGGTGTCAAGGTGAAGGATGTAACTCACAAGAACTATTGGAACTCAGAGAAGACAGAAGAAGCATTGACTAGAGCACCTGGAAACTATTTTGTGTGAGCTGAAGGAGTTGGGGCTGGACCTAGGGAATGAACAGTTGATCTAGGAGGGAGAATCTCCTTATAGGTTATTCAACCAGTACATCTTGAAGGCCTGCTATGCACTAGACATTGGCCTGGATTCTCGAATATAAAAATGATAAATGAGGGGCGCCTGGGTGGCTTAGTTGTTTAAGCGTCCGACTTCCGCTCAGGTCATGATCTCGTGGTTCGTGTTTGAGCCCCGCATCGGACTCTGTGCTGACAGCTCAGAGCCTGGAGCCTGCTTTGGATTCTGTGTCTCCTTCTCTCTCTGCCCCTCCCCCACTCATGCTGTGGTTGTCTCTCTCTCTGTCTCAAATATAAACATTAAATTTTTTTTTAATTTAAAAAAAAATGGTAAATGGGAAGCATTCACATATTCATATTGTACAACCTCTTATGAGATGGGCAAGTTGCATATAGGTGTGTGCATGTACAGTGTTGTAAAGGAACTCACTCCTAAGCGTGTGTATATGACGCGTGTTTCTCTGCAGGATATATGTGCTGCCCTTTTGTTCTGGACAAAGATGGGGTCAGTGCCGCTGTCATAAGCGCAGAGTTGGCTAGCTTTCTAGCAACCAAGAATTTGACTTTGTCTCAGCAGCTAAAGGCCATCTATGTTGAGTAAGTGTCTATTAATTCTGTTTAATTGAAGTAATAGTGTTAAATATTTTCTTATGGTTCTACATGTGAGATACTAATATTCTTTCTAATGCTCTTTGGTTGTGAATTCTATTTCTTTTTCTTTTTTTAATGTTTATTTATTTTTGAGAGAGAGAGAGAGATGGAGTATGAGCAGGGGAGGGGCAGAGAGAGAGGGAGATACAGAATCCAAAGCAGGCTCCAGGCTCTGAGCTGTCAGCACAGAGCTCCACGCGGGGCTTAAACTCACAAACCGTGAGATCATGACCTGAGCTGAAGTCGGACACTCAACCGATTGAGCCACCCACGCGCCCCATGAATTCTATTTCTTATGAAACTAAATAAAGAATCATCTTTTCTTTTGATACTTAACCATGTAATGGTAATTATCATTCATAATCGCACGAATCCTTAACAAATGAAGGCATCAGTTGCAGAAATAGCTAATTGAAGAATGTGATTTTAAGTGTGTGATGTCAAAAAAGATTAAAGGTGTTCGTGAAATCTCTATTAAGTTTTTAGAGCAATGACCCAGGTCTGCCTTTAAAAAGTGCAAAAGCAGCCCGTGGCAACACGTTGCAGTAAGACTCTTACTTACAAATACAGGCTAAGGGCCAGGCAGCAGTTTGGCAATCCCCAGGGTCAATTGTTGTACCTCTTTTTTATGCTAAATTATTCCTTTGAAGGTACTCATGGCATTTGTTTCATTTGGTTTAAAATATACTGGTTGACAAATGTACACTGTGTGGAATTATGTGTTCCTCATTTTGCATATTTGTATTTCCTTAACTGAGATATAACTGACATTAGTTTCAGGTATGCAATATAGTGTTTCAGTATTTGTATATATTACAAACTGATCATCACAGTACATCTAGTTAACAGTCGCACCACACATAATTACAAATATTTCTTCTTATGATGAGAACTTGTAAGATCTATGCTCTTAGCAACTTTCAAACATATAGTGTAATATTATTAAATATAATCACCATGCTGTATTTTACTTATTTTATTCTAATAAATTTTTTATTTAATTTCTAAAATGATTTGTGTTTGTTTCCATAGCTATGGCTACCATATTACCAAAGCTTCATATTTTATTTGCCATGATCAAGGCACCATTAAACAATTATTTGAAAACCTTAGAAACTACGATGGGAAGAATAATTATCCAAAAACTTGTGGCAGATTCGCAATTTCTGGTATTAGAGACCTGACAACCGGCTACGATGATAGCCAACCTGATAAAAAAGCTGTAAGTAATATCTTTTATCAGTTAAACACTTCTCTATTTACCTTCTATTATATTTGGCATAGTTTGACTTATTTAATCATGGAGTTAATTGAAGCTGATTTTAGGCATCCAGGCATTATTATAAATAAGCTATCAAAATACATAGAAAGAGTAGGGCAGCCCACCCTGGTGTCTCTGAATGAGTAGATCTGGGGCGGAGGCCAAGAATTTGCATTTCTAACAAGTTCCCTGCTGATGCTGATATTACTGGTACACACTTTGAGAACCGTTGTTTGCTTCCTGGTTAGTTTTACCCCATTCTCTGAATGTCTGGGAGCTGTTAGCTATAAAGCATGAGTTTGCATTCCTCACATCATGTGGATCCTCCACTGGAGTCAAAAGAAGGCTCAGATATGGCCGAAGAGTATTGCTAACTAATGGCAGGAGATAGGAGGAAGAGAGTAAGAATAGCCTTATGAGATATTAGACATCTTGTTAGTTACCTTTTTTTAGAATTTTCGTCTGCACACAATGTATTTTTTAAAAAGAAGTATTTTTGGAAGAGTCCTGATGAAACATGACAGCTCCAGCCCCTGCCATCTCTTTGCTATGCTGAGACAACCATGTTCCCTCTCAGTTGTTTCTCCTGGTATTTACCACCAGATTTTTTTTTTCAATGTTTATTTATTTTTGAGAGACAGAGGGAGACAGAGTGCGAGCAGGGAAGGGGCAGAGAGAGAGAGGGAGACAGAGAACCCCAAGCAGACTCCACATTGTCAGTGCCGAGCCCGACATGGGGCTCGAACCCACGAACCGTGAGATCATGACCTGAGCCAAAATCAGACGCTTAACCCACTGAGCCACCCCGGCGCCCTTACCACCAGATTTCTAAATAATGTGTCATATGGCAATGTTTTGACTTCTCAGCATTGTGCTTTATTAATTTTCTATTATGGAGGTAAGGATTTAAATCTTACATTTCTTACATTCACTATTCCACCTTCTCTCCTGTCTTCACAAACACATATGCCACAACATGTGATGAAATCAGATTCCGTGCTTGTATTATTATGACTAGTAACTATTGTTTCCTGCTTAGCTAAGTAGTGTACTTTGATTAGTTTCCCCTAAATTGTATAATTATTTTTCCTATAATTAATAGTTGCTTTGTTCTTTTGTGTGCTTGGATTTTTATGTAACTGTCACCAGTCTTTCTCACATCCTTCAGATACCTCTCAGTAGGGTTTTCCACATGGTCCAGTGCTGTTTTATCAGTTCCGTGTTGTTTCCAGCAGCTTCTGTGCTGATCCCTCCATCCGGGCAGGGCCAACTCCTCTATGTGTTGGGTACACACACGTCATCCTGGGAATGTCCTTCACCACTTACCGAGTCAGGTCCTTTGCTCCTGCACCCCATGACTTCTTCCTGTATTTGTTTTCCTAAATCATGTCCTCTAGTAGATTCCTTAAACGAAGTGAATAGGAGGTAAATTTTGAGAGGCATTTAAATCTGGAAATATCTTATTCTACCCTCACATTTGATTGACTCGCAGTTTTGAAAGCAGCAGTGCTCTGTCATTTTGTAGTTGCCAGTATTGCTGTGGAGGGTCTGATCTTTCAGGAAATAGTTGAGGCGTGCTGTGAGCCACATAAAGGGATGTCGATGCCATACGGATTCAGTCCTTTCCATGCAGCTTGTTTTTTCTCTATGGGAAGATTTCAGGAATTTTCTGCTAAAACTCTGAGTTCTAAAATTTCAGTGATTTGCTTTAATGTGGGTCTTTTTTCAGTCATTTTTCTGGGTAGTCAGTGGGTCTCTGTTGGTCTTTGGAGTCATTTCTTTCAGTTCTGAGTAATTTTCTTAATTTTGTGTCAAAGAAGAGGGCTGCATGGTCATTTCCCAAGTATTCTTTTGCCCTGAGTTTGCGGCCTCCCTTTCTTGTTGAGTTCTTAGTTAGAGGCTGGCTCTCCAGGACTAATGTTCTCCTTTCCTTGTTTCTCTCTTTCTTACTGCCCATCTATATCCTCTTGCCCTACTTTCTGGGAGATTACATCAACATTAATTTTCAGTGCTTCTGTTCACAATTTTAGCTCTTATTGTCCAACTTATTAGAAATAACACCCTGAGGCTTCCAGCTGACTCAGTGAGTGGAGCATGCACCTCTTGATCTCCGGGTCGTGAGTTCTTGAACGTTGGGTATGGAACCGACTTAAATAAAAATATTTTAAAAATAAAAATAACATCCTATTCTTGTTTTATGTATATAATATTTTTCCTTTTTTTAAACAATGTCATGATTCAACAGTTCTATACATTACTTGGCTGTCATCACGGTAAATGTACTCGTGACCCCCTTTGTCTGTTTCATCCCATCCCCCACCCACCTCCCTTCTGGCAACCACCAGTTTGTTCTCTACGCGAAGAGCATATAGTTTCTGATGTTGTTGTCTCTCTTTTTCTTAGTTCATTGTTTTGTTCCTTAAATTCCCCATATGAGTGAAATTATATAATATTTGTCTTTGTCTGTCTTAATTCACTTAACATCATACCCTCTATGTTGTCCATCCATGTTGTTGCAAATGACAAGGTCTCATTCTTTTTTTTTTTTTTTTTTTCTTAAGTAATCTCTACACCCAACATCGGGCTCAAACTCACGACCCCGAGATCGAGAGTCACATGCTGTACTGACTGAGCCAGGCAGGTGCTCCAACATCTCATTCTTTCTAAAGGCTGAATAATATTCCTGTGTGTGTGTGTGTGTGTGTGTCCACACACATACACCCTTGGACTGCTTCCATATCTTGGCTATTGTAAATAATACTGCAGTAAACATTGGGGTGCATATATCTTTTCTTTTTTTTTAATTTTTATTTATTTTTGAGAGAGAGAGACAGACGGACAGAGCGTGAGTGGCGGGAGGAGTAGAGAAAGAGGGAGACACAGAATCTGAAGTAGGCTCCAGGCTCTGAGCTATCAGCACAGAGCCCAATGCGGGCTCGAACTCACGGACGGCGAGATCATGACCTGAGCCGAAGTCGGACACTTAAGCGACTGAACCACCCAGGCGCCCCTGCGTACATCTTTTCAAATTAGTGCTTTCATTTTCTTTGGGTAAATACCCGGTAGTGGAATCATTGGATCATATGGTAATTCTATTTTTAATTTTTTGAAGAACGTCCATATTATTTTTTATATTGGCTGCACCAATGAACTTTCCTACCACCAATGAACAAGTATTCCTTTTTCTCCACATCCTTGCTGACACTTGTTATTTCTTGTCTTTTTTATTTTAGCCATTCTTAAAGGTGTAAGGTAATATCTCATTGCAGTTTTGATTTGCATTTTCCTGATGATCAGTGATATTGAGTATCTTTTCGTGTGTTTGTTGGCCATTTTTATGTCTTTAGAAAAATGTCTGTTCAGGTACTCTGCCCATTTTTAATGTTTGTTTTTTGGTGTTCTGTAAGTTCTTAATTCATGTTCGATATAAACTGCTTATCAGATATATCATTTGCAAATATCTTCTCTCATTCAGTAGGTTGCCTCTTTGTTTTGTTGATGGTTTCCTTTGCTGTGCAAAAGCTTTTTATTTAGGTGTAGTCCCAATGGTTTTATTTTGCTTATGTATGTAATATTTTATCTCTCTTAAGTATAGGCATTATAACTTTTTAAAATGTAGACTTTTTTTCCTGTATTGTCTTTATATCTCCCAAATTATTTTTTTATTATTATTCAGGTTTTTTGGATTTTGTCTTTAAGCTGTCTTTTCCCAAAGTCTGGTAATCCCTCATTATTTGGGGGCACTCAAAAACCGATCGGAAGTTCTACGTACATGAGCAAACCTTGTCAGCTGACAAACTTTGCTCTCAGGAGATTGGGTGCCAAGTTAACTTTTACACGGCGGGCTCCCTATCTGGGGAAGCCTAATTCTCACCCTGATCTCTTGCCTAAAGGCTGTAAGGTGGGTGACAGCAGTGGAGAGTTGCCTGGGAGTCTGGAGGGAAGACGGCTGGTATTCAGGTTGTTGACTCTGAGTTGCTCTCTGTTTTCGCCATATCCTGCCCTTCTACACCAGTGCCTGGTGTACCCAACTCCTGAGCCTTTCTTGTTCAATTATACCAGAGAATTAAGCCATCTCCTATTAAGGTGGTTGCCTGACTGTGTGGGCAGAGGGTGAGAATCTGGGAGGGTCTGATAGGTCTTTTCACATCCTTTCTTTGTTTCCCACCTGCCTTTCACAGTGCCTGGTGCCTCCAGGTAGTGAGCTTTGCCAGGGTTCTGCAAAGCTCATTGACCAGGGTCTTGTTTGTTCCTTGCAGGTGCTCAGCTGTCATTGTCCTGTGTTCCATCAGGTCAATTCTGCCCCTTCATCTGTTTTGTAACTCCCAGGATTCGTTGGCAACCTAATTAACTACTGTTTTCCTTTTCCTCTTTGCCCTTGTGTTTTATATATTCACACACACACTTCCATCATTTTAGCTGAGTATGGGGAGCGATCAGCTATGAATACATCTGCCAGAAATGTTATATTTAAAAAGATCTCTTTATATAACTTTTTTTTTTTCACAAAGTAAAATAAGGTCTAGTTTATTGTGGGTTTTTTTGGTCACATATTATCAATCTATTTAAATCAATTTCTCATGAAATGATATGTTTCCATGTTAGTAAAACTTTAGTAGCTTTGGGGTGCCTGGCTGGCTCAGTTGGAAAAGCATGAACTCTTGATCTTAGGTTGTAGATACGAGCCCCACATTGGGTGTAGAGATTACTTAAAATCTTTAGGGGCACCTGGGTGGCTCAGTCAGTTAAGCATCCAACTCTTGATTTCGGCTCAGGTTATGATCCCACATTTCGTAAAATCAAGCCCCACATCTGGCTCCATACTGTCAGTGCGGAGCCTGCTTGAGATTCTCCGTCTCCTTCTCTCTCTGCTCCTCCCCTGCTCACTCTCTGTCTCTCTCTCTCAAAATAAGTAAATAAACATTTAAAAATAAAATAAAATCTTTAAAAAAAAAAAACCAAAAACTTCAGTAGCTTTAATTAACAAGACTAGGGAGGTAAAATGCAAGTATACAAGTTACTTAATTCCACAAACCATTTTATGATTATTATTATTTAGTATTTAATTCAGAAGAATTTTTTTTTTATTTCCTCGAAAGTATCCTTTTCTCTTAAACCAGTATATTTGCTTGGCATTTATTTTCTTGCCTATACAGGGGGAAACTATTATTTGAGCCAGAACAGTTCATGTTACAATTTAAATGTATAAATTGTAAATTTATTCCTAGGTTCTCCCTACTAGCAAAAGCAGCCAAATGATCACCTTTACCTTTGCTAATGGGGGCGTGGCCACCATGCGGACCAGCGGGACTGAACCCAAGATCAAGTACTATTCGGAACTGTGTGCCCCTCCTGGAAATAGGTATGATATCCACGGCAGCACGTGCGATTGCTGTTCCCTAAAGTTCCTAATTGGTTCTGCACAAGTGCTAAGTAAAACCTTTTGCTTTGCCAGTGTTATGTACTTTAATTAGGAATGTTGTTTCAAAGCCTGCAGCAATACTGTGATATTAACAGCTGTTTGGAGCATCCACGGACACAGGAGCTCATTTTTACTTACTTATTGCTGTCCTACCTTTCTTTGTATGGGAATATTTCATTCCAGATTTCAGTAATAGTAATACAGTTTCCTTTTTCTAATACTTTAATTTGAGACTAGTACCAATGAGTTTTTCTTTTTTTCTCCTTGTCTCTGATACAATAATTAAAAAAACATTTGTTTAATCTTTATGTCTTTTTGAGAGACAGAGTGTGAGCTGGGGAGTAGCAGAGAGAGGGGGAGACATGGAACCCGAAGCAGGCTCCAGGCTCTGAGCTGTCAGCACAGAGCCCGACACGGAATTCGAACTCATGAACCGAGAGATCACGACCTGAGCCGAAGTGGGCCGCTTAACCGACTGAGCCACCCAGGCACCCCAATAATTTACATTCCACTGTACATGCCTTGAACAAATATCTTTGAGTACCTATTGTGCATAAGTCTGTGCCGGGTTCTGGGGAGGATAAAGAGCCATAGCAGAAAGAGTCTTGCCTCCAAAAAGCTGACGGTCTGGTAGCTTCAGGGTCATGTTTTTGTGACCTTGGTAAATGGTTTGAGTTTACTTTGCAATACCATAACGTCTTAAACTTTAACAACCATGGTGCATGTAGTTAGCTTGTGTAAATGTGATCCTGCACACTCATTTAACCCCCAGGTAACTAGCACTTCTCCATTCGGAGTAAAGAATCAGGAAAAATTGTTTAAAGACTAATTAAGTCAGTACTGTGCAATGGAAATAAAACGTGAGTCACATAATGCAATTTGAAATTTTCTACTAGACGCACTTTTAAGTAGTGAAAAGAGGGGCGCCTGAGTGACTCAGTGAATTGAGCGTCTGACTTCAGCTCATAGCATGATCTCACAAACCATGAGTTCAAGCCCCGCATCAGGCTCTGTGCTGACAGCTCAGAGCCTGGAGCCTGCTTCAGATTCTGTGTCTCCCTCTCTCCCTGCCCCTCCCCCATTTGCACTCTGTCTCTCTCGCTGTCAAAAATAAATAAACATTTTTTTAAAAAGTTAAATAGTAAAAATAAACAGGTAAAATTAATTTAGTAATTTATTCTACTTTACTTAACATGAAAATATTGTTATTATACCATATATAATTTATATAAAATTAATGAGATATTTTACTTTTTATCACATTTTCAAGATCCATTTACTATTTTACACTCACCACATATCTCAATTAAAATGCTTGATTTTTTTAAGAAACACTTGTTCCATACAATTGACCCTTGAACAACACAGGCTTGAACTATGAAGGTCCACTTATATGCGGAATTTTTAAATTTTTTTTTCAATTTCAATGTTTATTTATTTTTGAGAGACACAGAGAGACAGAGCATGAGTAGGGAAGGGCAGAGAGAGGGAGACACAGAATTCAAAGCAGGCTCCAGGCTCTGAGCTGTCAGCACAGAGCCTGACGCAGGGCTTGAACCCACGCACCGTGAGATCGTGACCTGAGCCAAAGTCAGATGCCCAACCAACTCAGCCACCCAGGCGCCCCAATATGTGGATTTTTTAAATAAATACAGTATAATATTATAAATGTATTTTCTCTTATTATTAATAACTCTTTTAGTGTATTGCAAGAATACATGTAACAAACAAAATATGTGTTAATTGACTGTCTATGTTATGGTATGGCTTCCAGTCAAAAGGAGGCTATTAATAGTGAACTTTTTGGGATGTAAAAAGTTATCCGTTGATTTTTGACTGCATGGCGGGGGGGGGGGGGCCACAAATGCCCTAAATCGCAGGCTGTTGAAGGATCAAATGTATTAAGAGTTCATAAAATTTACTGTTGAAAAAATAGATTTGGATACCTAAGTTGTTCCAAACATACTTCAGTTTTCCAATAATTGAATTAAATGGCAGCTTATTATTTTTTTTAATGTTTTATTTTATTTTTTGAGAAACAGAGGGAGACAGAGCATGAGCGGGGGAAGGGCAGAGAGAGAGGGAGACACAGAATCCAAAGCAGGCTCCAGGCCCTGAGCTGTCAGCACAGAGCCTGATGCAGGGCTCAAACCCATGAACACAAGATCATGACCTAAGCCAAAGTCAGATGCTCAACTGATTGAGCCACCCAGATGCCCCTAAATTTCAGCTTTTAAATTTGAAAGTCAGTTAATTAAACTTAAATTCAGTTTTCAGTCCCACTAGTCACATTTCCAGGGCTCAGTACTGTAGTCAGGAGCATGGATCTGATGTTTCCCAACCAAAGCCTTGCTCATTGCAGAGTTTTTCTGATCTTGTGAATCCAATTTGCACTATGTGGAAATAAAAGCAGAGGAAATTTTCTGAGCATCTTCAGTTGGCCAGCCAGTAGCAGATTAAATGTAGCAAATTAGGGAGGTGGGGCAGAATTATTAGTGTTAGACTTTCCTCGGACAGGAAGAAATGACTGCTGATAGCAAGGAAAGAAACATTAAAACAAAACAAAAACATAAAACATGGACACGGTAACTCAGAATGTTTACTGCTTTATCATAAGGGAAATATCATTCCACTTCCAAATGGGCCCTGAATCTTCTTCTGAATAAGAGACCCAGGTCAACAGTTAAAGTCATGATAATGGCTCTTAAATATCATGATAGTCCAATATATTTAAAAAGTCATAGACTGTGTCCTATATTTTGCTACAAATTCCCATTCAAAACCTTTTTGTGCTGAAAGGGCAAAAACTCAGCTAGGAAGCAGCTTGAACAAACACGTAAAGCTTCCCATTTTCTAAGCATTCTGTATTACCAACATTTGATTGTAATATTGTGCAAGTATCACTGCTTCTATGTGTGTTAAATAGTAAGCTGTTTGCTACTCTATTGGGTATGAGTTTTTCCAGACATTTCTTTGTAATTCTCATTCTCACATAATGTTTTCATATTTCTATGCCTTTCTTCTGAAAAAAAAAAGGGACATTAGTCCAACTTAAAGATCCATTTTTCTCTCTATATTAGTTCCTTCCTTGTCATTTCTCTGTGAAGATATAATAATTTGGAAAACTTTATAATAACAATACTATTTAATGTTTAAGGATCTGGTATTTTACATTTTTCACATGGCTTATTGGGTGGACTTAAATTCAAATATTAGTTTACAAATTCCTGAAGACACTTAGAAAAATTGTCCTTTTATTATATTCATCAAGATGCTGTTCTAATTTACTAATTGGGACATTGGGCACTAGGTCAGTCCACGGATATGCTATCAGGGCTCAAGCAAGTTACCAGCATACCTAACGTACAAGAGCAATAAAGCCATGGCTAAGGTTTCCTTACTGTCTGATCAGCTTAATATTATCGCTGTATTTTATATCATCAACTTCATTTATTCATAGAATTCCATAACCTACTCATCCTTTAGAATGGAATATCCTTTTCAAGTTTAAGTCCTGCTTAAAATATTTTTTGATCAAAATATTTTTTGATCGGTAGATGTCTTTTGTCCAACTTTTTATTTTGGAAATTTTCAACAAATGCCCACATACGTTTTGCCTAGACCAAGGGTTGGCAAACTTTCGGTAAAGAGCCAGATAGTAAATATTGTAGATTTTACAAGCCATATAGTCGCAACTACTCAGTTCTGCTGTTGAACAAAAGCCGAAAGAAGGAATACACACAAAGGAATAGGTGTGACTGTGTTCTAATAAATCTTTATTTATAAAAACAGGCTGTCGACAGACTGCCAGCCATAGTTAGCCTACTCTAACCTAAACAGTCGCTAACATTTTGCAATATTTGCTATCTCTCACATATATTATTGTATATGCAGGTTTTGTACCTGTATTGTATATGCAGGGGTTTTTCCTGAGCCATTTGAAAATAAGCTGCAGACCTTAGTACAACTGAACAAGGATGCTCTAAGGATGTTCTAAGGAATTCTTGGAATTCCTTGGATACTGGAATCCTTGGATACTGGAATCCTTGGATACTTGGAATCCTTGGATACTGGATTGCAATATCACAATTTAGGTAACAATTATATCAGGCAAGCTTCTAACAGAGAAACAAAACCAGTAGGAGATATACACTGTACTTATATATTTGTGTTTGTGTATTCACTGGGGAGTTTAATTTTAGGTATATTGTTTAAAAAAAAAAAAAAAACAGTAGTTGTTTAGTTGTGTGCCTTCCTGAGAAATGTTGTTTTCTTCAAAACACATTTGTGGAGAAGGAAATAACAACCAATGTGATTCATGTGTATTTATGAAGCATAATTACCTTGTATGTTACCAGTGGGGGTAAAAATAATTTTAATGACAGCTACATTTATTGAGGTTTTTGGGCCAGGTTCTGTGCTAATTGCTTTATATAATTTATCTCAATCTACACAACAACTCTCTTGAGAAGATAAAGTCTTTATCCCAATTTTACAAATGAGAAATCTGGGCCTCTGAGAGGCTAAGAAGGCCATACAGCTAGTAGTAGAGCCAGAATTCATGTCTGCAATAAAATGGATTGTTTTAGTTGTACCGAGTAGCTCTCACAGTGTAAAAATGAACTTAGCTAATTACAAGGATTGCCATTTCCATTTAGATAAAGTTGCATATATTAAAGACAGTCGATTATGAAGTCATGCAAGTTAGAATTGAAGGATTTGGTTTTTTAATTCGGCTTTTTGGTTTAAAGTCCTTCCAGGGGCGCCTGGGTGGCGCAGTCGGTTAAGCGTCCGACTTTAGCCAGGTCATGATCTCGCGGTCCGTGAGTTCGAGCCCCGCGTCAGGCTCTGGGCTGATGGCTCAGAGCCTGGAGCCTGTTTCCGATTCTGTGTCTCCCTCTCTCTCTGCCCCTCCCCCGTTCATGCTCTGTCTCTCTCTGTCCCAAAAATAAATTAAAAAAAAAAATTTTTTTTTAAATAAAAAAATAAAAAAATAAAGTCCTTCCAGTAAACACACCGTGCTAGGAGCCTGACCCTAACATGGGCTGCTGGAAACCTGTCTAATCACAAATTCATTTTATCATGATCTGCCTTCCAACTGTTTGCATGTAAATGAGTGTTGTCCACATGCTTGAAAGTTTGGTTTCCTTAGAGGGAACCAGTTCCCTGGATTTTTGCTTATGCTTCGTTGTGACCCTGGAGGTAGAATAAGGAGAAAAGCTGGGGGAACTGAGTGCCTGGTGTCTGATTAGCAGGCCCACTGCGAGGCTCCCATTCTCTGCTGCTTAGCTTCCAATATTCTGAAGACAAACTGCATCGGGAACGTTCCTATCCTGGGAGACAGAGGACTTAACAGAGGGGTCATTGGTAAAAGTTTAACAGGATTGAATGACAATTGAAGTTATAAAGTTTTCTTTGCACTGTTAGGTACAAAGTTTGCAGATCCTACAGGGATGCTAAGGCAAAAACTGTGCTTCTTAAAAATTCTTGTAAGAAATGCAAAGGGACGATTTTATTTCTAGTAGAGACCTTGGGAAAGCCTTTGGGGGAAATAATGGATATTGTCTCATGGGTTTGTGTTTTGTTTTTTTTTTTTCCAAGTCAACAGATACATTCCCATGCTTAAGTCACTGGAGTTCTGTTTTGTCTGATTTAGCCTTCCTCTTAAGGTTAAATTTCAGTGTTCCTTGGTCAATGCGGGAGAACTTAAAATATGCTTTGGAATAATCCACTGACCTGGAATTTCCCCTCTTATCTTCCAGTGATCCTGAGCAGCTGAAGAAGGAACTCAATGAACTAGTCAGTGCTATTGAGGAACATTTTTTCCAGCCACAAAAGTACAACCTGCAACCAAAGGCAGAGTGAAATATATCAGCCATGGGCGTAATTACAATCAAGCTACCGGTGATTAATTAAGCAATATTTTTGAGGACCAAATGATTTAAATGGTCACTCTAAGTATTTATATTTTTTTAATAGGCCTACATTCCTCATTGTTCTATTTTTTTACCTTTAAGACGAATAAAGAAAAGATGGCCAAACCCAAGAAACCAATTAAATTTAATTCCTATTAAAAGGTTAAGCCTGGGCATTTCCTGAATTAAAGAAATGAAGATTTTAAAAATAGCAAACTTTCAAAACTGTACTGTAATTCATATGCTTTAATTAGAATAAATAACAAACGTGTCTTCTCTATCATTCTTTTTATGAATAATTAAAATCACCAGAAAGCCTATACAATTACTAAATTCTGGGCTGTCATATCATAGGATAACCACTTTTTAGGTATATGTATATTTACATTTGTATCAATTGCTTATAAAGCAAAATATATAAACAAATTGAATGTCCTGTTCATGTTTAGGGAAAAACAGGAACCTATAAAGTGGAGCAAAAGATACTTGAAAAAGAGAAAATTTTTCATCTAAAACTTTTTAGTTGTAATAATCCATCATTGTACAGTGTTTACATGCTAGGAAAAAACAGCCTTATCATCTTTGTTCAGTATACTAACATTCATTTTATCTCTTTAAATCTTGAATTTAAAAATTGGTTATTTGAAACTGCAAAGTTCTTTATTGTACAGTTGTTTGCTTTGGTACAAGTTAATGTAATTTTTGGGACTGAGGCACAAAGACTATAAGCTTTAACTATTTGCCTGACTTTGCTTTTTTTGCTTTGATCATATGTAATTAAAATCTAAAACTATTAGATTTCCTTTTCAGGTTTATATTTAACCTGTGCCTTCTATCCTTCTCATAACCAATGGCCTTAAAACCACCCAAAATTACTCCCATTGAGCCCCCATGAGTCAGGACCAAGCCGTTCTTTATATACTTTGTATATTTCATGTGGTTTTCTGTTTTTAAAACAAATGATTCCCCATTATTATTATGACTAACCCAAATGCTTACTAAGTTTCAGAACAATGAAAAATTACAATCCTATTGGCATTTTTTCTAAAGTAAAGGGGAAAATGTTTTTACGTCTTAGTGATACATAGTTTGTGCCCTATCAGAACTTTTAAATCTGTAATATTCGATATATTCTGTCAGCTGCTTCATTGTAGCTGTTATGTATTTTTGTTTTATAGTGTTTTGTAGTCTCACACTGCACCCTAGAAATAAAGTCTGTATCCTCTCTACAGTTTTTGGAGCTTATAAACTATACCCCATCATGGAGTTGGTTTCTGGAAATACAAAGATGATGGAGACCCACCCTACTGTGATGATGCTCACAGTTTGACTGGGGGGCTAGTGAGTAACCGTCAGGCTTACACATTCTCTAATGGAGTCATTTGCAAAGCACTCAGGGTTGAGAAGTGCGAGAGGGGGATCCCTTCTGCCCAGAGAAAGCCTGGAAGAGAGCTGAATGACTGCTTTGCTTCTGGGGGTTGGGGAGCTAGGAGCTGGGGATGAAGGAGAAGGGCCGCCAGGCACAGAGCACAGCACCAGCAAAAGTATGGAAGTGCTGGCATGTGTGTGTGTGGGAGGGGGGGGTTGTTTCAGGTGGTGAAAACACACCCCGGATGTACACTTTAGGATAGACCCTCACTTCTCTGCCACTCACGTGAGCTGCTGATTAAACTGGACTTGGGGGGGGGGTCCCCCAACTCTATTTCTCACGTGTATTTCTAAGAAATAACACACCATGGGGGTGCCTGGGTGACTCAGTTGGTTAAGCGTCTGACTTCGGCTCAGGTCACGATCTCACAGTTCTTGGGTTCCAACCCCGCCTCGGGCTCTGTGCCGACAGCTCAGAGTCTGGAGCCTGCTTTGGGTTCTGTATCTCCCTCTCTCTCTGCCCCTCCTCCACTCACGCTCACTCTCTGTCTCTTTCAAAAATAAATGAACATTAAAATTTTTTTTTAAAGAAAAGAAATAGCACACCATGTATGCACACTATTTTATGAATTTTTTATGTTATTACCAGATGCCAGGTAGCCTAATGTGTGATGCATAAAACTTGCAACATAAGATCCCTCTGGGTTCTAATGATGGTCTGCTGTGAACCATCTTTGTGACCTTGGTCCATTTAACCTCTCAAAGTCTCAACTTTGTTATTCTTTTTTTTAAATTTTTTTTAACATTTATTTATATTTGAGACAGAGAGAGATAGAGCATGAACAGGGGAGGGTCAGAGAGAGGGAGACACAGAATCTGAAACAGGCTCCAGGCTCTGAGCTGTCAGCACAGAGCCTGATGCGGGGCTTGAACTCATGGACTGCGAGATCACGACTTGAGCCGAAGTCGGCCGCTTAACCGACCGAGCCACCTGGGCGCCCCTCAACTTTGTTATTCTTTTAAAAGACTTTTTTTTTTTTTTAGGGCAATCCTATGTTCACAGAAAAACTGAGAAGAAGGTGTAGAAATAGCCCATCTCCCCCCTGCTCCCCCGCATAAGTAGCCTCCCCCATTATCAACATCCCCACCAGAGTGGTGCATTTGTTGTAATTGATGGAATACACTGGTATGTTATCACCAAACTGTGGAGACAAAAGATCATTGGTTTCCAGGGGTTGGGAGGGGAGCAGTGAAGAAGTGGAACCCAGGGGATTTTAAGGAAAGTGAAAATACATCTTAATGGTGGATGTGTGTTCTAATTTGTCCAAATCGATACAGTGTACAACACCAAGAGTGAACTCTAATGTAGACCATGGGCTTTGATAATTTTCAGTTTTTATTTTCTTATTATTTTTTAATGTTTATTTATTTACCTTGAGAGAGAGAGCAGGGGAAAGGCAGAGAGAGAGAGAGAGAGAGAGAATCCCAAGCAGGCTCTGGGCTGAGAGCACAGAGCCCAACGCAGGGCTCGATCTCACAAACCATGAGTCGGACATTAGAGTCGGAAATCAAGAGTCGGACATTAAGTGAGCCATCAGGGCCCCCCAGGTCAGTTTTTAAATTAAAAGATTTTAGGGGCGCCTGGGTGGCTCAGTCGGTTAAGCGTCCGACTTCAGTTCAGGTCATGATCTCATGGTTTGTGGGTTCAAGCCCCGTGTCGGGCTCTGTGCTGACAGCTCAGAGCCTGGAGCCTGCTTCAGATTCTGTCTCCCTCGCTCTCTGCCCTTCCCCCACTCACACTCTCTCTCAAAAATAAATAAACATTAAAAATTTTTTTTAATTAGAAGATTTTATTAAACGATGTCTGAGGTCATTTCATTCGGCAAGTCTTCAGATGATGTGGAAAATACATAAAGGACACTATCAGCAACAATAAATCATGGACAATTCTCTTTGGCAGGATGCTTAACTCATCCTCTTCCAAGACCCAGCATGGGAGACAGGGGGACACACTTGGTAGCAAAGAGGGGCAGGCAGCCTCGTGTTCACATCCTGCCTTGCCTCGCAGCCCGAAGGGTGTGTGCTGAAACTGGGGACAAGGCACCACGTGGCCTGCAGAGCGAGGAAAGTTCTGCAGGGGACTAAGGGGAAGGTCGGGACTGACCACTGTCACACCTACACCTGCTTGGGGAAGGCGGTCTGATTGGAGTGGAGTGGTGGCATTGTTTTCTCTTGGTGCCTAGAAAGGACAGATCCCAAGTTTAGTCCGAGAGACTGAGTTGCAGGAGGAAATGCAGGCCAACTTCTTATTTTCTTTGTGGGCTCGGAAATAACAGCTGTTACTCTTTAAGGAAAAATGGGAGTGCCTTTCATTTATCTGATCAGTTTACCTCAATCATCATACTATGATGGGAAAGTACCGTTCTTTTCTGACATTGGAAACTCGACTAAAAATTAAAATGCTTTGGGGCGCCTGGATGGCTCAGTCAGAAGAGCATGAGACTCTTGATCTTGGGGTCATGGGTTCAAGCCCTATGTTGGGTATAGAGACTACTAAGAAAATAAACTTAAAAAAATAAATAAAAATAAATAAATGCTTTAAGTGATGGAACAAATGTGTATGTCCTACTCTGGAGGAATTTTGAAAGGATGGCATCTAAATCACATTTACAGTAAAACCTTGGTTTGCGAGCATAATTCGTTCTGTAAACAGGCTTCTAAACCAAAGCACTCATATATCAAGAACCATTGGCTCATTTGTGATCATGTGACACTTGGTATCACGTACTACTTGTATTGCAAGACATCATTTGTTTCTCAAAATTTAGTAGAATTATTTTCTCGTCTTGCAGAACACTTACGGAACAAGTTACCCGCAATCCAAGGTTTTACTGCATAATTTCTACGTTCTAAAAGACCGGATCCTCAGAGCTATTTGAGCATTCGTTCACATGTTCACTGAGTCACGTTGGAATCCTGCTGTGAGCCAGCCACTTCTCTGGACACTGGTGACACACTTGCTGTCCTGAATTCAGACTTAGTCTAGCAGGGGAAAAACACACATGCACAGATCACCGCGGTTGGGTGTGTGGAACCACAATAGCGAACTATCCCAACTGTGGGCAAGCAGTTCTGTAATGCGCCCTTTTGGACTTGTATTTTTCGACACCACCAAATTCAAATCCCTAACATTTTTGTTCAAAACGGTTTCATTCTGGGAGGCTATTTGCAGCTCATTTCCCTGCATCATCCTTTGTTCCATCCTTGCTCCAAGCACATTTGTGTAGAATGACAACCATTGAAAGCAAGGTGTCTCCAGGGCAGGTGAGCATGGAAGTTTAAAATACTGTCACTTCCGGGGCGCCTGGGTGGCTCAGTTGGTTATGCACCAACTTGGGCTTAGGTCCTGATCTCGAGGTTCGAGCCTCGTGTCAGGCTCTGTGTTGACAGCTTGGAGCCTGGAGCCTGCTTCAGATTCTGTGTCTCCCTCTCTCTGCCCCTTTCTCACTCACACTGTCTCTCTCAAAAATAAATAAACATTAAAAAAAATAAACATTTAAAATACCATCACTTCCATAGACTTCTTGTAAGCAGAGTGCAGTAACTACCGGGATGAACTGGAGGAGAAAGACAACTGTCTGGAGAGGTGAGACCCTCGGGCTGACCCTCCAGGACCAGAACATGGGCACCAGGATGGAGAACAGTGTTCCAGGGGCCAGGTTTATTTTGAGCTGGCTCCCCTTTGTCAGTCCTTGAAAATACACAGTGGAAGACAGAACTGTTTCTCTGTCTCTTCCCATTCGGGTCCAGTTAAAACAGCTTAGGTATGTGGCCCGAACGTGGTACAGAATGGAGTTGGGCACACAGACTAAAGAGCCGGTTCCAAGTCTAAGTAGCTCTTGAAACCATTTCAAAATGGCACAGTGAAACTCCCAGAGGGAAGTTCGGGTTGCAGTTCAGAGACAATGAGCCTGATTGTGTCCTTAAAATACATATTCTGAGTTATTTCTCTTACCCAGGGGGGAAAAAAATGAAAAGAAAATCTCTGGGTGGCAAGAGTGAAATGCAGCTCATCTGTCTGACAAGTGCTCCTATCATTTAGTACAACTAACAGAAACTTTAGGAGGAGGCTTGGGCTAATTATCTGCCTTGTTGGCTCAGCAGACTTCCTTTTATTTTTTTTTCCTTCTGAACCCTAAGGTGGTTCATTCCCTAGGGTGTGATCACTGATTCTCTGCACTCTTGAAAGCTTCTCTGTGCTTGTGGCTGTAATTGTCCTAAGTATAGGACTGCAGACCTCTTCCAGGCTCCGACCCTAGGTTCCCATCTGTCTACTTAAACCTTCCTACTCAGGGGTCTCAGACTGCGTTCGGTGCAGCTCTGCCCCAAGTCAGTTTTCCCCACTCAGGTCACCAGCTGCACTCCTTCTGATCCACTCAACTCACCTCGGCTTCAAACACCTGCCCAGAAACTTCAGTGACTTTAATGTCTGACTTTAACCCAATCTTTTTTCTAAACACTTATTATGGAGAACTTCAACATAGAGAATTAGTACAGTGGACCTTGGAGCATCCATCACTGAGCTCCACTCATGGCCAATTTTCCATTCGTGGCCAATCTGCTTACATCCACAGCCCCCTCATGTCCCATTCTGAAGCAAATCCCGGACCTGTCCTTACATCTGTAAATATTACCATAAAAGATAGGACTCCTTACTTACACCCATAGTTATATTGTTGTCACAACTAAAGATGTTTACAGTTCCTTTCTCCATCTACTCTATTCTTTCTTCCATATCTTTAAATCTATAAATCCTAATCTCTTTTTTTCCCCTTTTTGTAATTTGTTTCCACCGACCAAATCATTTGTCCTGTAGGATTTCCCATATTTTGGATTTTGCTAGTTGCCTCATCATGGTGTATTTCACATATTTCTCTGTGCCCTACATTTCCTGTGAAGTGATATAGAGGATGTAGAGGCATGAGCTGATTCAGATTTGATTTTCTGGCAAGAATATTTGACAGAGGTGGAAGAGGGGTGCTACTCATACTATCTTTTTTCCAAGTTCCCTGGATTAGCTCTCATCAGCCAGTTTGCCTGACCCTTGCTCTGCCCTGCATAATGAAAGAGTCACCAGGGAAATGACAATGGGGCTTAGTTAAGAAGAAGGATGAGTTGGGGCTCCTGGGTGGCTCAGTCAGTTAAGTGTCTGACTTTGGCTCAGGTCACGATGTCATGGTTTGTGGGTTCAAACCCTGCACCGGGCTCTTGCTCTCAGCTTGGAGCCTGGAGCCTGCTTCGGATCCTCTCTCTCCCTCTCTCTCTCTGCCCCTCCCCTTTCTCATTCTCTCTCAAAATAAATAAATAAATAAATAGAAGAAGAAGAAGAAAAAGAAGAAGGAGGAGGAGAAGAAGAAGGATGAGTTGATGTATCCAGTATTACACAGAATGCCAAAAGACTGGTGGAGGCCAGCCTCCCACAGAAGGAGCGGGAGTTGCTGATAAGCGATCATGGATGGGATTTGCAGCTTATGTCAACCTTGAATGAAGGGGCACTGCCCCCAGTTCTCTTGAGCTCCAATGGCACACACACACACAAAAGTGAGCCAGCACCCCTTAAGGATTTTAGTGATTTCCTTTTTTTTTTTTTTTTAAGTAAACTCAGTGCCCAACATGGGATTTAAACTCACGATTCCAAGACCGAGAGTCACATGCTCTACCGACTGAGCCAGCCAGGCACCCCTTTAGTGATTTCTTTCAGTAGATGACTTGCCTGTTAAAGAACAAAATTGAGTTATGAAGACCAACAAAGAAAGGGAGGAGTGTGAATGAGGTGTAAGAATCCACAAAGAGATCCAATGAAGGCTTTGCCTGAGTGGACCAGCCACATGGTGGATGGACCCACAAGTCAGGAAATATGATCATCTTCCCTCAGACGGTGTGTACTCTGGTGTGCAACCAGAATTGCAACCATGGTCTTTGTGTATAAGATATCAAGAGATTTAAATGAGCATTTAAATGAGATCATTTGAGATCTACATTCTATGTCTATTCAGAGAGTATGCATTTAGCACCTGCTGCAGAAAGGATGCTGGACAGAAAGCTGTTAAATTGTGCAATGCCATGAAACCTGCCTTAGAGTATGCATTTGTGTAGCAAGCAACAAAAATAAATTTCACGAAGTAAGACAAAGAAAGAAATTCTGAAAGAAAGAAGTCTGTGAAGCCATCGCATGTCGTCAATGTTGTTCTCTATCATCAGTATCGTCTTTATCACCAATACCAAAATTAAGATAAAAGGGTTGTTCTGCTTTGAGAATCACCAGTCACCACACAAGCCAGAGGCGGGCTGATGAACGGACACCTGAAAGAATAGAGAAGTATAGTTGCGGTTGAATCGACTGACCTTGTGAACGAAACACATCTTGAGTGTGGCCAAGGTGTATGTCTTAAATGGGACAGTCTTTCCTATAACAATGATGAAAGAAATATTGAACAGACCATTTTCTGAATTTAGAAACTCAGATGGATGAAGACGTTGAAATACGCATTTGCTCACAAATGGTAGCACGATACGCACATTGTTCTGCTCTGCTTTTCAGTCCCTTAGTTAGAGGAAGGACATCTAAGCTGCTTCCAGTTCTTTGCTGATATAACAACAGTGAATAACATTGTACATACGGCATTTTCCCTCTCATTCTACTATAGGATAAATGTTGTTTTCACAGCTAAAATACCTGCCGTTGAAAGAGTAACATTATGTGATCTTTGTGAGAACACTATAAATTGCAAAGTGTTAAGTATTACTGTCAGTGGATAAATGAACAAATCAGATTTATAAACTATGTTTCATAAGTCACCCATTTAGAATTTGTAAGTCTGTTCTAGAAAATCACTTATCTTTTTGCTGCCCTCATTTTCCAGATATTGACAGCAATTTTTTTTAAAAAATTTTTTAACGTTTATTTATTTTTGAGACAGAGACAGAGCATGAACGGGGGAGGGTCAGAGAGAGAGGGAGACACAGAATCTGAAACAGGCTCCAGGCTCTGAGCCGTCAGCACAGAACCCGACGCGGGGCTTGAACTCACGAACCGCGAGATCATGACCTGAGCCGAAGTTGGACGCCCAACCGACTGAGCCACCCAGGCGCCCCTTGACAGCAATTTTTAAAGAGTAAAGTAAATCAGGGGCGCCTGGGT
>NW_024412376.1:136984356-137041911 GCF_014898765.1 Herpailurus yagouaroundi | reverse complement strand
GGGATCGTTTCATTTGCAGCCTTAGAGTGAGAAAAGCCTTTCTAAGACTCAAAAGAAAGTATTGAAAGCTGTCCACATTGAATAAAATCGGTGACAAACTGGGCAAAAATATTTACAACTTCTGTCATAAAGGGCTTCTCTCCCTAATGCACAAAGAGCCCTTGGATATCAGTAACAAAAAGGATCAACAATCTAATAGAAAAGAGGGCAAATGTGTGGAAAGACAGTTCACAGAAAAGGAAACATATGTGACTTTCAAATCATTTTTTTAAAAAGGCTCAGGATAATTTGTTTTTATCCCTCTTTGTATCCTGTGCCATCTTAGTTGTATGTTCAATTCCCTGTGTGTGTGTGTGTGTGTGTGTGTGTGTGTGTTTACTCTTAAAATCTTAACATGTATATCTCCTTAAACATGTCTGAAGTTACTACCTATAGTCTCCACCCAAACAACACAGGACATTGAATTCTTGCTGAGATAATATATCCAAATGATAGGAAATTCAAAAGGTATAAAAGGGCATATGGAGAGTGAAATGTCTCTAGTCTACCAGTATTCATGGCCAGTCATTTCCTCTGCATGAAGGCAATCACCTTTGCCAGTTTCAAGTTGATTCTTCTAGAGATATTGTATCTAAGACAATTATGTGATGGATTCTTTTGTTTTGATTTGACCCAAATGGTAGGACATTGTGCACTGTGCCCTGAATTTTTTTTAAACTGAGCAATTGTGAAAGTGTTTTTTTTTTTTTTTTTAAGTAGGCTCTATTCCCAATGTGGGGCTTGAACTCATGACCCCAAGATCAAGAGTAGCCTGCTCTACCAAAGGAGTCACCCAGGTGTCCCTGTATTTTAATGTTTGCAATTACTCATTCCTTCCCTGTAGATGGAGTGTATGAAACTATGAAAAATCCGTGTTCATCATTATAACCAACTGACATGTTGTAGCTGTTAATGAGTCGGAAAAATCTGACTCATATGGAAATACATTTATTCTATGCCATACTCAAAAAATTAATGGCCAAATAGTATTTCAATGTATGGATGAATATTGAGGTTCTTTCTAATTTGCTGTTTCAAACAACACAGCAGTGAATAACCTTGTCACACGTCCTTTTGTGTGCGTGCACGTGTGTGTGTCTACGGTATAACCCACCTAATTTTGAAAACCCTTCAAAATAATTATTATTGAAACTAGTGCTTATATATATTCACTAACCTTGTTTGCTAATGTGATTTGCTTCTTGCTAAAGCACACATTTTAGAGGTTGTTTTAGTTCTGACCTGGAGATGTCTTTAGTCCCCTTCATCTGTTAATGATAGCTCTGCTGGGTAAAGGACTCTAAGCTGATGTTTATTTTCCCTGGCACTTTGAAGTCACCATTGAATTATATCTTGGCCATTTGTGTTTCTGTTCATTTAGCTGTCATCCCTTTGTAGGTAATTTTCCCCCTCTTTTCTGATTGCCTTTTTAAAAATATTTTTTTTATTTTTATTTACTTATTTGCTTAATAAATTCTTTTTTAAAATGTTTATTTATTTTTGAGAGAGAGAGTGAATGGGGAGGGGCAGAGAGAGAGGGAAACACAGGATCCAAAGCAAGCTCTACGCTGACAGCATAGAGCCCTACAGGAGACTTGAACCCATGAACCGCGTGATCATGACCTGAGCTGAAGTTGGATGCTTAACCAACTGAGCCACCCAGGTGCCCAAAAGTACTTTAATTAAGGAATAATATACACAAAGTTCATAAAATTGTAACTGTAAAGCTCAGTGACTTCTTACGTATTTATACAGCCATGTAACCATGAAGGTGTAAAACATTTCCAGTGTCTGAAGGGTACCCTTGTGCCCTTTTCAATGGGAACCCTTCCCTCTCGCCCTTCCCGCCCCACCACCCCGAGATAACCACTATTCTAATAGTTAACATCATAGGATTAGTTTTGCCTGTTCTTGAACTTCATGTAGGTGAGATTGTATCTTTTGCTCACTATCTGCTTGCCTGTAAGACTTTTTTTGTGCTTGGTGATTTGTAGTTTCCTTATAATTCTAGGAATACATGTATTGTTTTCCATTTCTTTATCTCTGAGCTGCTATCTCAGCAATTTCCTCGGAGCTGTCCTCCAGTTCACTAATCTCTTGTTAGCTCTTCCTAATCTGCTCTTTTACCCTTCTTTGAGTTTCAGTTTTCAATTATTTTTTTCCCTAGAAGTTCTGTTCGATCTATTTACAAAAGCTTCCTTTTCTTCATTATTCCATTCCATTCTCTGGGCTCCCATTTTTGCTTTATGAGTTTTTAAAAATAAATTTTCATTATGCTTGTTTTATTCTCTCAGATAATTCTATCATCTAAAATTCTTCTGATATTTCTTCAGATTGTTGGGTTGTTGACTGTCTCTTGCAGCGGATGGTTTTCTTGTGTTTGTGAATTTGCTGGTTTTTATTTTCAACAGAAGTTCATTTTTTGTGTTTTGTTTTGTTTTTAAACTTCAGGGAGTCCCTTGTGCCCTATTTGGAGAAATGTGAATAAAAGGCTATTCTGTATTTACTTCTGCAAGATCCCACAGGGCTCTCTGTTTTGTTGCTCTAGTTACTGTTGTTTTTTTTGTTGCCTTTTTAAACTATTTTTGTTGTTAATTTGTGGTTTCTCTTTATTTATTTTTATTATTTTTTTAAGATTTTATTTTTAAGTAATCTCTACACCCAAAGTGGGGCTCAAACCAGAACCCTGAGGTCAAGAGTTGCATGCTTTACTGACTGAGCCAGCCAGGAGCCCCTGGGGTTTCACTTTAAGCTGTTAATTGCTTTGCATGCATATAATTATGGTTATTAATTAATTATAAGATATTATTTATATCTGGTTGTAAAAAGTATATTTTTAAGTGATTTGTATAGATTTATATCTTGTAACAGTTTATCCAAAACAACTATGCAAATTGATTTTATTTATTTATTTAATTTTTTTAGTGTTTATTTATTTTAGAGAGAGAAAGAGACAGAGTACAAGCAGGAGAGGGGCAGAGAGAGAGGGAGACACAGAATCCGAAGCAGGCTCCAGGCTCTAGGCTGTCAGCGCAGAGCCTGACGTGGGGCTCAAACTCACTAACCAAACCACAAGATCATGACCTAAGCCCAAGTCACACACTCAGCTGACTGAGCCACCCAGGTGCCCATGCAAATTGACTTTAAAATTCACATGGAAGGGAGTGCCTGGGTGGCTCAGTCAGTTAAGTGTCTTACTTGGGCTCAGGTTATGACCTCACGATTTGTGAGTTCAAGTTCCGAGTCGGGTTCTGTGCTGACAGCTTGGAGCCTGCTTGGTATTCTCTCTCTCTCCCTCTCTCTGCCCCTCCCCAACTTGTGCACACACACACTCTCTCTCTCAAGAATAAACATTTAAATAAAACCAAATAGAATTCATATGGGAGAATAAAGGGCCACAAGAAGCAAAATAATACCAAAGCAGAACGGATGCTGGAGGACAATGCTCCATTGGGGTCCTACATCTGAACACAGGCACTGACAGCTTTTTTTTGAATTTCAAGGACATCTGTATTGCAAATTGCCTTGGAAGACAGAGATAATGTCTCCCTCCAGGGCATAGGGCAGATTTGTTGGACGTACAGGATATTTACGAAATGTCTCTCCCTGGGTAAAGGGAAGGATAGGTTTGCTAGCATTACCCCCCACTTCAAAGTTTCAGGTTTCCTAACCTTGGTTTTCTCCCAGTGATGTGTGCAGCACTGATTTCAGCTCTTCTGGGTCACACACGGGACTTGGAGACCAGGGTAGCTGAGGTGAATCTGAAATTTGCACTATCTGCTACACTGTAAGTGCTGAAGTCCTTTGCCCCTGATCTATCAGCCTCTCAGGTCTTGGGGTTGTATCCACGGACCAGCAACAGGCTAACTTCCTCACTCGCAAATGAGGTAAATTCTCAGACTCTTCAGTTCTTAACAAGAAGAGAGGAATCGTACTACCAAATATTAAAATTTACTGTAAAGAAATATTGAGTAAATGTGGCAGAGAGATAAATAAACCAACGGAAAAAAAATAACAAACGAGCACATGTATGTAGAAGTAGAAGAAATTGGTATATGACCAACATGACATCATAAGTCTGTAGGGAAAGAACTTTTGAGTGAAAAATTCTGGACAATTAGTATCCAAATGGAAAAGCTAAAGTTAGATCGCACCTCAAGCCATATCCAAAACCATATCCAAAAGTGAATTGCAGTTGGACTTAAAATCTAAATGTGCATAAGCATTTTAGAAGAAATTGTATGAGACCTTCTCTATGATATCATGGTAGAGAAGGATTTCTTAACCAAGACAAAAAGCCTAAGCCATTAAAGATCCAACCACATTAGAATTTAAAACTTTTGTATAATAGAAGCCATAATAAACAGAGTTAAAAGACAACACACAATCTGGGAGAAGATATTTGCAACTCTTCTAACAATGCTAGTGATGAGTTTTTATGTGACTTTTATTAGCTTTGGATTCCTTTTTTTTTTTTTTCTTTCTTTTTCTTTCTGTTTTTTGTTTTGTTTTGTTTTAACTTTGGATTCCTATAACAACTTGTGAGCATAAATTCACACTTCATCCACTCAGGCTTGGAGTTTTGATTTCCGGTCATGAGCTCATTCTCCTCACCTCTGCCCCTGCCCATCCTCCCCCAACCCTATCTCCCCCCAACCCCCACCCTCACCCAGCATCTCAAGCAAACTACCAGCTTCCCTGATCCTGGATCAGGGGTACTTTTGTTTTGAGTTCCCTCTCACAGAGGAGCATCCTTTCAGGTTTCTTGGACACTAAGGGATAAGATAAGGACACCATTTAGAGGAACAGGAGATTTGAAAAAAGAATCCAGTGGAAGTTTTTTGGGGCTCCTGGCTGGCTCAGTCGGAAGAGCATGCAACTCTTGATCTCAGGGTCATGAGTTCGAGCCCCACATTGGGTGTAGAGATTACATAAATAAAAACTTAAAAACAAAGAACTTTTTTGTGGGGGCTGGGAGGGACAAAAGCCACTGAGTTCCAACTCCCTGCCTGCTACCAGCCTGGGGCCCCCAGTGTGTGTGAGTGTGTGTGTGTGTGTGTGTGTGTGTGTGTGTGTGTGTGTGAGAGAGAGAGAGAGAGAGAGAGAGAGAGAGAGAGAGGAGGGGGTGAGAGAGAGAGGGGTGACAGACTCCTAGCCCTCGAGGCCATGGATGTTTCAGCTGCTGTTTCTCTGCACTTCCCAGTTCACCCAGGAAACTTTTTTTCAACACCTAGGAAGCTTTTTTTTTCTGTCTTTGGAGTTCAACTATATATTTTAGAGCATTTTACAAATATCTTTTCTAGCACTAATATGCACTTTGTGAGGCTTCTCCACACCTGCACCGGCCTGCATGTTACCCGAACTGACTCTCACCCCTGACGGTCCTTTCCCGCACACCCTGCCAGCTCCGGGCAACATCTCATTTGGGGAGAACAGGGCTTGAAAGAATTCTGAAATCGTTGCAAATTGTTGTTCCATTTTAACTTGATAAAATGTTATAGGCTTTGGATAAGCTTGCCTGGCAAAATCCTGACCATTTAGAAGAGAAAATAATTTCAAACTTTTTTTTTTTTTTTAAACAGTAATCATGATACTGTTTGAGAGGAGCACAGCTGCGGAATTCCTGAGGAACTCCCAAAAGATCAGAGTTTGCTTAATTTTCACCTGAGAGAACCAGTGTGTTAGGTTAGCATCTTGTGGCCCCTACAGAGAGAAAAGAAGGCTGATAAGATCCAAAGAGGGTAAAGACATATTGCAGCCCTGAATAATAATGATAATCACATGCTTTACCACATGCTGGATTCTGTTCTAAGTAGTTTACCTTTATTAACTCGTTAATCCCGTTGACAACATTGTTGGTAAGTACTATTATTTTTATCCCCGTCTTATGGGTGAGGTCATTGAGAACCAATAGAAGTCACTTAAGTAGGGGCACCTGGGTGGCTCAGTCAGTTAAGCGCCCTACTTGAGCTCAGGTCATGATCTCAAGGTTTGTGAGTTCGAGCCCCGCATTGGGCTCTGGGCTGCTAGCTAGGGGCCTGGAGCCTGCTTCAGAATCTGTGTCTCCCTCTCTCTCTCTGCTCCTCCCCCACTCACGCTCTGCTGATCTCTCTGTCTAAAAAATAAATAAACATTCAAAAAAAATCACTTAAGTAATTTGCCTAAATTTACAAAGCTAAGAAGTGATCTTTGGTTATCTAACGCTGGTCAGTGTGACAGGTATGGGGTCGTTCTTCAAAGGAGCATTCAAACCTATAGGAGCTTCTGTGGTTCTGCAACGTCAAAGAGGAATTCAACACGGATTTGTGGAGGGAGTCTTGTCACTGGTTACAGAACGATGTGAGCTGTGATGATTGGTAGGCGGTGTCGAGTCCAGGTGTGATTTTGGAGCCTGCCAAGAGTAACTGGAATTTGAAGCCCCAGGTGGGTAATGAGACACACACAAAAATACTGGTTACTCAGAAGAACCTCTCTGGGTATTGAGAACATCTCTAGATACTATCCTAACACAGAGTGTGTTAATGTCGGAGAACTTGTGGAATATGGGGAAATTGCCAGGAACTGTAGATTTGGAAAACATGTGACTCACTTGTATAAATTAGTTTTTACTGCTTAAGAACCACCCTCCTCCCACCGCACCCCCCCCCCCAAAGTGACGTAAGGCAAAAGCCATGTAATTAGCACAACCTGAGGATTGCCAGTGTGAGCTGGCCTCAGATAGGCAGTTCTGCCCTGGGCTGGGTTTGGGGGCACTTGGTTGAGGCTCACTCCAGTGTTTGCAGGGCGAGCGGATACGAGATGAATAAAATGATTGCCAACAGGTAGTGGGGCCTAGTTAAGGTTGAGAATTGTATAGAAACCTAGTAGTTTCTTTACTTTTCCTTCCTCCCATTTTTCCTTTTCTTCCTTTCCTCTTTCCTTCCACCTTTTCCTCCTTTCTTCCTTCATAAAATTCTAATTTAATGTTGAGGAACAAGGCTGACTCTCTCCTGCAGTGAGATATCTCAAAATGAAGAGCAGAGATAAACCTTAAAGACTTTTCCCATAACAAAATAATACACACTTATTGTAGATGATTAGAAAAATATGAAAATATAAAAGCTCAATGAAAATAATCATCATTGTTCCCAATAATGGAGTTGGTAATAAGGAAGTAGCAAGTGCTTCTGGCCAGCTGAGTGTCTTCTTCTTTTTTTTTTTTTTTTTTCCTATTTCTTATTAGGCATCTAATATTTTCATTTTTTTTATTTTATTTTTTATTTTTTTAAATTTACATCCCAATTAGTTAGCATATAGTGCAACAATGATTTCAGGAGTAGATTCCTTAATGCCCCTTACCCATTTAGCCCATTCCCCCCTCCCACAACCCCTCCAGCAACCCTCTGTTTGTTCTCCATATTTAGGAATCTCTTCTGTTTTGTCCCCCTCCCTGTTTTTATATTATTTTTGCTTCCTTTCCCTAATGTTCCTCTGTTTTGTCTCTTAAAGTCCTCATATGAGTGAAGTCATATGATTTTTGTCTTTCTCTGACTGACCAGTTTCACTTAGCCTAATACCCTCCAGTTCCATCCACATAGTTGCAAATGGCAAGATTTCATTCTTTTGATTGCCAAGTAATACTCCAGTGTGTGTGTGTGTGTGTGTGTGTGTGTGTGTGTGTGTGTGTACACCACATCTTCTTTATCCATTCATCCATTGATGGACATTTGGGCTCTTTCCATACTTTGGCTATTGTTGATAGTGCTGCTATAAACATGGGGGTGTATGTGTCCCTTCGAAACAGCACACCTGTATCCTGAAAACAAATGCCTAGTAGTGCAATTGCTGGGTCGTAGGGTAGTTCTATTTTTAGTTTTTTGAGGAACGTCCATACTGTTTTCCAGAGTGGCTGCACCAGCTTACATTGCCACCAACAATGCAAAAGAAATCCTCTTTCTCCGTATCCACGCCAACATCTGTTGTTAATATTAGCCATTCTGACAGGTGTAAGGTGGTATCTCATTGTGGTTTTGATTTGTATTTCCCTGATGATGAGTGATGTGGAGCAGTTTTTCATGTGTCGGTTGGCCATCTGGATGTCTTCTTTGGAGAAGTGTCTATTCATGTCTTTTGCCCATTTCTTCACTGGATTGTTTTTTGGGTGTTGAGTTTGAGAAGTTCTTTGTAGATTTTGGATGCTAACCCTTTATCTGATATGTCATTTGCAAATATCTTCTCCCATTCTGTAGGTTGCCTTTTAGTTTTGCTGATTGTTTTCTGCACTGTGCAGAAGTTTTTTGTTTTTTTTTTTATGAGGTCCCAGTAGTTCACTTTTGCTTTTCTTTCCCTTGCCTCCAGAGACGTGTTGAGTGAGGAATTGATACGGCCAAAATCAAAGAGGTTTTTGCCTGCTTTCTCCTTGAGGATTTTGATGGCTTCCTGTCTTACATTGAGGTCTCTCATCCATTTCGAGTTTATTTTTGTGTATGGTGTAAGAAAGTGGTCCAGGTTCATTCTTCTGCATGTCACTGTCCAGTTTTCCCAGCACCACTTGCTGAAGACACTGGCTTTATTCCATTGGATATTCTTTCCTGCTTTGTCAAAGATTAGTTGGCCATACATTTGTGGGTCCATTTCTGGGTTCTCTATTCTGTTCCATTGATCTGAGTGTCTGTTCTTGTGCCAGTACCATACTGTCCTGATGGTTACAGCTTTGTGGTATAGCTTGAAGTATGGGATTGTGATATCTTCTGCTTTGGTTTTCTTTTTCAAGATTGCTTTAGCTATTCAGGGTCTTTTCTGGTTCCATACAAATTTTAGGATTATTTGTTCTAGCTCTATGAAGAATGCTGGTGTTATTTTGATAGGGATTGCATTGAATATGTAGATTGCTTTGGTAGTATCGACATTTTAACAATATTTGTTCTTCCTATCCAGGAGTATGGAATCTTTTTCCATTTTTTTTGTGTCTTCTTCAATTTCTTTCATAAGCTTTCTATAGTTTTCAGTGTATAGATTTTTCACCTCTTTGGTTAGATTTATTCCTAGGTATTTTATGGTTTTTTTCTTTTGTGCAACTGTAAACTGGATCGATTCCTTGATTTCTCCTTCTGTCGCTTCATTGTTGGTGTATAGGAATGCAACTGACTTCTGTGCATTGATTTTATATCCTGCAAATTTTCTGATTTCATGACTTCATTCTAGCAGTTTTTTTGGTGGAATCTTTTGGGTTTTCCATATAGAGTATCATGTCATCTGCGATGAGTGAAAGTTTGACCTCCTCCTGGCCAATTTGGATGCCTTTTATTTCTTTGTGTTGTCTGATTGCAGAGGCTAAGACTTCCAATACTATGTTGAATAACAGTGGTGAGAGTGGACATCCCTGTCTTGTTCCTGACCTTAGAGGATATTAGTGTTGGGTCGTTCATATATGGCTTTCGATCTTGAGGTATGCTCCTTCTATCCCTACTTTATTGAGGGTTTTTATCAAGAAAGGATGCTGCATTTTGTCAAATGCTTTCTCTGCATCTATTGAGAGGATCATACGGTTCTTATCCTTTCTTTTATTGATGTGATGAATCACGTTAATTGTTTTGCAGATATTGAACCAGCCCTGCATCCCAGGTATAAATCCCACTTGGTCGTGGTGAATAATTTTTTTAATGCATTGTTGGAGCTGGTTGGCTAGTATTTTGTTGAGGATTTTTGCATCCATGTTCATCATGGTTGGTCTATAGTTCTTTTTAGTGGGGTCTCTGTCTGGTTTTGGAATCAAGGTAATGCTGGCTTCATAGAAAGAGTTTGGAAGTTTTCCTTCCATTTCTATTTTTTGGAACAGCTTCAAGAGAATAGGTGTTAACTCTTCCTTAAATGTTTGGTAGAACTCCCCTGGAAAGCCATCTGGCCCTAGACTCTTGTTTTTTGGCAGATTTTTTATTACTAATGTGATTTTCTTACTGGTTATGGGTCGGTTCAAATTTTCTATTTCTTCCTGTTTCAGTTTTGGTAGTTTACATGTTTCTAGGAATTTGTCCATTTCTTCCAGATTGCCCATTTTATTGGCATATAATTGCTCATAATACTCTCTTATTATTGTTTTTATTTCTGCTGTGTTGGTTGTGATCTCTCCTCTTTCATTCATGATTTTATTTATTTGGGTCCTTTCCTCTTTTTGATGAAACTGGCTAGTGGTTAATCAATTTTGTTAATTCTTTCAAAGAACCAGCTTCTGGTTTCATTGATCTGTTCTGCTGGGTTTTGTTGTTGTTGTTTTGTTTTGTTTTTGGTTTCGATAGCATTAATTTCTGCTTTAATCTTTGTTATTTCCTGTCTTCTGCTGGTTTTGGACTTTATTTGCTGTTCTTTTTCCAGCTCCTTAAGGCGTAAGGTTAGGTTGTGGATCTGAGATCTTTCTTCCTTCTTTAGGAAGGCCTGGATTGCTATGTATTTTCCTCTTATGACCCTCTTATGTCTCAGAAGTTTTGGGTTGTGGTGTTATCATTTTCATTGACTTCCATCTACTTTTTAATTCCCTCTTTAACCTCTGGTTAGCCCATTCATTCTTTTGTAGGATATTCTTCAGTCTCCAAGTATTTGTTACCTTTCCAAATTTTTTCTTGTGGTTGATTTCGAGTTTCATAGTGTTGTGATTTGAAAATATGCACGGTATGACCTCGATCTTTTTGTACTTACTTAGGGCTGATTTGTGTCCCAGTGTGTGGCCTATTCTGGAGAACATTCCATGTGCACTGGAGAAGAATGTACATTCTGCTGTTTTAGGATGAAATGTTCTGAATATATCTGTTAAGTCCATCTGGTCCAGTGTGTCATTCAAAGCCATTGTTTCCTTGTTGATTTTTTGATTAGATGATCTGTCCCTTGCTGTGAGTAGGGTGTTGAAGTCTCCTACTATTATGGTATTACTATCAATGAGTTTATGTTTGTGATTAATTAAATGTTGTGTATATATTTGGGTGCTTTCACATTTGGCACATAAATGTTTACAATTGTTAGGTCTTCTAAGTGGATAGACCCCTTGATTATGATATAATGCCCTTCTGCATCCCTTGATATAGTCTTTATTTTAAGGTCTAGATTGATATAAGTATGGGTACTCCGCCTTTCTTTTGTTGACCATTAGCATGATAGATGGTTCTCCATCCCCTTATTTTCAATCTGAAGGTGTCTTTAGGTCTAAAGTGGGTCTCTTGTAAACAGCATATAGATGGATCTTGTTTTCTTATCCGTTCTGTTACCCTATGTCTTTTTATTGAAGCATTGAGTCCATTGACATTTAGAACGAGTACTGAAAGATATGAATTTATTGCCATTATGATGCTTGTAGAGTTGGAGTTTCTGATGGTGTTCTCTGGTCCTTTCTAATCTTTGTTGCTTTTGGTATATATATATATATATATATATATATATATATATATATATATATATATTTTCATCTTTTCTCCCCTCAGAGAGTCCCCCTTAAAATTTCTTGCAGGGCTGGTTTAGTGGTCACAAACTCCTTTAATTTTTGTTCGCCTGGGAAACTTTTTATCTCTCCTTCTATTTTGAATGTTTGAATGACAGCCTTGCTGGGTAAAGAATTCTTGGCTGCATATTTTTCTGATTCAGCACACTGAATATATCCTGCTACTCCTTTCTGGCCTGCTAAGCTTCTGTGGATAGGTCTGCTGCAAACCTGATCTGTCTTCCCTTGTAGGTTAGGAACTTTTTTCCCCTTGCTGCTTTCATGATTCTCTCCTTGCCTGAGTATTTTGTGAATTTGACTATGATATGCCTTATTGATGGTTGATTTTTGTTGAATCTAATGGGGGTCCTCTGTGCTTCCTGGATTTTGATGTCTGTGTCTTTCCCCGGGTTAGAAAAGTTTTCTGTTATGATTTGCTCACATAACCCTTCTACCGCTATTTCTCTCTCTTCCTCTTCTGGGACCCCTATGATTCTGATGTTGTTCTTTTTTTTTTTTTTTTTTAATTTTTTTTTTCAACGTTTATTTATTTTTGGGACAGAGAGAGACAGAGCATGAATGGGGGAGGGGCAGAGAGAGAGGGAGACACAGAATCGGAAACAGGCTCCAGGCTCCGAGCCATCAGCCCAGAGCCTGACGCGGGGCTCGAACTCACGGACCGCGAGATCGTGACCTGGCTGAAGTCGGACGCTTAACTGACTGTGCCACCCAGGCACCCCTGATGTTGTTCTGTTTTAATGAGTCACTGATTTCTCTAATTCTTAAATTGTGCTCTTTTGCCTTAATTGCCTCTTTTATTCTCTATAAGTTTGTCCTCTATATTGCTGATTCTCTCTTTTGCCTCACCCATCCTTGCCGCCGCTGCATCCATGCGTGATTGCAGCTCGGTTATAGCATTTTTAATTTCATTCTGGCTATTTTTTACTTCTTTTTTCTCTGCAGAAAGGGATTCTAATCTATTTTCGACTCCAGCTAGTTTTCTTATTATCGTGATTCTAAATTCTGGTTATCTGGACATCTTGCTTATATCTGTGTTGGTTAAATCCCTGGCTGCCATTTCTTTGTGCTCTTTCTTTTGGGGTGCTTTCCTTCATTTTGTCATTTTGAAGGGAGAAAAGGAATTAATGAGGTAGAAAAATTAAAATTTTAAAAATATTAAAATTAAAAAATTAAAAACACATATACACACAAATAGAATAAATGATGCTAGATCCTAGGTGTGTTTTGGTCTGGGTGTTGAAAGTGGTTTGGCAGATTAGAGAAAAAAAAAGGAGGTGGAGAAAAAAAAAGGAAATCGTTTCAGAATTTGAAAAAATGAATACACTGAAGTAGACTAAAATGAGATGATGGAAGTAAAATAGAATTTGAAAAAAAATACACAGAAGTAAAGAATTTAGTAGAAAAAAGTAAAGAAAAATATTTTAATAAAAATTAAAAATAAAAATGAATTTTTTTCTTTTTCTATATTTGAGAAAAAGAAACAAAAAAGAGAAAAAAGAAAAAAGAAATTGTTTGAAAATTTGAAAAAGTGAGTACGCTGTAGACTAAAATAAAATGATGGAAGTAAAATAGGATTTGGAAAAATTTACATAAAAGCAAAAAATATAGTAAAAAAATTAAAGAAAAATATTTTTAATAGAAATTGAAAGTAAAAATGAAGTTTTTCTCTTTCTTCACTCAAGAAAAAGAAAAGAAACGAAAAAGAGAAAAAAGAGAAAAGAAAGAAAAAAAGGAGATCATTTGAAAATTTGAAAAGGTGAATACACTGAAGTAGACTGAAATAAAATGATGGAAGTAAAATAGAATTTGGAAATATTACATAAAAGTAAAAATATAGTAATAAAAATTAAAGAAAAATATGTTTAATAAAAATTGAAAATAAAAATGATTTTTTCTCTTTCTGTATTCAAGAAAAAGAAGTGTAAAAGAGAAAAAAAAAAAGAAAGAAAATTGAATAGATGGACCTACTAAGAGATTGAAGTAGGACTGAAATTACTTCGTTTACCCCTAGAAGTCAGTCTATTTAGCTCTTTGTAGTCCATAAATTAAGCTGGCGGTGAGGCTTGCATTCCTGAAGAGCCAAGTTGGCCCCATTTGGCGGGGCTCAGTGTAACAGCTCCGCTCTCCAATAGATGGCGCTGCTAGCCTACTGGGGTGGATTGTTGCGGGGCTCGTAGGTGCGTATGCGCATGCGCGGGAGCCGTGTAAAATGGCGTCACCCGGCCACCCAGTCTGTTCTCCCGGGTCAGCAATCGCACACCCGTCCTTCTGTCTTCAGCGCTCGTCCACTCCCCGCTTTTTCACTCTCTGTGACCAGGCCTGAGGCAGTACCTCTCTCCCGAGTTTTGTCTCAGATGCAGCTGTTTTCCCCGGCCCCTTACTTCCGAGGGACTGTGGCTTTGATCGTTCCGCCCCTCTGCCGGAGGGTCTCACCGAGCAATGGCTGAATGAGCAATGGCCGAATATCAGCTGCACCCAGGAATGCTTGCTGGACCCTGCTGTTGCTGGTGCCCCGAGACTACAGCCAGGTGCCAGCCCACCCCAGAAAAAGTTTGCGAGATAGTGTAGTGGCAACGTTTCAGGGATTATGGAAAATCACAACACACATCTGACACCAAGCTTCACCCTTAACAACCTTGTTCCAGCACCAGCAAATGTGGCCGTTTTCTGGGGTCTGCTGGGACCATGTGGCTTCAACAGTCTCTACCAAATGTCCTTCCAGGAGTGGAACCGCTTTTCCTCGTGTAGCCCGAGAACCTTCCAGACCCCACTCTGCTCCTGGGGATTCGCCCTTCCCACCAGAGCACCGCCAGGTATCGAGCTGCGAAGTTGCAGACTTTGCGCTCCCCTTGTTTATAGTCTTAATGGAATTTAAACCCTCTCCTTTCTCCTTTCTCCCTTTTTAGTCTAGTCCCTGCAGCTGTTTCAATTTTCCACTTTCTCTCCAGCTGCTTTTGGGGAGCGGTGCTTTTCCCGTATTCTCCCCCCCCCCCCCGTCCTCTCTCCACTCACAAAAGCACCTCCCTTCCTGCGCCTTCTCACTCCCCAAGTTCACTTGTCCGCACCGCGTACCTGCTAAATTCCATGGTTCAGGTTGTGCAGATTGTTGTGTTAATCCTCCAGTCAGTTTTCTAGGTGTGTAGAATGGTTTAGTGTTGGTCTGGCTGTATTTCATGGACACGAGACACACAGAAAACTTCCATGCTCCAGCTGAGTGTCTTCGTAGAGGAAAGTAAGTCTATCCCAAACCACTTGTCCCATATAATGCTCCAATAAGATTCCTTAACGAGTCCAAATGACAGACAACATTCTATCTGAACACTTTTAATTTGCCTGTTTTGCATGATGGTGCTACCATATCATAAGAACTCCACTACAGAGCTCTGTCACACCAGCATAGTCTTCTCTTAAAGGAGTAGTGGAACAGGCCACATGGATGGGGACAGACTTGCATATGGCAATTAGAATTCCTCTCTCCTTGCTGAGTCAATTCATGTCACTGTAGCCTCTGTCTTCTCCTCTCTATTACAACTGTGCTCTCAGGATGCCAGTCTGGCTCAGTCAGAAGACCATGCAACTCTTGATCTCAGGGTTGTGAGTTGCAGCCCCACATTGGGTGTAGAGATTGCTTAAAGATTTAAAAATCTTTAAAAATCTTTAATGTTTGTTTACTTATTTTGAGAGAGAGCATGTGAGTGTAGGACAGGCAGAGAGAGAGGGGGAGAGAGAATCTCAAGCAGGCTCCGTGCTAATAGATCAACATGGAGCTCAAACTCACAAACCATGAGATCATGACCTGAGCTGAAATCAAGAGTCAGACACTTAACTGACTAAACCATCCAAGTGCTCCGGATTTTAAAAATTTTTTAAAAAAAATTGTGCTCTCAAAATCCTCAATAAGATACAAGCCAACTGGATCCAACAATACATTAAAGAAATTATTCACCACAACCAAGTGGGATTTATACCTGGGATGCAGGGCTGGTTCAATATCCACAAAACAATCAATGTGATACATCACATCAATAAAAGAAAGGACAAGAACCACAAGATCCACTCAATAGATGTAGAGAAAGAATTTGACAGAATACAGCACCCTTCTTGATAAAAAGAAAGTAGGGATAGAAGGATTATACCTCACGATCATAAAAGCCATATATGAAAGACCCACTGCTAATATCATCCTCAGTGGGAAAAAACTGACAGCTTTCCCCCTAAGGTCAGGAACAAGACAGGGATGTCCACTCTTGCCACTGTTATTCAACATAGTATTGAAAGTTTTAGCCTCAACAATCAGACAACACAAAGGAATAAAAGGCATACAAATCAGCCAGGAGGAAGTCAACCTTTCACTCTTCACAGATGACATGATACTCTATTTGGAAAACCGAAAAGATTCCACCAAAAAACTGCTAGAACTGATCCATGAATTCAGCAAAGTCACAGGACATGAAAGCAATGTGCAGAAATCAGTTGCATTCCTATACAGCAATAATGAAGCAACAGAAAGCAAAATCAAGGAATTGATCCCATTTACAATTGCACCAAAAAACCCCCATGAAACACATAGGAATAACTCTAGCCAAAGAGGTGAAAAATCTATACACTGGAAACTATAGAAAGGTCATGAAAGAAATTGAAGAAGGCACAAAAAAATGGAAAAATATTCCAAGCACCTGGATAGGAAGAACAAACATTGTTAAAATGTGGATACTACCAAAACAATCTACATATTCAATGCAATCCCTATCAAAACAACACCAGCATTCTTCACAGAGCTAGAACAAGTAATCCTAAAATTTGTGTGGAACCAGAAAATGTCCTGAATAGCTAAAGCAATCTTGAAAAAGAAAACTGAAGCTGGAGGCATCACATTCCTGAACTTCAAGCTGTATTACAAAGCTGTAACCATCAGGACAGTATGGTACTGGCACAAGAACAGACACTCAGATCAATAGAACAGAATAGAGAACCCAGAAATGGACCCACAAACGTATGGCCAACTAATCTTTGATAAAGCAGGAAAGAAAATCCAAAGGAATAAAGACAGTCTCTTCAGCAAATTGTGCTGGGAAACCTGGACAGCGACATGCAGAAAAATGAACCTGTAAGAAAGTGGACCACTTTCTTACACCATACACAAAAATAAACTCGAAATGGATGAGAGACCTCAATGTAAGACAGGAAGCCATCAAAATCCTCAAGGAGAAAGCAGGCAAAAACCTCTTTGACTTTGGCCGTATCAACTCCTTACTCAACACGTCTCTGGAGGCAAGGGAAAGAAAAGCAAAAGTGAACTATTGGGACCTCATAAAAAAAAAAAAAGCTTCTGCAAAGTTCAGAAAACAATCAGCAAAACTAAAAGGCAACCTACAGAATGGGAGAAGATATTTGCAAATGACATATCACATAAACAGTTAGTATCCAAAATCTATAAAGAACTTCTCAAACTCAACACCCAAAAAACAAATAATCCAGTGAAGAAATGGGCAAAAGACATGAATAGACACTTCTCCAAAGAAGACACCCAGATGACCAACCGACATGAAAAACTGCTCAACATCACTCATCATCAGGGAAATACAAATCAAAACCACAATGAAATATCACCTCACACCTATCAGAATGGCTAACATTAACAACTCAGGCAACAACAGATGTTGGCGAGGATGCGGAAAAAGAGGATCTATTTTGCATTGTTGGTGGCAATACAAGCTGGTGCAGCCACTCTGGAAAACAGTATGGAGGTTCCTCACAAAATTAAAAACAGGACTACCCTACAACCCAGCAATTGCACTACTAGGTATTTATCCAAAGGCTACAGGTGTGCTGTTTCAAAGGGGCTCATGAACCCCAATGTTTTAGTAACACTATCGACAAGAGCCAAAGTAAGGAAAGAGTCCAAATGTCCACTGATGGATGAGTGGATAAAGAAGATGTGGTATATATATACAATGGAGTATTACTCGGCAATCAAAAAAGAATGAAATCTTGCCATTTGCAACTATGTGGATGGAACTGGAGAGTATTATGCTAAGCAAAATTAGTCAGAGAAAGATAAATATCATATGAATTCACTCACATGAGGAATTTAAGATACAAAACAGATGAATATAAGGGAAAGGAAGCAAAAATAATACAAAAACAGGGAGCAGGACAAAACCTAAGAGACTTAAACAAAGGGTTGCTGGAGGGGTTGTGGTAGGGGGGATGGGCTAAATGGGTAAGGGGCATTTAGGAATCTACTCCTAAAATCATTGTTGTACTATATGCTAACTTACTTGGATATAAATTTTAAAATAATAAAATAAATTAATTTTAAAAAATTGTGCTCTCAAAGATGAGGGCCTTCTAATTGCCCAATTTCCCCAGCCCACATTCTCCTTGACTTCTCAGGAGCTCTTAAGCTGAGATCAAAGATTCTCTGATGGGGGCATCTGGTGGCTCGGTTGCTAAAGCATCTGACTCTTGATTTCGGCTCAGGTCATAATCTCAGGGTTGTGGGATGGAGCCCCGTATCAGGCTCCACGCTGAGCACTGAGCATGGAGCCTGCTTAAGATTCTCTCTTCAACAACCCTATGCATATAACAACACACCATAAAAGTTTATCCATTCTCATGACTTTGTCATCAGTAGAAGTCACATTTCAGTTGTCACCAGATCTCAGAAAATCGTATATATACATCACTACCTCAAAGTCGTGGTAGTTATTAGACCTGTGGCCAGATCTCGTTACTTAATATGTGAATAAAGAAGCATCTATTGGGGCGCCTGGGTGGCGCAGTCGGTTGAGCGTCCGACTTCAGCCAGGTCACGATCTCGCGGTCCGTGAGTTCGAGCCCCGCGTCAGGCTCTGGGCTGATGGCTCAGAGCCTGGAGCCTGTTTCCGATTCTGTGTCTCCCTCTCTCCCTGCCCCTCCCCCGTTCATGCTCTGTCTCTCTCTGTCCCAAAAATAAATAAACGTTGAAAAAAAAATTAAGAAAAAAAAAAAGCATCTATTAACCCTTATTGGATCTGTGTAAATGTTTTCTCCCATGCCATAGGTTGCCTTTTCATTTTGTTGATGGTTTCCTTTGCTGTGCAGAAGATTTTCAGTTTGGTGAAGTTGTTTTACATTTTAAATTATTGAAAAAAGAAATGAAAAACAAAACAATATTTCATGATATGCAAAAATGTGTGCAATTCGAGCTTCAGTGTCCATAGTCACTAGAACACAGCACACATGTGCGTGTATGTTGTTTATGGTGACTTCTGCCCTCAGTGACAGAATGGCTGGTTGAGACAGAGACCAAATAGCCTACAAAGGCTAAAATATTTACTGAATGGGCCTTTAGCAAAAATTTGTTGACCCTGAATTAGAAGAGTGTAAGAGTGCTGAGGACAGGGACAAGGTCTCCTCTGTGTTTCCATTACTTCAGTGCCTAGCTCAAGTCCATGGAAAGAATCACTGATCAACAACAAAACTCTACAGGTCAAAAGATTCTACTAAGCCCTTTGTAGTATGTACCTGCCTGTTTAAGAGGCTTGGCATTTTCAATCTTCTCTTTTTCTTAATCTTTTCGTCTTCAATTTTTCTCTTAGCTTCACATTCAAGGACTCACGCTCCTTTCCCTTGAATAATAGGATACCATCAGCTTATGTTTTATATTTAGCAATAGGAAAATGAGAAGAGGGCCAAATGTCTCTAGCTCAGCTTTACTGTTAAAGGAAATTACTAAGTAATGAAGCAAGCTCCCACTATAATGCTGTTGCACAATGTGAATGGTGATTCAATAGAAAAAGTGATCAGAAGGAGACTACCCTACAGCCCATTTTTTCAATATGTGCTGATCAAGGGGACCTTGATTCAGTTTAGGAGATGCTCCCTCAAGCTAAAGGATGAGAGCGGCCAAGGGGACACACAGCCCTCCCACGGAACAGCTCACAACAAAGAAGGTTATGCTGAAAGGCAAGGAAATAACTAGACTCTCCTGATAATCTCCTTAAAAACAAAAACAAAAACAAAAACAAAACCTCTGTACATTACCATCCTCAAAAACAGTAGTTTCAAAAGGTGGTAATATAGAGGTGCCTGAATGGCTAGTTGGTTAAGCATCTGACTCTTGATTTCAGCTCAGGTCTTGATCTCAGGGTCGTGAATTCAGGCCCTGCATTGGGCTCCATGGTGGGTGTGAAGTCTACTTAAAAATTTTTAAAAATAAAATAAAAGACGGTAATATGGCATAGAAGAAAAGAATTAGGCTTGGAGGCAGAGTATCTAGGATGAAATTCCAATTTCCCCCTTGACAAGTTTTCTGCCAATGAGAGAAAGGTGGAAAATAACCCCTCTGAGGGCTCCTGGGAGGATTAATTAAGATGAGACATGTCAATTACAAAGCAATGTATACTTGCAGATAATACTCAGGGTGGTGATGAATGAGAGTGTTTGGTGTAGTGTGGAGCCAGAGGCCATGCTAAGCAGGTTGATATGTTCTTTGCTTTGATTAAGCCTGTTCATTCATTCATTCATTCATTCATACATTCATCCATGTCTGCCACATCCAAGAAATGATTGAAAGTGTCTTTTGTTTTTACATTCAAAAACCCTTGGGATTTTTATTTATTTTTAAAGTAATCTCTATGCCCAATGTGGGGCTTGAAACTCATGACCCCGAGATCAAGAGTTGGGTGCTCTACTGACTGAGCCAGACAAGTGCCCCTTGAAGGTGTCTTCCATGCATACAAGGCAAGAAAAAATTTAAAAACAAGTAAATAAGAAAATAAGACTAAAAGATGGGAAAATAGGTGAGGCTGAATGAAGGTAGGAGCAAGGTAGAAAGCCAGTGCTTCCTAGACTTTGGATTTTCTGAACCAGTAAAATTTTCCCAAATACTAGGAAATGACAAAAGCATGCTATGATATTCTTTTTGCCAGGTAAAGGCATTAAATAACAAAAGTAATAATAAAAAATTAATTAATTAATTAATTTTAAAATGTAAAACAGGCCAACAAAGACTCCTACCATTGACTCTTACCATCATGTCATAAAAGACTCTTATTAATACTGACAAAGTGGGAATAACGTGATTTCAGAATACAAGATAGTCTAATTTAGTTTTATGAGATTATACATTGTTAATTATTTTGTCTCAAATGGATGAAACACACAAGCTGGCAAAGGGTAGAAAACGTATTTGTGAATCAATGACTTCATATGCAAAATGGCCTCAATACTTGCCAAGCAACAGATCCCTAATCTGACTAATGAGAGCATTAGTTAGTGCAAGGAGGAAGATACAAGCAGTTGCTCAAGAAAAGTTATTCTTTGTAGAACCCTAAGAGAATTGTTTTTCGTGGATTCACCTTAAAAAGACATTGTGTTAGATATTAATATCCTCAGACTGAATAGGGCATTTTTATAAAATGTATTCCCTTGATATGGGCAAATGGATGTGAAAATGCAATTCAACGAAAGGAATTTTTTTTTGATACAGTCCAGGCAAACTGCTCTTTGCTTGGATTGACCTGATATAGAAACTGATTTGAACAGATTCAGATTCTAGAGGGCCAATCAGACGGTGTATCTTTCAGACAATTCACCAAGTGGTGTTTTTCTTAACCAAACTTTTGACAAACATTGAATTCCCAGTTGTTCCATGGTTTTACAACCCTTTTACAGTATATCTGGAAATCAGATCCTATGTTGATAGTGAAACGTGGTTAAACAATGTGCTTTACCATTCAGCTCACCTGGAGGGGAGGACTGAACTCTTAGGACAGTTGAGAAACTGGATGAGGGCACAAAGAAGTAAATAGAGGGAAACCTTGAAAGTTTCTTTCTTTCTTTTTTTTTTTAAATATAATTTATTGTCAAATTGGTTTCCATACAACACCCAGTGCTCATCCCAACAAGTGCCCTCCTCCATGCCCATCACCCACCCCCCATCAACCCTTAGTTTGTTCTCAGTCCTTAAGAGTCTCTTATGGTTTGCCTCCCTCCCTCTCTGTAACTTTTTTTTTCCCCTTTCCCCTCCCTGAAAGTTTCTAATCTAAGGGAAGTATTATGTGGAACTCAATGAATCACAAATGTCATGTGTTACAAATTATATTCATTCAGTCATTCAGCACCTATTTATTGAATGTCCACTACACGCTAGATTCTATTCTGTGCATTGGAGATATAGCAGTGAGCAAAGCAGAAAAAATTCTCTGCCCTCATGGGTTTGGGGGGTGGGGAAACATGACAGATAAGATACATAAGTAACAGCCAAAAAAGATACACAGGTAACATATTCCAGGGCAGTAAATGCTATGGAGAAATACAGATCAGGAAGAGGGATAAGAGGGGGGGGGGAGGGGTAGCAGTGGTTTCTATTTTCAAAAACTTGTCCAGAGAAGGCCACATGGAGAAGATACTATTTAAAAAAAAAAGACTTAAGAAGGTAAACTAAGCAGGTCTAATGTAGATATCTGTGAAAGAACACACCTGGCAGAGAAGATGGTGAATCAAAGGCCCTGGGGCAAGCATATTCTTGGCACGTATGAGGAGCCACAAGATCAATGTGTCCAGAGTGACCCAAAGCTGGTAGCAGGCAATGAAGTACAGAGGTGGTGGGGTGGGGGTGGGAGGAGGGGGGTGAGAGGGTCCCATAGGGCTTTATACACCATTACAATGACTGACTTTTACTCTGGGAAATGTGGGAAGCCATGGGAGGGTTCTAAAGTAGAGCAGTGACATGGCCCAACTAATATTTTAGTAGATTCATTTGGCTGCTGTTTTAAAAATAGACTGCAGGGTGGCAAGGACAAAAGCAGGGAGACCAGTTAGCCAGCTACTGCATTTCCTGGGTGAGATTACACATTGTGTCCCAGCCATGTCATAATGGCATTTGGGATTAGCTCAAGTGGGGATCTTGCTGTGTTGGAAGCTTGGTCATTTTACCCACTCGGGTCTGGGTAAAATCCCCGAAATCCATAACTCTTACAATTTATACAAAGAAATGCTCACTGACTTTAGACAAATTCAGATGTCATCACAAAAGGTGACATATGCTATCTGACACTTGCTTAACTTGGTGCTTGACACCCAGACCCACAAAACCAGCTCAGGTGAGCAGTGGGGACCCCAAGTAAAGTAAAGGCTGGATATTGTCAGAGAGCTGCATGGAACCACTGCTTGCGTAAAGAAAGTAATGATTTAACAACCAGAAGAGGAAGCTGAAAAAGGAAATGGAACCAGTGCCCAGAGTTTTATCTGCTTTGTCCATAAAAGGAAATTGGACATTTCGCAGAAACCTACTCTATACAGTTCACTTTGCTCTGACTCCACATAGATTTATGTTGTCTCATCCACTGTAAGCACAAGTCTGCCATGCAGTGCAATTTTTGTTTGTTTACATTTCTGAAATTCCGAGATCCACACTGGTTGTCTGCTCATTTTATTTTATTTTTAACTATAGTGTGTTTTTATCATCCCTGTGCCTTTCAGAAAGCAATCATAAGGCTCTAGTATTGTAGGCTAGACAATGTAATGTGCTCTCTGACTTAACTTCAATCCATTTTCTCCTCAATGAGGAATATTTCTTAAAGCTAATGACTTAATGTATTGTTTACATGCTAATAGTTACGCCCGGGTTGGCAGGATTTGGGAGACGCCCCAGGGTTGCTGCTGCCTCTTTCCATGTTTTAGATGCTGCTTCTCCATCTTGCACCCTTTTCCACCAACCTTGGACTTGCCTCAGAGACCTTCTCCACCTCAGCCTCCAGAAAGTCACCCCCAATTTCTGGGAGCAAGCATACTCAGTGAACCACCTTACTGTCCTAGGGTTCTTTCTATCCAGTATAATCTTAATTTCTTGCCTTTATGGGTGCCAGTTTTGGAAATAGGCCCACTGATAAAGAACGCTTAACCTCATTATGCATTTTTGGAAATTAGGTGAAAACTTATCATAGCAATAATCCTTTGGGTTCCTAACAACTATGAAGATTTAGACAACTGATAGATTTAATAATAATGACTAATTTTATTAAAGTTCTCTTTTCTACATTAACCAAACACTTTTTCATTCTAGATTTGTATATGGTTCCTTTACCTTTTTAAAAGTAACGTGACCTCTGTTTTTTCTCTCAGCCCCTGGGCTTCCCACTTGATTTTTTTTTTTCAATATATGAAGTTTATTGTCAAATTGGTTTCCATACAACACCCAGTGCTCATCCCAAAAGGTGCCCTCCTCAATACCCCTCACCCACCCTCCCTTCCCTCCCACCCCCCATCAACCCTCAGTTTGTTCTCAGTTTTTTAACAGTCTCTTATGCTTTGGCTCTCTCCCACTTGATTTAATGGCACTAACAGCTCATTGTCTAGAGCTCTGCAGCCCTCTTAAAGTTGTTGTTAATGTTCCTGGCCTTTGACCACGAATAATTAAATATGCTGCAAACGACTAAATTAGGAAGTATCTATAGGGGATGCCCCACAAGAATGATTCCTGGCAGGATTTCAGGAGCTAGTGGAGGTTGTCACACAAGGAATGGTGGCAGCCGTGATCTTGATACCTTCCCATCAGGGTTTTCACTCACTGAGCCAAAAGGCCAGTAAATGCCCCAAGTGTGGAAGAGCTCTACACTCCTGTTCCTGGGTCACATCAGTCAAGAGAATTAAGGGCCTGGAACAAAGTCACAGCCATGTTTAGCCCCACTCCCTGCTTAGTGTTGTTACTGGTGACTTCACTATCAACAGAACACCTTCCTGGGCAGCCAGAGAGCTCTCTGTCGCTGTCACCAAGGCCCTGTGGCCCCAGCTTCAGGCATGGTGTTGTACCTGCCCTGCTGGGAGTTGTGCAACTGCACAACAAGGGCAAGGAGCTCCTTGCACTTGGCAAGTACAAGCTGGGTGGTTAGCTCTTGCATTTCCGCTCTAACTGGGACAACATGGATGTCCCTTCCCTGTTTGACAGTCTTCATTCTGCTATCCCAGGTGTCACCATCAGTTCCAAAGTCCCTTCAACTATTTCTCCAGATCTGCTAGAAATGAGTGCAAATGAGGTTGATGGCAGGCTATCCCCATTCTCTGAGACAAGGCTTTACAGAAAAAAAAAAAAAAAGGAAAATCCTTAATCACATAATATAAGGAGGTTCTGTATCCAGGAAGCTAAAAGTATAAAATTCCTCATTATCATTTCAAGGGCACCAAATGGCCCTGGAAATTGGAAAAGTGATACAGAAATCACTGCTTCTCACAAGGCCATGGCCCTTCCCTAACCCAGGTTGGGGTCAGGGCAAATGGTAATTTGCCACTAAGTTGTAACTCTGAGCTGCAATGTGCTAGATTTCAGCAGTGGGGTGGGGGGAAGAAAGGTTTCCCCTCCACGCCTCAATAATATGAGAGACTTGGGTCTAGGTACCCCCCTGCTCCCCGCACCCCTTCACTTTCTACCTTGGTGGCCTGATGAGCACCCCATCTGGACTAAGTTTTCCTGCACTCTGGACCTGGGGTGTGGATGGAGTGGGGGTGAAAAGGGCTAGTGAGGAAGGGAAAAGGGAGTGGAGTGGCAGGACGGGAGTGGGTTCTAGCATCCAGGATGTTCTGTGTGCAGTGCCCAGTCTTGGCCTGACCCCACCTCCCAGGGGCAGTGGCTGGCAGGCATGGCTGTTAGGTCATTGTTTCAACCATCGTCTGGCAGGATATGTATGAAAGGCAGTTTGGGGGTGTCAGTGAAATGGATGAAAGTGTACCTGTCTTGACATCGCAGCACTCTGGAGGTAGGTGTCTTCAGAACGCTGCTGCAGAGAGGGAATGAGACTGTACAGGGAATTGGAGATAAAGATGTGAAATAATCATGGTGTGATCCACGAGACAACAATATGGCTTCACTGGTTTACCTCGTCTTGTAACCTAATGAAGAATAATTTCCATAACCCAATAAATGTTCTAATCATTAAAGTATTAAAGCCTGTATGTACTCTTCACTACTCTTAAAAAAATTTTGAGGCTAAATACACAAATAACTGTGCTATAACAAAGAATGAACTGAGTGCTACAAGAGAGGTACACAGTGGCAGGAGAGAAAGTGTGTTACAAGTGGCTTTGGATCTTGGGAGGTCCCAGTACCTACTAGCTCTGTGGCTACCATGAGGCATTAACCTCTTAGTTTCCTCCTTAGTCAAGTAGGATTTAATAATCTCTATACAGCAGAATATTTGTTAGGATCAGAGACAATATATGCAAAGTGCCTACCACAGTGTCCCAAGTAGCCTGGCCCCTCTACAAATAACTGCTACCACTCTTACGAGAATTTTAAATCAAGCCGTGGATAAAACTTTTGTGTCCCACTTAAAAATACCTTCCCTGAATGGGAGCATTCAGAGGAATGGGATCAAGGAATCCCAGGGTTCTAATCGAAAAGGCTTCAAGAGTTTCAGTCAACTTCGAGGAACACACGGCTCGGGTTGGGGACCAGGAGAGAACCTTGGATTTCTATTTGTCTCCAGAGCCACGGTATAGATGGCCAGTAGTTGAGGTCTACATTCGCACCAACCTGCTAAGCATTTTACATGCACTTTCCCTCTTTATCTTCACAGTGGTCCCACAAAGCGTGTATCTGTCCCATTACACAGGTAAGAGAATGGAGAATAGAGGTCCAGCAGCTTGCCTAAGCCACCCCAGTGGTGGAATCGGGATTGGGGTTAAGTCCAACCCTGCAGCCCAAACTCTCAGCCACTACCCTAAAGTCGGCCTCCAGCCACACTGAGCCCAAACAATCCTGCAAGAGGCCGCCTGGCTTCTCCACCGCCGCCCCCTTCAGCGGCTGCCTTACCCGCCGCGTCCCACTCTTCCCGCTCTCCCTTTCCTGATTACTTGTCGCTGGGGTTGATGTCACGTCCCCTACTTCCCTCAGATCCTCCCCCACCCCCCACCCCCCGGGGGAAACCGCCCGATTTACCTGCTGGGACAGGAATTTGGCAGGCTTGCCCGTTCTCTGCGCCCTGCCATCCCCTTATCCTGGGAGACCACTCCCTGCCCCCGGGTCTTCCATCTCCCGGGTCTCTCTTTCCACCCCAAGGCCGCTGGGAACTTCCCCGAATCCCACTCTAGGGCAAGTGCAGGGAGGGGAGGAGAGGAGAGGCGAGGGGTGTTGTGAGTGAGTGTGTGTGTGTGTGTGTGTGTGCGCGCGCGCGCGTGTGCTTGCGCGCGCTGGACCGGCGGGAGGAAAGAGGCGCCGTATCGCGCGGCTGCGTCACCCGCGCAGTTCAGAAATGGGGCTGACTGGGGTTTCATTGGGGGACGACGACACTTCAGCCTTCGCTGTTTCCCTGAGCCGCTGATTTTCCTGTCTCGCCTGCCAGCGCCCCACAGAATGGCCCTGCCTCGGTTCACTCCTTGCCTTTGTGTGCAACCTTGGGACAGGAAGAAGGGGTGATGGGGAGAAGGGCCAGGTGGCTTGGCCGCCCTCCTGTGCTCCGCGCGGTTTTCACTGTGTCCATTTCGCGAGGTGAAAGCGAGGGTGCAGATGAGGCGACGCTAGCGCCGGGCAGCGAAGGGCGGGCTGGCGGTGCCACCTGCTGAGAGCGCCGCGGGACGCGAGCGGCGGGCAGCACCACCTGCTATAAATAGGCTGCCGAGGACAGGGTGTGCGACCGCACATCCCGCCGCGAGGGCCTTCATCACGCGCGGGGCCCCGAGTCCCCGGAGCCCAGGAGGACATTGGGCCAGGACCCTGCGTCGGGGCTGGCTGGGGCGGCGCCCCGACACCCCCACCCCCCACCCTCCGGCCTGGCGGGCTGAGGATGGGCCGTCCCGCAGGGGAGAGGCACGGAGAGGAGGGAGGCCGCGGCGGACCCGCACTGCAGCAGCTGTTGCCCGCGTGGGACTCGCCTGTCCCGGCCGCGCCGCTCGCGCAGAGTCACAAGGCGCAGAGAGGAGGGAGGGAGCACCGCGTCCCCCTCTCAGGTCCCTGGGGACCGAGTTGGGAGATCCCGGCTTCTGCCCTCCCCTCGCCTCCCCCGCGCTCGCCCAGCCCCGGGAGGAGGAAACGCGAGCCGCGCGCAGACACCTCCCCCTCCTCCTCCTTTGCCGCCGCCGCCGCAGCCGCCGGCGCAGCCCCCGCGCCACGGTGCCTGTTGCTGCGGCCGCCGCGGGACCCGCCGGGCCCTCAGCCCGGTGAAGAAGAGGCGGGAGCCGAGCGGAGGGGGTCCCGGCCGGCCCCCCGCGGCGGAAAAGCGCAGCCGGCCCGGCACGATGGGCGCCCCGCCCGCGCAGGCCGGCCCCACGCCGCCCCCGAGCACCTGCGCGCCCCGGAGGGGCCCCGGGCTCTGAGCGCGCCGCGGCACAGGTAGGTGCTCTCTGGGTCTCCCGCACCGCCCGCGGCATCTCGCCCCCCTCCCCCCGCACCCAGCGCCTGAGCTCCCGGGCCGGCGAAGCTGGAATCCAGCGGCCCAAGGGCGTTCTTGCTGTGCTCGCCGCACGGTGGGCTTCCGGGGTGGGTGGGGTTCATTGCCACCTCCTCGCCCCCTACTTGGACGAAAGTGAAACCTTGAAGTTCATAACCACCCAGGAGCTCCCACGGGCACCTTCCTCCTGCCCCCTTTCGCTCCTGCTGGCTCGGTATCCACCCCTCCCGCCAAATATCTCTGGGGCTGTTGTGTTTGTAGGGTGACCGGATTAGGAGGAGAGTGGTTAAAGTGACCCCATATCATCCTTTAAAAGTTCAAAGTACTTTGCAGTAGTAACTTTGGCAGCTCCACCGGAGCGCACAACATTTCTTTCTTTGGGCACATCCTGTACTAGTCATTTTGAAACCCTGCTTAATTGTTTCTAGCAGCTTCCTGATCGGTCTGTGATTATGAGGCTCCTCAAACTTTAGCACACACTGGTGTTGTTTTAAGAGATTGTTTTCTTTGAAATCCACCTAGAGGTGGCTTTACCTGTTGTTGTTATTTTATTTAAAATATGTTATTCTCTGAAAGTGGCTTAAAAAGGAAAAGAAATTGAAAGTGGTGATTGTTCCTCCCACCGAACAGTTTAATTTTCAGAATGCTTTACATCAATGCATATGTGTAGATGTCTCATTCTTCCTTTTAGATGGTTGGATGATTGCACTTATTAATATACTCAGACTGTAAAAGAGCATTTTGGGATGAACTGGTTTAAGTGGCTCACGCCAAGAAACTCCGTTATCTCTACAAATCCAGACTTCAAAACTCCTGGCACTGTACTTAAGCTGAACTGCAGGGATCTTGACAGAAACCCCTTCCTCTGGAAAGCAGACTCTCATTCCCTTCCCAGTTTTGATGCAGTTGGTAAGAGTTGAAGCATAGCCACCCCTGGGTTTTGTTATGTTTTCAGAGCCTGCTCTGGGTGGGAGGGGCAGAGGGTGGAAGACTGACTGGAGACCTGTGGTTAAGAGCCTGGGTATCCACCTTGCTAAATGACTCTCCTGTGTTTCCGGGCTCTTCGTGTTCTATTACTCTGTTGGGTTAGGGATCCCCGAAGCAGCTAGACTTGTGATGCCTTCTCTTGCTTGGGGCGGAGGTGTTCCTCATGATCAGCTCTTTCCTGAGAATCCTGAAGATTGTCTAAAGGAATAAGAACATTGCATGAAACAGTTTGTATAAAAAAGGATTGACTGCTTTGCAAACAGGTGTTGTAACAAGTGTTTGAAATGGAATGCTTATCACAGTCTTGAATCTCCCTGTTTCTCTTCCTTTCTTTCTTTCTTTCTTTCTTTCTTTCTTTCTTTCTTTCTTTCTTTCACCAAGTTACAGGGAAATTAGACCATAAAAAGGGCTTTCTCCTGAGATTTATCTGTAAGTAACCATTGGCATAGTATGAGCTCCTGGATTGTGGACACAGCTGTGAATTAAAGGGTGCATGTGAAATGTTTAGGGGATATTTTCCAAAGTGAACACAAGAGGAGTATCCTGAGACTATTAATTGAGTGCAAGGAGATGTAAAAGGGACTAAGTGTGGCTCACATCAGTAAATAAAATCATCAGGTGATAATTAAAATAAATGTCTTTACATTGATCTGTCCAGGCATTTGCAAACCAGTAAAATGGGGGGAAATTCGTTGGTGTAGTTATAGATTTTATTAACGTCAAATTAAAGTTTTGCAGATGGGACTCCTGCCATAGTCTACCACTGTCTTTCCCACTGAGAGCTCTGGGGATTTCCCTTTCACCATGATAGCATTTCTGGTTGGGTGCAATTGTATCAGTATTGGGATGACCTTTCTCCCCATGACATTGTTTGTCACAGTACAGGAGGCTATGAGGAAGGACTGAGTGACTCTGAGGAAACTCGGCTTGCCTCTTCTCCCTGATTATCCACCTGTCAACAGACAGTCTTTGTCCTCCATTTCCCGAAAAGGCAGCCTCGACCCGAAAGGCTGCCTCACACTCCAATACATCCTGTTGGAGCCAGGTGTGGGTGGGCGCCTCCTTTCTGCCAGATCTTCTAGGACCTTCTAGGATGTACCGCGGGTAAGCAGTGCTGCGCCGAGCGCCCCATTCACGCCAGCTTGTCCAATCATTATGGCGCCAGGAGTAAGGATGCCTGCTTGAGAGGATTCTGTCTTTGAATACGCCTTTAATTTTATCTTGTCAAAATGACAACTCCCTCAGGCCCCTTTTCCTCTTTTCATGGCAGCGGGTCTCGAAGTTCCCCAGCCTCTGTTCTTTACACTCCCCAGATGACCTAAGTCTGCTTATGTGTTGGCATGGTTTGCTTTACCCTTTTCCCTGTTTGCTGGGCTGCACTTCTCAAGTATAATGGCCACGTTAGTCCCAACATGTGACATGTTTTCCAGCCTTTTTCTTTTGTTGAACATTAGAATTTGGAGGATCAGAGTCTGTTCGTTAAAGTGACAGGGAGTCCCCTCGGGGGATAAGCAGTGTTGGGTTTGTAGCCCCCTGGTGATGGCAGAGGATTTAGGTTTTCAGAGCAGAACTGGTGCCTTACCGTTGCCTTTCCTAACTTTTATCTTCATTTTTTCTTTCCCAACCCCACATTCTCCACGTCTGGTTAAAAAGATTTTTTTAGAGACATGAAGGTTTCTATTTTCACAATTTTTGACATTTTCAAGCTGAGATTTCCATTTGATGCGTTCTTAGATTTTAAGGGCAAGTGTCGGTTTTCAGGTTTTGAATATTTAGAAAAGAATTTATCATATTTGGGCCATATGAAAAATCACGACACTTGGGTTTCAGTAAAGCTGTGCAGAATGTAGGAAATACGTTTTAGCACCAATAAAGGGGCATTTAATTTTGAGTATGCCTGTTTCCTTTGTGAGAGGCAGAAGTATTTTTCTCTTAAAAAGAGCGTGTACTGGGACACCTAGCTGACTCAGTCAGAAGAGCATGTGACTCTTGATCTTGGGGTTGTGAGTTTGAGCCCCATGTTGGGCATAGAGATTACTTAAAAATAATATCTTACAAAAATAATATCTTGAAAAAAGAGAGTCTACTTATTAAACAATACATTATTTACGATCAGTAAATCTAAGCTTCCAAAGAAGGTAAGTACTTATGAGATTGTTGTCAAAGTTAATGAATTTATACATGTAAAGTTCTTAGAACAGTGCCAGATACATGGTGAGCACACAATGCATATTACTTATTGCTATTATTATATCATACCTTATATATTATTATAGTATACTTATTATATGATACCTTATGTATATAATACCTATTTTATAACATAAGGTATAATTTTGACATTAGATTTGGATTAATGAGACCAAGCAAAATTTAGATAGAGAGATATTTTAGAGTTATTCCCTTCTAGAGATGTTTATATCACAAAGAACAGAAATTTGGGCATAAGACAAATCCTATCTTCACCATTAGCCAGGGGATCTTTATAGAAAATGGGGATGATAGGGGCGCCTGGGTGGCTCAGTCGGTTGAGCGACCGACTTCGGCTCAGGTCATGATCTTGCAGTCCGTGAGTTCGAGCCCCGTGTCGGGCTCTGTGCTGACCACTCAGAGCCTGGAGCCTGTTTCAGATTCTGTGTCTCCCTCTCTCTGACCCTCCCCCATTCATGCTCTGTCTCTCTCTGTCTCAAAAATAAATAAACGTTAAAAAAAATGGGTATGATAAAACATACTTCTCAGAGTTGTAAGAATACAGAAGATCATATATGTAATGTCCCAGAAGAGGTGGTTGGTCAGTAAGTATTCCTCTAGCAAAGTGGTTAAGAGCAAGCACAAAGTCTGGAGTGGAAGGATCTGGGTTCAAAACTTGGTTCTGCCACTTGTTGCTAGTATGACCTTGGGCAACTGACCTTATTTCTCTGTGCCAGCAACTTCTGTCTCATCTCTTTAAGTTGGAGGTGATAATGGTAAAAGTCCATTAGAGTCCTTATTTACATATGATACTAATCGTCTTTATTGTCCGGGGTTGTTGTAAGAGCTAAATCAGTTAACAGTCACACAGTAAGTGCTATTATGTGTTAACAATTATTATTATTATTATTGGGAGAATAAGTTAAAGCAGCCATGCCAGAGGGAAGTGTATGCATAATCCTTGAAGGCTGCTAGGACCCCCACTCTCACCCCTTCATCCTCTTCCGTAAAGTAGCAGAGAATACAAGAAGTGGCCCTGGCATTCTAAAGGACTAGTCTAGTCTTAAATTGGCTCTGATTTATGTAGGAAGGATGTCATTCAAAACATCAGTACTTTACGTGTCAATTTAGAAAGGTGCATACCGGGGCTGGAGCAGCCTTGGTGATGAAAAGGTTGGATCCGCCAGCTCCAGGAGCTCCAGGAGCTCTGTGTGATGGCTCTGTGAAATCGCCTACCACTTAAAAGATCTTTGGAACTCAAGGGCAATTCCTAGGTAGCAGCACACTGCTCTGATTGGGTGGGATTCGGGGACAAATAGTGGAGCCACGCCACAGTGATCTTACTGCATGAGATTAGAGTATTTGGGTAGCAGAATAATTCTGTTCAGCCGTGTTCCCACTCTATCTGGGGTGAAGAACAGAAAAACTAAACAACTGATTTGTAAGGGGAAATGAATAGCTATCTGGGACTCTGCCCATCCTAGGGGTCTCTGACAGCTACCCAGTCTTGGTTGGTTCCTAACCTGGCTTGGAGCTAGAAGCTCCAATATCTCTCCCTCTATCCCTCTCCTTCACCCTCCTCCCCTCCCACCAGCACACTGAGAAGGTAGGGGCTGAGTCTGCAGTGGCGGTGGCATTGCTAGCTTCTGGAAAGTTCCCCGTCATACCCCCTGTGGTTTGCTGGGAGGGCATGGAAAGGGGCTGGGAAAAGAGAGCGTTCCCAATGGCGGCTTGCTCACTCCCACCATCTTTGCTTGCTTCCTGATCAATAAACCCTATTCTTTCTTCATGTACCTCCCCCACATTTGTATTCTTGACAGGAAGATGAAGCAGCTTTCTATCCCCACACAATGTTGGGACATTTGGTATTATACATTGTGAAAATTAGATTTACCAGATTTTAGAGATAGAAGACAACTTGAGGATGATCTTGTTCCATTCTCTTACAAGAATAAATTTGAGATTTGGAGGTTAAGTGACTTGCTTTCACAACTTCACGCTTGAAAGCATTTTCATGAGGAAACTGAGGTTCTTTGCAGTACTTGGATGGCAGTCAGTGATCGGATTGTCCTAATTCTGTCACCCAACTTGGACAAACCACTTAACTTCTCCAGAACCAACTTTCCTCAGTTCCAATATAAGAGCTGAAAAGAGCTTAAAAGGACATTCCTAGCTCTCAGATTTTATAATTCTAAGTGCATGGGATGTTTGATATAGGATATTTGATCTAGGACTCACTAAGAAGATTATCACAACTGTTCTAATAAAAGAGTATCTTTGTGTTTGGGGTGCCCACCATGTTTATGGACTGTGGTAGGTAGGGGTGGTGTAGCATACAGATGGTCTCTGTAAGGAATAGAGCTTTTACATATGAATCTACGAACAAAAACGTAACTAGAAGTCCCCTGGAGTAACAGATCATAGTATTTCTTACTGAGGGTACGATGCACAATGAGGCACAAGAGAGCCCTCTTAGAATAGATGGTTCTATCTGGGAATTACAGTCACATGGCATGCAAATGATGTGGACTGATATGGTTTAAAACATGATCTAATATTATTTGAATAGTTCATCTGTTTCATGGAACTTTTTATTAAAAAGAAGTGCAATTACTCACCTAGTCTAAGTTATCATGAATCTTCTGTCAGCAGAATTTGAATTGATTATAAATAATTATCATCATCTCTGGGGTAGAACTTATTTTTTTAAAGTTTTATTTATGTAAGTAATCTCTACACCCAATGTGGGGTTCGAACTCATGAGCCTGAGATCAAGAGTTCCATGCTCTTCCAGCTGAGCCAGCCAGTGCTCCCTGGGGTAGAACTTATTATGTGATAGTTAACAAATGGTATTAAGGACCAATCTATGTTTTACAGGGAAACTAAGAATGTGCCATAGCTGGTTCAAAAATGAAGACTTTAAACATTCAAATAGTTTTGTCAATGACTTGGCAGAACTAATTTGGTGACTGATTATTTACTAAATGTTTGGAATGACTACATTGTGTACATTTTTTACACTGGGTGTATATTGCCTTACAAGAAAACTAAAAATAATTTTGTATATTGTTGCCACCATATTAAGAATTGCCTCATCTACACTAATTGATAGATCTCAGGTCTCTCCTTTGTAATAATTCTAGTACTTCTTTAAACATGTCTTGGGATTAGCGGCTGTCAACAGTCAGAACTTGAACCAGATTCAGTTACAAGAGTGAAGTCGAGCCAGACATTTAATCTCTCACCAGGTGAGAGAGAGAAAAAAGAAGAGAGAGAGAAAACATTTATGGGGTTATATGGACTTCAAGTCTGTTTTCATCAACAGAAGGTTTACTTTAAAAGAGAAGAGATAAGGGAATACATTTCCATGAACTATGTTAGAGCTCTAAAGTATGAGTTTATTTCTGAACTTTTGAACATTTAACATAAAAAACTAGCTCCAAACTGTGTTCAAACCCTATTACAAAAGTGCAATCATTGTATATGCATATATATCACATAGAAAGAGATAGAGTTAAAAGAATAGACTTTAGTTCTATGTCAGAAAAGGCTTAGAATTTGAATATTGAATATTCTTAGCTCATACATAGCTGCCTTTTCTCTTATCTCCTCACATGGTGGAAGGGGGCAAGGGAGCACTCTGAGTCTCTATGAGGGCACCAATCCCATTTATAAGGGCTTCAGCCTCATGACCAAATCACCTCTCAAAGGCCTGACTTCCAAATACTATCACATTGGGGATTACAATTTCAACATTCAGTCTGTAGCAGTGACCCCTTGGCCTTTGGCTTGGCCAATCAAATAGCGATGCTGTTTACAGAGACAGAGTTTATGGGAAGGAAGAGAAGTTCTGGGAAGGGGGGAGGTGAGACTGAGTCAGTTTAAAAATAGTAAATTGTGATTGAGGGGCTTCTCGGCTATTCGGATAGGAATATTGAATGGCCTGCCCTCATCTGGATCTCAGGAAGGAGGTTCAATGGGAGACAAACGCATGGGGCTCATCAATGCATATGTGATAGATGATGTTCTTGTGTAGCATTCAAGGGGATGGGTGGAGAATCAGGAACAAACTCTCCCATGCCCACCTGTGATGAGCACCTCAAGCTCTCCAGGTCTCAGTGACCCAGGTCATAACGGTGGCAATACTAGTAGTCTGTAACTGAGACTAAGGTTGGAGATGAAAGTTGTTGTAAAGATGGAATGAGATCACCCCTGCAATGTGCCTGGGTTGCAAAAGTAAGCTGTTAGCAGCAGCAGGAATGTTAGAATGTGGTTGTGGACACCAAGCCATTAGGTAAGACTGTCCAAAGAAAGCAGGTGGAATGAGGAGAGGGGATGGAGTCAGATGGGGAAAAAGCCATCAAGGAACCTGAAAAGAAGCAACCAGAGAAGTAAGATGAGAAACAGAAGGGTTTCAAGCAGGAAGGAGTGGTCCCCAATGAGAAATTCATCAGAAAGGACAAGACACTTAAGGACTATTTTGGCCCCTTTGGATTTCACAGCCAAAGGACACGGGTGACCTTAATGGGAGTAATTTCAATGCACAGGCAGTAAAATCTGGTCAAAATCCAGATTATAGATGGGCAGTAGGGAGTGGAGACAGTAAGTGTAGACTTTACTGTGAAGAAAGTTGTGTAGGGAAGGAGGAGTTGGGGCTGGAGGTTTGAGGTCAAGGGAAAATGTTTTTTGTGGGTTTTTTGTTGTTGTTGTTGGTTTTTTTTAGATGGAGGAGACTTCATTCACTTGTTTATAATGTTACTGAGACTCTCTTCTGAGCCAGACACTGCCAGGCACTGGGGACAACAATGGTGAATCAGATAGATGCAGTGTGTAGGTGCTCAGGGAGAACATGAGAGAAGAAGATCCAGCAAGCGGATGAGGAAGGATGACAATTGAGATCCTGTAGACAAGTCAGCTCTATACAGAAGGATTTTGTTACCAGTGGAACAAGAAGGCGTTAGCATACATCGAATGCGTTTGTTGAAAATCACCTGTAGGGGGGTGGGGGGGAAGCAGGTGAGAGACTTTGGGTCTCCTGGAAACAGCATCTTCTTTTTTTTTTTAATGTTTTTTTATGTTTTACTTTATTTTTGAGAGGTGGGGGAGGGGCAGAGGGAGAGGGACACACAGAATCCGAAGCAGGTTCCAGGCTCTGAGCTATCAGCACAGAGCCTGACGCGGGGCTTGAACCCACAAACACTGAGATCATGACCTGAGTCGAAGTCCGAGGGTTAATCGACTGAGCCATCCAGGCGCCCCTGGAAACAGCATCTTCTATTGATGAGGAGAGTGTGCACATGATGGCTTATAATACATGAATTAAATGAAACAAGATTTATGGCGATATTTGGAGCATAACTGGCACCAATTACATGTTAATGGAATTTGAATTCTTGTTCAGAACCTCTGGACTATGTCAGGGAGAGCCCTTTAAAACTTAAGCGGTATCATAATTGAAAAGGTCAGTTGTTGAAAACTGGTCTGGTTCAGTAGACTATGATAATGGTTAGCTGATATTTTTTCTCTCAAGATTACTTTTTTGGGGGGTAGAATCACCACTACTGAATTTGATTATCTTTAAAAAATTCCTTTTCAGGACACCTGGCTGGCTCAGTCCATAGAGCATGTGACTCTTGATCTCGGGGGCTTGAGTTCAAGCCCCACATTGGGCATAGAGATTACTTTAAAAAAATTCCTTGAAATATATGTTCATAGAACAGGGTTTAAAAGTATCTGAGCAGGACTGTATTGCTTTCTGTCCTGCTTGCTTCTGCTGGCTCTATGAGGCTTTCGTTTCACATGAGTTTCCCGGTGGGCTCTTTGTAACCCGTATTGAGTGTGACAGTTATGGCCTTCTCAGATTGTATATGAAGCACAATTTCAGGGCACCTCTTTCTAGGCAAAGCAGATTGTTCGTACTAATATCCGTTTCTGCCTGCGTTTGGGTTTCGGGCTTTTAAGTTCTTCTGAAATAATAACTCTCTGAAAGTAGCTATTGCTGTGATTTCATTAAATTCTAATGCCTCTATTTTTCTCCCGCAGGATTCTGCCTCAGAAGCACATAAAGTAGATTGCTCGTTCTAAAGTAGAAAACGGTGGCAACGTTTTGCTGAGCTTCCAGACCTTTCCCAAAATGGAACCAATAACATTCACGGCGAGGAGACATCTGTTTCCTAACGAGGCCTCAGTGGACTTCGGCCTGCAGCTGGTCGGCTCCTTGCCTGTGCACGCTCTGACCACCATGCCGATGCTGCCGTGGGTCGTGGCCGAGGTGCGAAGGCTCAGCGGGCAGTCCTCCAAAAAGGAGCCTGGTACCAAGCAGGTCCGGCTTTGTGTTTCACCCTCCGGATTGAGATGTGAACCCGAGCCGGGCAGAAGTCAACAGTGGGATCCACTGATCTGTTCCAGCATCTTCGAGTGTAAGCCCCAGCACGTTCACAAACTGATCCACAACAGCCACGATCCAAGTTACTTTGCTTGTCTGATTAAGGACAATGCAGGCAGCCAGCAGAGTATCTGCTACGTGTTCAAGGCTGACGATCAAACAAAAGTAAGTGGAAGTGGGGGTGAAAACGATGAAGGGGTCGCAAGATGGGTTTTCATCGTTTGGGGATCAGGACACTTACTTTACGTAGACTGGGATAAACACGATAACGCGGTGGTTATACATAGATTATTTCACCGGGTTTTTCGTTTGTGGGGATCATTTCTTTGCGGTTTTGAAGAACATTTGATAACAGATATTAGGAATTATAAATTTACGAGTTCAAAAATTCAACAGAGAACTCGGTCTCAACTTATAAATAAGAGCTGAAATGTTAGGCTTCAGATCATTTAAGGTATGTGCTCTAAAGCAGTGCTTCTCAAACAGAAATGTGCACATGAATCGCCTGGGACCTTGTTAAAATGCAAAGTTAGGTCCAGGAGGTCTGGGATGGACCGACCGTAAGACTGCATTTCTAACAAGCTGCCAGGTGATGCTGATGCTGCTTCTTTGCAGATTGCAGTTTGAGTAGCAAATTCTAGATCAGTGAGCTCCACATCGTTGACCCTATTAATAAAAATATATTTATTTAGAAGCTGTAGGGGCACCTGGGTAACTCATCGGTTAGGTGTCTGACTCTTGATTTCGGCTCAGGTCATGATCTCATGGTTCGTGAGTTTGAGCCCTGCATCAGGCTCCGCACTGACAGCACAGAGCCTGCTGAGGATTCTCTCTCTCCCCCCTCTCTCTGCCCCTCCCCCGAGCGCTCTCTCTCGCTCTCTCTCTCTCTTGCTCTCTCAGAAATAAATAAGTTAATTTAAAAAAAAAAGAAGAAGCTGTGTAAGGATATATTAGCCAATTTCCCAAGGTATCACGTTCACTTAGGCAAAGACCGTTGACAAGAATAGTGGATATGAATCCAAGTTTTGCTACTTTCAGGTTTTGTGTGTGTGTCTTTGCCAACTTTATAGCAACTGGTCAACTGGTTATTGTTATATCTCACAACGTGGCTGAGAAAAATGTCCTATGAGAAATGGTAACAATATCGTCAGGTCTGTAACCTTCCTGTGTATTGGAGCTTGTGCTGTCGTTACGTCTTGCGGCCCTGTGCAGGACTCACTTAAAGTCACTTGTCCTTTTCGTGAGGGTCAGTTTAGGTAAAATTGAAAATCTAATCCCTACGGCTGCTTTCTCAGTTGGGCCCATATGAGCTGCACTTGGGTATAGCCTATGGAAAGCAAACAGGTGAGGGCCCCAGTGCTGACTAACCCCGTGAGCTGGGGAGTGTCCATGGCAGGCCTTGCATCCCTGTGTGGCTGTCTGCCACGCACACCGAATGAGGAGGCCGGTGTCAGTCATGTGCTAAATGTCAGGAAATAGAAATAGAAATGCTAATGTTTTTCTCCCTGCACCCTACTGGGTTTGGTTTGGTTTTGTTCTGTTTTGTGTGTGGTTTCTTTTGTTTGTCTTGTGTTTTGGGGGGGGGGAGTGGTTTCTGCATACCCTCCAGAGTGTAGAAACTTCCTTTAGAAATTAATATTCTTGGTGACTAAGTAGATTTGTAGAGATTCACTTTTGTTTGTTCACACCTTGGTTCTTTCACTCATTCGTTCGGTGAGTGCTGCTCCAGGGACCATGCAAGAGGGTATTAGTCCAGTTTGGAAGGAAGGCAGAAGGAGCGATTGGTAAATACCACGTGGCCGGTGCACGGGTCATGGTGGGCGACAGAACGGAGCCTAACACGCCGGCATGTAATGAAGGTCTTTGTCAATAAAGGCTAATTTGCAGCTTAAATCCGCTATTTTACCCACAGAATTGGATATCTCCTTGTTAATAAATCATTTAATGTTATTGTCCATGCATTTCAGGTAGACAGGACGGCATTCCAGCACAGAGGTTCAGAGGGGACCAAATTCCAGTCCCATCTGCCACTTATAAATTGGGTGACCATAGGCAACACCAAGCCTGTTTTCTCATCTGTAAAATGGGGATATTTATTGTGTCTATCTCATCGAGTTGCTGGGGAGACCAAATGAGCTAGAAGAGGACCTTAGCCCTTACGGCCGTAAACAATTTTCATTGAAGAAAGTTTTACCAGAAGCAGATTATATGCTCATTTCACTTCAAGTCTTAGGTAACGGGAAAAAGGAGACCGAGATGAGTGTCTTCAGTTCCCAAGATCCTGGTCATCCATGAGCAACATTTTTATAAACTAGATACTTTAAAAATGGGATAAATAAACTTAATGGTTCCTATTATTTGGGCAGACTCCAAAATGCAAATTGAAGGACTGAACAGCCTGTACCCCAGGCCAGTTCTATATAAGGACTGAATTTCCTTGGGGAGAGTTTTCTCATGGAGGAGTTGTTCAGCACTTCACACTTTTGACTCTTTCCCAAATTTTTTTACAGCCATCTGAGAACAGGCTTCTGGCCAGTCATTCAGGTACCTGACGGGAAGAAGAGATTTAGAACTAAATTCCGTAATTGGAGCTTCCAGTCTTGCTGAAAGTAGACAACTGGCCTGACTCCGTGTTCTGAAAAGCCATGGTAGAAATATGAATTAGTTCTTGAGTTATTTTTGGCTTGCATTCCCATTTTTCCAAACACAGATTGCCAGTACTCAGAGTAATAGACTGCTGTCACCCTGTTCCTTTTGTGAAAGGGTAATTTGTACCAGAGGTACCTCAATCAGCGATCCGCTTTTGTGGGAAACTGAATGGCAAGCGAGATTAGCCCTGATTCTCCATCTGGCCTGATAGCTTTTATGTTCTTGGGACACCTCTGGCACTGGATCTCATAGTAGAGGATTATCTGCTGTAGGATCACGTTAACCTATGTCATCGTTTCTCGTGATTTTTGGTAACATTTGCTCGGTGAAACAATTCTTGAGATCAAGGCCTCTTCTAAACAGACGAGATCACTTTCGGTTGTGCCTGCCAGGGGAGAAATATGTGCGTTTACTGCCAGGGTCATAAGCACAAAACTACTATTTGAGAGAAAACCCTTTGAGAGCATATAAATTAGCTTGCTGAAGTGTGTCTAGGGAGAAGAGGCATATAAAGGAAACATTTTTAGAACACAAGATGAATATATATATGAATACGTATTAGAATGAATATATATTAGAATGTAATCAACGTGTTCCACAGAGAAATGCTTCTGCGATCAAAATGCGTTAGGGTAGCATGTCCAACTTTTTGATATGAGGACCCCGTTTCAGTCTTAAAAAATTATTGAAGGGGCGCCTGGGTGGCGCAGTCGGTTGAGCGTCCGACTTCAGCCAGGTCACGATCTCGCGGTCCGTGAGTTCGAGCCCCGCGTCAGGCTCTGGGCTGATGGCTCAGAGCCTGGAGCCTGTTTCCGATTCTGTGTCTCCCTCTCTCTCTGCCCCTCCCCCGTTCATGCTCTGTCTCTCTCTGTCCCAAAAATAAATAAAAACGTTGGAAAAAAAAAATTTAAAAAAAAAAAAAATTATTGAAGATCCCAAAGAGGATGAATGTGGTTTCTATTAATAACTACTGTGTTAGAAATTAAAACTGAGAAATTATAAAGGAACTAATTACGTAAAAAGTAATAAGCCCCTTGTGTGTTAGCATAAATAACAATTTTGTGGGGTACCTGGGTGGCTCAGTCGGTTAAGCATCCGGCTCTTGGTTTTGGTTTAGGTCATGATCTTGTGGCTTTGTGGGTTCAGGCCCCACATCGGGCTCAGTGCTAATAGTACAGAGCCTGCTTGGGATTCTCTCTCTCTTTCTGCCCCTCCTCTGCTCTCTCTTGCTCTGCCCCTCCTCTGCTCTCTCTATCCCTCTGTCTCTCAAAATAAATAAACTTAAAAAAAAATACTATTTTTGTGAAAACTATATGGTTTCCAAAAATATTTAATGATAAGAATGACATAGTTTTACTTCTTTTTTTTTTCCCCCAAATCTTTTTTGTGTGGATTAATAGACAAACTACTGGATTCTCACTTGCTTCTCCATTCATTCTGTTGTGATATGTTGTTTTGGTTGAGTATATAAAGAAAATTTGTCCTCATGCAGATATGTGGTAGGAAAATGGAAAAACATTTTATACCCTTCTTAGAAAATTGTGGATATATATGTTTTTAATGTTCTATTATTTTGGGGGGAGAGAGAAAGAGAGAGTGTGAGCGGAGGAGGGACAGAGAGAGAGGGAGACACAATCCGAAGCAGGCTGCAGGCTCTGAGCTGTCAGCACAGAGCCTGACGCGGGGCTCGAACCCACAAACCATGAGATCATGACCTGAACGGAAGACGGACACTAAACCGACTGAGCCACCCAGGCGCCCCCATGTGTTTTACTACTATACCAAAATTTGACAAGTGGTAATTTCTTAAAGGTTAGATGCAATATGATATCTGAAACTGTATCAGAGCAGTTTTGTACTTTGTTATTTTAAAATCCATTGGTCTGTCCTGTACTTTAATGAATGTTTTAAGAATGTATGATTGTGTAACATCACGCATTGATTATTTGGAAGACATTGGTTCACTGAGTTATATAGACCATACTCTGAGAACCAGGCTTTTAGGAAAGCTGTCTTTTCTATTTCACTCTCGAGTTGTACATGAGTCCATTAAATCACCAAATTTATTGGGCCATAGATTACATTTTCTTCATAACATCCCTCAGAACACATGTGAACACCGTGGCATAGGTTCTGGGTCGAAGTATAGTTTTGAGATTGGGCCCATGGTAGGAAATGAAAACATCCATTCTGGAAAACAGGTGGTTGCAATGGATGACCCTCGCTAGGTCTTTCCCCCTCCACATCACAAAGACATCAAGAGTTCTGCCCAGACTCAGCCCTCGAAAAAACATAGTCTAGGAAAATTGTCTCGAGATTCTTTCTTCCAGTTCTTCAACTTTCTCTTCTATGAAAATCTGTACTCAGAAGAACATCAGATTCACCACTCACTTGAGTTTTACTTGAGATCATTCATTAGAATATTTTTATTTCTATCCTTTTCATTATTGATGGGGTGAAAAAACTGCTTCCTTGAAAGAGACTTTCCATCACTGAGTTACAGGTAGTGTAAGTACTGGGGCTTCTGAATGGTCTGTTGCTGTTTTATGTCAATAGGAAGAAAGAATGGGTTTTGAGAGGGGAATGCTGGGGACTATGGAGATGGTAATAAATGGAGAAGTGTAGGTTGGTGTGCAGGTGAAGGGAGAGGACAGCTGGTGTGGGACCCACAGTAAGTGAGTGATTGGGTACGTGAGAGCAGTTTTGCTGAGTGCCCACTGGTTTTTTGTTTGTTTGTTTGTTTGTTTTTCTGACTGATTTTCCCCCTCTATGAGAATATTTCCTGACTTTTCAAACACTGTTCTTGACTCTCCTCAGATTCTGATCTTCTGGATGCTGTGTCCTGTCTGGGCCCAGCGTGGCTGTTTCATAATTGTGATGGGACACATATCATCAATGCGGGAGTGCTCATGGACTTCCCCTTCTCTACCCTGCCTCAGAGAATCTGCCAGAATCTTGCTAGCCTTATTCCTCACTCTTCCAAAGAGGAAGTGTTATTTCTTACTGTGAGACAGGCCAAGTTGATCTCCCGTAATAAAGTGCTAAAACTCTATGGGTGAGGAGGAGGGGGAAAGTGTGGGAAGGGAGCATGGGGTTGGGGGTAGAGTGATTGCATGAACTTATAGAAGTGTAGAAAAAGTAGACTTCTAGAAAGAAGTTTGCTTGTAGAAGAGGACTTTATTGGGGTTAAGCATCCTACTCTTGATTTCGACTCAGGTCATGATCTCACAGTAGTGAGATCGAGCCCTGCTTCAGGCTCTGCACTTAGCATGGTGCCTGCTTGGGATCCTCGGTCTCCCTCTCTCTGTGCCCCTTGCTCCCTCAAAAATAAATAAACTTAAAGAAAAAAAGAAGAAGACTTTATTAAATATTGCTGAGGAAGATGTATTTGAGAGGAGGTCAGTGTCCTTTGAGAGAATGGGTTTCCTTTCCTATGATTTTTGGCATCTAAACTGCATGTCTATTTGTTCTGAGAGAGAGAGACAGAGCACAAGCAGGGGAGGGGCAGAGAGAGAGAGGGAGACCCAGAATCTGAAGCAGGCTCCAGGCTCCAGGCTGTCAGCCCAGAGCCCGACACGGGGCTTGAACCCACAAACTGTGAGTTCATGACCCTGAGCCGGAGTCAGACGCTTAACCAACTGAGCCACCCGGGTACCTCTAAACTGCATTTCTTGACTGTGACACATACCAGAGACTGAACCCCATGGGACTCCCTTACCACTAATATTAAGAATACTTAACTATTTGCAGACTTAAGAGCAATACATACTTCCTTTTAAAATTTCCAGCGAAGAACCAGTGTATTCTTCCATGATGCCCTGTGAGGATGTTGGCTCTCTCACTAACCCGTGGGTTCCAGAGCCACCTCACCCAGCCTGTCTGGATTAGCTTATGTTACATGTTCAGTGAAGAGGCGGTCTGCATTTTCTTTCCTGTGATTAGCAGGACTGAGACTTCAGTCCCCTATATAAAGGGCCAGAGTTGCTTTGGCTGAGTTTTATGATTTAGTCTAATACTTTGTCGGAATTTGACTTTTGACTGTAGCTTTGTTTTGGTTGCATTTTGTCCATTACTGATTTGTCTTCGTAATTCCCCATCTGCTTGGAGTTTCACGTTAATCGTTTAAAATCGGCCTCGGTGACTTCAGGATTTTCAGTCGAGTCCGGCTTCCATCGCGTCTCCAGCATGGCTATTGGATTTGCCAGCTCATGACTTTCTTTCTTTGCTAGAGTGACGATGGAAATTATGACACTGAGCTGGAGCGTTTTGTTCCTGAGGGTGATGATTCAACATAGGATTCCTTTCAAGATATTCCTATCTGTTGCCCTTCCTGTATTTGATTTTCAGAATTTCTAAATTTCAGACATTAGTTTTTTTTGCTCCTCAGGGGATGGTTCTGAGCAGGTTTTGTTGTGCAGATTTTGGAGGACTGTTTAATCTATGTTAAATTCCTGCCGGGCATCTTTAATCCTCTTCTGGTTTATTATGTAAGGTTTCATTTGGGGTCCCACTCGGCAGCTATGACTCAGTGCGTGGTTGCCTGGAACAGTGTATCCGTCAGCTAATCAACACTTGACCGTCCGTCACGCTAGACAGAAGTCAGTTGCTGGGTGCAAAGGTTGGCAAGGATTCTTTTTCGTCTATAAAAAGAGTGTCCCGGACTGCATGAACTCCAAAGTATTTGTTGGAAGGGTTGGGTTCATGACACGGGATTGATTACATAATTTATTTTTGACTTTGAAAAATGAGTCTGAGGGCTTCAGAAGCATCCACCTTGTGATGGATGCTTAATTTTTTAAAAACTGTTTGTTTTTCAATGCATATCACTTTAGATAGCTTTGCATTTTCGCCACATGCTTTGAGTTTGATAATTACTTTTTAATATAAACCTGCTCCTAAGAATAGAGTTTACAAGTATCTTGAACCTAAAGTTGACTGGTGTCTTAAAAGGATTTATTTATAGCCTAGACCTTTCCTGTCCAGTGCCGTAATCAGTAGCCATATGTGGCTTTTGAGCACTTGCAGTGTGGCTAGTCTGAATTGAGATGTGCTGTAAGTGTCAGAACATAGTGGATTTCAAAGACTTTCTTTGAAAAAAAGGACTTGAAATATCTCAATAATTTTCCATATTGATTACATGTTGAAATGATATTTTGAATACATCGGTTAAACAAAACATTATACTGGAATTAATTTCACCTGTTCATTTTACTTTCTTTCATATGCCTACTAGAAAATTTATAATTACATATGAGGCACCGGGAAGGCCCAGTCAGTTCAGCATCTGACTCTTGGTTTGGGCTCAGGTCATGATCTCACGTTCATGAGATTGAGCCCCGGGTCGGGCTCTGTGTGGACAGTGTGGAGCCTGCTTGGGATTCTCTCTTTCTCTCTCTCTCTCTCTCTCTCTCTCTCTCTCTCACGCACACTCTCTCAACATAAATAAATAACATTAAAATTACATGTGTAGCTTGTACCCTTTCTGCTAGTCAGCACTGGACTAGGCCAGCTACCTAGGAGTATTTCCAGAAATAATCTGAACATTCATCACAGAGTGACTCCAGAGTTTCCCCCTTTTCTTTGCTGCCTTCTTTTTTTAATGATAGAATTTTGCTCAAAGTTCTTCTGAAAAAAATCATATTCAAAACTGTATCTATTTTTTTTTGAGGTGGTATCTCATCATAGCTTTTTTAAACTTTTTTTATTTTTTAAAATTTACATCCAAATTAGTTAGCATCTAGTGCAACAATGATTTCAAGAGTAGATTCCTTAATGCCCCTACCCATTTAGCCCATCCCCCTTCCCACAATCCCTCCAGCCACCCTCAGTTTGTTCTCCATATTTATAAGTCTCTTCTGTTTTGTCCCCCTCTCTGTTTTTATATTATTTTTGCTTCCCTTCCCTTATGTTCATCTGTTTTGTCTCATAAAGTCCTCATATGAGTGAAGTCATATGATTTTTGTCTTTCTCTGACTGACCAACTTCACTTCGCATAATACCCTCCAGTTCCATCCACGTAGTTGCAAATGGCAAGATTTTGATTGCCGAGTAATACTCCATTGTATATATATCCCACATCTTCTTTATCCATTCATCTATCAATGGACAGTTGGACTCTTTCCCTACTTTGGCTATTGTTGATAGTACGGCTATAAACATGGGGGTGCGTGTGTCCCTTGGAAAAACTGTATCTATTTTTAACTCTAGATGTGTATTGCAATGAACAAGAGCCCTGTGAGCCATGAGTATGGGACATACTGGAAGAGATAAATCTCTTCTTTCTACTTTGTCTTTCTTTCTTTCTTCTTCCTCTTCTTTTTTTTTTAAATACTTTTCCTGCCTCTGAATATTCAGGTATCTGCTCCACTAACTGTTGCCTGTGAGCCTGAACCAACAACCAGAGCAGGGCCACGTGTAGAGCTGGCCTGGCTCTGAGAGCCTCAGAAGAGGCCAGATGGCAGGTGGGGCTTTGGGGAGGAGCTGACACAGGACACGTGAGAGAAGAGGCGGCCTCGAGTGGTGCCATCACTGAGGTGGGACCCTGTGTCTGACCGAGCACTTTAAATGTGACTTCTTGACAACCAGTCCTGCAGAAACACTCTTAGTTGCTTTAGTTCTGGGCAGTGTGTCAGAAGCCATGATTTCTTGTGGTCGAGTGATGTAGGTATTTGAAATGTTGCAGATGGAACATTAATCCATGCGCTGGAAGGCTCCCAATATGTCATGTACTTGGCTGGGTGCTCTGGTACAAAATCAAGTAAGATAAGATTGCCCCCTCAAGAGGTATAAGGATATTTTTCTGTTCTGATTGCTGCACTGCCAGGAGTTTGCAACATCTGTAAGTTATAGAAGACAACATGGGGGGAGATCAGGAGGAGGTCTAGTGGAAGTGCCTGCAGTTATTTGAAAAGCTGACATATATATCCAAACAGCAACAGACAAATTATGAATTGCTCTGGAGGGCAGAAGTAGGAACAGTAGACATTTGTAAAGAGACAGATCTTTGGCCCTTCCTAGTAATGATAGGCAACTAATTATGTTTAATTATTTTTAATGTTTATTTTTGAGAGAGAGAGACAGACAGGCAGATAGAGTATGAGCGTGGAGGGTCAGAGAAGGAGACACAGAATTGGAAACAAGCTCCAGGCTCCGAGCTGTTAGCACAGAGCCCGACATGGGGCTCGAACCCATGGATGGTGAGATCATTACCTGAGCAACATCGGATGCTTAACTGACTGAGCCACCCAGGAGTCCCGATAGGCAACTAATTATTAAAGGGTCTGTATTGAGCAATGGATGTGGATGGATTTTGTCCCAAGGAGATTTCACCTGGCAAGTCTGGTTCTTGCTCCTCCTCTGGTTTCTACACCTCCTGTTTATGAGGAATGTAGTCCTGACAGTGTTCACCTTTCCTTTCAGACAACTGACTGGCTCCTAAATCTATTTTACATTGTAGTGAAGTTGTTCCCTGTAGCGTCTGTTTGTCATACCTCTGTCTGCTGGAAGGACTCCGAGTGAATGTATTTTCCATGGGACATTTGAATGGGTTTTAAAGACCCATTAGGAGTTTTCCAGGCGAATGAGTTGGGTACAGATCGAACGGACGTTCTAGGTAGAGGATACGGGGTGTGCCAAGCCACAGCAGGACAAGGGAATGTGGAGGCACCTGCTGTGGCTGGGGATGCTGTGATTAGAGTTTTGCAAGTTGCAGGTCTGAGATGAGACTGGGAGGAAAGGCTGGGGACAGATTTTATGGGGCTTTGTATACTGTGCTGAGGGGGTTGGATATTCTTCTTGAGAAGGTTGCTATTTAGAGGCATTGACCAGGGAAAGTGAGGTGACTGGGCTTGTGTTTAGATTTTGGAGAGGAGGCAGGGCGGAGGAATGAGAGATGAAGCCGATCAGTGAGGAGGCTATCGCTGTAGTGAGTGGGAAGGCTCAAAGGATGTCTTGACCCAGGGAGCCTGGCTGGCTCGGTCGGCGAAGCTTGCAGCTCTTAATCTCAGGTCCTGAGTTTGAGCCCCACACTGGGCAGAGGGGTTACTCACACAAATAAATGAGAAGTGTCTTGATCCGTAAGTATGATGTGAAGGGACTTGTTCTGGTGGAACCAAGTTGATGTCTTCGATCATTTTCCCCCTCTGGAAAAATGAATAGTTTAAAATTTTTTTTATGTTTATTTATTTTTGAGAGAGAGACAGAGTGCGAGTTGGGGAGGGGCAGAGAGAGGGAGACACAGACTCCGAAGCAGGCTCCAGGCTCCGAGCTGTCAGCCCAGAACCTGACGCAGGGCTCAAACTCATAGACTTCGAGATCATGACCCATGCTGAAGTTGGACGCTTAATCGACTGAGTGACCCAGGTGGCCCTGGAAAAATTAATAGTTTAATTTAATAGTTGATTGGTCTCTCCTGGATGAGAAAGTCAGTCACGTTCTGATTTGCTGTCCTATTGATGCTGACCTGTCTGGTTCCTAAGGAATGATAAGAAGAGTAACATAGAAGTAAAATTTTGATCTGGTTGTGCTTAGACTTCTAAAAATATATATCCTCCTCTCTCCCATCTTAAAAACAAACCCTCCACTGACCCCATATCCCAATCCAACTTCCTGCAGTTACTGGCCCAATTTTCTGCTCCAGTTTTTTTTTTTTTTTAAGTTTATTTATTTATTTTGAGTGAGAGAGGGAGAGAGAATCCCAAGCAGGCTCTGTGCTGTCAGCACACAACCTGACACGGGGCTCGAACTCATGAACCGTGAGATCATGACCTGAGCCAAAGTCAAGAGTCAGATGCCCAACCAACTGAGCCACCCAGGCGCGCCTTCTGCTCTGTTTGTTAAGAGCTGTTGTGGTGGTGCCTTCACTTTCACTCACCCATTTTCTCCTCTTACCAATTGGCCTTCTGTCCTGATCATTCTGCTAAAAAGGCTCATATCAAGTCACCAGCCACCTCCAGCTTCTGAGATCTGGTGATCCCGTCACTGCTTCTGTCATCCAATTTCTCGGTAGCTTTTGGCATAGTTGGCAAGATAACATTTCTTCTATCTTGAAACACTCTCTTCTCTTGGCTTTTGGAGAACTATACCCTTCTGTTTCCCTTTCACTTCAATAGTGGTTTCCACCCAGACCCCTGTGTTAATTCTTCCTCTGCTTCTCAATTCTGAGTTTTGTTTTGTTTTAATACTTTATCTTTAAGAAATCTCTACATCCAATATGGGGCTTGAACTCACAACCCCAAGATCAAGAACCACATGCTCTACTGGTTGAGCCAGCCAGGCACCCCTCAATTCTGAGTTTTATGTTCCCCGAGTCTCAGTCTTCTACATTTCTCTTTTCGGTCCTCTTTCTGGATGAGCTCATCCAGTCTCATAGTGTTAAATATCACCTGTTTGGTGCCGACTCCCAAAAGTGAACCTATTGCTTCCAACTCGCTGATGACTTACAGACTTGTCTAACCAGCCGCCAACTTGACTTGTCTACGTGGCTGTTTCATAGGCATCTCAAACTCAACCTGGTTAAAAAAGAACCCTTGACTTTCCTCCCCACCAACCTGTTGCTTCCTCAGCCTTCTGCTGCTTGAATGTGGCAATGACAGTCGCTCCAGCCACAATCTAGTTGTCTTTTTCAATTTTCTTCACATTCTCTTTTGAATTATTCAGGACCTGTCCCAAATCTGCCAATTCTCCGATTCCATTGCTAACCCTGAGCTCCAGGCCCCATCATCTCTGATCTGGACTGGTGTAGTACTTCCTAACCGTTCTCCCTGTTTCTGTCCTTGCTACTTTCTCCACCAGCCAATCATCCAGAGAGAACCTGGAAGCACTTTTAGAAAACCTATGAATTCACGGCACTTCCCTGCCTAAAACCTCTCTTGTAACTTTCCCCTATATATAAACTAGAATCCCGTGTCCTTGCTGGGGCATACCATGTGGGCCTTGTTCCTCACATTCTTTCCAGTGCTGTCTGGACCCCAGCCACCCTGGTGTTTGTATTCCTAAAACATGACAGCCCAATTCTTCACTCAGGGTCACTGCATTTATTGTTGCCTCTGCCTGGAAGATTCTGCTAGTTCCCTAGACCATGATGGAGTTGGTTTAAACCTTATCCTCTGGCCGCACTGTTAAAAGTACCCCCACACTAATTACTGTGACTTCATCTGCTTTTTATGTCTTCATAATACTTATTAGCATCTGAAATTATCTTGTTTGTTGATAGGCTTCCTTGTTTACCATCTCCTCACCTGCCTAAACTCCTAAGAGAACAGGACAGGGCCTCTGCCTATCTTGTTCATTGCCAGACCTGGGCACCCAGAACAGTGCCTGGCACATAATGGGAACTTCATGAATGAATGAAGTGAGTGAGTGAATGAATGGGTGAGTGAATGAATGTTATCTTTTTGTGGTCATTCTTGGGGATGTGATTCTCCTTTCTGTTTTTGATTTTTTAACCCAATCTCCTCTGGAAACCCCATGTGCAGCCATATTTGTTTATTTTCCTGTTTCGCTTTTCCTCTCTCATGAGGACAGATTTCTCTTTGTTCAGTCAGGATTTTGTTCTCAGATACTGTCCCTCTCTCCCCAGCCCTCCTGAGCTTCTTTCCTCCCAGTCTTTGTTCATAAAATGGTATTCATTGGCTCTCAGCTCTTTGAAATCTGTGTAGTTCTCATCCTTGCTTTTTATGAACTCAAAATTTTCTTGGCATTTATTGGTCACTATTGTGGGAAAGATTTCATGAATATTGAACAGTCTATTACTGAGGAACTTTTTCTTGTGTGTAAGGTAAATCCTTTTAGCAGTGACTTGAGCCCATTTTTTTGTATAAGTCTTTGTTTTCCAGAATAAATAGTTTTTCCGATTATAGAGGCAATAATGTGAAATGTAAAAAAAAAAAAATTAGTACAAAAGTGTTAAAATTTAAAGATCCCCCTTAATCCTACCTCCTAGAGAGAAACCAATATGAACAGATTGGCATATATTCTTATTGATATTATTTTTTATTACATAAAAAATTTTTCTGTGTGGAATTAATTTATGTGTTCATTTTGACCATTTCTTTTTTTAAGTCTGTGCTCTTTGTCTCTCTACATATATATATATATATATATATATATATATATAATAGAAATAAATACACACACAGATACAACTATAAATATAGATATATCTTAGACGCTTTTCATGGCAGTTAAAATACATCTTTTGAGTGATTGCACAGTTGTATCAGCAAGGAAAAAGGAAGGGTTGGTTTGCATAACTGTGGCACAGCCGCTCTTGGGTGACAGCATCATCTTTGGTTAGCTTTGATGAGCCATTGTCATTATAAAAAGAGAACATAGACAGGATGGGCTGCAAGTGACTCAGAGATGTCTAATCTGCTTAGCATAAGAAACAAACAAGATTTTGGAGCAACAAAAGCAAAAATAAGCAGTTGGGACCGCATCAAACTAAAAAGCTTCTGCACAGCAAAGGAAACCACTAACAACAAAATGGAAACCTGTGGACAGGGAGAAAGTATTTGCAAATCACATATCTGATGAGGGGTTAATATCTAGAAAATATAATGAACTCCTACAACTCAAGAGCAAAAAACCAATTCGATTAAAAAAATGGGTAGAGGAACTGAATAGACGATTTTCTAAAGAAGTCATACAAAAGGCCAACAACATGAAAAAGTACTCAATGTACAGGGAAGTACAAATCAAAACACAATCCTAAAGATGTCACCTCACACCTGTTAGCATGGCGATCATCAAAAAGACAAGAGATAACTAGTGTTGGCGAGGATGTGGCGAAAAGGGGTTCCTCGAACATTATTAGTGGGAATGTAAATTGGCACGGCCACTATAGAAAACATATGGAGGTTCACCAAAAAATTAAAAATAGAATTACCTGGGATCCAGCTATTCTACCTCTGGAGATATATATATATATACACACACACACATATATATACATATATATATATACACACATTTATATGTGTATATATACATTTATATATATGTGTATATATATACATATATATATATATGTATATATATACACAAAGAAAATAAAAACAGGATCTCAAAGAGCTGTCTGCACTTCTGTGTTCATTGCAGGATTCTCCACAATAGCCAAGACATGGAAGCAGCATGGAAACAACTAGGTCTCCATTGGGTAAATGGATAAAGAAGTTGTGAGATGTGTTGATAAAGAGTTGTGTGTGTGTGTGTGTGTGTGTGTGTGTATACATATATAATATGTAATGGAATATTACATATATAATATGTATCACATAATATAAATGGAATATTATGCAGACATGAGAAAGGAAGTCCTGTCATTTGTGACAACATGGATGGACCTTGAGGCCATGATGCTAAGTGAGATTAAGTCAGAGGAAGACAAATACCATATGGTATATGATATCACTTATTACATAGAATCTTAAAAAGCTAAAAGCATAGAAACAGAATAGAATGGTGGTTATAAGGGGCTGGGTGTAGAGGAAATGGGGAAATGAGGTCAAAGAGTATAAACTTCCAGTTTTAGGGTGAGTAAGTACCAGTGATCTAATGTATGGCATGGTGATTACAGTTAATAACACTGTGTTGTATACTTAAAAGATTCTAACGGAGTAGAACTTAAATGTTCTCACCCCTAAAGAAATGGTAATTATCTGGTGAGATGGAGGTATTAACTAATGGGATGCTATGCTTTGCTATGGTGGTGATCATTTTGCAATAGATAAGTGCATCAAATCAATCCCTTGTACACCTTAAACTTACACAGTGTTAAATGTCAATGATATCTCTGTAATGCTGGGAAAAAAAGATACACGAGAACAATGAAAAAATAAAGTGAAATAAAATAATAAAAGACAAGACAGGAACCACAAAGGGTTTGGAGAAAGGCAGGCCTCAACACCGAAGTATGGGAAGCTGAGGCCAATTTTCAGTGGAAGAATTGGGGGAATGGCCAAAGTCTTCTAAGAACAGGAGGTCAGATATTAGTTTTTAGTTAGCCGCAGTGGTGTATTATGTTGCAGTAATATATCTCACTCCTCTCTCACCGTGGCCTCTGCTTGCTGATATCCCCAAATAGCTATTAGCGTCTACTACACAGAAGAGGTCGTGTGAATATCATTTGGGGAAATCAAAGGGCAGCGGCTATGTGGTCTGTCTGCACAAAGTGAGCAGGGAAAGGATGAGTGATAAGAGTGATAGGAGGTAGGACAGGAAAGAGAGCCAGTGGTTGCTGGGGTCTGGAAGGTAGAACAGAGGGAGCAGAATGAGCCATGGACTCTCGAGAACCCCTTGGAGAGTTTGCGATGGATGCTGGCCTTCTCTTTCCCCACGAGAAGAGATTTTGATCCAATTGTTTAATCTCTCAAGTGACAGAATGGACCCTGCTGCTTATCTGGTCTATATATGGATGTACCATAATTAAGCCAGCCCTTATGAATAGTCATTTAGACTTTCCCTATTTTTATTATATAGTTTTTTCTGCAACAAAAACCTTGTGCAGCTTTGTATCTGCTTCTAAACAGAAATAGTTAATTCATAGAGATTAATAGAAATTATGCTGCCTCCTCAAAAAAAAAAAAAATGTTTTTGGTGATCCCCTCAGTAGCAGTCATGGCTTGGAGCCCATAGCTGCCCTGTGCTACTTCTGTGATGCTAAATTTCAAACCAGAGATTACATTTTAATTATGATGGCATGTCTTGATGAGATTCAGAGCTTTGAAAAACAACTGGAGACAAGTCGCAGATGCAAGTGAATAAATGTCACATCCATGTGATTTCCATTCTCAGAGCTTGGACTTCTGAAACCTGTTCTTGCCTTTCTCCTTCCACGGTATTATGGATTTTCTGAGGATTGCTTATAATAAATGAGGTCACTACCACTGACTTTTATAAGAGGAGATAAAGCTGTATATTCCATTTGTGCTTTATGAAGCAAGTAAAATTATATTAAACAAGATTTTATATTTTTCTTTCTTGGCTTTTATGTCTTCAGTAGTGAAGAAACCAATGTCATCGTGGAGTGGTTCTGGAGTCTTCTTTGTAAGGCTAGCCTACAGTTTTTGATCAGTGTTCAAAACCCAGATGTACAAAAAGCATACTTCATCTATCAACTAATTGTAAATGAAGCTTTTATTTTTATAAGTACACAATATATGCTATTTTAAAATTTCTTATTACATCCTCATATATGTAACTTTTAAAAAAGTGTTAATTAGTATAATTCAACGTAATTGTCAAATAACTTTTCCTTTAAGGTTTTAGTTGATATTTTACTTGTAACAAAATGTCAAACAGGGAGAAAAGATGTGAAAGAAAATGATTCCTATCTAGACGCTTGAAGACTTATTCCTCACCCCCCGACACATACACCTTTTTTTTTTAATGAGAAATGTGCATTTTAGAAATAAAAGGTTCAAAAGAAGAAACAGACGAAAGAATTTTGAGGCCATAGATTTTAATTTGATCAGACAGTTTCTATACAGTTAACTATACTGGGAAAAGAACATCTACTCCTATTTGAAACTCAAAATGTGATCACTAGTTAAAAATGCATTGCATATTTCTCAAAATAAATACAATAATGTAAATTCAGAATCTGCTATATCATCTGTTTCATAGTTGAGATATGTGAATTTCCCCCTCCTTTGACTCTTATCAGTGCTGAGTGATTACATTAAATTATACGGACTTTTTTTTTTTTTTTTAAGTTTACTTATTTATTTTGAGAGAAAGGTGGGGGAAGCGGGGAAGGGGAAGGGAGAGAGTATCCCAGGCAGGCTCTGCACTGTCAGTGCAGAGCCCAACACAGGGCTCAGACTCACAAACCATGAGATCATGACCTGAGTGAAACCAAGAGTCAGATGCTTAACTGACTGAACCACCCAGGTGCCCCATCTATACTGACTTTTGAAAGTTAACAAATCATTTTCATCACAAGCAGAATGGTCTTATTGAGCTTTGCTATGACTGGTGCGGATTGATTTCATTCAGGAAACATTACCTGAACATGTACTATATGTCAGACACTGTGCTAGGCCTAAGGGGTACAAAACCCAACCAACTGCCCATGCCCTTGAGGAACTTAGCGTCCAGGGGCCGTGAAGGGGGGGGGGGGGGGGAGAGTTTGGAGGACAGCCACAGACAGATGCTTCAGTATAACCTGGTAAGGGGTAGTGGGGATCAGTTGTATCCACGGCACTAGATGAATTCTCCTCCACCTGGGATTCCAGGAAGCTATCTTGGAGAAGATGATGTGTAATCTGAATCTTTAAAGAGGTATGAGAACCAGGTGAAGATACAAGGCACAGAGCCATGGGAAGCGTGAGGTGGGGAATGGCCAAAAAGAGGAGGGAGGATGAATGAATAGGTGTTTGGCCTTAGTGGCTGGCTGAGATGGGGAATTGGAAGAATAAGGGTGGTGACTTTCATTTGGGGCTTGTGGGGTGTTGGAGTTGTTTGAGGGACACCCCATGGGCTGAAGCTCAGATTAGTAGTCAGGACTGGAGATACATGAATGGAGCCTGTGCATGGTGGTTAAAACTATGAGAGTGGGTGACAACAGTAAGGAGGAAGGAACATCGGGGAACATGGTGGGTATTTTAGGAGGTGGGCAGGGGAAAGGGAGTCCTAAAGGGAGTATCAAGACAGGAGGCCCATGAGAAAGCAGTATCCCAACAGCCAAGACAATAGGGATTTTCAAGAATGAGGACAAGGACAGCAGTGTCAAGAACAGTAATGAAGTTTGGATGGCTAATAGCTTGACAAATGTTCCCTAGTTGTAGCCCTGTGGGTGCTCCCTACAGGGGGACCTTTGTTTCAGTGGAGTAGCAGCAGGTCAGTGCTAGATGCCATCGAAGATAGCACATCAAAGACATTGAGATGCTGTTGTGACTTCTAACCCAACCCAGGAAAAAAATATGTGTGTATACACACACACACACACACACACACACACACACACACACATACACACACACAGACTGATAGATAAAATTTTCATTCTGCTTGACCTAATTTTTCTTCCTTTTTCTATTTTTATCTCAATGCCATTTTTTTTTTACCATCCCCACCTTTTGACTGTAAAAATAATGGCCACAACTAATTTGCATGGCTCTGTAACTTACAAAATGCTCTTACATACATCGTTGTATTTGATATGCTCACCCACTTTTTGAGTTGATACTGTAAGTGATTTACAGTTACTTAGGGTGAAGGCTCACACACATGGGGTCCTGGATACCTTGTAATTCAACCCCCCTTTGATATTTAGGAAACTGAGGTTCAGAGAGACTTAGTGCCTTATGTCAAATGTCACCCCTCTCTGGAGGGTCCTAGCACCAGAGACCAGCCTCTTGATTTTCATTGCATGATTCTAATTACAGGGTGGGGACATTGGTGAGGTTCAGGCAACCGTGTTAGCATTCAGTACAAAAGAAGCTTTGACCCATCGCCAGCTAAGATCCTGTACATTTAAACCATCTTCCCTCACTCTAATGCCATTTGCCTGTAGGCAACTAAACCAAAGACCCTCCAGCCTCATCTGTGTTAATTGCCTAAGCTTCCCTCACTGTGTTCCCGCTCATGTCCCCTACTATTGGAATTTGTTCTTTTTGCCTGGGCAGTATTCTATTACTTAATCTATCAATAGCCTCTTCCTTTGGTCCACTGGGAGTGACCCATGGCTAATTAGCATATTCTGTTACCTTGGCTTCAGTGATTGGTTCAGGGGTGAGTTTATGATCCAAGCCAAGCAAGTCAGAGTCAATCTTGGAAAGACAAGCTCTCTGCTGGGGCTGCTGGGGACCACGTGGCCACTGCCTGGCAAGAGCCTGGTGAATGAAGCCACCATGGAGGCAGCACAGTGATGGATGGGGTAGCTGGGCCCTGATGATGTCATATCTGCACTGGGATCCAGCCTGCCTGGGAGCTGGAGCTCTCCCTGCACTTTCAGATGCAGGTGTCCAAGCCAGGAAAGTCCCCATTTATGCCTAATCCCTGTGGGTGGCAGTTGCAACCACAAGAACTTTAATAATTCTCTTCTTGTTTTCTTTTCTTTTTTCTTTTTTCTTTTTTTTTTTTTTTTTTTTTAGCTCATGTGCCCCATGTCTTGACTTGACCCACTGGGTTTGATGGTTGCATTCTCTAGGATTTGCTTCAGACCTATCCTCTTACTCTGGGCTTTTTCAAAGAGGCTGCACTTGCTGGCTCCTGCCCCGTCCTTCCCCCCTCCCCAAACCCTTTCCTGGGCTGTTTTTCTCATCACTGTGCTATGAGTCAGAGTTTATAAGTTTATGAGCAGCCAGTGCTTGGTATGAACTGATTATTGCTGTTATTAATAATGGCAGAAGAGGGGTGCCTGGGTGGCGCAGTCGGTTAAGCGCCCGCTTCAGCCAGGTCACGATCTCGCGGTCCGTGAGTTCGAGCCCCGCGTCAGGCTCTGGGCTGATGGCTCAGAGCCTGGAGCCATT
>NW_024412376.1:136939424-136984256 GCF_014898765.1 Herpailurus yagouaroundi | reverse complement strand
GAGGCTGCACTTGCTGGCTCCTGCCCCGTCCTTCCCCCCTCCCCAAATCCTTTCCTGGGCTGTTTTTCTCATCACTGTGCTATGAGTCAGAGTTTATAAGTTTATGAGCAGCCAGTGCTTGGTATGAACTGATTATTGCTGTTATTAATAATGGCAGAAGAGGGGCGCCTGGGTGGCGCAGTCGGTTAAGCGTCCGACTTCAGCCGGGTCACGATCTCGCGGTCCGTGAGTTCGAGCCCCGCGTCAGGCTCTGGGCTGATGGCTCAGAGCCTGGAGCCTGTTTCCGATTCTGTGTCTCCCTCTCTCTCTGCCCCTCCCCCGTTCGTTCATGCTCTGTCTCTCTCTGTCCCAAAAATAAATAAACGTTGAAAAAAAAAATTAAAAAAAAAATAATGGCAGAAGAAATTCCTACCATTAATGCTGTACTGTTTTATTGTGGTAAAACACGTATCACGTAAAATTTATCATTTTAACCATTATTAGGCTACAGTCTGGTGGCATTAAGTACATCCGCTATGTTGTACAACTCTCGGCACCGTCCATTTCCAGAACTTTTTCATCATCCCAAACAGGATGTGCTCTGTACCCATTAAAAGTAACTCCCCATTTCCCTTCTCCCCAGACCCTGGTAACCTCTATTCTACTTAGTGTCTCTGTGAATGTGCCTATTCCAGGTATCTTTTTATTTTTTTATTTTATTTTATTTTAATGTTTATCCATCTCTGAGAGAAAGAGAGAGACAGAGCACAAGTGGGGGAGGGGCAGGGAGGGAGGGAGACACAGAACCCGAAGCAGGCTCCAGGCTCTGAGCTGTCAGCACAGAGCCCAAAGCGGGGCTCCAACCCACAGGCCGCAAGATCATGACCTGATCCAAAATCAACTGACGCTCAAGTGACTGAGCCATCCAAGCACCCCTCTAGGTATCCTAAAGAAGGGAGATCCTGTAATATTGGTCCTTTTGTGTCTGGTTTATTTCATTTAACAGAATATTTTTAAAGTTCATGTTGTAGCATGTATCAGAATTTCTTTAAGGCTGAATGCATTCCATTGAGTGTTATAGTCTGCATTTTGTTTATTTGTCCGTCACTTCATGGGCATTTAGGTTGATTCCACCTTTTGACTATCGTGGACAATGCTGCTACGCACACTGACATACAAGTGTGTGTTGAAATCCCTGCTTTCACTTCTTTGGGTTTATCCTGAGAAGTGAAACTGCTGGGTCAACCCTGCACTTTCTATGTGCCAGGCACTGCTGTGCTGTGTATTTTATGCTCATTATTTTCTTTAAGTTTCTCAACGACTTTATGAGGCAGTGTTATTATTGTTACTACTTTACAGCTGAGGAAACTGAGGCTCAGGAAAATTAACATGCCCAAGGACACATCCTTTTCCATGAACAAGCCATGCGTGTTGGACTCCAGAGGCTACTCCTTTGTTATGTCAGAATGCTTGGCTGCTCTAAAGTTGGCCCTTTAGGCCTCCGAGAAACACGCGTCATACCCTGAGTGCCAGGTGCTGGGCTGCAAGCCGGAGGACCTAGCCGTGTGTTCATCGTGCCCACGGTGCTCTTTAGTGACTCGAGATGAAGGGCAGTCACTCCACAGCTTTATAGCACAGACTGGAAGGTGCCTGGCCCGTCTCTCGTGATGCTGTCTTGTCTTCTCCATTTGCATTGCTGGGCTTTATTCTCGCCTAGCTGGTGACCAATTTGGCCAGCCCCTTTCAGAGCATGTACAGCTGCTTTCTTTTGTGAACCCAATCCTGTGTGTAGGTGGAGGGAACAAAGAAACAAGCTAAAAACAAATTTACATGTTTCTTGAGGTTAAAAAAAAAATGAGACATGACCATTGCAGATGGTTTGGGGGAAAAAATAGAAACATATAGCAAAGAAAATAGAAACTGCCCTAAAATTATGCTATTTGGAGATGATTGTTTTTGATGAAAGTTTAAAATAAATGAACAAGATGCTATATTATCCTCTATTAGGAAAGATCAAAGTATTTTGGCATCCATTTACTCTGTAAAACTAAAGGGAGAAATTGGCCCTAAAAGTCCCCCCATCTACCTCTAATATGTTTAAATTACTCAATTCAGTTACTGAAGATTTATGTCTTTCTGTTTGGAGGACATTCATCCTACAGAATTTGCCAGATGGTGCCCTGCGATAGCTGTATGATTATCCATCATCATTAGAAGGAAATGCTCTATAATCTGCCTACATTAACTTTAAACTGTTTCAAAGGCATGTGTGTGCTTGGGAAGAAAGGTACTACATGAGGAAAATGCACAGGGAGACCTTTCTAGAGAAGATGGGGAATTCTAGCAGTAAACAATATCTAAACTCTAATGCCAGAAGCAGAGAGAATGTAAATGACAGGTGACAGGATATACCCCAGGACATAGATTCCTTCCCTTTGTGCCCCCTGTAGGATACCCTGTGGCCCCCATCCCTTAGGTCAGGTTGCTGTGCCTCCTTAATGCTTTAGCATTGCTCTTCAGGGCTGCTAAAGTCCTATGGCACCTTTGTCCGCATTAGAAAAAGTCATCCCTTCTTTCCTCTGAGAGGAGGCGGCCCTGCTCTACAACTTGGCCAGTGGAGCAGTGGTGAGTTCACGCTTCACTTGTTTTCCTTGGCCAGGCACCCTTGTTCGGTGAGCAACACATAAAACTACATAATGGTCCTGGCTCTGTCTTTTCTTTTTTTTTTTTCTTTTTTAATTGAAGTCTAATTAACATACAGTATTCTATTAGTTTCAGGTGTACAATATAATGATTCAGCAATTCTATACATTCCTCAGTGCTCGTGCATTCCCCATCCACTTCCCCTCTGGCAACCACCAATTTCTTCTCTGTATTAAGAGTCTGGTTTCTAGGGCGCCTGGGTGGCTCAGTGGGTTAAGCAACTGACTTCAGCTCAGGTCATGATCTCACAGTTTGTGGCTTCAAGCCCCGTGTTGGGCTCTGTGCTGACAGCTCAGAGCCCGGAGCCTGCTTCGGATTCTGTGTCTCTCTCTCTTCCTCCCCTGCTCGTTCTCGGTCTCAAAAATAAATAAAGGTTAAAAAAATTTAAAAAGAAAAGAATCTGGTTTCTTTTGTTTCTCTTTTTCTTTTTCTTTCTTCCTTTCTTTCTGAGAGAGGGTGCAAGTGAGCAAGGGCAGAGAGAGAGAGAGAGGGAGGGAGTAAGAGAGAGAGAGAGAAGGCAAGAGAGAGAGAGAGAAGCAGGGGCTCACCTGGAGCAGGGCTTGGACTCACTTGATGTGGGACTCGAACTCACGAACAGTGAAATCATGACCTGAAATCACAACCTGAGCCGAAGTCAGATGCTTAACGACTGAGCCACGCAGGCGCCCCATTTGTTTTATTTCTTAAATTCCACATATGAATGAAATCATATGGTATTTTTCTTTTTCTGCCTGACTTATTTCACTAAGCATTATACTCTCCAGCTCCATCCATGTTGTTGCGAATGGCAGGATCTCGTTCTTTTTGTGTTAGAGTAATAAGGCCATTGTGCGTATGTATATCACACATCTTCTTTATCCATTCATCTCTTGATGGACACTTGCGTTGCTTCCGTATCTTGACTATTGTAAATAATGCAACACGTGAAGCTTTATGTAATGTTCCTGGCTCTGCCTTTTTAAAAAAATTTTAGTATTTATTCATTTTTGAGAGAGAGACAAAATGTGAGTGGGGGAGGGGCACAGAGAGAGGGAGACAAAGAGTCGGAAGCAGGCTCCAGGATTCGACCTCTCAGCACAGAGCCCGACGTGGGGCTCGAACCCAGGAACTGTGAGATCATGACCTGAGCCAAAGTCAGATGCTAAACCAACTGAGCCACCCAGGCGCCCCTTGGCTCTGCCTTTTTGAGGCTTGCCTCTTTCTGGGGACATGGAGGCTGTATATAGTCTAGATGTAGGTGACACGGCTCCAGTTCTAGCCCTGACAATGTGGTCCCCGATTCAATACGCATTTATCGAGCTCTGTCCAAGCCTAGTCCCCACGGAAAGCTACTTGGATCTGGACATCAATCCTGCCTTCTCTTTGGCCACTGCCACCACCAGCTCTGTTTTTTTAGAGGCTAGTGTTTTCAACAAACTCCTCTAAGCCCTGACTGAATTTACTTGAAGTAGTTTTGCCTCCAGGTGCTTAAATTATCATTTTGTAATTATTAGTAGCTATTCAGATTCACACAGACTCCTAATATAGTCAGGAACACATCAGCGAGATCTTCCAAAGCTATGGTTCCATCTAAAACTCTCCTCATTTCTAATTTTTTTTTTTTTCATTTGAAGCTAGTTCACTCTCCTTCTGCTAAAACAAATTTTGTTTCTTCTTTGGGTCTCTGTTCTTAAATTTACCACGGATATTTGGTCTCAAGTCTTTCTCTCTTTTAAGCTACTCCTGAGGAGTCTCTCTTGCAAATATTACTACTTAACTCATATTTTCTTTGGTCTGGAGGGGCCACATCCGTGGTTCCAGCTTTAAGAGGCATCATTAGTTTTTGCTTTACCACAGTGATGTGTGTGTTAAAGCAAAACCAGCAATCATATTGTCTTAGATGTGGTGGATGAATTTTTTGTGTTAGAAACAATCATTGTGCCACGATGCAAATGAAATGTAATTTTATGGAAATATGTGATACAGTGTGAAGCAGAGCTGCTTAGACACAAATCCGTAGGTTTTTATCTGGTTAATGCAACTTCAAAAATATTGGTGGCTTGAATTCAGGTCATTTTTGTCCCTTCTCCCAAACAGTAATGATTGATATATGACAAATGTGGCTAAAAGCTGCACTCTAGAGCCACTTATTAGCTTAAAGACCTTAGAAAGTTACTGAATTTCTCTGTGCCTTAGTTTCCTTGTCTATTAGACAAGGATAAAAATAGTACCACTGTCTTGGGTTGTTGCAAGGATTAAATGAGTTGATATGTAGACTGCTAGAATAGGGCTAGCACATCGGTGGGTAATAATCAGTGGGTAAGTAGTAATACTACTGTGTAAGTATTAGCTAGTATATGAAAAATACTGGATGAGGATCTTTTGGAAGTCAGACAAAATGTAGGTATGCATTTTTGTAGTGTAGTGTTACTTTTTAAATGTGTTGGCTAAGCTAATTGTGATTTCAACCGTGATAAATACCAAATGTTTAAATGTTCTAAAACAGAGAACTGTTTTATTTTTGCAATTCTGTTTTATTCTGCAAACTTTTGATAATTGAGTGACCCCAGGAGTTTTCCGCCTTAGATGGGAAACAGAGTTATCAGAGTCAAGGTAAGGGTAAGAAGAAGAATCTGAATGTTTCTTTTACATCTCATTGGGTTTTGTGTGTGTTTGTTGTTTTGACATCTGATTGTTGAATCTCTTCCTCTGTTACTTTTTGTAATCCCCCGTGGCCAGTTACTCTGTTCTGTTTTGCTTCTTGCACAGTTTGTTTGGATTTTATTTTCTCTCTTACTCACTGCAGTAAGGCAGCCAGCTCTCGCAGTGGGTACCGTTTAGAAAATTTAGATCTCAATTTTGCAGCTTGTCTGTGCACAATAAACAGTCAACCTGTGCCAATTTTTTTCCAGGCTCTTTTTCCAGGCAGAGGAAGGACAACTGGCCACGCTGGGCAGGAATGCCCTGTACTCTGCAATGGGTGGCTAGGAGCTGAGCTAAAATACAAGAGAGCCAACCTCAATCTAATTTTTTCTTTCACAGATTTGGATATCATTACAACTGAAAAATTTGTGGTGGCCACTTAATTTCCCTTTTTACACTGTTGTAGTTGTTTTTTTGTTAACAAGTTACTTCTTGAAATTCAAGGTCATACACACCATGAGCAGGGTTCCCTGAAACGTTGCAAGATCTTCCTGAAAGGTGTCTGGTCTGGGTTTGGGAACTGTGGGTAGGAAACAAGGAATTTACTTCTGCACTGCTAGTCTGAGCCCATTGATGTCTCCCTTTATCTGTTGGTGCTTTGAATTTGTCGTCATGAAAGTATAAATGGCTCAGTGTAAAACCACATATAGTAATTTGTGTCTTCTTGATTTTTTTTTTTTTTGATAATTTCATAAGTGACTAGTGGTATCTGTAGTTAAGGGATACCAGAACAATATATCTAGTCCAGCATTTATCTATCGATTTGGTTATTTTTAGATTAATTAATTAGTTAATTAATTTAGAGACAGAGAGAGAGAGCAGGGGAGGGGCAGAGAGAGAGAAAAAGAGACAATCCCAAGCAGGCTCTGCCCTGTCAGCGCAGAGCCTGGCACGGGACCCCATCTCATGAACCAAGAGATCATGACCTGAGCTGAAATCAAGAGTCAGACCTCCATCCAACCCACTGAGCCACCGGGCGCCCCTATCAATTCAGTTCTTGAATCAGAGATGATCATAGGTGATTTACAAGCATATATGCAATATAACAATATCCTGTGTGTTAAAAGTTGGGTGACAGAGGAAAGAAACACGGTAAGGACAAACTATGGAGTCAGAAAGACAAGTTAAAATACAATACCATAACATTATATTATACCAGTGGTTTCTAAATTTAGCATGCATTGACCTGGGTATTTGAGTATTTGTTAAGAATGCAGGTTCTTTGGCCTTGCCCCATGAACTCTGGCCCCTGCATTGCTAACACGCGCCTCCAGGCGATTATGACAGGCTGTGTAGGACCACCTCAAGCAGCACTGACCTGTCTACTTGCTGCAGATGGTAAGTACGGCTCCAAGCTTTCTGGCATTCAACATGAAAAGGGAAGGTTGGGGGCGCCTGGGTGGCGCAGTCGGTTAAGCGTCCGACTTCAGCCAGGTCACGATCTCGCGGTCCGTGAGTTCGAGCCCCGCGTCAGGCTCTGGGCTGATGGCTCAGAGCCTGGAGTCTGTTTCCGATTCTGTGTCTCCCTCTCTCTCTGCCCCTCCCCCGTTCACGCTCTGTCTCTCTCTGTCCCCAAAAAAATAAATAAACGTTGAAAAAAAAAAAACTTTAAAAAAAAGAAAAGGGAAGGTTGCCTTTTCAGTGTGCAGAAGATACCATCTTTGGCTTAGGTATAAATAAAGGTTTAACTGTACTTATATTAACTTGGATATCTAAATGGAATCTTGACGTGCACAGGAATTTGGAAAGAAATGTCTTCTCTTACCCTCCCTAACATAAAGTATGTCAATGAGTCTGTTGTATTCAACTAAATGGTATTAATTGACCTTTTAGGGGTATGTACCAAAGTCGCTTAGGGAGAATAGAAAAGATGGAAAAAAAAAGTGGGAATGGGGGGGATGGAAAAATACAAAACAGGAAGAGGAGTGAGAGAATGAAAAATGCAGATGGCCACCAGTTTGGACAAGAGTTTGGTCTTTTTTTTTTTTTTTTTCCAACGTTTATTTATTTTTGGGACAGAGAGAGACAGAGCACGAACGGGGGAGGGGCAGAGAGAGAGGGAGACACAGAAACGGAAACAGGCTCCAGGCTCTGAGCCATCAGCCCAGAGCCTGACGCGGGGCTCGAACTCACAGACTGTGAGATCGTGACCTGGCTGAAGTCGGACGCTTAACCGACTGCGCCACCCAGGCGCCCCAAGAGTTTGGTCTTAATTACAAAAGGTGAACCTACTGCCTACCCCATAACCCAGCGTTTTCCTTACTAAGAGAACACCTATGAATTTGTGCACACTAATGCCAGGAAAGAGGAACAGAAAGTTTATAGCTGCAGAGTTTGCAATAACTAAAAATTGGAAACACTCATCCACAGTAGAAGGGAGAAACCATGGAATACCATGGATTTCTAAACAGTGACAAAAATGAATCAACTACAGTTACGTGCAAAAACATGAATTAATTAAAAAAACAATGCTCAGGTGCCTGGGTGGCTCAGTCAGTTAAGTGTCTGATTCTTGATTTTGGCTCGGGTCATGATCTCACAGTTCATGGGTTTGAGCCCTGTGTTGAGCTCTGTACTGACAGTGCAGAGCCTGCTTGGGATTCTCTGTCTCCTTCTCTCTTTTCCTCTCCCCTGCTTGCTCTCGATCTCTCTCTCTCAAAATAAATAAATAAACATTAAAAAAAATAATGCTGATCAGAGGAAGCCAGGTTGAGGAAAACGCACATTGTATGATTCCATTTGTATACATTTCAAATGGGGAAAAAAAGAGCTGACCCATTGTTTAGAGGTGTGTAGTCGGAAGTCAGGAGTCATCACCTCTCCAGGGAAGGAAGGAGCCGGGATCATGAAGGGGGCATATGGAGATCTTGGGCAGATGATGGTCATTCATTTCTTTTTCTTTTCCAGTTTTATTGAGATATAATTGACATAGAGCACTGTATAAGTTCAAGGGGAATGGGTATAATGATTTGACTTACATGTGTTGTGAAAGGATAACCACAATAAGTTTAGTTAATATCCATCATCTCATATAGATATAGAAAAAGAAAAAGAAAACCAGTGTTTCTCCTGGGGTGAGATTTACACTTTTAACTTACATATATACTGTACAGCAGGGTTAGCCATAGTCATCATGCCATATATTACATCCCGTTTATGTATTTATCCTATAACTGGAACTTTGTACCTTTTGACCACTTTCTTCCAAGTCCCCCTCCCCTCACCTCTGGCAACCAACCACAAATCTGATCTCTTTTTCTGTAAGTTTGTTTTGCTTTTGTTTTAGATTCCTCATATAAATGAAATCATGTAATATTTGTCTTTGGCTTATTTCATTTGGCATGATGCCTTCAGTGTCCATCCATATTGTCCCAAATGGCAGAATCTCCTCAGTTTTTGCAGCTAAATAATATTCCACTCTATGGATATACCACAACTTCTTTATCCATTCGTCCACTGATGGACGCTAAGTTGTTTCCATGTCTTGGCTATTGTGAGTAATGCTATTAACATGGATGTGCAGCTATCTTCAACATAGTGTTTGTATTTCCTTCAGATATATTTCTAGAGGTAGAACTGGATCATATGGTGGTTCTTGTTCATGTCCTGACTTGGCTGCTAGTTATATAGGTGTGTGTTTTAATATAATTCGATAAGCTGCTTTTTGTACTTTTCTGTATGTGTGTTACTTTTCACAATAAAAAAGTTTTTTAAATGTGGAGGGAATGTTATCAACAGGTTCATGGATAAACACATGGTGGTATATCCATACAATGAAATATTACTTTGCAACAAAAAAGAATGAACTATTGATACAAGCAACAAATCGATGGTCTCAAAATCATTACACTGAAGAAACCAGTTAAAAAGAGGGTATAATCTATTATTCTATTTACATACAATTCTAGGAAGTAGAAACTATTCTGTAGTGGCAGAAAGGTGCTCAATGCTTGCCTGGGAACTGGGCCAAGTAGGAATGAGAGAGAGAGTTTACTAAGGGCACAAGGAAATTTCAGGAGTGATGGAGATGTTCATTATCATAATGGTGGTGATGATTTTGCAGGTAGTTAACAAGGCCCGAATTTATCAAAGTGTGTTTGTTAAATATATGCAGATTGTTGCCTGTCAATTATACCTCAATTAGAGTGTTAAAAAAATGTTGAGGGGAGACAAATAAGGTGTCAGAAATGCCAGTGTAATGGAACAGTCCTGACCAAACCCTCTCACAGTGAAGTGTGGAAATCCTTCATGCCAAGGGGGAATGAGAAGTGGGCAGAGGGAGAGGGAGACACAGAGAGTCCCAAGCAGGCTCCACACTGTCAGCACAGAACCCTATGTGGAGTTCGAACTCACGAACCGTGAGATCATGACCTGAGCCAAAACCCAGGGTCAGACGCTTGACCGACTGAGCCACCCAGGTGCCCCACTCAGTTAAATTTAAATAAAATTATTTCTTAGAATCAGATCTAATTCAAACTAATGTGAAATTATAAGTGCCAAGTATTTAGCTAATTAAATTGACACTTTGAGTAATTAAACTTTTTAAAGGTAGGATAAACTAATTATTAATTCTTTCTTTAAAGATTTCTTTAAATCTTTCTTTAAAATGCTGAGCCTTGGAATGCCTGGGTGGCTCAGTCGGTTAGGTGTCTGACTTCGACTCAGGTCATGATCTCGCTGTTCGTGAGTTGGAGTCCCGTGTCGGGCTCTGCGCTGACAACTCAGAGCCTGGCTTCTGCTTCGGATTCTGTGTCTCCCTCTCTCTCTCTGCCCCTCCCCCAGTTGCACGGTCTCCCTCTCTTTCAGAAATAAATATTAAAAAAATTAAAATAAAATGCTGAGCCCTACAGTCAACACGTTTCTAGGGGGTCAGGTAGCACTTCTAAGCATCTTCTGAGATGCTCTAGGCATCCAAAGATTTGATACCGAATGAAATGAATACGTATTTTTTATTTTTCTGGAGGAGTATTGTCAGATATTAAAATAATAAATAATTATGTAAAACTGTAATGAAAGGTTGAAAAGTGAAGGTACATGCACAAGGTAAAAACTCGCCTCAACAAAGGTAGAGAAAATCACACTGGATTATACTTTGAGTACTCTACCTGTCACATGCATACGGACAGAGAATGCATTCGGAGACTTGCTGGGATTGAGTCCATACGAGACGAGTGATGGCCACTGCCATGGTACTCTTTCGTGCCATTCTCCATAATAGGTACTTATGTATTTTGTTTGCAGTTGTCCCCCAAATGTATGAGAATGAAGCCTTGTTCTCCCCAGGCCCCCAAACCTTTTCTGTTGTCCTCATTCTCCTTTCTGTTCACCCTCATCCACACCAGATGTTCCTCAATCTCATCCTTCAGTAGAAAAGAACTGACTCTTCCTTGTGCCTCTTACCTCACTTCCTTTGTCCTAATGGTAGTATCTGAGCAGAATCAAGAAATAAACTGTGAAAAAATGAGTTGGATCTAAAAGCCTTATGGGGTGCCCGAGCAGCTCAGTTGGTTGAGCATCCAACTTCAGCTCAGGTCACGATCTCATGGTTCATGAGTGCGAGCCCCGCATCGGGCTCTCTGCTGTCACTGCAAAGCCTGCTTGGGATCCTCTGTCCCCCTCTCCCTGTACCCCTCCCCGGCTCATGCTCTCTGTCTCTCTCTCTCAAAAATGAAGAAACATTAAAAAAATAAAAGCCTTGTATCTATTCCATTTTTCCCATCAGCTTCAGTTTGTAGGATTTTGACTAACAAATTTGGAATCATCTGAGAAACTTTTAAAACTCATCTGTCATTGTTTTTTCCCCAGTGGCAGCTAAAGATTGCATTCATGGGGTTTTGCCAGAATAAACAGCCTGAATCTTTAGTGAGATCTCTGAAACCCAACTCCCAGCCATTTCTACAGGATGGGTCAAGACGGGGCCTCTTGAGTTTGCCCTTTACAGAAATAGCTTCTCTATAACTGATTCCTGGCATGGTGCATTGTGGAGCCCACTAAACTTAGAATATGCAATATGTTTTTCATTTTTGAGCTTTTAATCGACATGGGAAGATAAGAATTACCACCGGTGCTCCATAATTGTTACGTTTCAATGTATTCATTAGATTGGAGGTCATATGAAATCAGCTTCTACTGTTTTCATTGATACTTGGGGAAAATAACTTTACAGAACTTTCTGGATGGAAAACGGTACTAGAACATCAAAAGTGCAAATACTAGTAACCGTTATGAGCAAGCATTAATCTACTTTATAAAGCTGTTATTATGAGGGGGATTTGATTTGAGATTTCATGTCTCATGAATTGTGGCAGTGTAGAGCAGGAATGGCTCTGATGAGACATCAAGTCAAATTCCTTCATTTTACAGATAAAACCCTGAAGGTATGTGCTGCTAGGCAATGTCAGAGGTGGGACAGGGACCCAGGACTCCGGGCCTCCTACCCTTACAGAGCAATTCCTAAATCACTTTCACATGAAATATAACTTTAGAAGAGTTTATTCGAGCGCCCGGGTGGCTCAGTCAGTTAAGCGTCCGACTTCAGTTCGAGTCATGACCTCACGGCTCATGGGTTCGAGCCCCCAGTTGGCCTCTCTGTAGTCAGCACAGAGCCTGCTCTGGATCTTTTGTCCCCTCCTCTCTCTGCCCATCCCCCACTAGCACACGTGCACACACTTTCAAAAATAAACAAACATTAAAAAAGAAAAAAAAAGAGTTTATTCAATACACTTAAAGCTCAATAAATTTCAGAGTCGTAAAACTTCTGTTGGAACATTGTATTGTACTAGGTGTGATACCAGGTGGTTAACACACGGTGTATTAGAGGCCCCTGCGTGGCTCAATCGGTAGAGCGTGTGACTCTTCATCTCAGGGTCATGAGTTCAAGCCCCACATTAGGCGTAGAGCTTACATTAAAAAAACACACACACGATAGGGGTGCCCGGGTGGCTCAATTGGTTAAGCCTTCGACTCTCGATTTCGGCTCAGGTTATGGTCTTAACAGTTTGTGAGTTCGAGCCCCGCCCTGCTGGTGCAGAGCCTGCTTCGGATTCTCTCTCTCCCTTTCTCCTTGCCCCTCCCCCCCTCCCTCTTGCTCTCTTTCAAAATAAATAACCTTAAAAAAATACAGTATATCACCTACCATCTAACCAAAGATTGGAAAACTTTGACGCTTACAGCTATACACATGTGCACGTGCACACACAGACAGAATGATAGAAAATAAAGGCTCTGGAGAACTTGGCAAACCTACAACCCTCCTGGTACTGGCTGTGTTTCCTCAGGCCATTCTGTAAAGTCCTAAAACCCGAGTTTCACATTTGTGAAGTGAGGAGAAACAAATCACTCTTAGACTGCGAGGGACAGAGTGGACAGTGTGTTAAGCGTTTGGCACACTGCCACCTGACGAGCTTTCTACACGTGTTCTTGGCAACAAAATGTACAAACTGTTGTCATTGGAGGGAGGGGATGAAGGTATGTTGCTTCCCCGGTCATCTGTGCCCGCATGCTTCCTGTGAGGGTTGGTGCCCATAGGCCCGAAAACTTATGCAAACAGCTTCTGACAAAGGGAAAAGGAGCAGAGTGAGCAGAGATAAAAGAAGGGGTTTGCCTCTGTCAGGATGGAAATGCCACAGAGGAGTCTGAGAAAGGCTAGTCTGCAGAAGTTTCTACAGAGACTGGGGCAGGAGTAGACTTTCTTTGTAGGCTCTACTTTACCTGCTGACCCTTCAATGTTGCTTTTCCTCAGGGTTACCTGCTTCTCTCCCCACCTGTATCAGCCAGAGTAGGCTTGATTTTGCTGCAATAACCCATGATCCCCAAATCTCAGAGGCTTCTAACAATAAACACTTAATTACCACCATTGCTTGGTTGCTTGTAGTCTTTATTCTGAAACCCAGACTGACTGAGCGGCCTCTGTCTGGGATGTTGTTGCTTGTCATAGCAGGTGGAAAAGACCATGGAGGACCTTGAGCTGGACCTCAGAGCTGCACAGAAGGGAGGAGACACACATAATTTCCATTCGCGTGTCGTTGGTCCAAACAAGTAACGTGACCAAACGTGACATCAACAAGATGGTAAAATCTAAACTTCCCCAGGGAAGGGCAGTGAAGCTTTGTAACAGTAACAGTTCACTCCATGACTGTCCTGACCTCAGTGTCATCTCAACTATTCCTGTGGTCAGAGTGACTGTCTGTGTGATCCTAGATTCTGTTGTCTACCTCACATCTCTGCGCTGAAAGCCAGACCCACACACACAGCTGCAATCAGGCAGCTGTCCTTGGTCACTTTAATATGACCAAACTGAAGTCATTTCCTCTTTAGCATTTCATTTCTTTTTGATTAATGACCCACTCTCCACCTGCCCACCCAAATCAGACACCTGGGTGTCATCTCTGACTTCTTCCCCTCCTTATTCACCCCATCTCCAGCCCAACCAGAAGGTCCTCTTGATTGTAACCAATAAATGTCCCTTGAATATTTCTGCTGCTTTTCATTTCTCCTACCCCTACTAGTTCAGGATATAGTCCTTCTATTCTGGACTACTTTGGTGAGCTCTTAAAAATCTCAATGGCTCCATGTTTCTCCTCTCCAATTCATTCCACCCAAGATCCAAGCGATCTTTCTGGTTTGCAGATCTGACGACACGCCCTTCTGTTGACCCCTCTGCATAAGCCCTTGCGTGGCTTGTGATTGAGAATAAAGCTGTGGAACACTAATACGATTCTTTGTCTGCCTCTCCAGTCTCTCCTAAACCGTTATCTCACCCTTCACACCTGCTTACATTTCATGCCCCTACCACAATGAGCCCCTTCCATTTTCTCGAATGCGCCCTGCTCTCTCTTACTTCTAGAATACTGTGTGTGTTGTTCCTGATGACTCTAATTCTTCTTCAGCTGGCTATGTAGTTCATCCCTCAGATCTCAGCTTAAACATCACTTCCCCCAGGAAGCCTCCTCTGGCTCCATCCTAAGTTAGGTAAGATGTTCCTATTATGCATTTCCGTGTCACCATATTTCCTTTTCTGTGTCACAGATCACCTGCTTACAGCTTACTTAAGCTGTCTTTGCTCCTACACGGTGATCTCTAAGGGCAGTGACTGGTTCAACATTACATTTCCAACTCCTAGCAGAGTGCCTTGAATAGTCTAGGGGCTAGTAAGTGTTTATGGTACAAGAGTACATGGCCATTCACGGTGTCAAACAGTAGGGTTTGGCCTGTGCTCAAGAGCAAAGCAGAAAGACATGAAAAGGTGTTTGCTTTCTTAATGTCAAGGCAAGCTGAGGAATGCTAACTGGGTTTAGGGCTAGAGGTACAGTATCAAAGTGAAAAAGACCTCTGGAGAAAGGTAAAGGAAAGCAGCGTCGGGAAGAAGTGAGATCCACTGGAATAGAAGCTTCTCAAGAGAATGGATTTTTGTTTTGTTCACTGCAAAATCCCTGTGCCTAGAACAGTGTTCAACACATATTAGCCAGTTAAGAATTACTTTATTGAATGAATGAATGAACAAATTGTGGGTCAGGGTCCTTGGGTTCCGGAACCAACCGTGGCTGATGTAAGCAGAAAAGGAATTTAATAGAAGGACATAGGTCACTAACAGAATCAACGTAAAGACCAGAGAATCGAGCCTTGAAAATGAACAGCAACCAAGAAGAGGTGAGCAGGTGGAACCATGGCCAAGCTTCCATCACAGGAATACCTGCTAAGGAGCTGCCACTGGCACCGCTGCTGGCAGACACGGCTGTCCCTGGCCCTGCCACCACTGATCATTAGCTGTAGAGCCACTGGACTCTTAACGCCACTGCCCTCCTTGTGAGTCAGGTCTCACCGACCCTGTGACCTGACTTGACTCCTTCAAGATTCAAAGTCCCGGACAGCAATACCTGACAGGCTGTACCAAGGTTGACTGCCTGCTCAGTGGCTGCCAGAAAGAGGAAGAGAGTAAATATTTGTCCCCTGTCAGCAGAGGGGGCCATGTCACCACTTGTTTGAGATTCCTCCCCAAATGAGACATTCTGTGCAGGGCAGCCTAAAAAAAATCTTTTAAGTGTTCACTGTGGGAGGACCGGACAGAAAAATTGAGAACCAAGGAAAGTATTTTCTCATTTAAATTATTTAATTGTAAACATTCACTATTAAAAACACAATCAGTTCAGAAGTTTGTAAAGTATAAACTGTATGTTTCCTCCCTACTTCCCAAGCTCCATCTTGCTGCAGGAAGTAACCCCCACTGTCAGATGGGAAGATGTTCTTACACACTTCTTCAAGAAGGTTCTTGGCTAAGAATTGTTTCTTTTAATGTTTGTTTGAGAGAGAGAGCAGGGGGCGGGCAGAGAGACAGGGAGAGAGAGAACCTCAAATAGGCTCCGCGCTGCTAGGGCAGAGCCCAGTGCCGGGCTCTAACCCACAAACCACGAGATCGTGACCTGAGCCGAAATCAAGACTCAGATGCTCAACCAACTGAGCCACCCAGGTGCCCCAAGAATTGTTTCTTAAACCACACAGGGCTGGACTCCATAGCTATTACTGGGTGCTTGTAATTTACATATAGACCTTTACTGGCTGATGTTTTTTCCTTGGGAATCAAGTGGCTGCTTGGAGCCTCGTGCCTGGTGATGGCATCTGTCACTTTGATGAGTGAGCACAATTTGAATTCTGTTGGAGGGAACATCCTCGCTCTGCCTTACTTGATTTCTGTTGCCAAGGAGACAAGTTCCTATTCAGGATGTCTCATGTAGAGAGTTCTCTAGATTATCTGAAATAATGCTTTGCTGGGATTTTTAAGAAATAAAGTTCTAGAATGAACCCATCTTCAACTAACCTCCAGTGAAGTTATTCTGGGGGTGTAGCTGTTAATTTTTCTTGTTGTGCTTCGTGGCTGGCTGGTCCGTAGTACCCAGGAAGCAGCACTTAGGTGCCCCACTGTGGCTGGGCGGTGCAAACGTCAGACTCTTTTCTTCAAGACCATTTCACACAGAGGGTTGCTCAGATAAGCAAGTTGAATTTTAACAAAGCAGAACTGGTTGTTAAAAGATCATATTTGTAAGAAATACATGAAACAAAGTTGGAAACTGAATAATATGCTTAAGTGAGGTTGGATATAATGTGTCTCGGGTTGTCACGTGGCTGACCCAAATCAGTGAGACTAGCCCCCAAATAAGTATCCAGGGTGGTATCCCATGGGGCCTTTCAAGAGCCTGGAAGCAAATCTAGTACTTTATTCCAGCCTGCTTTGCTCTCTTGTCGCATGACTAGGTTTATGTCAACGGAAGACGTTGCGTATGTAGTTTCTGAATGGTGCCAGGTGCTGCTAGTATTTGGTATTTCCACATGGACGGGAGCAGATCTGCTAAGATTTAGATGAGCTCACAGGATTCCCACCCAAAACCTTTATGTCTGAAATTCATGCAGTGTTAGTACCTAAACAGGTAGCAGTTCTGTTTTATACCCAGGCTAGATTTTAGGTCTTCTTGATAGAATCTAGTAAGCAGATATGGGTTGAGATTTTAAAATGTGGGTTAATTGAGATAATGCCAGTTTGGAATCTCAGCCAAAATAAAAGTCCACTTTTGGGGGCCATTTTGAGTGTTGATAACAGAGAACAGTCTTTGTTTAAAAATACCATGTTACAACAAATAATTACAGCAAAGCAGTGGTGAATATGACAGAAAGCCATAATATTTTACAAAGAAACACTGGCTCTTTAAAAAAATAAGGTACCAGGTCAAGTGGCAATGTTTAAAAAGAGGTGCAAGCGATGAACTTTGATATTTTCAATTGAAAAATTAAATTTAGTCCTTGCCTTGATGTTCTTGACTGTTATACAAACAATCCTCAGTAGACAAGAAATATTGGGAAACTCAGTATCACATGCATCTGTTAAAATACTACCCTTGTTTTGTCTGAACAGGAAGTGAACAATTCTTCTGTGTCCCCAGAGAGAGGCTAGACCATGCCCGGGGCATTGAAGGGTCAGCAACTGCCCAAGGAAAAGAATTAGAGGCATCAGCTGCAGAAAAAGCAAGCTTCGCAGCGGTGGCCACGATGATGATTGTGGTGGCAGCATCAGGGGATCAGTGCTGCCTGGAGAGGGGGTTTGGGGCTGGAATCTGTGGCAGTGCTGATTCTGGTTTCCCTTTCAGTCTCTGGGCCAGAAGCCAGGTGCTCTACTGAGCATTACAAAATTTTGGTACAGTCTCAGTTTTCTCCACGGAAATGAAAATACGTGTCCACGGAAGTCTGGAACACCAGGGCTCCTAGTGGCTCTATCTAGAATAGCCCCAAATGGAAAATAGTCCAGAAACTGAAAACAACCCAGATGTCCGTCAACAGGTAGTAAGTTGAGTGTTATTCACCAGTAAAAAGGATGCACATGGTGATGTGGAAAGTCTCAAAATTTTTATGCTGAGTGAAACAAGTCCCCTACCCCCAATGAAAGGAGAATATGCTATATAATTCCATTTATGTAAAACTCTAGAAAATGCCAACTCATCTTTAGCAAAGAAAATAGATCAGTGGCTGCTTGTGGATGGGGTAGAGGGTGGCATGGATTACAAGGGGGCACATGGAAGGGCATCTGGGTGGCTCAGTCGATTAAGCGTCCAACTTCGGCTCGGGTCATGATCTCCTGGTTCATGAGTTTGAGCCCCGCATTGGGCTCTGTGCTGACAGCTCAGAGCCTGGAGCCTGCTTTGGATTCTGTGTCTCCCTCTCTCTGCCCCTTCCCTGCTCACTCTCTCTCTCTTAAAAATAAACATTAGGGGGGGCGCCTGGGTGGCGCAGTCGGTTAAGCGTCCGACTTCAGCCAGGTCACGATCTTGCGGTCCGTGAGTTCGAGCCCCGTGTCAGGCTCTGGGCTGATGGCTCGGGGCCTGGAGCCTGGTTCCGATTCTGTGTCTCCCTCTCTCTCTGCCCCTCCCCCGTTCATGCTCTGTCTCTCCCTGTCCCCAAAATAAATAAACGTTGAAAAAATTAAAAAAAAATTAAAAAAAAAATAAATAAATAAACATTAGGGGCGCCTGGGTGGCGCAGTCGGTTGGGCGTCCGACTTCAGCCAGGTCACGATCTCGCGGTCCGTGAGTTCGAACCCCGCGTCAGGCTCTGGGCTGATGGCTCAGAGCCTGGAGCCTGTTTCCAATTCTGTGTCTCCCTCTCTCTCTGCCCCTCCCCCGTTCATGCTCTGTCTCTCTCTGTCCCAAAAATAAATAAACATTGAAAAAAAAATAAAAAAAAAAATAAATAAAAATAAACATTAAAAAAAATCCAAAACAATAGTAAAAGAATATCTGTTTTATAGATGAGGAAGCTAAAGCCTAGAGAGGGTAAGTAACTTGCCCAAGGTCACGCAGCCAACTGGTAGTATGACCAGAATGCCATCGACTCCAAGACCTGAACCCCATAGTAGGAAAAGAAGTGTGAAGACAGAGCTAGAAGAATGAGTAGACCCAGAAAGAAGATTGCAAGAGGCAACATGCCAGTGAGGCAGCGAGGGGCAATAGAGAGCAAAGAGCATGGGAAGAACATCCACTGAGAGCATCTCGTGGGCACTCTTTCTTGTGTACAGGAGCCTGCCTTTTCTCTTTTCTCGTTCAGTTTTCAACTCACCATAAAATTCACCATTTCAAGTGTATAACTCAGTGGTTTTTATTATAGTCACAGGGCTGTGCAATCAGCATCAGCTAGTTTTATTTTTTATTTTTAAAAAATGTTTAAATGTCTTATTTATTTTGAGAGAGAGATTTAGAGTGTCAGCGGGGGAGGAGCAGAGAGAAGGTGAGAATCCCAAGCAGGCTGCACACTCTCAGCGCAGAGCCCGATGCAGGGCTCGAACCCATGAGGTGTGAGATCATGACTTGAACCGAAATCAAGAGTCAGACCCTTAACCGACTGAGCCACCCAGGTGCTCCAGCATAAGCTAGTTTTTTTTTTTTTTTAAACAATTTTGGCAGCCCCACAAGAAACTCTGTACCTGTCAGCTGCCACTCTGTCTTCCCCTTCACTGCACTCAGTCCCCCCATCCCTAGAAACCACTAGTCTACTTTCTGTCCCTATAGTTTTGCCTCTTAGGATATTTCTTATAAATGGAATCCTACAATGTGTGGCCTTTTGTGCCCGGCACCCCTCACGTAGTATAATGTTTTTACAGTTCATCTATCTTGTAGCGTGTGTCAACACCTCATTCTTTTTCATGGATGAATAATATTCCGCTGTACAAATGAGCCACATTCCGTTTATCTGATCATCAGTTGTTGGGCATTTGGACTGCTTCTACTCTTGGTGATTATAGATAATGCTGTCGTTCTCAATCAGTTTAAACAACTGATGGTGATTTTTAAGTGATATAGGGAGAGGCAGGTATCAATCATGGGCACACATACCATCCAAGCAGAAGCCTGTTTATTTGCAGGCTTCTGGTTTACCCTACTGTTAACAAAATATGTAGGGACTCTTCTGAAATATTTTCCCACGTGGTAAAGAATTTAGACTTAGGCTGTATAGGTTACAGTGATAGTGTTTCCTAATACTAATGTTTAGGGAGATTATTTGCAAAATAAGTGACAACATTTACTGGGCCCTTTTTAAAATTTTGCAAGTGTGTTTTCCAGTATAATTTTACACTCATCTCTGTGCTAACTAGGATTATTATTTTTGTTATGGAAGAGGCCTTGAGGCCCAGAGAAGTTGTACCTAGCACGTGCTGTTGATGTGTGGCAGGGGTCTCTGACCCACGTCTGAGCTCACCTGCAGCTGTATGCAGATAGCTTCTCATTTTAGCCACCTCGTCTCTCTGCTTCTCAGCATGAGGCTCTCTCAGGAGCCACAGGGGTGAGCTCAGGTTGCCTGAGAGCAGCTTTGCAGGGCTGGGGATCTAGTGACCCCAGGGCAACCCTAAACTGATGAGGTAAATACCTACTCTGCTTCCCGTTTTTCTTCCGGATGTTCTATAGCAGGAATTAGCAAAGTTTTTCTCTTAAGGGCAGATAGTAAATATTTCCCACTTTACATGCCAAACGGTCTCTGTTGCAACTATTCAAATCTGCCCTTTCAGCAGAAAGCCCAGCCAGAAACCGTGCTAAGGGAATGAGCCTGGCTAGGGGCCAGTTAAACTTTATTTACAGAAAGAGATGGTGGGTCTGATTTGACCTGCTGGCAGAAGTGTGCTGACCCCTATTCTCCGTGATTCCTCTGATTCCCCAGTGGGGTTGAACCCCAGTTGCCCCCAGAGGTAACCCATTCATTACCACACGCTTTGGGCTTGTCTTTCTTTCCCGTGTTGTCACTTGCATATCCTCACTTGTGCTTCCTGGGATTTCTAACCAGACAAACGTCCTGCCCCCAGTTCCTTTTCTTAGGGCCTGTTTTGGGAGGAACCAAACTGAGAAGCCAGGACAACGCTACTCAATATGATCTTTCGACGGGCAAACCATGTAAAGAGGTCACTGGCCCTGGAGTGAGTCTGAGCTGCTGTTCTGTGCCTGAATGGCCCTGGGTGAATGAATGCTTTGACCTCCTTGTACTTTGGTTTCTTCATCTGTAAAATGGGTATTATCACAGAACCTACCACAAAGTGTTGTTAAGATTTTAGGTTAATCTTTGTAAGAGAGGGTGGAGGGCCTAATATAGTGCATTTAGATATTATAAAGCATAGCAACTTTTGCACAGTTTATCAAGTTGTTGTTGTTGGGTTTTTTTTTTATTCATGGAAAAGTGCCTTGATGGTCTCTTTGCAGGAAGACATATAAATGGCTGACCAAGAGTATGCATTTATACCCAGTTTGGACCTTGCTTATTTGAAAATCTGTCGTCCATCATTTTAAACAACACAAAGCACAAAGACTCTTTATCTTTTAGAGCTATATGCTGAAATATTTATGGATGAAATAGTACGTCATGGATCATTTTTTAAATAATCTGTTGAGGGGCGCCTGGGTGGCACAGTCGGTTAAGCATCCGACTTCAGCCAGGTCACGATCTCGCGGTCCGGGAGTTCGAGCCCCGCGTCAGGCTCTGGGCTGATGGCTCAGAGCCTGGAGCCTGTTTCCGATTCTGTGTCTCCCTCTCTCTCTGCCCCTCCCCCGTTCATGCTCTGTCTCTCTCTGTCCCAAAAATAAATAAAAAAAAAATAAATAAATAAATAAAAATAAAATAAAATAAATAATCTGTTGGAGGAAAGTAGGCGTGGATATAAGTTAAACAAGATTGGTCCTGAGTTGACAGTTGTTGAAGGTGGGTGGTGGGACCTAGGAGTTTATTATCATATTCTCTCTACTTTCCTGTGTGAAAATTTCCATAATTTTAAGTTTTAAAAAAAAAATCTAAAGTTTCAAAAAAATAAAAATAAAGTAAAAAATTAAAACCCCACGGTTTCAGGGGCACCCGGGTGGCTTAGTTGGTTGAACATCCAAATTTGGCTCAGGTCATGATCTCACAGTCGTGAGTTCCAGCCCCGCGTCGGGCTCTGTGCTGACAGCTCGGAGCCTGGAGTCTGCTTCGGATTCTGTCTCCCTCTCTCTGCTTCTCCCCCCTTGCGTGCACGTGCTCCCTGTCTCTGTCTCTCTCTCTCAAGAATAAATAAACATTTAAAAAAATTAACAAAACCCCCCCACAGTTTCAGAATTTAAAAATAAAACCTTGCTGTTATAAGGACTGCACTGTAGGAGGGAAGGAGGGGGATTATCTCCAGCTAGAGTCTGGGTACCACTATACCCCAATTGTCAATATATCAGAAGTACAAGATCTTTCTTACTCTAAATTTTTAATGTTTATTTATTTTTGAGAGAGAGACAGAGACAGAGCATGAGTGAGGGAGGGGCAGAGAGAGGGAGAGACAGAATCTGAAGCAGGCTCTAGGCTCTAAGTTGTCCACAGAGAGCCCAATGAGGGGCTCAAATTCATGGACCACGAGGTCATGACCTGAGCCTAAGTCTGCCGCTTAACTGAGTGAGCCACCCAGGCTCCCCAGGGTCTTTCTCATTCTAGGTATACCCGTGAACCCCAGCAAGGGGGTGTCTTACATGGTCAGCAGCAAGGGAAGGGGCCTCACAACACTCAGGTGGAGAAGACAAATCCCGGTAACACTCAGCAAGGATGGGAATGTGGACCTTATGGTCACAAATTAGCAAACTGCAAAAAGAATATCCGAAAAAGATGTCCAAGTAAATATTTTAAAGAGATCAGGGTATCCTCTCAGTAAAACGCTTAGGATCTACAAAATGGTGATAGTATTTGTCCGGGAGCATAAAACACTGAAGATCTAGAAAAGGGTCACAGTCTTTGCCGAGAGGAGTAAGTCATTAAGAGTTTCAGGTTTTAGGGGCTCCTGGGTGGCTCAGTCGGTTGGGCATCCGACTTCGGCTCAGGTCACGATCTCGCGGTCTGTGAGTTCGAGCCCCGCGTCGGGCTCTGTGCTGACTGCTCAGAGCCTGGAGCCTGTTTCAGATTCTGTGTCTCCCTCTCTCTCTGACCCTCCCCCGTTCATGCTCTGTCTCTCTTTGTCTCAAAAATAAATAAACGTTAAAAAAAAAAAAAAGAGTTTTAGGTTTTAGAAAATTACCCTGAAGTTCAGTTGACAATGGACATGGGTTATACCATGGCCCCCACTCTGTGAGTGTAACCAATCTACAGATTAATGCCCAAGAGTCCTCAGGCTATAATGAGCCTTTCCCTTGACTGTAGTAACTCTCATTACTGTAGGAGACCTTGAAGGAGATGAAGGCAAAGGTGGGGAAGCCCAACTAGAAAGCAGTGCTGAGCTACAGGTGTCGGCAAAGCCCAGGGGCTTCCAGTTCCAGTGGCCTTAGATGATTTCTCCTGAATCTTCATGCTGCTTTTTGAGACTGTGTTGTGGTCTTCAGATGGCTCAGAGTGTTTTCAGATTTTTAACCTTCACGGTATGTGATTTAAAGTTCTTGTGGCTTGAAGGCACCAGGGTGGCTCAGACGGTTAAGCATCTGACTCTTGATTTCAGCTCAGGTCATGATCCCGTGGTTCGTGAGATCGAACCCTGCATCGGGCTCTCTGATGACAGGGTAGAGGCTGCTTGGGATTCTCTCTCTCCCTCTCTCTCTCCCCCTCCCTCCTGCGCGCTCTCTCTCTCAATAAATCAATAAACTTACAATAAAATAAGATGAAATAATATAAAATAAAACTTCCATCTCTGGAGTCTTAGTTTTTCTGTTACCACTCATGTCCCTGTCATGTGCACAGATAATGTGATGGTTCTGAGTTGATCCGGGCTGCAGAAAAAGTGTGCTGATTTACGGTGGAAATCAAAGCAAATCCACTCACTTGACTGAGTTTGTGAAGTCTTCACCATGTGTTGACTGATGTGCAAGGTCTCTGACAGCTGTAGAGACTCATTATCCACACACATCTCCATTTCTCTCTCACCCCGGCACACAGACACATTTTGCATTCAGGTCAGGTGATCTGATTCCTTTTCTGGCAAGTTTGGGATGAAAAGCATGAGTGCTGAATTTTGGGATAATATTTTAAAAGATACATGGGAACCCAGTGTGGTATGAAAAGCATGTTGTTAATTAATGAACTAGAATCAGGTAGGAATTCCTTAGATACGAGAGGGGTAGTGTCTTTAATCTGGGAGTGATCATGAATAATTCCTCTGAGCACCGTTTTAAGCTGATACATATTAATATCAGACTTTAAAAAAAAAGTATCGGAGTGCTATGTGCAATTAGGGCTTAATCAAGGAGGGGCACATGCATGTCACGACTGGCAACAGAACACTGTTCACGTAGTTTAAAATTCCCACATTACTGTAGCAGAACATATGCATTACATAATCTGATATATAAAATCTGCTAGACTCCACGGGTTTGTATAAGACCCGTGGCCGCAGGCTCAGATGGCAGGCATGTCCCTTCCTTTCCACAGGAGGGAAAGACGTGAGTACACGTGGTACGTGGTACCATGCAAGGCTTTTATCCCTCACGACCATTAAAGCAATAAATAATATTATCCTTTGAGAGGTGAGAAAACTGAGCTCATCACAGGCATATACAGTAAAGGGAGAGGAGAGTTGAGATTCCAACATTGCCTGTCTGACTCCAAATTCCAATTTTTCTTTTACCCTATACTGCTCTTTTGTAAAAGTTCAGAACAGATTGTCTGACGTTTTCCTTTTCCTTCGTCATTACTTTTAAAAAGGTCACTTCTGACATTTGATTTACATTTCCAACAAGCTACATATCCGTTCTCTCCCTCCCTTTCTCTCTTCCTTCCTTTTTTCTTGCATTTATAAAAATGCAACAGATGATGGTTTTCCACGATGTCCTGTGGATGGTATGTTTTATTGAAGATGCCAGACCAAAAAATTTAAGTAGTCGCTGGTGGAATCCTGCACTGGAGGTATGATTCCAGCTATAGTTCTGTGGTTTTAAAAATGCTATTTTTGCTGATCTGTACTCAGAACCACAGAAACAGATGGCCACATTTGCTGGATTTGCTGCTGGTTTTGTGCCCCTTTTCTCATATGGTGACCAAGTTTACTTTTAAAAACATATGCTAAGAATAATGACATTTTTCAGATTGAAGTTGTCTAGTAAAGAAGTATGCTTAAGAAACAGCCTATTAGATCATGGGTGCCTGGCTGGCTCAGTCAGCAGAGCATGTGACGCTTGATCTTGGGGTCATGAGTTCAAGCCCCACGTTGAGCACAGAGTTAGTAAAAAAAAGTCTGTAAGATCAACATAGTAGATTTGTCTCCTAGAAAACCCATTCTCTGACCTGTCCACCTTCCAACCCCAACCAATAAATGCCAAACTCCTCAGCTTGACTGTCAAGGGCCTTGACCATGAGGATTTTCATACTTTTCTAATTCCAAGATTTTGTACCCTATTCTCCAACAAAATGGAACTGTCTATTCTTCTTTTTAAAAAAAGATTTAAATTTGTAAAAATATTTACTTATTTTTGAGAGAGAGAGAAAGACAGAGCATGAGTGGGGGAGGGGCAGAGGGAAAGAGAGGGAGACACATAATCTGAAGCAGGCTCCAGGCTCTGAGCTGTCTGCGCAGAGCCCGACGTGGGGCTCGAACCCATGAACCATGAGATCATGGCCTGGGCCAGAGTTGGTTGCTTAACTGACTGAGCCACCCAGGCATCCCTTAAAAAAGAATTTAGTTTTAGGTCATCTCTACACTCAGTGTGGGGCTCGAACCTACAACCCCAAGATGAAGGGTCGCGTCCTCCACTGGCTGAGCCAGCCAGGTGCCCTGTTTATTCTCTTGAAATAGCCAAGCTTTCCTCTTTTTTGCTCATTGCTGTTTCTTTTATCTGGAGAAGTTCTTCTCTTCCTTAATCTACGAGAAGCATTCCATCTCTCTCAGCTCAAATGCCATCTCCTCCAGAAAGCTTTCCTGGATTCGATTTGCTTTCGCATCTCTACACCCCACTAGTCTTTGTTTATCCCTTCTTTAGGACACTTAAACTACATTTTTTACTTTATTTCTGCACAGATTCAGAGTACCATTTAGCCCATTTAAGGGGTGAATGTGCCAAAACACTTGGGAAGATGGCAATTAGCAATAGTTTCTGCTAATGGCATAATGGGGCAAGGTTGCAGACAGGTGCCTACAGATTTTTTTTTTTTTTTTTTAAGAAGAAGAAAAGCAATTCATTGAATGCCTGCAGATTGGTGTGCGTGGCCTGTTTTGCCAGTCTTCCCACTCTCTGTGCCTTCCACCTGGCATTTTACATATTTACATGGACTGCCTGACCCCTAATGGTAACTGAATTCACAAGCTCCGTGTAGCAGTTAAATTAATCATGTGATACACCAGATCCAAATCATGGCTCTGTCACTCATTTGAACGGCCTTTTGTATTTGAGGTGGTCCTTTTGCAAATAAACAGATTTTTCTTTTCTTCTCTTTTCTCTTTTTCCTTTTCTTTCTTTCATACAAACTTAAATGCAGACATACCCATGGCTATCGGTAAAAGTTCCTGGAATGATTTGGAAAACAAGCATATTTATCTTTGAACTGAAAGGACTCTCGGTAAAACTGCCTTCAACTTAGAAACGGAAGCGACCCTTTACTGCTGTGCATCAAGATATTGGACTCGGTTGGAGTGGGGTTGGCAAATGTGTGCAGTTGTTACAACACCCCAGGACCCTGTGCCCATGGCAAACATCATTAGTACTCATACTGCCCAGGACACGACTACTGAGTCTAGCAGATTCTTACGACTCTACTCACCACTGTGTGGTGTATTTCTACTACCAACAGAACAATGCTGGTAAAAGAGGTATATTTGGTATCTTGCAGCTGCTTTAGTCACAAGGGGAGGACTTGAATTTCCTGGAGGTTAGTAGGAAGTGAGATCATGTATGCAAAAGTACATTATAAATTAGGAAAGGCTATGGAGGCAGCTGCTGTTTTCTTTATTGGTTGCTCTGCACTTGAGCTATGTGGTTTTCGATCATTTCAAAATGCCTGAAAAATCAACAGTCAAGGCATGTAAGTTCATGATCACAACAATGATCTCTACCATGATGAACATTCTATTTGAATATAAGGTGGATCGTGTTCCTTCTTATTTCCCTTCCGCTATCCCCTGGTTCTACACTCCTTCTGTGCGAAGGCTCCCACTTTTTGAAATATGTGAACAAGATTTGCTCCTTTTTAGGGTATATGAACGAGATTTGCTCCTGCAGAGAAACAGGAGACAGGAAATAGCGAAGGATAAAAGAGAAGAGGCCAGGGTCAGGTCAAGAGTTTCCCACGCCTTCTCCCCAGTCTAGCACAAACCAGATGAAAGCCTTCAGGAGATCCTAGACGTGAAAGGCGGTAATCAAGAGAAGATTGAGAGTTAAGTGGAATGCTGAAAAAAGAGGAAACACATTTGCAGCTTGGACTAACATTGATCTTAAAATGTCTGAATGGTTAAATAGTATTTATGAACTCTCATTTTGCTTCTAACGTCTTATTGCTTAAGGCAACGTATGCCCATGCCTTCGATTCTGTACAAAGCTTTTTTGGACTCACAGACATCTGATGTCCATCTAGATGACCTGTGAGGCTTTAGGAGTTCCTCTGTGGTTGATGAATTCCAGGATATAGTGATTTTTCTAGATCAAGAGTTGGTATTTATCATGCATGTTAGTAGTTTGCTGTGGCTACTGACAGTGGGTGGTAGTTATGTCTCTGAATGTCTTATTCCATAAAAAGCCAACTGGATGTGGCTATTTAAGAACCATCTGAGGCAGCCAGAGGCCAGGGGTTCCAGATTCCTTCCCCGTCAAAGGATGCTCAGAAGTAACCTCCAGAAAAGATAAAGTCTCAGTGTCAGGCTGCCATTCAGTTCCTTATAGAAGAGTCATGATCATGTGACCTTCTCTCCCCCTCACACTTCCCACTGGAGAGTGTTTATTAAGTTTAAAAACTCAAGACAAATCATGAAATGTTTGAGAAGTAATTGTAGGCAGTTCCTTACTCATGTTTTTTAAAACCTAGAGGTCATTCTTGATTCTTTTGTCTCACTTATACCGTACTTTCTATCCTTTTGCAAGCCCTGTTGGTTCTTTTTCCAAAACATATCTTTAATCCGTCAGCTCCTACGTTTTCACTGCAAGCCCCAGCCTAATTCAAGCCACCACAATAGCCTCCTAACTGGACAACTGGTCTCTTGTTCCTCCCATCCTCCCCAAGTATTCCATGCTCCATATGGTGGTCAGAGTGACCAGAATAAAGGATTGAGCCATGTGATTCCTTTCCTTAAACCCACCAATATTCCCGATTACATTTAGGATAAAGTTCAGCTCCTTACCACAGCCTTCAGGGCTTTGGCTGGTCTGTCCCTTGCTTATGTCTCTAGCTTTATCTTGAGCCACTTTCTACTCACTCTCTCTGTTGTATTCACAGAGATATTTTTTCCCTTCCATTCTCAGAGCCTTTGCACATGCTTTTCTCCTGACTTGTGACATGGCTACCTCATTCAGGTCTCAGTTTTAGCATTAATTGAGGTCTTTATTGACTACACATTCTAAAGTAAGTCTCTTGCCCACAAGACTTTCTCTCTCACATTACCTTGTTCCTTCCTTCATAGCACTTAGCACTTTGTAATTATGTATTTCACTGGTTTCCTTACTTGCTTAATGTCTGTCTGCTCCACCAGACTGTGAGCCCCATGAGGGACAGGGACCATGACTGTTGTTCACCATGATGTCCTAGTACTTACTCTTCCCCTGGAGCTGACTGTACGGTGGGTTCTCCACATAAGTACTCTTTGTCTTGGCTCATTGGACACACAGGCCAACGAAGAGTTTCTATAACATGTGGGCATAAGCCCCAACCCATCCATTGCCTTCTTCAATGAAGGAACTGGATCTCTTCTCATATTGTGTGAATGCTAGGGCCCTGTTCTCCTGTAAGGTTCATATCTCTGTGTTTTGAACTTAGGCCAAGCATCACTAGTGTATCTTATGACAAGACAAAGTATTGCTGGGGTCAGAATCTTTGCATCTTAACCCTTCATTCCTCTACTCATAAACGTTAGGCAGGCTGTTTAACTTCTCAGATTTTACCTCTTGAAGCTGTCGTTAGAGACCTCAAACGTGTCTAAATTTTGTTTTAATGTCTAATGTTTATATTTATGTGAAATTCTTAGCTTAATGCCTGGTACCTAGTATAGAAGCTCAGTAGATATTTGTTGAGTGAATAAACATGAATAATTTAGTCTCTCAGACTTCAGCTTCATTACTTGTAAATAAAGAGGTTTGGATAGATGATAGCTTTCTAGTCTGTTAGCCTATGGATTTAGTTATGAGGGTGTTGGTCGTTATGACAATTTGTTGTTATGTGATTATAGATTTTTTTTCAGGATTGTTATAAACAATGATAAAAAGTCAAATTCTAGGGGCGCCTGGGTGGCGCAGTCGGTTAAGCGTCCGACTTCAACCAGGTCACGATCTCACGGTCCGTGAGTTTGAGCCCCGCGTCAGGCTCTGGGCTGATGGCTCAGAGCCTGGAGCCTGTTTCCGATTCTGTGTCTCCCTCTCTCTCTGACCCTCCCCCGTTCATGCTCTGTCTCTCTCTGTCCCAAAAATAAATAAACGTTGGAAAAAAAAATTAAAAAAAAAAAAAAGTCAAATTCTATACTGAAATAAATCAAACGAATTAAACCACAAATTGGACAAAAAAATATTTTAAAAAGCACCCTAATCCAACAGTAAGCTGGTCTTTGATTTAGTGTGCCTGTGGTCAGAACGGGGCTCGCAGCTTCTCTGAAGGTCTTTCAACGTTTCCAGGGCAGTGATTAATCATTTAATGTAGGTATCTCCTACACGAAATGAACATGAACTCTTCATTTCAGATATCTCTTTGCATATCCCCAAGGGCAGAAGATATGAAACCATTAAGAAAACACAAACCAGGGGCGCCTGGGTGGCTCAGTTGGTGAAGTGTCTGCCTTCAGCTCAAGTCATGATCTCATGGGTCCAAGCCCCTCATAAGGCTCTGTGCTAACAGCGCAGAGCCTGCTTGGGATTCTCTCTCCTCTCCCTCTCTCTGCCCCTACCCTGCTTGTGCCCTCTCTCTCTCAAAATAAATAAATAAACTTAAAAAAAAAATTAAAAAGAAAAAAGAGGGGCACCTGGGTGGCGCAGTCGGTTAAGCGTCCGACTTCAGCCAGGTCATGATCTCGCGGTCCGTGAGTTCGAGCCCCGCGTCAGGCTCTGGGCTGATGGCTCAGAGCCTGGAGCCTGTTTCCGATTCTGTGTCTCCCTCTCTCTCTGCCCCTCCCCCGTTCATGCTCTGTCTCTCTCTGTCCCAAAAATAAAATAAAACGTTGAAAAAAAAAATTAAAAAAAGAAAAAAGAAAAAAGAAAATACAAACCAGGGGCATCAGCCTGGCTCAGTAGGTAGCATGTGCCAGCTACTCTGGGTTGTGAGTTCAAGCCCCCCATTGAAAAGATAGGCAACAGTCTAGCAACCAGTCAAGGGCAGATTAAAGTAAGAAAATAACATCACACTCATTAGAATGTTGAAATTTAAGAGCTTGATAACATCAGGATTGGCAAGGATGTGAAGCAACAGGAACCCATGCACGCGGGTGTAAGTCTAAATTGGCACAGTAATTGTGCAGAGGAGTATGGCCATGTGCAGCAGAGTTGAAGATGTGGACACCTGTAGCCCGGCAGTTCCACTTTTAGGCATGTGTGGTGGACATGTGCACAAGGAGACAAGGAAGAGGTGTTGTTCTTATGGTTAAAAAAAAAAAAAAAAAAAAAACGGAAAGGGGCGCCTGGGTGGCTCAGTCAGTTAAGCCTCTGACTTCAGCTCAGGTCATGATCTCAACGGCTCAAACAGCTCGTGAGTTCGAGCCCCGCATCTGGCTCTGTGCTGATGGCTGAGAGCCTGGAGCCTGCTTCAGATTCTGTGTCTCCCTCTCTCTCTGCTCCTCCCCCGCTCACACACTGTCTCTCTCAATCTCTCTTTCTCTCTCTCTCAAATATAAATAAACATTAAAAAAAATTAAAAAAAATTTTTTTTCAATGTTTATTTAGTGTTTGAGAGAGACAGAGCACGAGTGGCGGAGGGGTAGAGAGTGAGCGAGAAACAGAATCGGAGGCAGGCCCCAGGCTCCGAGCTGTCAGCACAGAGCCCGACGCAGGGCTGGAACTCATAGACGGCGAGATCCTGACCTGAGCCAAAGTCAGACGCTCAACTGACTAAGCCACCCAGGTGCCCCCCCAAAATGTTTTTTTTTTAAAAAGGAAAAATTCTATATCCATGCAAATTGGAGTAGGGGCGCTTCGTGGCTCAGTCTTTTAAGCATCTGACTCTTGATCTCAACTCAAGTCTTGATCTCAGGGTCGTGAGTTCAAGCCCCATGTTGGGCTCCATTCTGGGCGTGAAGCCTACTTTAAAGAAAAAATGGAACAGATATGGGATAGTCATACAATTTATTACAACTGAATTTCAGTCAGCAGTTAAAATACACCATGTTGAATATAAAAAAGAAACTGCCAAAAATATAGTATACACTGTGATACCATATAGGAACAAATTGAAAAGCACAAAATGCAAGTTAATATAGTTTGTGGATTACTATTCATGGGGACAATATATAAAAACAGAGAGGGAAGATAGACCTAGCACTAGATGGTGGGTACTCCTGGGCCTGTAGGGATATCTCTATAAGTAACATTTTATTTCTCTTAAAAAAATACATTTATGTACCTATGTGCAAATATTTAAAACTGTTAAAACTGGGTAGAAGGTACATGAGTATCTGTCATATTATTCTATTTGATTTTTTGGAATTTTTTTTTTCTTTTTAAAAAAACATTTTTTTAAATGTTTATTTCTTTTTGAGAGGGAGACAGAGTGCAAGTGGGGGAGGGGCAGAGAGTGAGGGAGACAAAGAATCTGAAGCAGGCTCCAGGCTCTGAGTTGGCAGCACAGAACCTGACATGGGGCTCGAACACATGAACCATGGGATAATGACCCGAGCCGAAGTCGGATGCTTAACCGACTGAGCCACCCAGGCGCCTCTGGAAATATTTTATAATTAAAAAAACAAACAAACAAAACTTAGAAAACAAGAATGTTGGCTGTAATAAAAAGTCCAGCATCAGATTCTGCTCTTTTGTACATTAGGGATAATCTCACTCGTTTTTCCTTTTGTGGCTAACTTCTGCTTGACTTTGTGTGCATCTTTAAGCCTCAGGCCCTCTGGGTGGGTTTACAGGCTGCAGTGTTGGGTTCCAGGCCCTCTCTGCGTGCTTTCATAGCACCCTCTTTTCCTTCTTGCGACACTCCTCACCCAGCTGTGCAGTTTCCTGTTTACTTGCTGCGCGGGCCCACTGGAGCCTAGCACGTGCCTCTGGGGGCAGGTGGCTTATTTGCTGTAGCATCTCCAGGGACTGCTGTGCACTGTTGTACAACAGATACTTACTAAGAGACAAAGAATTCATGGATGCTTCCATGGTTTAAGTTCCCTGCTGTGCACACAGGGGGCCACAGGTGGATGCCTGAAATCACCAACTACATATACTGTATATCAGCTATGAATTGAAACTATATAGCAACATTTCTAGCAACATCTGTGTGCACCGTGCTTGGCTTGGCCTGCCCTTAGCCCTTGTACCACAACATCGCAGTTGGAGAGGAGGAACAGAGTGATGGGCTGCTTCCCGTGAGGAAACCTTGTCTTAGACCCACTGACTCCTCTGAGTCAGGCTGTCATTAAACTTTGGCAGGAGACATACCCCATTCAGCCAATTTTCTGGCACTGTGAGGTCAGGGTCTTTCATTCCGTTAGCCAGGCCACCTCTTCCTAGGGAGGATCACTGCTGCCACCTGCCCCACACCCAGGAGCCCCAGCCCCTGCTTTGTCCCTGGTCAGGTTCCGGTTGGGTTGGGCTTGCCAGTCCCCAGGGTGGCCTCAGCGGGGAGTCTGCTGGAGGCCTCATTTCCTTCTTACTAGCCCCCAGCCAGCTGTAGCCTCAGGGAAGCGCCCTGCTTCCTCAGTCCCAGAGAGGACTTGCTTCCTTTTCTTTTTCTTCCTCTCTTTCTTTTGATTATTCATTAGAATCTGCTCCTGTTTCAAGCCCACCCCCATGTAGCCTAGCTGCCATTGGCTCATCCCCCAGCCCCACGAAAGCAGAAGTCCCCCCCCCCCACCCCCGACAAAGCCAGCTGTTGGTTGGAAGGTGGTGGGTGTCTTCAGAACGTTTCTTGACTAGAATAGATCCCTGAAGTCTTAGAGCACGAAGCCCAGTTTTAATAGCACCGAGGACCATTTGCTTTCCTGCACCGTGGAGAGAGCCTCAGCTCTACCCAGGCTCGACCTTGGGTGAGGTATTTTACCTTTCTGACCCTCAGCTTCTTTGTCTGCCAAATAGAATAAATAGTATCTTTGCCGCAGACTTTTGAGATGATAATTAGGGCTACGTGATAAAGTGGTTAAGTTGACAGAGTGTTTGGGCCTGAAGCCTGGTTCTGCCCCTGCAGTTTCCCCATCCAAAATCTGGCCATCCTGGTCCGTCTGCACATTGGAAATGCTCAGAACAACGGCTGGCCTGTAATGAGTGCTTTCCAAAGGTTTGCTGTTTTAAGCACTGTCTGGTAGATAGTAAGCACTCAATACACATCATGTTCTATTACTATTATTTTTACCTGTCTTAGTTCCTTAGGGTTACCGTAAAAAAAAACACCACAGTCCGAGTGGCTTGTGAAGAACAGAAATTTATGTCTCACAGTTCTGGAGGCTGAGAAATTCAAGATCAAGGTGCTGGCAGATCCAGTGTCTGGTGAGGACCACTTCCCGGTTCATAGATGGCCGTCTTCTCCTGTCTCCTCACATGGTGGGAGAGGCAAGGGGCTCTGTGGGATCTCTTTTACATGGACACCAATCCTATTCCCCATGGCTCCACCCTCACGACCTAATTACTTCCAAAGACCCCACCTCCAACTACCATTACGTGGAGGACTCAGTGTTAACATCTGAATTTGGGGAGGCTATGAACCTGAAGTCTAGAGCATTTTGTCCCCGCCCCCAATTCATGTGTTTCTCACATGCAAAACACATTTATTCCATTCTCAAACCCCCCAAAGTCTTCACTTGCTCCAGCATCAACTCAAAAATCTAAAGTCCAGCATTTCATCTAAAGGTCATCTAAATCAGATGTGGGTGAGACTGGAGATATGATTCATGCTGACATACATGGAGACAAATTCCTCTCTAAGCTGTGAATGTGTGAAACCAAACAAATTTTGTGCTTCCAAAACACAGTGATGAAACAGGCATAGAATAAATGTTCCTATTAAAAAAAAAAAAAAAAAATCCAAACTACAAGGCAAAACTCCATCAGATCTTAAGGCTTAAGAAAAATCATCTTGGCCTTGATTCTCTGCCTTCCAGACCCACTGGGACAGGAGTCCCACCTTCTGGACACACTGGGATGGAGGTCCTGACCCTGCAGTTTTGCAGGGCAGTGGTTGGGCCCACAAGACTTTGGGGTTGTTGTAAGGATTGATGAGATAATATATGAAAATACTTGGCATGCAACAGATGTTCAGTAGATGTTTCCCTCCTTCCTGACCCTTGATCTTGGAGAAGGGGTACTGCAGACAGGAGGCAGGGGGCCCACCCTACCACTGGAGCTGTAGGCACTCATTCTTGCAAGCTTCTCCCCTGAGGTAAGGAACCAACTCTCGGTTTCCTGAAAAGTTCCAAGGGCTGCTTTGGCATCCTTGCAACATCAGGACCTTGGGATTGGTAAGCAGGTTTAACTCTGCCTTGACCCTGAGCTAAGGCTTCCAGGCACGAACCCATCACGGGCATTTAATTTAGCACTTATTTCATAGCGTTCCCAAGGGAAGCTTGGAAGGGACCTTGGAGATCTTGAGTGTAACCTCTGAAACGTACAAGGTGGAAATGGGCCCAGAGATGCGACATGAGCTGCCTGAGATCACACAGCCAGTCTCGAGTAGGTAGAAGCTGGCAGTGCGCATTGGACGCCCATCCCTGCGTCCCTCCTCGGCGGTCTCTGGAGATGTGTTGCCTCCACAGAGAGAAAGACTCCAAAGGACTGTGTTCAGATCAATCAGATCACTTTAGATGAATTCTGAGCCTCCTCTGACTTATCAGGCTGCTTTATCTTCACTTTGCCCTGAGCATGGCCTCTGTCAAGTCTGGAAAATCCCAGGTGAAGAGGGCAGTGTCTCAGACCTCCCTACGTTAGAAGCATTGGAGAAATCAAAGGAGACTCGAACATCAAGGGAAAAGGGAAGCCATTCCCTTCTTGTACCTTCTCGTCCCTAACACCTCCTGTCAAAGCCAGCAGAAATTGTTTCCAATTATGTACCTGCTTTAGCTGTGTATAGAGACTGGGAGGCAGATGGGTTGTTTTATAACCTACGTATTACTTTGCTAAGCTGTGAACCCAGAGGGACCCTTTGTCTTCAAGTTCCGAGAGGGGCATTTACCCAGCAATGTGGCTCTTGGGTCTCAACTTCTGGGAAATGTGCTTGCTCTGTGCACCTAAAAATTGCACTGAGCATAACCAGCACTCTCCTCTGGGTGAAATGCAAGCGTACATGGCTCGGTGGACATTTTGGAGGTATCTATCTCAAGCTATAGCGAGGAAACAGATGTGAATTGCTTTGCGTGACTATAGAGGTATGTGGCTCTGTACCAGGCACAAGTTACCAACATGGGAGAGACATTGTTCTGCTTTTTAGGTGCTTGCTGTGCAGTTCCAAAACTATTGTGATCCAAAAATACCAACATATACAAATTTTGGCTTTGAAAAGAGTGAGAGCGTTTACAAGAAGGGTATCCATTGTGTTTCAAACCTGATGCTTTTGTTTAAGACCTCATTTTTCTAGAATAGTTTTAGATTCACAGCAAAAAGTGAGCACAGAGTATAGAGATTTCCCCTACACCCAGCCTCCACACATAAATAGCCTCTGCCATTATCAGCATCCGCCAGCAGGGTAATACATTTATTACAACTGGTGAATCTGTATGGACACAACATGATCACCCAAAGTCCATAGTTTACATCAGGACTCACTCTTGGTGTTGTATATTCTGTGGGTTTGGAAAAATGTAGAATGACATGTATCCATCATTATAACAGCATAACAAGTAATTTTCACTGCCCTAAAAATCCTCTGTGCTCTACCTATTCATCTCCCTCTTCTCATTCCCAACCGCTTGACAACCACTGATCTTTCACTGGTTCCATAGTTCTACGTTTTCCAGAATGTCATATCGTTGGAATTATATAGTATGTAGCCTTTTCAGATTGGCCTCTTTCCTTTAGTAATGTGCATTTACAGTTCCTCCATGTATTTCCATGGTCTGGCAGTTCATTTCTTTCTAGCACTAAATAATATTCTATTATCTGGATGGACCACAGTTTATTTATCCATTCACTTACAGAAGGACATCTTGGTTGCTTCTGGGCTTTGGTAACTAAATAAAGCTGCTACAAACATCTGTGTGCAGGTTTTTGTATGGACGTAAGTTTTCAACTACTTTGGCTAAATACCAAGAAGCACGATTGCTGGATTCAAAGTTGATGACTTTAAAGAACTAGATGATAGTGGGTAAATAGAAATTGTTTTAGAAGTGGGAAATCACGCTAATTAGAGGTAAACCAAGCCACTTTTTTTTTTTTTTTTTTTTTTTAGGAAATTGTAATCTATGAAATAAGGGAGAAAGGGGAGTTTTGGTCCAATTTTTATTCACTAATGGATTTGGGAATTAATATTTTTCAGTCTCATTTTTTAGGAGAAACATAACTTTCAGTTTAGAAAAAGTTATTTTTTGGTGAAATTAATGCTGTGCAAGGTGGTGTTTTTAATGTTTTTATTATAAATTATAATAAAAATATCTGAGCTTAAAGCTGAGCATCCGTGTTTAGTTATAACACAGGGTGAGGATGTCAAAAATCTTATGACTAAATTTTCAGTGTTTTCTTTTATGAGCTAATTGCTGCTGGGTTTTTCCATGATTTTGAAACGTGTGTGTACGGTACTTTTGAAAAAAGATTATTTGCTTAAACTTTATAGACTGAGCTAAAGTTAGAAAAACATTGTTTCTATTTTTGGAATGTCTTACCAACTAGAAAATGAACAAAATGACCATACATATTAAGCAAAAATACTGAGGTGGGAACAGATATTAAAATAGCAAATATAGGAGCGCCTGGATGGCTCAGTCTGTTGATGTTAGACTTTGGCTCAGGTCATGATCTCATGGTTCATGGGTTCGAGCCCCACGTCGGGCTCTGTGCTGACAGCTCAGAGCCTGGAGCCTGCTTCAGATTCTTTGTCTCCCTCGCTCTCTGTCCCTCCCCCGCTCACACACTGTCTCTCTCTCTCTCTCTCTCTCAAATATAAACATTTAAAAAAATAGCAAATATATTAATTTAGCTGGTTAGAAATGTCATAAGCCTTTTCATGAATTGTTACTTTTAATGAAGAGATAAATCTGCCATAAACTGAATTTGTTTTAAAAAGACTGCTGAGGGTAGAGAGAAACTGCTGTGAACTTTACTCTTAAGGGCGTCTGGCACAGACTGGTCCTCTCTAGAGTTAACAATTCAATGGCTCACTTTTTTACACTGCAAAGCCTTACGATTTCTAATTGGGCTGCAGCCAGATTTTAATTTTGCAAGGCTTTTTGATAAATGTACTGAAGGTGACTGGAGCCATTCAAAATGTTATTAAATCTGTTTGCTGTTATTCCGGCTAACAAGAAACTATAACCTGATAACGGAAACCAAAACAAAATTAGAGACCTAAATTTAAACGTTGATATGGATGCAATAAAGTAGAATGTTCTTTAGCTAATAACCTGAATTTATTATCTACCTTCAAATAAGTCTTCACCAAATTTATCTTTCCTCTTCCCTCCCTCACCAATTTATTGAGCATCGTTTGTTCTGAAGCTGGTCTTCGGGTGCTTGGGCTTGCCACCCAAAGACTCCATTTTGAATTTAGCATGATTTAAAATGTGACTGCATGTATGCGCTTGAGAGAAAGCGAGAGATGTAGACAGAAGGCGTGGGATGGGTGGGAAGAGGAATGGAATAGTAGTAGTGGGAATGAGCAGGGTTTATTGCTGAAGTAGGAATTTCTGAGGTGCCTGAAAGTGTGTGCGTGCCTTCCAAGTCTCTGGCCAGCGAGAATTGTACGAATTTACCAGAGAAACTTGGAATCATTCACAGTGTGCCTTAGAGTTAAGGTAACAAATGGAGCTCAGTCATGCTGCTAGACTTAGCAACTCATAAAAAGGGAGAAGCAAATATTGAGAATTGGGGAGGCCCACTCATTCTGGAATTAGTTTTGGCTAACACACAATCTCCACTTTGATCTCAACTGTTTGTCCTATCTATAAACTCAGTCATGAACTTGAGACCTCCAGCCCATCATTTGTTTTATTTTTGCATTTGTACCATATACTATGTTAGGGTTCTCCAGAGAGACAGAACCAATAGGATATAGGTATATGTAAGAGGAGGTTTATTATAGGAATTGGGTCATATGGTTACGGAGGCTGACACGTTCCACCATCTGCTGTCGGCAAAGCTGGAGAACCAGGAAGGCTGGTGGAGTGGGTGTGAGTTTGGGGGCTGATAGTGTAAGTCCTGGTCTGAAGGAGAAGACGCAAGAACCAGAGCACTGATGCCCATAGGCAAGGGAAGATGAATGTCTCAGCTCAAGTAGAGAGCACCAATTCGCCCTTCCTCAGCTTTTTGTCCTATTCCTGCCGTCCACAATTGGATGATACCAACCCGATGTGCTGTGCGTGAGAGCTCTCTTCTTTAGTCAGTCTACCTAATCAAATGCTAATCTCTTCCAGAGACACCTTCACAGATATATCCAGAAATAATCTGAGCATCCCTTAGCCCTTTTAAGTGGACACATAAAATTAATCACATCATTAACCAACAGCAATCCCTGCTGGCACTACTCTTCCTACTACTGCTACTACTACTATAGCTAATGTTTCTTGAGCACCTACTATATGCAAGGATTCAGGCTGAAATGCTTCATTTGCATCTCATTTAATCCTAAAACTAGCCCTCTTTGCCTGGCTGGCTCAGTCAGTACAGCATGAGACTCTTGATCCAGGGGTAGTAAGTTCAAGCCCCACGTTGGGTGTAGAGATTACTTTAAAAAAAAAAAAAAAAAAGATCCTAAAACTAGCCCTCTACAGCGTGGGCTCCATTAATATAAAGCTTCATGGAATTAACTTACCTGAAGTCATTTAACCATTGTCACATAGGATTTAAAAAATTGCGACAGAATTCACATACCATGAAATTTAAGTTTTTTAGTATATTTAGTATAGTGAATATACTAAAAATTCCAAAATATTTTCATCATCCTAAAGAGAAACCCTATACTCATTAGCAATCACTCCCCATTTTTCCCTCCTTCCAATTCCTGGAAACCATGAATCTACTTTCTGCCTCTATGGATTTGCCTATTCTGGATATATATTATAAATGGAATCATACAATATGTTCTCTTTTGTGTCTGGCTTCTTTCACTTAGCGTAATGTTTTCAAGGTCCATTTACACCTAGCATGTATCAGCACACTACTTTTTACGACAATTGTGTGGGATACATTTTGTTTCTCCATTCATCAGTTGATGGACTCTTGGGTTGTTTCTATTTTATAGAGCTGTTATGAATACTAGTACTGTGAACATTCATGAGCAAGTTTTTTCATGGCATATGTTTTCAGTTCATACAGAGGGATTTTGTTGCCTGATTTTTTTGGACTTGATAGTACCCTCAGCAAATATTTTTTTTGGAAACAAAGTTTTATGCCAGACAGGGATAACTGCACACCTCCAAACTAAAATTTACTAAAAATTCTTTTTACAATGTGAGCTCTGTTTTCTGCCTTATCTTAGTAACGCTTGATTTCCAGAGATAAGCACCAATTTTTTATGCTTTTGTCCAGCTGATCCTTCTTCCTAGAAAGCCCACTCCCTCATCACCATCTGTGAAAGTTGTAAAGTCTTGGGGCACCTGGCTGGCTCAGTCAGTAGAACATGTGGCTCTTGATTCTGGGTCATGACTTCGAACCCCTCATTGAGTGTAGAGATTACTTAAAAAAAGAAAAAAAAATGTCCTGTCACCTTCCAGCCAGGAAGCTCGTGCTTCCTTTGCAGCCTGGTTACCTTTCGTTTTTTTTTTTCTGGGAACTCCGTGGAGCTTTACCTGGGCCTCTCCCATGGTGTTCCCTTTCCAATCTTACCAGCCACCCTCTATCTCCCTTGAGGTCAAGATTCAGGCCTTGTCACATTTCTATTCCTTGCCAAGACTTGTGTTCCTTTACACAATAGGTGATGAATATCCTAGAACTGAATCACTCCGATTAGTTGCCGTGATATTGTGATTTATAATAAGAAACATACATTTGATCTCTGTCCCCTTTCCTGGCACAGAGCTCCTAAAACCTTTGGAATTTCCTGTGAAGAGAGCAATAAAGGTGTCCTTTTGTTATGTTAATCAAGAGACTTTTGGAAGCCCCGTGGTCACCTAAGAAAGGAGACTGGTTGCCAGGGAATCAACCACAGGATTAGAGAGTAGGGACATTCAGTCCTACCCCCTGACCTCTGGGGGGGGTGGGGAAGAGGGGCTGAAGTTTGAGTTTCGTCACTAGTGGCCAATGATTTAATTGATCATGCTTCGGTAATGAGGCCTGCATTAAAAATCCAAATGACAGCGTTCGGAGAGCTTCTGAGTTTGGTGAACACTTAGAGATGGCAGGACACTGGCACTCTCAGAGAGTGTGCGAGTGCACTTTCTCCACACTTTGCCCTAGGCCTCTCTGATGTCTGGCTGTTCCTGAGTTACAGCCTTCTATAATAAACCAGTTATCTAGTAAGTAAAATGTTCTGAGTTCTGTGAGCCGCTCTAACATAGGACTTGAACTCGAGGAGGGGCATGGGAGAACCTGTGGCCGGCTGGTCAGAAGCCCAGGTGACAACTTGGCCTTGTGATTGCCTTATGGGAAGTGTGTGTGGGGGCCGCAGTCTTGTGGGACTGAGCCCTTAACTTCAGGTTGATGGTGTCAGAATTGAGTTGAATTGTAGGGTACCCAGCTGGTGTCAGAGAATTGCTTGATGGTGTGTGTGGGTGGGGGGAGACCCCATATTGTCATTGGTATCAGGATCATAGTTGCCGAGTGGTTCTGATTCACTTGAAACCAAGTTGAGTTTCCTCCTATTATGGCTGCCCTATTTTTAGCCAGGTCTTATGGGGGAGGAATGGGTCGTCAGAGTGAGGTCAGGCTTTTGTCGGCTTCCCCCTTTCTGCCTCCACCTCTGAGCTGGTGGAGCACAGCCGAGGAGGTTCATCTCCTCTGGGATTCTCAGAGGAGACTCTGTGGTCCTTGCTTCTTGCTTCTCCTCAAAGGAAGTACATGGCAGCAGAGTGGGAGCAGTGTGGGGGTTATTTCGGAGGGTTCCGGTCAGACTTAGAAGGGAAGCAACTCTACCAGTTTCTGGGTCTCCCCCCCACCATCTCTTTTCAAGTCCTCCTGTAATGTCTCAGGAAAACTGAGATTAAATCATCCTTTTAAAGTTACTTAGAGGGGCACCTGGGTGACTCAGGTGGTTGAACGTCTGACCTCTGCTCAGGTCACGATCTCGCAGTTTTTGAGTTTGAGCCCCCATGTTGGACTCCTAGCTCATTGCTGTCAGCGTGGAGCCTGCTTCAGATCCTCTGTCTACACCCCCCCCCCGCCCCGCCCCAGCGCTTCCCCCGCTTGTGTTCACTCTCTCTCCTTCAAAAATAAATATTAAAAAAAAAGTTACTTAGACAGCAGTCTTGAAAAAAAAATAGGGGTGCTGGATGGCTCAGGCAGTTAAGTGTTCAACTTGTCATCTTGACTCAGGTCATGATCTGGGGGTTTGTGGGATCAAGCCCTAAGTGGGGCTCTGTGCTAAAAGCACAGAACCTGCTTGGGATTCTCTCTCTGCCCTTCCCCTGCCTGCACTGTCTCTCAAAATATATAAAATAAACATTAAAGAAAAAAAAAAGTCTTGGATTTTCTATAAATCGTTTGTTTAGATCTCAGAAGTCCTATTTGGATATATATTTTTTTAAATTGTTATTTATTCAATTCATTCATGCAAGTAATCTCTACATCCGACGTGGGACACACATGTTCTTCCAAGCTTTCAGCAAAGCTAAAGGTCAACACCAGTATTGACCTCTGGCTGAATTCATTTGGGTGACCCATTTTTGCTTGGCTGGGTGGAGTTAATAATTGGGTGTCCCTTCTCCAAGATGCCACAGCTCATTCAGTCCTAATTGTCTCACACCTGGCTTTCTTCACACATTTATGTGAGCTGCCTGCCCTTTGACATCTCTGAGGATCTGACCCTACCCCCAATTTATCTGCCCTTCCCCCCCCCCCCCCCGCCGGGCACCACAGGTAACTGTGATAGATAGGGCTGGGAATCATCAGCACCTTTGAGTAATGATTCGTCTGTCATAGGGGTTCTCAATTCTGACGGAGAGACAATCACCAGGGGGCTGTTAAAAATAACCAATGTCTGGGAGCACCTTGGGGGTTTAGTCGGTTAAGCTTCTGAGCTCAGGTCATGATCTCATGGTTTGTGAGTTCAAGCCCAGCATTGCCCTCTCTGCTGTCAGCACAGATCCGGCTTTGGGTCCTCTGTCCTTCTCTCTCTGCCCCTCCCCTGCTCTTTCTCTCAAAAATAAACATTTAAAAAAACAACAACAACAAACCAGTGCCTGGGATATCTATAGTCCTTCCCTGTGGGAATATACAGTTTCTTGGGGGGAAGGATACTTTTGTTTCAGATGGTGGTGTTTTAATGAAAATTGTTTTATTTGAATTTGGAACCAGTAGCTTGTCTGATGTTAATGGTTTCCCTTTTGTGAAATTCCAAATTATAATAGAATTTTTTCTTGCAGTGTGACTGGCAAGCTCCATGCTGGCAGTGAATGAAAATAAGACCTTTCTCCTCTATTTCTTAAACTATATGCAGAGCTCTGCATTTTATGGTCTATCAAGTCTATCCAATGGAAAGGCCCTTATGTTCCCATATTCCCATGAAATGAGTGATTTTGCCCAGTCAAGGATCAGGCAGAGATCTGGGGCAGAGGGAGACCTCTGTGTGTCTAAAGGATATATAAGCTTTAGGCAAGTCCAAACCAGGTTCTGAGAAGCCTCCACCCAGAAGTGCATATTTGGAGAATTGGATCCAGGTTGAAACAATGAAGACTTGATGTCCCTTTTTTCACCTGCCAGCACACTTTCCCGTTGTAAGTGTTACATCCAGGATTTGGTCTGACTTTTTCTTTTTTTGCCACAAGTGTATGATTTTATCTCCTAAATTTAATCTAATTTCTTTTAGATCTCCTGCCCAATTTGCAGAAAATTTATCTTGGTCAGAAGTAACTCAGGTTTCTTTCATCAATTCCAGGTTCCTTTCGTCCTTTCAACCCTAGAGTTGCTTCTAAATTCTGGGGTATTTTTATAGAGCTCAGTCTGGAGATTGGAGTGACAGAGTATGGTGATGACTGTCATGGGCCCAGCTTGTCCCACCTGGTCCTCAGCTGCCCATCCAGTCCCATCAAACTGTGTTGCTGCCTAGGAATCTTCCAGATCTCTCTCTACCTGAGCTAGTGCATACCATTCCCAGGACACCAGACAATTTTAGCTGTTCTCTCTAGGGGCTGTTGGCCAGAAACCCATTTTAAGCCTCACGTCAATGACTCTCACATACTAGTGCATCCCAAACTTGAACGTGCACACTAGACATATGGAATCAAGGTAAAATCAAAGTTCTGACTCCGTAGGTCTGGATTAGGGCAGAGCCTGAGATTCTGCATTTCTAACAACTTGCCAGATGGTGTCTAGGCTGCTGGTTCTTTGAGTAGCAAGGTTGTGGAGGACAGAAGGGCTCTTGGTGTAATGGACTTGTCAGACTCAATCTCTTCTATTTGGAGGAAGTGATTTGATAACAGGGAAGGATTTGGTTAAATGGCTGCCAATGCACTCCCTTTTTCTAGCTTTTCATTTTTTTTCATTTTTTTCTTTTTTTAGTAATCTCTACACCCAATGTGGGGCTTGAACTCATGACCCTTAGATTAAGAGCAGCATGCTCTTCCTTCCAACTGAGCCAGCCAGGTACCCTGATTTTTTTCTTTTTTTTTTTTAAGTAAACTCTACCCACAATGTGGGGCTCAAACTCACAACCCCAAGATCAAGAGTTGCATGCTCTTCCAGCTGAGCCAGCCAGGTGCCCTAGCTCCTAATTTCTTAGGGAATGAATAATCACTGTTTAAAAGAATGAAGGAACAGCACTTCCTTAAGTTGCTCTTAGGACCTTTTTTACCCAGGTAGGCTCTGTTAGAATGCTGTCACTCTTGGCTTTCCCCATGCACTCTATCTGGAAGGAGAAACAAGAGGATGACATGTCCCTCACCCCCATGATCCTCTCTTCTTGGCAGTCATACCCGTGTGTAATACCCCTTGTCTTGTGTGTGGACTAATTTCCTTACATTTAATGAAGAAAATACAGCGGACGTTTTGGGCTGTCACTTCCAAGATCAGTTTCTAAAACAACTGATTTCCTTCTTGGACACATGCTGTTTCTCAGATCATTTGTACTTGAGGGGATGCGAACTGACATTTTATGAGCAGCCCTATGGGGAGGACCACATGATGCAGCAAGAAACCCAAGCCCTTGGGGCACCTGGGTGGCTCAGTCAGTTGAGTGTCTGACTTTGGCTCAGGTCATAAGCCGGTTCACCAGTTCAAGCCCCATGTCAGGCTCTGTGCTGACAGCTCAGAGCCTGAAGCCTGCTTCAGATGCTGTGTCTCCCTCTCTCCCTGCCCCACCTCTGCTAACACTGTCTCTCTCTCTCTCTCAAAATAAATAAACATAAAAAAAAAAAGAAAGAAAGAAAGAAAGAAAGAAAGAAAGAAAGAAAGAAAGAAA
>NW_024412376.1:136745068-136939414 GCF_014898765.1 Herpailurus yagouaroundi | reverse complement strand
AAAGAAAGAAAGAAAGAAAGAAAGAAAGAAAGAAAGAAAGAAAGAAAGAAAGAAAGAAAAGAAACCGAAGGCCTGAGTGCAACAGCCTGTATGGAACAAACTATGGGAGTGAGCTTGGAAGGGGATCCTTCAGTCCCACTCCAGTTTTGGGATGGCCTCGGCCCCAGCTAAGGCTTGAACTCAACAAGAGAGACCTGAGCCAGAGCACCCAGCTAAGATGCTCTGGATTTCGGACCCCCAGAAACCGGTGTTTTAAGCTTCTCAGTTTTGGGATAATTTGTTACACAGCAATGGATAATATACCCACCTGACTCAGATGCCAGACGTTTGGAGACCGTCCAAACCGTTTGAATAAAATGTTCTATTGGCCTATCATGAAAATAATGCACAATATGACAAAAGGAAAGAGAACACAGTTCTCGGTCTGGGGTTGCTCTTTGGCCTGATTCACACAGTGAGTGGCTCAACATGACTTACGTTTACACGCTGGCTACTAGACCTTTGCACTTTTTCTTTTTTTCTCCCAATGTGGAACTCTGGGGTGTCTTGAGTTAGAAACTCAGCTTTAACCTTTGTAGCTATAAACTGACTACACTGTCTTATCGTCTTGCCTTGGGAGAGAAGAAAACCGGTGAAGTCACCATTTCTCACGTGGCTGAAACCTGCCGGCTGGCAGGAGCTCCGTTTCCTACCCCCACCCCGAGTCTCAATAGCTTGGTTTCCTGACTCCAAGAAAACCACCTTTGATTATATAAAGGTATTAGGGGCTAGGGAAACACTAGTCCTTTTGTTACCCGCCATCTCGAGCGCTTAGAAAGAAACGCTGTGGGGGTGGGGGCAACCCCGGTTAAGTTGGGCGGGCTTTCTCAACTCTGGGGCTTGTATCCAACCTGAGCGAGAGGACTTCCCGGTTCTCCGAAAGTTGTGCGAAAAGGACGTCCGAGGCGTGTGGGTTTCCTCCTCCCGGAGCTGCGCTGCCGGGGACAGCCGGGAGGTGCGCGACACCCGCGCGTCCCAACTTCCCGCCGCGAGCCCAGCGTGGGGGGTGGGGTGGGGGTGGGCGGGGTCGGCCGCGCTCCGACCCCTCCCCCTCCGTCCCCTCCCCTTCCCCGCGCTCTCCCCACCCACTTCCCTTTCTCGGCCGCCCGGGCAGCCCTGCGGGCGCGACCTCTCGGAGCAGTGACGAGCGGGGAGGAGCCCGCCGCCGCCGCCGCCGCCGCCGCCGGAGCCATGCCCGCGCCCCGCCGTGCCCTGAGCCCGCCCCCGGCTGTCCGCCGTCCCACGGGCCGGCGGCGGGAGTGAGCGGGAGCGACGGGCGAGGAGCCGCCTCCCGGCCCGCGATGTCACCATTGTTCAGCTGGGTGGCCAAGGTAGGCGGCGTCGGGGCAGCGTCGGGCCGGCGCCCGTTACCGTAGCGGACGGCTCTGGGGAGCCGGCGTCCCGGCGGGTGCGGTTCTGGGGACGTTTGTAACCGTCGAGCCGCGGGGGGTCCGGAGCGCGGGAGGAGCGCCTGCGGCGGGGGGTGGGGGGTCTGACCGTGCCGAGACCGCCGGCTGCGGGGGACGCCCCGCTGACTGGGGACAGCGACCGGAGAGTGGCGGGCGCGGCTGGGGTCGTTTCCCCGGCGGTTCTCATTCATTAGTTGGCCTAACGGGCTAGGTGGCGTCACGCCCATTTGACGGGTGGGGAGAGCGAGGCTCGGCGCCGGACCCAGGTGTCCGCACCTGGCGGCCGGCTGCCTCTCTTCCCCCGCAGCCCACCACGCGCCGCGGATTCTCCGCCGGGTGTTTCCCCCGCGGCGGGAGCTTGGGTGGCATCCTCCTTGCCACCGGCTTGTGCTTGTTTGCCTGGGTTAGGGCGCCGAGGATGCCGAAAAGCTGGACTTGGTGCACACGGAGGGTGTCCGTCCTTTGTTTTAAACTCCCTGATTTCAGAGGGTTCGGTGGTCTGAGTTTTGAATGGAAAATGTTTACCTTCTATTTCCATGAAGTTTTACTTTCAGAACATTAGCGCCTTCAGAATAACTGAGCGTTGCAAACCCCTGCCAATTTCACTATCGCTAAAACGAAGGGATGGGAGTAGATTTCTAGAGTTCCCACCAGTTTGCGAACATAGAATTATTTTAATACCCTGGCGGAGTACCAGCCGTTTAGGTGTTTTTGAGTGATGGATCCCTCTCAACTTCAGGCCAGCAGGACAACTGGGCACCTTTCTCACACTCCAGGGATTCCTCTTAGCCCTTAGCAGGGCTCACTCTTGGAGTTTGACAGGTTGAGTAATAAACTCTTATTGAGAGAATCTGTTAGCCATTATGTGACCCTTTACAAATAATAATTAGGTGGTTGTTATATCTTCTAGTTATGTAGTGCTTTTAGAGTGCTGGTTTTATAAATAAATACCTGTTTGTGAGCCACATAAGGCTTTGCCTGTCATTTAAGTGGTAATAAAATGGAGACACAGAAACCAGATTAGTTATTAGGCACTGTATCCTATCTTCTCATTCTCACCAGAATTTTCACTTCCTGAAACACAGCTGTGATAAAATGAAATGACTTTCAACAAAGTTTTGAGCCCTTGTAGTTTTGTGCTGAATAAAAGAATGATAAAGTCCAGATTTTTTGGTTTGAAGTGATACCTTATTGGCTTTTATAAATAATGCTAAATTTAAAAAAATGTTATGTAGTTTAAAAAGTAATTCAGGGTGTGTTGTCTGATTATATTTTATTTATTTTAGGTTGAGGATTCGAGTCCACCTTTTATACTGTTTGACTTTGTACCACAAGGCCAAAGGGAGACAAACCAAAAAAAAAAAACAAAACAAAACAAAAACTATATATTTTTTTACTCCAAAATTGCTAAGAAGTAAATCTAAAACAACAACGACAACAACAACAAAAACCAAAAAGAAAAACCTATCAACAAACTTATTCCTGGTACTGCTTTATAGTTTTGTTTACTTTTCCAAAACATTTAATAAAGATGCTTTTCACTATAGGAGTGAGGTGGACTTTTGTTCACGTTGACCTAAGAGATGATAGTGAAAACACCAGACTAAAGCTTTACTTAAAACATTAAGGACTTTTACAAGGATTGTCAGCTTTCTCCAATTGGCAGTACTTTTGAAAAGGTGATGTAAATGAACTGTATATTGTAACTTCCTGTAAATTCTGAATCGTGTTATTCCAGAGTTATTTAAACTACAGAACAACAGCAAAACTGTGAAATGTTTCTGGAGCAAATTTATCAGTTGTCAGCAGAAAGTGTAGCTATTTTATGTTTCATGTCTTCTACATGGTGTACTCTCATCAATTGCATCCTGAAATTGATTCTTATAGACGATATGTTGTGAGTTTTTAGAATGTGAAACTATCTGAAATCATGTCTTGGGGTTATAGATTGTAAGAGTGAGTTTCTTTGGAACCTCTTTGGTTTACTGTTAAGAGATAAGGCATTAACACAGTTGGCATTATAAACCAGGGAATGTTTTAAAAGCAGAAACAAGAGCTGCAAATAAGACAATGTGTATAATCCCAGAGTACATTTATATTTGATTTTAGAATGACTCTTCAAGAACACACAGCTGACTACGAACACACACTTCACACAAACACTTGCACATCTAATTACTTTTCTGTCTTGACCTTTGCAGACTGTGGCTCGATACCTGGTAGGGAAAGAGAAGGGGAGTAGACATCACTTGATGCAGGTGGATACCCGAACGGGAGTTTGTTTTTCTTGGGTGCTGCATTAATATTGCATGAATATTGAATATGTGGAGTGAGCAGTTTCATGGTATAGGAATACAGCCCAAACAGGGAAGAATTTTATGTTAAGGAAGGAAAAATTAAGACGTACTTTCTGTTAAATTGGACATGACATGGAGCAGGGGTGCAGGTGTGCATTGTATTACCAGTGGGGCAGGTTTTATAGAGGTGTGGTTTCTTGATTAGTCTTTCATTGGGGCACGAGTTTTTATGTAGATTACAAAGAAAACCTAATTTCTCAAGAATCGTGATGTTTATACTAAACCCACAGATGTCCTCAACAACCTGGCAGTTTTGAGTGTTTCTGCTCACTGCTTCTGTGTCTCCCATGCAGCAGCTAGCGAAAACTGCAGAACTGTCGGGTAATTTTCTGAATTTATCTGAATTTGCACCTGCCTGTAAAGGTAGTGGCTAAGATTATTGCTAGTGTCTGAAAGTAGTGGGTTTTAAATTTTTTTTTTCAACGTTTATTTATTTTTGGGACAGAGAATGAACGGGGGAGGGGCAGAGAGAGAGGGAGACACAGAATCGGAAACAGGCTCCAGGCTCTGAGCCATCAGCCCAGAGCCCGACGCGGGGCTCGAACTCACGGACAGCGAGATCGTGACCTGGCTGAAGTCGGGCGCTTAACCGACTGCGCCACCCAGGCGCCCCAAGTAGTGGGTTTTAAATGTATGTGTTACTCTGTCAGATAACATGGAAAATGGGACCTAAATATATCCGGATTTGCTGTGTTCTCGAATTCATATATGTAGTTTCATATAGTTCATGCCTTGTGTTATTTCCCAGTGCTCATTATGCAGGGGATGTTTATTGGGTACCTTCTGTGTACCAGGTACTGTTCATACTCTGGAGGAGTGAGTTCAATTTGCACAATAGGTTTATCCTTTTTATTTTTAATTTTTTTTTTTTAAAGTTTATTGATGCTGAGAGAGAGAGAGAGAGAGAGCATATACAGAGAGAGAGAGGAGGAGAGAGACAGAGAATCTCAAGCAGGCTCTGCACTGTCAGCGCAGAGCACAGCATGGGGCTGGAACTCATGAACGATGAGATCATGACCTGAGCTGAAACGAAGTGTCAGACATTTAACTGACTGAGCCACCCAGGTGACCATAAGTTTATCCTTTAAAAAGTGTGCACACTGGGGTTGCCTGGCTGGCTCAGCGGGTAGAGCATGTGACTACTGATCTTAGGGTTGTGAGTTCGAGCTCCACGTTGGGTATAGAGATTACTTTAAAATAAAATCTCAAAAAAAAAAAAAAAAAAAAAGCGTGCACACTGAAACTCTATAAGCCAGATATTTAAAAATACATTAGGTAAGGAATCCTTTGTAAAATAGTCACTAATTAATATTTTATGTGAAACCAAGTTTTTCATATTTTGGCCTTGCTGAAAACCTAGGGGTGTACCTATTATTCATTCAGCAAGTCATTTAACAAATGTGTCCAACACAGATATTTATTGAACACGTAGTATGTGCCAGGTACTGTTTGAGGAGTTGAGGGTTTAGCAATGACTGAGGCAGACCAGGCTCCCGTTTTCATGGAGCTCGAATAAGAGGTGGGAGAGACTGCAGAGTAGCAAGCACATAGGTAAACAAGGCCATTCCAGATGGTGCTAAGTGCTGGGGAGAAAAGTAAGCAACGTGGTCTGGTAGAGAGTGACTAGGGGCTGGGGTGGCAAGGAGGTAGCATTTCATCTGGGGAGTGAGGGTGCTGAGCACATTCCAGGCAGAGGGGACAGCAGGTACCAAGCCTGGGGGTGGCCCAGGTGGGCTCGTTAAAGCAGTGGGAAGAAGGCAGGAGTGACTGGAATACAGTGAGCTGGGGCCCAGTGGGAGAGCGGTAACCAGGCCCGGGCCCTTTAGGGCTCTGTAAGCACAGAATGGGGTTTGCATCTGCGTTTAAGCGCAGTGGGAGGCATTTAGGGGGCGTTAACCAGAGGGGTGACATCGGCCAAGGTACGCTTTAGGCGGAAGCAGAGGGCGGCCATAGTGGTAGCTTCTGTAGTAGGGAAAGGACGCCTGTGGATACCTAATTGTTCTTTATCTTCTGAAATGAGCTTGTTAGTCTGATCTTGGAGCAAATGATGAGAAACTCTTTGCTTCTGTGTGGAATGCAGCTTGTCCTTGGTTAGCTGCGGCTTACCAGGGCTTTGAGGCCCACTTGTGTCCCGATGCGGGCCTTGCTTGTTTACCTTTGTGGTTTCCTGCAGCCCGGCCCAGCCCAGCCCACCTTGGGTGCCTCTGACCAGTCGGGCTTGCCTGTTCACTGGCACAGGGTGGCCTTCCTGTAAGGAAGCCACTGGCTGTGAGGGGGCAGGTCTGCTTTCTTGGGTACAGTCGGCTCGGTGTTGGCTTGTCCTAGGTTAATGTGATGGATTCTTTAAAACTATAAAATGTTTTTCCTTCGGTAGACTTCTATTACGTTTAATTAGTGGATGTTTGAGTTTAATAAAGAGGGAAGACCTCCTTGTCAGAGTCAGACCATTCCTTGAATTTGAAACATTTGCTGCCTCTGCTAAGTGAAGCTGGTGTCGTCGCCCCGACCAAGGCTTTGGCCGGGCTCCTGTGGGGCTCGTTTGTCTGCTGGGGGCAGGAGCCCCTCTTTGGGAGCTCTGGTTGTTCACAGTGACAGTACCTTGGGCACAGGTTGGTTTTATTAAAAGGGAATGGAGAAAAGCAGGAATAGAATCCCGCCTCATCCACAGCAGAATAGTGAGCCCAGAGTGGATCTCATAATGACAAAAAACAGGTTTTTTCCCCCCTGCTAAACAAATTCGCTAAACTGATCTTAACCAGTGTATGTCTCTGCCTTGGTCTTCCATTTCTGATTCTCTAAACCCTTCGCATCTTTCACTACCTCCCTGAAACATCTGTGATTGTTCATTCATTCCTTGGATGAATATATCAAAGGGGAGGTGAATATATAGAAAAAAATAGCCCCTAAGGCATTTCCTCTGCCTTGTGGTAGCTCCTCTTGGTAGAGGAGGGTAGACCACTAGCTATGGGGGTGCGGGACTGGGGGGGGGCGGCTGTAGGGAGTGGCTGCTGCTCCAGCCTGAAGCAGGCGGAGGAGTTTCGGGGCGGGGGGGGGGGGGGCGCGCACGCCCTGCCAAATGGCCGGAGCAGCAGGCACGGAGCCCTGGAGCCACAGTGGAGGAACCTCAGCCCCAGGATGGTCAGGCTGGCTGCAGAATGTGTTGTAGGGATCTGTAGAGGATGAAACTGGACAGGTGGGCAGTGGCCAGAGGGCACATGGCATACAGACCCAGGGCTGGCATTTTATCCTGATGGCAGTGGGGACCCCCTAGGGACCAAAGCTGATCTTTCCCCAAACTCTTGTAGCCACATAGTCCAGTCTGTATGATGCCTTGTGTTGTGGTTATTTTGTCTCCTTTACTAGCCTGTAGACTCTATGAAAACAGGCGTGGTGTTGCCTTACATACCAGTGCATACCAATCACTTGGGCATCTTGTTAAAATATAGTTCTGCTCTAGTTGGTCTAGATGGAACCCAGAATTCTGCATTTCTCACGGGCTCCCCGGTAATGCTGATGCTGCTGGCCTGGGGACCACACTTTGTAGCCAAGTTGTCTGTTATACCTACCGTTAGACACAGGAGTTGCTTACAGTTGTTGGAATAAATGCCAGGATTTCAGATTAGTCACTTGTATCTGGGAGGATAGTAGTGGAAATAGAATCCCATGAAATAAAACAACAAAAAGAATTAACCTTGAAATAAAGTGTCTGGCAAATAGGAGTGGAAGGAAAAATTTGCACTGTGTACTCTTGTACCTTTTAAAAATTTCAACATTTTATGTGTTAACTATTCATTTTATCAGATTTAAAAAATACTTTGGCCTTTCATCTTTTTTCAGTGTATTGAACTTTGCCTCAAAGACCATTAGGATATTATAATAGACTAGGAATCAGATTATCATTGAAAAATTGACTCCATTGCCCTCCTATCTTTTCTCTTAAAAAAAAATTTTTTTTTAATGTTTATTTTTTGAGAGAGAGAGAGACAGAGCATGAGCAGGGGAGGGGCAGAGAGAGGGAGACACAGAATCCGAAGCAGGCTCTAGGCTCTGTGCTGATAGCAGCGAGCTGGTTGTGGGGCTCGAACTCACAAACCGTGAGATCATGACCTGAGTCGAAGTCAGACACTCAACTGACTGAGCTACCCAGGCGCCCCTTCTTTTTTTAAATAGACTTATTATTATTTTTTTAGAGAGTATATAGGGGGCAGAGTGGTGGCGGGGAGAGAATCCTAAGCAGGCTCCACACTCAGCACAGAGCCCCACACAAGGCTCCATCCCACAACCCTGGGATCATGACCTGAGCCAAAATCAAAGAGTCAGACACTCAACTGACTGAACCACCTTGGTGCTCCTGGATTTCCATATTTAAAAGCAATTTTTAGGTTCACAGCAAAATTGAGCAGAAGGTACAGAGAGTTCCCATATACTCTGATCCCACACATGCATAGCCTTTCCTATTATCAGTATCCCCAACCAGTTGTTAGAGCTGATGCACCTGCATTGACACATTATCTCCTAAAGTCCAAGATTATGCTATAGTTTATTCTTGGTGTTGGACATTCTGTGTGTCTGGACAAACGTATAATGGTATGTGTTTTTACTATCCTACAGAATAACTTCACTGCCCTAAAAAACCACTGTGATCTGACTTTTAACACATCTTGTCCTCTCTCCCCAATCCCTGTCAATCACAGATCTTTATAGTTTTGCCCATTCCAGAATGTCCTATAATTGGAATCATGAAATGCATCCATTTCACATTGGCTTCTTTCACACATGTAGTAACGTACATTTAAGTTTCTTCTGTATCTTTTCACGGCTAGATTGCTTATTTCTTTTTAGCTCTGAACAGTATTCCATTGTCCAGAGTACGTCTTAGCTGCTTCCAAGTTTTGGCAGTTGTGAATAAAGCTGTAAGCATTTTTGTGCAGGTTTATGTACAGACAGCCGTAAGTTTTCAGCTCCCTTCGGTAAACATCACAAGGAGAGTGATTGCTGGATTATATGGTAAACGTATGTTTAGTTTTGTAAAACGCTGCCAACCTGTCTTCCAGACGGGGGTACCATTTTTGCCTTCCCCCCAACAGTGAATGGCAGTTCTTGTTGCTCCGTATCTTCGTTTAACATTTGGTGTTATTATTGTTCCAGATTGTGGCCATTCTAACAAGTGTGTAATGGTATCTTGGTTGCTTTAATTTGCATTCCCCTGATGGCATAATGTAGAGGCCCCCCTTCCTTTTGATTGTTAACTTTTAGGCAGTAGAAATAAAAAATTTTCCTTTTGAATTTTACTTCATAATATATGGTGGTATTCAGGTACATGTACAAAGGTTATAGAAAGACAAAAATTTAAATGGTTATATTTGTGTATGTATACTTAAGTAGCTTTAATTTTCCCATTATTTCTATTGCTTCTGACTTTGCTGTTGGTAGAATGAATCAGCCACTGACATTTTTTTAGATTTAAAAGAAAGACATGATGGAAAAGAATTTCCTTAGTTTTTTTTTTCTTTTTAACGTTTATTTATTTTGAGAGAGGCAGAGTGTGTGGATGGGGGAGGGACACCTAGTCCTTGCTGACAGTATGGATGGTGTCCCGACCCAGGGGGCTCAATCTCCCAAACTGTGAGATCATGACCTGAGCTGAAATCAAGAGTCGGGTGCCCCACCGACTGAGTGACCCCGGCACTCCGGATTTCCTTAGTTTTTATGTACTTTGGTACTTCGTTTGCAAATTATTTTTATGTTGGTCGTGTGTTATAATGATTAGACTTCTAGGCCTTGTTCATTTACTTTGGTTGAGCTTAGCTGAGTTAATTTGGAGCCTTTCTCGTCTATAAAATAATGTAGTTTGGATTAATCTTTTTAAAGATCCTGTTCTAAAACTGAACAATGTCAAAATTGCATAGGAAATTGTGAAGATCATCTGCAAGTATAAACTCTTTGAAACATGGTCGAGTTTGCAGTTTGTCAGTGGTTTTTGTGCAAGAGTGGCTTAGGCACGTGGACCCGGAGACAGGCCCAGCCTTAGAGCAGCTTGCAGCCTAGCAGAGAGAGGTCCATCTGTGAAGGTAATTTAATGTAACAGTACAGATGTGTGCACAGGGAGTCACTCGGCTGGGGATTCGGGGAGATGTTTTAGAGGATATGAGGTCTGAAGTAAGTCTTTAAGGAAAGATGATTGAGGCGTAGGTCATTGATGTGTGGGGGATTATGAAAAAGAATTGCTAGGATATGCTTGTGGTAGTTTTCCAGCATGTCTTGGAATCATTCAGGGTTGCTTTCCAACTCTGTTGCCTGTTTTTGAAACCAATGATTTTTAACCTTGGGGAAGGCAGTCACACTTTAAACAAATGCCCAGATACAGGAGGTTCTGAAATAAGAGCAGCCCTCTTCCTTCACCCTGGCATGCCCTAGGGCTTACACACCCCTGTCAGTAATGGAGGCTGGTGAGGTGGTCATTCTGTTGCAACCAGAATATTATTCCGTCTTCCCTTTTCTCCATGAGGAAGCCGAGACCCAGAGCCAGGAAGTAACTTAGTTTGAACAAGAGCACATAGCTCATTGTGGCAGAACTTAAACCCAAGATCTTGGACCCCTGGATTTTGCACACCTTGTTGATGTTGCCCTGCCGATTTGTTCGCACTTTTGTCCTTAAGGTATTTTGCTAAAATCAAAAGTATGTATGTCTGTCAATATATTGTATTTTAGAATACCTTATTTAATCACCGAGTCTTTAGATGTGTATTTCACAGTAGGTCCCAGTACCCGCAGAGGAATGGACAAAGGAAATGTGAAGGTGAGCAGTCTGCTGGAGTGGGTGGAGATCCTCTGACTTGTGAAGGGTGTTCTAAATCCTCCACGGCCTGGGAGGCTGGCCCAGTTGTGTGAACTGTGGGTAGGAAGAACCCAGGGCTTGAGGATTTGAAGAGAGTGGAAGTTGCCCAAGTCCAGTGTGGCGACACAGCTCCCTGGTGCTGGGCTCCAGTGACCTGCTGATTCACTTAGTGCTCTGTTTCCTGGAGGGCGTCCTGTGGGAGAGAGTGTAGGTGCGTATAATAGGTCTCTTCTCTGATACGGGAGATTGACTTTGTTCAGAGAAACATCATTTGCAAAGCGGAATTAACAGGGGAGAAGACTACATTAGTGTTAATGCAGCCGTAGAAAGGAAGAGATGATTGCGTTTTTGAGCACTTAATATGTGCCAGCTGTTGTGTTGGGAGTAGTCCCCTTCTAAATCATCGTGGAGTAGGGGTGTTATTTCCTCCTCCTTTTACTTTGGGGAAATAGTATGAAGAAACTGAAGTTCAGAGAGGTTAGGTAATTTGTCAGAGCTGTTAAGATTAATGCTTGAATTGTTTGGCTGTAAATTCACATTTTATCTGTTATACCTGTGAGATCTCTGTAATAAAGGGATTACAGCACATGTTCAAGATATGGAACAGAGTTGGTCAGAACTTAAAATATTTTGTCACACCAAGGATTTGAATTTTTCTTCCTCCTTAGATGAGAGGCATAAAATGTACAACTAACTTGCTTTTATAAATAAGTGTATAAGGGGCACCTGGGTGGCTCCGTCGGTTAAGGATCTGACTCTCGGTTTAGGCTCAGGTCATGATCTCACGGTTTCATGAGTTTGAGCCCCACTTCTAGCTCTGTGCTGATGGGTGTCAAGCCTGCTTGGGATTCTCTCTCTTCTCCCTTGTCTCTGCCTCTCCCCCACTCATGTTGTCTCTGTCTCTCTCTAAAAAAAATAAACTTAATAAAAAAAGTAAATAAAAATAGGTGTATAAGATTGAAGTTACATGAGATGCAGAACAAATTTTTTAAAGGCCTGAATTTCATGATGTTCTTGGTTAGAGAGGGAAGACAACAGGAAATAAGAGGAAAATCACTGGCAGAAAGATTGAACATGGGTCAAGATTGGCAGGGAGGCTAGGGGCAATTAAATGACAGACCGAAAGAGGTCAGCTTTGAGGTGACCATAGCTTGATTTTTAATTTTCTTGTCAAGTGGTGGACTTTAGAGTATTATCACTTATTATCTGATATTCTCCTCAAAACACCACGGAAGCATGTTTTCAGCCTCTCTGGGAAGTTCTCTTTGTGTTTAGAGACTATTTTGAATAGGCTGTCCAGAGAATCTTATCACAGTGGACATTTTTTTCAAGCTTAGAATATACACAAGACTGGAAGTTAAAGGCTGGAGTTGGAGGTCTCGGTTTGCCCCGAGTTTGCTGTTTAACTGTGGCTAGATGCCATGGGAGTGGTGATCACTGCCCTGTGCCATCAGGTGGTCATGTTTGGGCGTCATGAGATGATGTAAGTGATGTAAACTGTTGAAGCAGTTTTTAGGATAAGCTTACCTAGGAAGAGGGTTGGGTGTACATTTCCGTTAAATTTCCTGACTTATATAACTTCAAGTTATACTTCAGTCCTTCATCTGTAAAATGAGAACATTGTGTTGAATGATTGCTGTAATTGTTCTCAACTTGGACTCTATGTCTGTATTACTGCAGGTTGGGCCAATCATCTTAGATTGTCCGCCTCTGATAAGGAAGAGAGGTCCCGTGGAGCTACTGGCCTGGGACAGATAGAGCCCTTCTCCACCTTTACCAGTGGAGGTGTGACCGCAGACAAGTCCCTTCTCTGTAAGGAAGAATGTGTTCATCCACAAATGGGGATGGTAGCTGTCCTCCAGGCTGCGGAGGATTTACCCACATCGTGTACTTAGAACAATGCCTGGCTCAGATTAAGCACTTACTAGGGGTGAAACATTGCCATCCTCATCATTTGAAGTCAGAGGTGGAGACGACATTTGTGGTTGCTTAGTTCTGTTCCCCCCTGTTTGAAGATGAGAAATTGAGCCCTCCAGAGGTGATGTGGCTCTCCCAAAGTCCCATCTAAGATTAAGGTGTTCTGACTTTTTAGCCCAGAGTTCTTTGTGTCACCTTGTACTCGCTATGATATTTAGGTTCTTTCTGTTGTTGTATCACATTCTTCATGAATTAAACATAAGCCTTGGTTTAGTAGTACGGAACAGGAGCAAAATGCTTTTGTCAGGTCACAGATCAGATAAGGGGAAAATGGGGCAGAGAGAATTACACAGGCCTCTGCCACCAACCCCCCCCCCCCCCCGCCCCCTCCGTGTGACCTTGATGAAGGTCACAACTTCGCCTTGATTTCTCCTTCCCTAAAATAGAGGTGGGGGGCAGCTGACTGGCTACTTCTGAGGTCCTTTTTCTCTCTCAAAATACTGTGAAGAGTTTCTTCACTGCCTGGGCTGTAAGTCCAGGAAATAGTGTGCCAACTAAAGATGTAGATTCTCCAGTTTTGGAAAACTTTAAAAATAGGAAGGAAGTTTATTTGTTTAGCAGAGTTCATAATTGTAGGCCTGCCGAAGGCAGAGAATTGGCCGAATGGTATTTTGCGGAAGTTCTTTCTACAGGGTGGACCCGGAGGAAATCAGTCATTAGGTGAAAATAAACTGTAAGATCTGTGAGACAATATTTGCTTAGAGATATTTACATAGGTCTATTGTGAAGGTCACTATTGTGTCAGGTTTTTTTCTTTTATGTGTAAGTTTCCAAAGTTAAAACATTAGAGGTTTCATTGTAAAAATTGACTTTAGAAACACAAACCAAAAGCCTGATTATGAGTAATAACTTTGCGGCCCTTTGTGCATTGATTATTCATTAATTATATGAGTATGAAATACTGCCAATACTTGTACAGGGGTTATAACTCTCTTGCAGTTCCAGAAATAGTCGTATTACTGAATTTCTAGGTGAATGTGAGGGATTCTCTGCCCTTATTTGAAGATATGTGAAGGAACTATCTAGGAATTTATATTACACTGCAGTTTTAGTAAAAGCAGCTCTTTGAGTCTGTACCACCCAGGATTCGTTAGCCGAAAGAGCATCATACTAAGGTTTGATGTCGTTATTTCAGTAGTGTTGAAACTAGCTGAGATTGGGATCTCCGGCTGTTTTCCCCCGAGGAGGGAGTTCAGCGTGCTAGACCACCAGAACATACAGGTCTGTTTTAATTGTTTTGAAGTCGCCACACCATTTTGGGTAGTCTTGTGCTACTTCCAGACATCTTGGCCAAGAAATTCAGCTTCTTCAAGTTCGTTGTTGGTCATGATACATTAATTGCACATCTTCTCTGTGCCGGGCACTTGGACACGGATGCAAGGGGAGAAAGATGTGATTCGTGCCCTTGTAGAGGTGAAGACTGTGTTCGAAGGTGCTTACACCATAGGTCTGCAATAAAGCAGGCTGAGGGAAATGTAAAACCTCTGAGTAGCCTTTGGTACACGGAAGTAATTTTCCACACACAGTAAATCCCACCTGACAATCTCATTGTTGTTTTTAATCAGGGATAGTCAGGACTGATTGTACACTTTTAACTTGAATGTTGTCTTTCTAAAAAAAAAAAAAATAGTTTTCAGTTTGGAAGCCAGTAATGTAGTTTGGATGCGGGTGTTAAGGAGGTCTACAGTGCCCTGGAGTACCTCTCTGCAGATTTTGGGGGGCTTTTTAGATCTAATAATTTTTTGCTTTGATCCTGATTGAATAAACAGAGGCAGGGGAGCCTACTTGGCCCTTGTATGTGGGGGAGAGGATAAGTCTTCCCTCATAGCCCTTCATGCAGACCCCAGAATGGGCACCAAAGCCTTCATTTTCACACACAGTGCCTGCTGTTAAACGTGAAAGTGCAAACCGAATAAAGCTTGTGAGTCTCAGAGACTAGAAATGTGGGCACTAGCTGGTGCTCTGTTGTTTTGTTTTTGGGTTGTGTGTGTGTGTGTTTATTTTTTAATTTAATGGGCTTAGAGGCTTTAGTCTAATAAAGAAATTTCAAACCAAAGACTTTATTTCCTCCTAGTTAAAAACAGATCATGGGGACCTGGTGTGGCCTAGAAAAAGAGTCCTGAATGGGGTGGTCCAGTTCTGCCCAGCCTGATGACCAGGTGCCAGTCGTTTCGGCTCTGTGAGGCTTTGTTTCCTGATAGAATTGAATACGTTGAGTACATGGTTTGAGGGTCCCATCCAGGGGATGAGAACATTGAGATGGAAGAAGCTGCATTAAGCCAAGGCATGAGGTAGAAATCAAATGAGCAGAAGCCCAGGATAGGTTTGAGTGGAGTTGCATGAACCCCCATGCCCCCCATCCTCGGTGAACTCACAGGAGGAGATGATCAGAGCCTCCCCATGGAGGGTTCTAAAGGCCTGGCCACAGTGTTGGTATTTGGTAGAGATTAGAGAGAAGCCCTGGCAGGTTTGTGAGTGGTAGGCTGACGCCATCAGGGCTGTCCGTGGGGAGGGGGATGGATGGGCATCTATCCTGGGAGAGGCTGGGCAGAGCTGAGCGTTGGGGCTCCTGCTGTGGCCTGGCAGGTCCTTGGGGGTGCGTACAGGCTTTGGCCAACGCTTGAGGTTTGGGGCTCATAGTGATAGAACACACACTCTGATGGCTGATGGCAGGTAGAGGGAGTAGAGAGAAGAGTGGAAGACACTTCCCCAAACTGGTTACCTGGAAGGCATTTGGGTAACAAGTAAAGAGAGGGGCCTATTTTAGGGCAAAGACATGAGCTTGGTTTGGATGCTTTAACGTCATGGTGCCTGAAGTCTGGGGATCCTTAGGGGTAATTGAAAATTTGAGTCAAGTTGAGGAAAGAATTCAGTGCTAAAATGTAGATTAAGAAATTATCTTTGTTGGTTTTGGGGCAGTGGTTTGAGATCCCTGGAGAGAGATAGAGAGTAGAGAGAAAAGTAGAAGACCATATGGAGTTGTCCCCAGGATATCTGAGAAATGGAAGTGCATTTCACTAAATACTTCTAAAGGAGCTAATTACATCAAGAAGATTTCATTACCCCATTCCTTCCTTTAGGGCTTATTTTTATTCTTTTCCTCTTGTAAATCAAGATGAAGTCTCGCTTTTGAAAATACCAGGATTCGGAGACGACAGTTCCCACTGGGTAGGTGGAATTCTTGTTCCTTGATTGTAGAATTAATCTGGAGTAGAGCAGAGTTAAGTTTTAGCAAGTCACTGACGCTTCTCGACACACATTAGCCATTCCCTTGGCATGGGAAAAACAACGGAGCTTTGAATACATTCCTAGCAGCAGCTCTTGGCTGGAGCAGCCTGTCTTTATCTCTTGTCAGCCTTGGTTTCAGTGTTGGCTCTCTAGGAATGTTCCTGATTGTAAAATATCTCCTCTCATGAAGATGAAGTCAGCCCCCCACCCCCACACGTGAGGGAGGCTGAGCCCGAGAAGGAACTGTGCTTTCAAACTCCTGCTTGGTGGGAACCACTGACTACTCAGCACGACCTCAAAGGTGGAAGCAGGTGCCTGTCTTTAAATAAGGCCCTAGACTCGAGGAATTGAAAGTCTGACTCTGAGCACTGGGGACTTGACCCCTCTGTGTTCAAGTCTTCTCCAGGGATGCTCAGTATCCATATCATCGCACATAGCTCTAACTGAAAGATTTTTATATTCTGAGCAGAAATCTTCCTCGCCTTGTGTCTCACCCCTTTCCCTTCCCCTTTATGGTGGGAGGGCACTAATGCCTCTAACCTGCGACAGATTTGTAAAGGCAGTGACCTGCTTCCCGTCTTCACCTTCCCACACCGAAAGCCCTGGTCTCCATTCATGGAATTTCAGGTACCTAGTGACTCTTACTGCTGCTGCTTTTAGAGTCTGCTAAAACCGAAAATGAAACCTCAGTGTGGCCCAGTCTGCGGGAGAATGGTGAGGCTATGACACCCCTCTTAATGGAAAGATGACATTTCTCCTAATGCTGTAGGCTTTTTGTTCCTTTTCATTCTTTTGGTATCCAGGCCATTCTGCTGGATTATCCTGGGCTTATGATCAACTAAAATCCTTAAATCTTTTTCACATGAACTTTTGGCAAGCTGGGTCTGCCCCACAGATACTTACTTACCTGCCTGAGGTATTTGGGGATTTTTGTTAGTTTTGCAATTTACAAATACTACAGACTTTACATATGTTCTTGATGTTGGGATTTTTTGGTTTTCATTCTATATTCTAATTTATTTTTATAGAATAGTAGAATTTTGGAACTGGAAGTGATTTTCAGGGTACCGCAGTTCATTCCCTTCACTATGACACCTGAGTAAACCGCCTTAGGGACACTGGCGTGGACATTTGGTGAGGTGCTAGGACAAGATCAGATTTTCTTTCTCACACTCTAGGAGGGTAGGGTGAGTCAGGGAGGGTGAGAAATGTTAGCTGTGGGCTAACGTTCACTGGTTATGAATTCAGGCCTGGGCTGCTTTATTCTGTGTGCAATTTTACTCTCTCTTTTTTGTCTTGTGTGTTTGTTTTATTGATTTCCTTCATCTCTTTAAAGCAGGAAGAAAGTGTTAAACATGTACTCTCCTTTTGCGGTATTTTGCTGGGATACAATCTGAGTTTTGTAAACATTTATTGACGTTATCCACGTTTATAACTTCTGAGAAAGCCAAGGAGCAACAAATAGTATTGTTGGTATTTTACAAGGTGAAAATATGTTAAATGGAAAGTAGATTAGACTATTTCTAACTAATATCCTTTACTGGCCAAAGTTCTGATTTGCCTGTTGATCAAGATACAAGAAAAGGAACCACTCCTTGGTGAAGAGAGTTTATTTCATGGTAAAATGACTTGAGAGAAAAGTCCTGTTTCCACCACTGATCTGAATGAAGTTCAGGGTTTTAGAACATATGTGATAGGTTTTATTCAAGAATGTAATCAGTGTTCTAAAAGCTAGTGTGGTATGTTTAAAAACTGTAAATAACTGATTTATTTATGATACACCAGATTGTGATTGGGTCTGGCAGTCATGCATTAGTGACTTTAAATTTCTAACATTTGCTTGGCAATTACCATGGACCTCCCCGATGCTGGTGACAGGGCTATGACTAGACTGCTGTGTATGGTTGTGCAAGTTACATACTGCAGAAGGGCAGAGCCTGAGATCCAGCCCATACCTGGCTTACCGAAGTCTACCACACATGGGCTTTCGGATGAGAGGTGGAGGAGGACAGAGATTTGGCTTTGAATAATTTGAATGGTGCCTTAAAAAAGGCACTGTAGGGGCACCTGGGTGGCTCAGTCAGTTAAGCGTCTGACTTTAGCTCAGATCATGATCTCACGGTTTGTGAGTTCAAACCCCGTGTTGGGCTCTGTGCTGACAGCTCAGAGCCTGGATCCTGCTTCAGATTCTGTGTCTCCCTCTCTCTGCCTCTCCCCCACTCATGCTCGCTCACTCTCTCTCTCTCTCTCTCTCTCAAGAATAAACATTAAGAAAAAAGGCACTGTAAATGTGAGGGGTAGCCCTATGCTATCAAAAACTTTGTGTTTAAAAAAAATTAATACTGTTGTCAAGGTGATTTGTACTGTATCCACAAATGTCATAATTTGAATTACATTCATTTTACTGCGGTTCCTAGGAAGTAGCAAGAATTTTTATCTGGTTCACAAGGTTAATGGTTATCTAAACTCAAGTTTGAACTGTCAGCTTCATAAAATAGACCAGTTCTTACTATTAACACAATTTTGATTTAAACTAAAATTTTTGTCTTAAGTAATCACCTAGGCATATAAAAGGACAGTCTTCTGAATATTGCTTTTTAGACTACCATCTAAAGTTTTTAGTTTCTATAGACGTTGATGTTTGTTTTTCAGATTGTATTTCATGACTTAAAGACTTTTTGTATGTTAATATAGTTGAAGCATTTGGGGCCACTTAGAATTGTATGCCATTTCACTTGTACTGTTGAAATAATTTTTCATCATATATTTAAAGATTTTTTTCCACTCTAAATCATTTCGTCTCTGGAAGGCCTCACCTAATAACAGTAGACCATAATCTCTAAAATTCCTGAAAGTTTAAGAAAAATGTACTTTTTAAAAAATGAAAAATAGGGGCACCTGGGCGGCTCAGTTGGTTAATTGTGGACTCTCAGTTTCAGCTGAGGTTATGACTTCAGGGTTTCCTGGGTTAGAGCCAGGTCAGGTTCTGTGCTGACAGTGGGGAGCCTGCTTGGGATTCCGTCTCCCTCTCTCTGCCCCTTCCCCACCTGTGCTGTCTCTGTCTCTCAAAATAAACAAACTTAAAAAAAATTAAAAAGTGAAAAATAACCTTTAAGATTACAAAAGCAATACAGTATATGAAAATTGTAGAACAATAACCTACTGTTAAGCAAAGGTAACAAACCACCGCATTCCTGCTACCCAGAGACTACAGACCACAGCAGCCCCTTCCAGATCTTTTTAAATTGTGTTATCTCTTTGGCTGGAAATAAGTAGACAAAGCAGCTCTTGAACACACGCTGCATTTTGTTCAGCCTGTGGGAACTTGTGGCCAGAGTGCCCCGGGGACTGAGGGTCAGTGGGCGGGGACCCCGGCTGAGCCGCGGGGCACACCCGGCTTTGTGGCCCGCACCCTTCCCACTGCTGGTTGGGCTAGAAAACGTCCTTGAAAAGAGCGAGAACTCGTGAATAAATACTGGATTGTAATCGCTGCTCAGGTTTCTGGGGGTTTCTGAGTCTGTGGGTGGATGGATCTGCTTGGTCTCAGCTCTCCCAGTATTACCTTCTGGATGTGGTCCATTTCCCCTCTTCTTGCACGTGTGCAGCCAGAGCGCAGCCACTGCCACCAGGAGGCGGGTGCTTCTCCCTCCTGGGTTCTTCATCACATATCATGGGGGGGGGGGGTTTTTATCGGGGGGGGGGGGCGGGCCCTGGGTAACTCCCTCAGCATCCTTCTGCCCGTTGTCCTCCCCTCCAGCTCTGTCCCCCCAAGCCACCTCCCTCACAGGGCCCTGTGGTCCCCTGGAGGGCACATGGGCCCAGCCCCACCTGCCGGGCCCTGGAGCTTGCGGGCTGGCCTGGGCTAGTCGGGTTCAGGGTGGCTCCTTTGGGCCGCATCTCTGACCCGCCTCCTGCCCCGCTGCCCCTCCAGCAGTGGGTGCCTCTGCTCTGTTCACCTGCTGAGTGAGGCTCCTGTTGCTCCTATGGCCTCCCTCACCTTGCTTCCTACAGAGTGTCATGTCTCCATCCCCAGACGGTGCCACATTGGTGTGCAGCCCCAGCACCGGCATAGATCCCATCCAGAAGAGTCTGCCTTTCTGTAAAATGGAAATGTTTTTCTCAGAGGTGTGGGGTGAGCATTCAGTGAGAGTATCTGTGTAAAGCACGATGTCTGGCAGTTAGCCCCCATAGATGGTGGTGGTGCCTGAGATGCTGTATTAACTCCATGTAAGTGGAGGTGTTAGAAGTTTGGTTTTTCCTTCTGACAGTGTGCAGTTGGTTATATAAAATACTGGGGTCATACTTTCTCTACCTGATTTTAGGTAAGGCTAGAAAATAAAGCCCTTATTGTTTCATTTCAGTTTAGAGTTCACCTACAGCACTTTGGTGTATTTTCAAGTAAAATATTTAAATTGAGTTTAATTAGTATTGCAGTATCCACTTTGCACATTAAGGTGGAGAAACCGAAAACTGCCATTTATTTGCCTCTTGCATTCAAGTTGTGTGTTAAGTAAATGCTCGGACAAGGTCTGCAGGGTCCACATGATGAGTTAGACACCCTTCCACCCCCTAACCAAAGTGTGGTGTGGGAGACAGACTCAGTGTTGTGACCTAGGTGACAGTAGAGGGCCAGGTGCCATGGGAACCTGGGGAATGGAGCAGAGGAGAGGTTTGAACTGGATCTAGAAGAATGGGCAGATGGTAGTGGAGAGTGGATGGAAGGACATTCTAGAATAAAGGGTTCTCTGCCTGTCTGAGGTTGTCACATGTGACCTGCAACCCAAATAAGTTTCCTGAAATGAGGATTCAGAGGCATTTGTCACATTTTCCCTCTTCTCCCAATGGTAGGGATAATATAAAATTTAGAGTAGAAAATAATTTTCCATCTGATATTAAACTGAATTGTCATATTCAGGGACTAGCTGGGCAGTAAATCACATTAGACTTAAATTGGATCTGGGTAATCTTTGAAAAGAGTTGTAATCTTTTTATACTGATGAAGAATGTACATTATGTAGAAATTAATTCTGTAACTCTAACTATGGACACTTGAGTTTTACCCAGTTAGAATTTGCTTTCCATATTGATGGCCCCTTGCCATTTTAGTTTCTCTTTGTAGATTCTGATGGCTATGGCTTCTGGTGGAGCTTCCCCATCGCCAGTTGGATTTATGTTTGCACTGGAATGGCGTGGTGTTGTTGCATTATTCATATATACAGTGCAAACACACTACAGCCCCGAGACAGATGCCTGGTGGTGGTGGGGGTGATCTTGTCTTTGAGTTAGTTGTAGGTAGCTGGTTTCCCTTACCCGCTGGGCTTCCAGTAGTCCAAGAGCCCTTAACCTGGGATCTGAGGGGAGGCTGTCCATGAACTGGGGAAAAAATTACATCTTTATTTTTACTAACTTCTTTCTAACTAAAATTTAACATTTTATTCAGTTATTAACACAGTCATCAGATCCAGTAGCGTTAGCAGCTCCTGTGATGGTAACATCGACAAAACCAGTTATTTTCATATGGCATTATAATAGTTACACATTTCTAAAAAATACTCTGGATGCTTATCATTACTTTGAATTACAGCATTTATTTGACTTGCCTCTAGATCTTGTCAAATATGGGAATAAGCACATACTATATCATAATTACTTGGATTATTCCCTTTTAGTGTAATTACGTTCTTTTGTATTCCCTTGTGTTGTATTTTGTACATGTAAAAACTTTTTTTCTGAGAAGGGCCCATAGGCTTCACCATGCGGTCAAGACAGAAATTTAGGAACCTCTCCTTCAGGGTGAATGCATTTGAGAGAAGAGCCTGCCAGCATTGGCTTTGGGAGGTGAGTTGGGAATGTGAGATGTTGATGGAAAGCTGGGGTGCCGGCTCTCACCCAAGACGCCTACTAATCCCATTACAGTCTTGCCGGTTGCTTTAGCCCACGGCAGTACACAGCTCAGCACGACTACAGCCCTCGTGCCATACACGTAGCTCATCGCGGCAACGAAAAGGTTAAACTTCATTCTCTGTGGTCTTTGAAAAGAAATGCACTCAGTGATTCCCATCTGAAAATTCCCATCTGAAAATAAAAATAGCTTAGGCGTTTAAAGGGATTGGCCTTCAGCTGTCTAGAAAAATCTTATGATCCAAAAGGACTTAGTCCCGCTGTTTCCGGTTTACTATTTTTGCAGCATTTGTCCTCTGCAAATACTTGTTGCATGCATACGCTCGTACATCGTGTTAGAGATATTACAGAGTTATCATGGTTCTCTTCTAAGATCTGCTTGAGATAGTTCTCATCACTTTAAAACCTTGAAGTCCCTAAATTTTTATTTTCAATTGCCACCATACATTAAGCATTTATTGAGTACTTGCTCTGTGCCAGGCACCATCCCAGGCACTTCGGGCTGCATCAGTGAGCAAAACAGACAATAATTCACTCTTGGAGCAGACATTCAGGCATTTGGTGTCCTATGCTCCGAAGTTTGCAGGCCTGTCCTGAACGCCAGAAAAACTGCTTGCCACCCACAGACCTGTGTGTTTTGTAGGTAGCAGTTTCCACGCTGTTCCTGTGGGTTGTTGTGCTCCCTCAGGTCTGGCTAAAGGAGGGGAAGGGAGTGTTCTGCTTTTTCAGCTCCATTTGAATCAGAGCATTCCTGCTTTTACACGTGTGGGATTGCTGGAAGGTTGGAGGGTGGGGTGAGGTCGGGGAGAGTTGTGTTGCCTACTGGATGTTTGGAAAGATGATCAAATTTTTAATGTGTTTGGCATTATCTGTTGCTGGCTGGTATAGAATAAATCTTCATCAGCTCTGTACTGAAAGGCCCTTGGCATAATAGCAAGCCCATTTCCTTTAGGTACTGTTGCTTTAGTTAAAAGTTTTTTCAATTGGCTTAATACAACCATTTATTATGCATGCGATTTTGTGGGTAAGGGATTTGGGAGGGCTCCACTGGGCTGTTTGTCTGCCTGGCTTCCTGTGGGGCAGCAAGGCATCCTCACTTCCAAGGTGGCGTCTTTGCTCAGGTGTCTGGTGTCTCAGTGGTCCTGTACTTCTCTTACCGTCCAGCTGGGGCTTCAAACCCCAGGGCTGCTTCAAGTGGCTCGGGCTCCTCAGGTACTGTCACTTTCATGGGGAGCTGACCTTTTCTTTGTAAACATGGCAACGGCTAGCAATTATTGGGAGTGAATATGTGCCAGGCTTTATACTAACAACTGTTCCATTCATTGTTTAATTTTATCCTCAAAACAACCTCCAATTAGCTGGCAATACCTCATTGTGATAGAAGAAGAGTCCGAGGTTCTAAGAAGTGGGTGACCTGCCGAGACATGCACCTGAAGCTGCCGAGGTTGGGGGGCCCTATTTCAGCATTCCACTTACAGAATTGCCCTTAGGATCTGGCAGTGTAGCAGGTGCATGGCTGCAGCTGGGGCAGGAGTTAGGGCTGACTCTTCTCAGCCTTGTGACCTGCAGCTGTGAGAGTTTATCTCTGTCTTTTTAGGGGTTATTCTGTTTCGCTTTCTGCTCGTAAAGAGCCCTTTCCCTCCAGTGGAATGCTTCTCTCTGGTCTAGTAAGCAGTACTGGGTTCCTTCTCATCGTTTCCACCTCTCCTGCGCCCCCACTCACCTCCTGCTCACAACATGCACACAAACACCCAGCTACTCAAACAATTGCTAGGGCTCCAGGCGGTTTATGCAGAGGTTGGGATGTTCATCACACGTTTGCCAAAATGACATATTATTGAGCAGAGTTTGTGACAGCTGACAAGAGGGGCATTGGAATTGGATCCTGAGTAGGTTTAAATTTGCATGTGTTTCTGTGTGTACAGCGTTTGCAGTGAATGGAATTGATGCTGAGGTTATCAGAAAGGAATGAGATGCTTCTCTGAGGGATGGCATGTCAGTGCAATATGTCCATGACGGTAGAAGTTAGTTGCAGAACACTGATCCTGTGCTCACGTTTGTTTGTTTGTTTGTTTGTTTGTTTGTTTTTGGTAAAGGAAATTAGCATTCAGCATGCTCAAAGAACCACCTCCTGTCAGAAGAAAAACAAGCTGTTAACTGTGGATATTTCTGCCTTTGGGATTATACGGGCAACTTTAAGTATTGCTGTATTTTCTTTTACATGGATGTGTATTAAACTTACTGGAAATAAAAGATGACTGCAGAATACATCCTGCTGCTGTGTTTAAAAAGGAGGCTGTAGGGGCGCCTGGGTGGCGCAGTCGGTTAAGCGTCCGACTTCAGCCAGGTCACGATCTCGCGGTCCGTGAGTTCGAGCCCCGCGTCAGGCTCTGGGCGGATGGCTTGGAGCCTGGAGCCTGTTTCCGATTCTGTGTCTCCCTCTCTCTCTGCCCCTCCCCCGTTCATGCTCTGTCTCTCTCTGTCCCAAAAATAAATAAAAACGTTGAAAAAAAATTATAAAAAACAACAAAAAAAGGAGGCGGTATTACTGAGAAGTGGTTTTTCATGGTTTTTGAGGTTGGCCCTTTCACACCTCAGCCTGGCCAGGTCGGCGATGGGGCCTAGACCTGCCCTCAGCCCTTGGAAGGTGCAAGGTGTTCCTCTTCTCTGTTCCTTCTTCTCAGTAGGAGCCTGCTGATCTCCCAGTGGCTCACTTAGACCTCCGTGTAATACGTATGTGCATACTTTGTAAATTTCTCCTCTTTTTCGGTCCTGTTTCTGGTCCTTTTGTGTGTTATATATGAAGACCTCCGTGTAATACGTGTGTGCATACCTTGTAAATTTCTCTTTTTTGGTCCTGTTTCTGGTCCTTTTGTGTATCACATATGATTGCAGTCCTTTCTCATTCAGCATGGCAGGGTGTGGAGAGGCATGGGAGTCATGTGTAATCAAGTCATTCACACGTGAAACCTACTTCGGCTCTTTCTGAACGTTTTTTGATGTGATCTAAAATGTTATATATTCCCTTTTTTTATAGAGAAAAAAATGAGTCAGTTGGACTCCCTGAGCGTCTTTGCTGGCTGCTTTTATTCTAAGGGCAGAATTTTGGTGAATATTTGGTAAAGCTTCAGCTTTAAATCTTCCTATTTGCTCTTAATAATTTGAAGTGCACTCCGTACTGAGAATTTGCATTTCTCTATCTTCCTACCCTCCTTAGCACCTCTCCTGTAGTGTTGGTGTTCTACTCAGTTTGGTCATTTGTGTATTTTTTATCCCCTCTGTCTAGATTGTAGGTTCCCTGAAGAATAGGATCTATGTGATTCATCCTTGTATTCACCATAGAATTTGGCATAGATTTTTATCTGGTAGGAGTGTGAACAGGACTCTTAGTTGCAGATGACAGACACCCAGTGTAAAATGGCATAATCTAAAATTTATTGTCATAAGAATCCCAGTGGATTGCTTCAGGTATGGCTGGATCCAGGTCCTCAAACATCAGAACCATCATTCTCTCTTGCATTTTCTGCCTCCTTGTCTCTGTTTCACCTCCTCTGGAACTGTCTAGCATGGCTCTATTTGTGATGCACCAGCAATTCCAGGCTTAGTCCTCAGAATTCTAAGTCCAAAAGCAGGATTCCTCAACCTGGGCAATACTTCATTTGGGGGAGGATAGTTCTTTGTTGTGGGGCTGTCCTGTCCCTGGTAGGATGCACAACAGCATCCCTGGCCTCTACCTATTGGGTGCCGGTTATGTTACCCTCTGGTTGTGATAAACCAGTATCTCCAGACATTGCCAAATGTCTCCTGGGGGGCTTGTGGTGGGTAGAATTGCTCCTGATTGGAGAACCACTGGTCTAGAGCCACAGCATGTTTTTGTTTTTGTTTTTGTTTTTTTCATACCAGTTCCTTAAAATGCGTGGGCCTAGTCCTGGTCTGGATTGGGTGACCAACCCTGAACTAATTATATGGTAGGGTGGGGTGATAGAATATGCTGGTTGGTTTAGTCTGGGGTTGCCAGTCCACTCATGAGGTGGGACTGGGACCTAACCATGGGAATGAGAGGGAGTCAAGGTACTACTTATTATTAGGGGAGAGGGCACTGGATTCTACGTAGGCAAAACAAACTCCCAAAGCAAAAAACAAAAACAAAAACAAAAACAAAAACAAAAAAACATGTGGACCACTGCAGGAACTGGGAAGTCTTTTTGAATTGAGAATGAAGTCTTGGGTAGTAAGAGGATGTGTCTTGGCATCAGGCAGGTGCTGTCCTGACTCTTCAGCTCATTAGCAGGGTAACTTTGGGATAGTTGTTTTACCCTTTCTCAATCAAATTCTATTGTGCTTGTGAAAATACTATTTTTTCATAAAATTCCATTGATGTTATATGAACAGAATTATACATAAGTCGTGTACTCGGGGCCTTCAAAGTTTGAAAAATCTTGTACAGTCAGCACCTGGATGAAGAAACCGAACAGTCCAGAAGCCCACAGGCCCACTCCCTGTCACTCCTCTAGAGATAATCACTATCCTGTCCTCTGTCTTCATAGTTTAGTTTTGCCTGTTTTTGAAATTTTGCAAAAGTGAAATTCTGCCATGTGCTTCTGTTATACCTGTTGTTTTCACTCAACATGACCATTGTGAATATTTACCTATGTTGTTACACATAGAATAGCTTGTTCATCCTCCCTCTACATGTTTTTGATTATATGAATATAGCATATTTGTCATTGCTGTAGCTGGGCAATGTTTTGTCTCTAGTTTTTGACTGTTAGTAATGCTGTGACCATCCTTGCACTCATCTGTTGGTGAGTCAGGATGCATCTCTGCTTGGGGTGCTCTGGGCTGGGGTATCGGCTCCTGCACTAAGGCTTTAGCTGCTTTTAACTGTCCTGAGATTCTCAAGGACTTTTGTTTTGAGGTATAAATGGGAACAGGTGGAAAGGCTCGTGGGTCTGTTGCCTGGTAGAGGGTCCATATCTCCTGTGTTTCACCTAAGATTGATTTGGACATGACAAGACAATACATGGGCACTTGCTAGTTTGAAAATCGGTTTTAATAAGTTCAATGTATTTGGTCGTAGATGATTTTAGGTAGAAGCAAACTATAGTGGTGCCCAGTCCTCTAGCTGATTTTGCTGTTTTGTTTATAAATATACACTATATGACCAAATGTTCTTTTATTCATGATCTTGTCAGTGGCAGAATTTCTAAAGGGCATCATTTATAAAAACTGATTGTGGCATTCATCCTGGAGAAGGAACCGGAGCTTTGTTTAATGTTTTCTCTCAGTACGTTTACATGTTTATAGTTCCTGCCTTGTAGAAAAGGGATCTCAGTGTCCCTTTTCAAAGATTATGTGACATACATATTAACATTGGGTGATTGCTGTGATTAACTGCTAGTTTATTATATTTGTGAATGTTTCTTAATCTTTGAGAGATTAAGTTAGTAAACTTTGATCAGATTTATAGAGTAGCATTTCTTATAGGACATTAACACATATGCATTTAAAGAGCTGAGACCTTGGAGATGTGGTGAATTTATTTGCAAATCAAATTTGTCCTTAAATGGTATAAACGGCTGGTCAAATATCTGTGTGGCGATTTTTTTGTTTGTTTGTCTTCACTAGTTTGTTTATGTCTGCTACAAACATGGTATGGGGCTGTGCTGGTGGTCTGCCTCAATGCTGCTAAAGCACACAGCTCCCCTAGGACCTTAATAGTCCATAGGTTTTGGGTATGATGGTGCGGGGGGACAGGGTGAGGAGCGAGCATTCCTTACCTTGGGACATGAGGAAGGACGGTGACAGATACATCAGGGATTCTGCCCATCAGAGCTGCCCGGTGCTTCTGAACACTGCAGGTGCCGGGGCCCCACCTCCAAACAGGCTGCTTCATCCAGGCTGGGGTGGGTCTAGACATTGTTTTTTTTTTTTTTTTTTAAATCCTGAGTTGAGAACCAATGCCTCAGCTGAAGAGGACTGGATTTTGAGGCCTTCTGTTCCCCAAGTTGAGCATTCAGTGATTTACTGCATTGATCTACCAGTATTTATGCTAGCCAATCAAGACTTTTAAATATCGTTTTAGAAAATTTACAAAATAATTGCACAATCTAACAGTGATCCCTTCTTTTACTCTTCCTTGCTTACCTTTTCCACCCTCTTTCCTCAGCCCCTGCAGCCATTAAATCATTTATGTTGGTTTTAGTCTCATTGTTTTAAACATTTGTAGAAACTTGTTGGTTTGGTCAAAAGGTTGTAGTGAACCTTTCAAATGATTATTTTGGAGTAGGATGCTGGGTTTTGTGTTTGCAGAGACTTCTTTTCATGGGGTTTGAAAGCTAAGAGTTTGTCCAGTTTGCCATTTCAGAACTAGAGAAGCCGAATACTACTTCTGTTTTACACAGGAGGAAAGATCAAGACCCAACGGACAGAAGGATGGGATGAATGAGGTGGGTGGCCCCGTGTTAGGGGCCATCGGTCATTAGCATTTCTTACGTGCCAGCTGCTTCCTCAGTCAGCTAATGAGCAAGTCTGATCTCTCAGGAAGACCGAACCCATGAGTCTGACCTTTGGGCTAATTGTAAGCATAAAGCAGGAGCTGGGGCCTTCACCGTGAGGCTCCATGACCGACAGGCAGATAAGAGAGGCCTCTACTCAGGACCGGCCTTGTCTAGCACACATTCAGCCGCTTTGCTCATGTTTGTATTCTAGCATCTGTCACATTGTACTGGAGATCATATATTTAGAGTGTCTCTTATTTCCTAGACTGTGAGCCTCTCAGGTCAGGAGAAGTCCTGTCTTATTCATTGTTGGAGTGTATTCACATCTCTGTGTTGACTCTAGTCTCAGCAGGCCAAGCTGTTGGACAATATGAGTGTTCACGTATGTCTTATCCGGATGGTGTGAGACAGGTGTTTTATTCTCTTTAAATAATTTAAGTAATGAGCACTCGTAAGAAGATATTTTCTTAAGTATTTTGTATAAAATTCAAGGCATATATGCTAGAGGAAATACTTGGTTTAATTTAGTTTTCTTCCCCTATTTACCTTCTTTCTGACCAACAAATACAAAAAAACACTCACTACCGACAAAATTGAAACACAAGTCTGTTCCTTCTGGAAAATAATTATGCAGAATAATTTTCCCTTAGCATGTTGTTTTAACTTTTTGCAGTGAGAGGACATTTCATCCAAGGGACAAAGCACAGTGTGGCCTGCTGTATTTTTGCAGTTTGGGAAGGATTTAATGTTAAATAATAGGAAAAATTGCTAGAATTTTAAACACAAATATGGGCTTCTTCAGATTCAGTTAATACTTATTTGTTACTAGTTGGCAGCAAAACACCAGGTATAAATGTAACATAAAATGATTTTTCATTCCAAATATTGTTTTAGAAGCTCTTTCCTAAGTCCTTGTGAATAAAATTACACTTGCTATGTGTTTATCATCCTTTAAAATCCCTAAATCCTTACCAAAACAGTTGACCCAAATGTTTAAATGAGGACTTTATTTATGGAAGTGAATGTTTCTAACTGTCTTATACTATGGTTTTCTGGTGACTTCTAAAACAATACTCCCTTAAGCCTGCTGCAGAAACCATATATATATGTAGTGTTACCGTGTGAATTCTGCATTTGTTACTGTGAAATCAGGAGAAAGTTGTTGTGGTTGTGAAATAAGATGCAGATTTACTTTAAGAAGGAGCTTTAGTATAAACTCAAATAGGCTGACAGAAGAGCAGTTTAAGAAATTTTATATCTAAACAGGGCCTTTTTTTTTTCATTGTTGGGGAATCATTTTAATTAACTTTTTTTGTTGTTGTGATTCCCAGTGTAAAAGGAAATAAAATCTCAAACCATTATTGAATTTATTGCAGTATGATGCTTTTCAGATTCTTGTTTTTACTGTAGTTAGTTTTGATTTACTCTGCTGCTGATCTGTGGTCAGAAATGACGTAGATATTACAGCTGTGGCTACGCTAAAAAAAGTATTTTTTAGATTGTATCAATGGAAGTAAACCCCACTGGCCTGATGTATTTGCCCTAAAAGGGTCACTGTGTTTGCGGTCAATATTGTAATTTGAAGTATATGTTCTGATAGCCTGAAGTTTTACCTTGAGACCCTTTTTGGTTAAGTTTGTTTATTTTGGGGGTTAGAATTGGCATCCCCCCTTTATTTACTTTTACGTATCCCCAGCCACTGCTGACTCTCCACGGCCTCCTCTCCCTCGGTTGACCTCTCCGATGTCATCCTTGACGGCTTCCCTTTCTCCTCCTCTGCCTTCACTCCCTCAGTTTCTTTGCATCTGAGACATCCGTGTAGCCTACGGTCCCATCCTTGCCTTCTGCCTTTGCTTCCCCTTTTTCTGTTCCCCGGGGTGTCAGCCGCCGCTTGTACGTGAGCCGTTGACGTCCCAGTCTACGTGTCCTGTCTTGGACTCCAGGCCCACTTGCCCAACTGCCCACTAGATGCCTTTACTCTCAAGCCCTCCTACTGTCACTGAGCCTGTACGGAAGCCAAGCTCCTCCTGTCTCCTTCAACCTCCTCCTGTGTTCGCAGCCTGAGGCAGTCTCTCCAAGCCACCTGCTGTCTTTCATGCCCTCAACTCCCCCACCCAGATAGCTGCCGATTCTTGTGTGTGCGGTCTTCCAGAATCCTTTACCCGGCCTTGCTCTCGACTCCCATCTGCGTTCAGGCCCCCAGCAGACCCCATCTCAGGACTGTACACGTTCTGGCTAAAGATCCTTGGGCCCCACTCCCTGCCTGGGCAGGACTGGCTTGCTTCTGGACCCCTACCTCCTGGCGTCCAGTGATACCTAGAAAAAGGTTTGGAAATAAAATGAGGTACATGACTCAGTTCCCTCCTGTAACAATTAACAGTGTAGGTGGGTCCAGGACAGAGTCACAAAGGATGGAGAATTCATGATTCATCGCAAGTGGATGTTGTGCCTTCATTTCTCGAAAAGCAGTGCTCCAGGCCTGTTCTGCTAAAGTGAACCACGGATTTACAAACTTACACACAAGTGGAGCCCATTTTTTATTTAAAAAGTCTCCTATCTTACTTACGGTGATTTTGAAACATTCGATTTGTAAGTGTTCACAATGTATTGCTGTATTATGCTGTATTATGTTTGACAGTATTCTGTCAAATATTCTGAGATGGTTAGGCTCTTGTTAGGATCCCAGTGATTCTTTTTAACCCAGTCCTCTCCTTCATACTCGTATTGCAACTCACCGGAGCAAGGAGGAGGGCTCTGGTCCTGGACTTAAAGCCTGCCTCGAGAGGATGGTGATTACTGTGTAGGAGCGAATGGCGGTCGGAAAAACTTCCACAACCTCAACCCTGACCGAGGTTGTGATGAGCTCCTCAGCCTCTTCTGAGCTTGTGAAGTGAGGGACCCCTGTCAGGCTCTCCACTCGGTGTCTTACTTGTGTCTGTGTTGTTTGCTACCGAGTCACCGTAAGTTCATGAGACTTCACACATTTTCTCTCTCCTTTGATTATATAATGAAAAACGCCACCACCTCAGAGGCAGTGGAAGGTCCAGCGTACAGAAATGAAGTTATTCTAACAAGCCTCAGAAGGCTGTGTAAGCTTTGACTTTTCTGTTCAGAGAGTAAGTTCAACAATGGGAAAGATTCATGTGACTCCTGACAAAATAATTTCATACACTTGCTCAGAAATGCGGCGAGGTTTTTTTACTGCAGGAATTGGCTGTTTTCCTTTGAAAATTCTTTGCCAAAATAACTTTGCCTGAAAAATCTTATAAGCTTTGTTTGTTTGTTTGTTTGTTTTGAGAGAAACTGAGGCAGTTTTTGCCAAGGGCCTGTAGTGACACGTTGGCAAAGGTGTGAATGGAACCTGGGCTTCCTCCCTCTCAGTCCTGTCATCTTTCACATTAACCGTCTCCAGGCTTCCGTGTGCTATGCGATTTGGCAGTAGTGGCCTGTGCTACAGCACAAGCACATACTCGGTGCAAATAGAGGCTTGACATATGCTGCAATGTTGGCTTATTTAGTATTGTTTGGCTCTTATGCTTCAGGAATCAATTTTTAAAATATAGAATATACCTAGATATATTTGAACTCCTTGCATGATAAAATACCTTGGAAGGGTATATCATAATCTTTATGGCAGAGATTCCGTCTTTAAGATGTGCTTGATATGAAATCACAAAGAAAAGTCTTTGGAGCCATTGGGCCTTACGGGATATAAGCATACATTCTAAACCTGCAGGTATCTCCCTTTATTGTATGTGCTGATCTTTGACCTGAATTGTCACAGGCTTTTTGTTGTTGCTGTTCTTTCCTCTATAATGTTGTCGGAAGACATTGAGCCTATGGGTATTGGGCCTTAAATTGAATTTTCTTACATAGAAAAAAGGGGAAAAAAATTGCTTTGTGGTTTAGGTCATAACAAAAACTAGGTCCTTCCTTAGCAAGATTGAATTCATGCCCGTCTTGTGTTAGTGTCGTGGCCGTACTTCATCTAAGTGACCACACAGGTGCTTACTGTGGTCGCAGATTTATATCTGCTGCTGCTTTGAAGGCTCTTGCTGGCAGCTCACGATGAGAGGATGTTGCCGTAGGAATGATGATAGCACATGAGACCCTTTTGTTCGTTCTCTTGATCGTGACTCTGCACTGAACCCAGAGGCTTGGAGTCTCTGTGGGAAGAGGCCCCAGTGTGTTGCCGTGATAATGATACAGCCTTGGTTACTCACTCCTTGGTTAAAACCTTCTAGCTCTGCAGTCAGCACTGCTCAACTGTGAGGAAGTATGGGACCGAGTAGTACATTGTCAGCTGTCTTTGAAGAAAATAACAGCGTTGTGATTTGAAGAAGTATTTGATAAGATAATTGCCGTCCTCACTTGTCATGGTCATCCCACCCATTTATTGCGGAAGACACTCCAAGGTCTACCGCCCTGAAATGCAGGAGAGCGTTTTGGTGGAGCCACATCGGAGACAGATCTCTTTGGGAGGTGACAGCTGCCGCAGAGGGTGCGCAGTGTGGCTTGGAAGAGGGACTAAGCCACGTTTGACTCCACGGCCACACTGGGTTGTGTGTCCGTGGGCTCGTCACTCAACCTTGTGGAGTGTTGTGGGCATGTCAGTCCCCTAACGTAGGCCCTCGCACATAAGAGGTGCTTCCTCAGTATTGTTCCTCTTTTCCTTTCTGAAAGTTGTGCATCTCGTGGGAAGACATTTCCGGAAAGTCCCGGATTCCCCACGGATCCTGCGTCAGTACCATGGAGTATGCAGTGGAGGGGTTGTGGAGAGCATAGCGTTGGTTCCTCGCATATTCCTGCCGTGTGTGTGTGTGTGTGTGTGTGTGTACACACACGTGTGTGCGCACCAGCGTGGGCATACCTACTACAGCATGTTCCAAGTAACACTCTTCCTTTCTTGGCAGGTGCCTGAGATCATCAGCTCCATCCGACAGGCCGGGAAGATTGCCCGCCAGGAGGAGCTGCATTGCCCGTCTGAGTTCGATGAGACGTTTGCCAAGAAGTTTGAGGTGCTCTTCTGTGGCCGGGTGACAGTGGCTCACAAGAAGGCCCCTCCGGCCCTGATCGACGAGTGCATCGAGAAGTTCAATCATGTCAGCTGCAGCAGGAAAGCCGAATTTGACTTGGTCTCCCAGGATTCTGAAACCCCAAATCCTGTGGGAGGGCTTTCCTTCACGGATAAGTTCCGGTCTGTGCTCCAGCCGGTGGGGAATGGGGAGCAGGGCGGGAGGCCCATGCGCAAATCCTTCTCCCAGCCCGGCCTGCGCTCTTTGGCCTTTAAGAAGGAATTTCAAGATGGAAGCCTTCGGAGTAGTAGTCTCTTCAGGTCCTTTGAGGAAAACGACATTGAGAACCACCTAATTAGCGGGCACAATATTGTGCAGCCGACAGATATTGAGGAAAATCGAACTATGCTCTTCACGGTAAAATATCATCAAGCCCCGGGCTCATCCCCAGTGTGAGATACACGTTCAAAAGAAATCTTTATGGAGAATGGATTCTTAGTAAATTGCTTTTGGATTTATGTGTGAATCTATCTAATTTTAGAGCAAATAATCCTTTTCTCAGGATAAAATCCTTTAGTTTTAGACCTTTAAAATCATCGTTGGAGGGGCGCCTGGGTGGCTCAGTTGGTTGAGCATCTCACTTTGGCTCAGGTCATGATCTCACATTTTGTGAGTTCGAGCCCCATGTCCGGCACTGTGCTGACGGCTCAGAGCCTGCTTCGGATTCTATGTCTCCCTCTCTCTCTGCCCCTCCTCTGTGCGCGCGTGTTCTCTCTCTCTCTCTCTCTCTCTCTCTCTCTCTCTCTCTCTCAAAACAAACATTAAAAAAGATACATATAAAATTATAGTTGGAAAAAAAAATTAAAAAAAATAAATAAATAAATAAAATTATAGTTGGAAACCTAAAGAGAATCAATCATTTTTTTGTTTTAAGTTTATTTGAGAGAGAGAGCACAAGTGGGGAAAGAGCAGAGAGAGAGAGAGAGAGAGAGAGAGAGACGGGGAGAGAGAGAGAATCCCAAGCAGGCTCTGCACCACCAGCACAGAGCCCAGTGTAGGGCTTGAACTCATGAACCATGAGATCATGACCTGAGCCAAAATCGAACGCTTAACCGACTGGTATGTTCTTATCTCTACCCACTCCCCACCCTCTTGGTTGAAAGGTACCTTTTCAATGGAAGGAACAGGTGACACATGTAAGAGACTCCAAAAGGATTTTTTAAAAATCTACATTAATTTCAAGAAATATATTTCAACAAAATCTTTTAATTGGAAATTACTCCCTCTTTACTGTTTCTGTTAAATTATAAAATATTTATCCTTTGTTAATCAGAGTAATTGGTTTGGGGAGAATATGATACTTAAAATTTATACCCAAACTGAAATAATAGTTCAGCCAACTGCTTACTCCCTTGTTTTCTAGAAGAGGTTTGGTAAACTAATAGACAAGTACCAGAAAAGGAAATGGATAGGGAAGCTGTCCTCGGCTTGGGATTCCTGGGTTCCGTGCTGCTCTGGGCTCTTCTGTATGGGCTTGCCCTCCTTGGGAGTCTCTGGGTCTGAGCTGACGGGACTCGGGGCTGTCCCAGCAGGGAGCTGGCCTCTGATGGTATAGGGAACTGATTGTTCTCAGCCCCCTTCTAGAATGTCACGGCTGATATTCTAGTGAGAGCAAAATTACCATAAGTGTAATGTTTTTGTGCCTAACTCAGCACAGTGAGATGGCCGACAGGTAAGGAGGCTGCCACTTAGGCTAATGGGTTGTTGGATGTAAGCAGGTTTAAGATGAAGACGATGTGTCAGTGGGTAAATAGGGCTGTTTTCATTGTTAACCAGTGTACTGAAAAGAGCTATGTTGGCATTCAGGCTTTTAGTCTGTGATCTGTATTTAAAAAGATAGTGGTGTCATTGTGAAAGCTACTCAGCGCATGTATTTTCAAGTACTTAGTGTGTGACTGCTGTGTGTAGGGTCCCTTTCAGAATGCTAGAAGTCACAGCAGTGAATAGGGCAGCCATGGTCTCTGCCCACATGGAAGGTAGATTCCAGTAAGGGGGACTGACAACCGATTGTACAAGTAATGGCCTCATTACAGTTGTGATAAATGCCACAAAGGAGAAGGAAGTAGAGGGTGCTGTGAGAATATCTAAGGATTCCAGGAAGGCTCCTTGGAGGAAGTGATTTTCCACTGAGCAGAGGTTCAGTGTGGCCAACTAGATACTCTGCTAGTAGGAGTATCGTGAATTCAGGGAGCAGCAAATGAGAAGGCCCTTGAGGCAGGGATGGGTTGTGGCAACACAGTCTTCTGCTGTAATGGCGTTTATTGTGCTGACCCAAAGCTGTAAGGCAGTGTTAACATATGCTAATACTCTAACTTTATTTTTTTTAATTTGTTTAAGTTTATTTATTTATTTTGAGAGAGAGAGAGAGCGAGCGTGTGTGTGAGTGAACTGTGGAGGGGCAGAGGGAGACAGGGAGAGAGAGAATCCTAACCTGAGGATCCTAATCGTGACCTGAGACTAAGTCAGATGCTTAACCAACTGAGCCACCCAGGAGGCCCTAATGCTCTAACTTTAAAAAGTCAAGTAAGTGGTATTTGAACGCCTAACAAATAGTATGTACTCAACCATGGTAGCTTATTTTAACAGTAATTCTAAAAGACTTTGCAGTTAAAAAAAAAAAAAATGTCATTAGAAAGTGTTTTGGAAGTTTCAAAAGAGAACTGTTTCTGGAAGATTCGCTTTTATAGACACCTCACTTCTTACAAAGGGGAGATGTGGCATCTGAGGTTTGGTTGCTAACTTTTGGATATTTGGTTCTTTCATCTCAAAGAAGACTGCTTTAGGGGCGCCTGGGTGGCTCAGTCAGCTAAGCGTCCGACTTCGGCTCAGGTCACGATCTCACGGTTTGTGAGTTCATGCCCCACGTTGGGCTCTGTGCCGACAGTTCAGAGCCTGGAGCCTGCTTCTGATTCTGTGTCTCCCTCTCTCTCTTCCCCTCCCCCACTCATGCTCTGCCTCTCTCTCTCTCTGTTTCGCTCAAAGATAAATAAACATTAAAAAAAAGAAGACCGCTGCCTTACACAGGTGGATGTACTCACACACGTGAGGTGCTGCCTGAAATCCCCAGGGTAAACCGGAGCCCCAGGAGCTGGTCATCCTCTGCAGTGAACTTGCAACTTGAACTTGCAGTGAACTTGAACCTTAGAAGAGCTTGCCCCTCTTCTTCTGCATTTCCATAGGTCACAACACAAGAATGTTTGTATGATAAATTTGAGTTCAATTTTCATGAAAAACTGATTTCTTTTTTTTGTCTTTTAAGATTGGCCAGTCTGAAGTTTACCTCATCAGTCCTGACACCAAAAAAATAGCATTGGAGAAAAACTTTAAGGAAATATCCTTTTGCTCTCAGGTAAATGGAGATGGGTTATTGGTTCATTGGCATTTGAATTTTTAATGAATTCTTTTATTATCTGTCATTCAACAGAAGTGCTAAAAGGTTGCAAGATGTACACTTTCTGGGTGTACTTGATTTGGGATCTTGCATTTCTTCTTCGATTTGGTGTATTAAGGCAAAATTTACATATAATTTTGAAGTTAAGTTTGCTGTCAGCAACGGTAATCTGGAGAGAATACATCATCTACTTTTCTTTTTTCAATTATTGGTGGTAACGTTCTGTAGTCACAATTTCCAGATGTGTGTGTGCGTGTTTTACTATATGTATTCATATATATACATGTAAATGTTTTTAAATAGGTGCTCATTTCTACTGTATAAAAATTCTTCACTTCTTTTGGGTGCCAGTCATTATTTCTTCTTCTTTGAATTAGTGATTATCTTTAAGGATGTTTTCCTCAGAATACAATGCCTACTTGATTCTTTCTTGATAGTCTCCCTAGGCGTGTTTCATAGAGAGATTCTGGAGAATCAGTTATAATAAGCTATGTCAGTTGTATTCAGGATCTTCCTAACAAATATGAGGTCATTTAAAGTCATTGTTCGGCTATTTTTTAAAAAGTCCGGCTTCTCATTTCCTCACTTCCATTTTCTCATAACTAGATGTAACAAAAATCTCATTGCTGATTTATAACATGATCTACATAAAAAAAATTTCTCTTTTGAACCCTTTTCCCAAAATGTGAAAATAAAGAATGTTCCTTTTGTAGTTGGATAGGGAACCATTTGCAAAATAAATTTTTCCAAATCCTCTTCCCCAGAGAATTAATGCCTGGCATGTGTTTACCTTGCTGTTGGGGAGCGTTGATTGAGATATGTCAGTGATTGCCCATTTATTGGAAAATGTTCAGCCTGAGATTATCCACAGAATTTAATCTCAATTTGCTGCTATTTCTATTGAAATGTTAATGTTTAAGGTTTGGTTTTTCGTATGACAGTTTTATCATTTCCTAAAGGGTGCAGCTTACAAGTTGACATGACGACCCGAACTTCAAGTTCATAGCACTTGTATCTCTGCATGCTGGTGCTTTCTGGAGATACTCACGTATTAATAATTATGCTCTAGGTCTTATCTGTATCAAGGTGCCTCTTAGCTGATACTTTCAAAACAAGTTTACATATTTATTCAGAAGAGCTCTTGAGAAACAGTAGCGTACAACCCTGGCCTTAATATCTTACATTTAAAAGCCTCTCTACTCTCTGTGTGTATGCTTTGTGACTCATTCTTAATACCAGTTAAGTACTTGTGTTTTAGGAGTACAAATGTGTGTTAAAACTTTTTTTTTAAGCTCTGTGACTGTGTTTGCATGTGTGTGTGTGCGCATGTAGTTGTGTTTCTTCATTAATCTCTTATCTACTTTGGATTTTTGAGGTAGTTTTTCTTTAATACCTAAGAAAAGTTCTCCTCTTTCTGTGTCCACTTTTCTGCACTTCCTTTTAGTACTAAAATGAACAGTAAAAACTCTGGTTTTCAGTTGTTCTTGTATTATAGGGGTAACCAGAATAACATTTTAGGAGAACACTGTTAATCTTCATATTTGAGAGATGTTTTTAGATATTTAAAATATCTGAGAAAATCGTCTGGAACCACAAAAGGCCCCAAATAGCCATGGCAATCTTGAGAACAACAAAGCTGGAGGTATCGCAATTCCAGATATTAAGACAGACAACAGACTTGTAGTAATCAAAACAGTATGGTCCTGGCACAAAAATGGACCCATGGATCAGTGAAACAGAATAGAAAGCCCAGAAATAAACCCATAATCGTATGGTCAATTAGTCTGTGACAAAGGAGGCAAGAGTATACAGTGGGGAAAAGGCCATCTGCTGAACAGTGGCCCTGGGAGAACTGGACAGCTACATGCAAGAGAAGGACACTGGACCACTTGCTTATACGATACACAAAAATAAACTCAAAATGGAACAAAGGCCCCAAATGTGAGGCATGAAACCATGAAACTCCTAGAAGAAAATATAGGCAGTAATTTCTTTGACATTGGCTATTGCAGAATTTTCCAGGTATCTCCTCCAGCAAGAGAAACAAAAGCAAAAATAAACTTTTGGCATTAAACCAAAATAAAAAGCTTTTACATAGAGAGGGAGACCAACAACAAAATGAAAAAAGCAGCTTACTGAATGAGAGACGATATTTGCAAATGATATATCCTGTGAGGAGTTAATATGCAAAATAGGTAAAATACTTAACACCAGAAAAACAAATAATCTAATTGAAAAACAGGTAGAGGAGCTGAATAGACATTTTCCCAAAGAAGATATACAGAGATCCAACAGGCACATGAAAAGATGCTCAGTATCACAGTCATCAGGGAAATGCAAATCAGAATCTCAGTAAGCTATCCCCTTATACCTGTTAGAATGGCTAAAATAAAAAAGACAAGAAACAAGTGTTGGCAAGGATGTGGACAAAAAGAAACCCTTGGCACCCTGCTGGTGGGAATGTAAATTGGTGCAGCCATGGTGGAAAACAGTATGGAGGTTCCTCAAAACATTAAAAATAGAACTACCATGTGATCCAGTAATTCCACTACTGGGTATTTATCCAAAGAAACAAAACACTAATTCAAAAAGATAGGTGTATTCCTATTTTTATTGCAGCTTTATTTATATAGTAGCTAAGATATGGAAGCAATCCAAGTGCGCATAAATGAATGGATGAAGAAGATGTACACGCACACACACACACACACACACACACACACACACACACACACACTGGAATATTACACAGCAATGAAAAGGATGGAGCTCTTGCCATTTGTGACAACATGGATGGACCTAGAGGGTATTATGCTGAGGGAAATAAATCCAAGAAAAACAAATACCACATGACTTGACTTATATGTGGAATCTAAAAAACAAATGAGTAAACAAAAAGCAGAACTAGACCCAAATATGCAGAGAACAAACTGATGATTGCCAGAGGGGAGAGGAGTCGGGGATACAGGCTTTCGGTTGTGGAATGCATAAGTCCCAGGCATGGAAGGTACAGCTTAGGGAGTATAGTCAGGGGTATCCTAATCGCACTGGATGGTGACAGATGGTAGCTACACTGGTGGTGAGCATAGCATAACACGCAGACTGATCCAATTCCTGCATCATGCACCTGACACTAATGTAACGTTTGGTATCAACTGTGCTTCAGAAAATCTGAGAAACTAATTTTATAGTGCTCCGGTCAGTCAGACTGTGCTGTGTCAGTCTTAAGTTGCCCTCTGACAGTTGTGCGTCTTGTGGATACAGCTCAATGTTCCTTCCTCTTTTCCCTGCCTTCAACAGGGTATTAGACACGTGGACCATTTCGGGTTTATCTGCCGAGAGGCTTCAGGGGGCGGAGGCTTTCATTTCGTCTGTTACGTGTTTCAGTGCACAAATGAGGCTCTGGTAAGTGCGACTGAGAGTTCTCCCCTGGAAACCTTATTCATGTGGAATTTCAACCTCACTGATTTTTTTCTTCCCTTAGCAAACCATATAGCTTCATCAGTGTGTCATTATTTGGCTTCAGTTATTCATCATGACTATTCAACAATTAGCTAGTATACATACAAGACTTATTTGGGCATGTGTCTTCAATTTTCATTGTTTTTTGTGGAATCTGCTCACTTTGCCCTCTGGCCCAGCGTTAAAAAATGTCATTTTGGATTTTTGGTCCAGAGGAGTTGGCTTTTTTGTCAGTATTTAATTTATGGTTTTAGTTTTTATCTTAGCTCATTTAAGCGTTTTGAACATCTAGGTAGTGTTTTTAAGACTATAATCCTAGCAGATATTACGATAATGACTATGTTTGTCAGTGATTAGTGGTCCCCCCCAAATCTTCAAATACTCAGTCTTTGCAGAGTCCTGAAATCTCAGCCCACTCATCTTTTTTTTAAGTTATTTATTTATTTTGAGTTTATTTATTTTTTAAGTTATGTCTTTCTTTATTCATCCATTCATCCTTCCATCCATCCATCTATCCCTTCCTCCCTGCAGAGGAGGAGCAGAGAAAGAGAGAATCCCAAGCAGGCTCTGCAGTGTCATCACAGAACCTGACATGAGGCTCCAAATCACAAACTATGAGATCATGCCCTGAGCCAAGTGGGAGGCTTAACCAACTGAGCCACCCAGGCACCCCTCAGCCCCACTCATCTTTTTGTTGTTGTTATTTATTTTTGAGAGAGAGCATGAACAGGGGAGGGGCAGAGGGAGAGACAAAATCTGAAGCAGGCTCCAGGCTGTCAGCACAGAGCCTGACGTGGGGCTTGAACCCACAAACTGTGAGATCATGACCTGAGCCAAAGTCCGACGCTTAACCGACTGTGCCATCCAGGGGCCCCAGCTCCACTCATCTTAAATGGGCTTTTTGCTATCTTCTCTCTGATCAGGTTGATGAGATTATGATGACCCTGAAGCAGGCTTTCACTGTGGCTGCGGTGCAGCAGACGGCTAAAACACCTGCCCAGCTGTGTGAGGGCTGCCCCTTGCAGGGCCTGCACAAGCTGTGTGAGCGGATAGAGGGTGAGTAGGGGCCCCCTTCAAGCCTTAACATTTCGGGACTTAAAGGTCCCAGGAAAACCTTAGGCAGTCTGCATTCCTTGAAAGGTTCTGCCTGAGGCTCATGTTAGTTACAGGGATTACAGGTGAACTGTCAGTATGCTGAGGGTGTCTTCTGTACTGTGCTCGGTGCTCAGGATTTGAAGATAAACATCCACATCCCTGTCTACCATCGCCCCTCTAAGGGGCTCTGAGTAGAGAGCCAGAAGCTGCCTACCGGCTGCATGGCATTTATCAAGGTTGTGCGTGATCAGCCCTATTGGCTGCTATGAAGAGATCCAGTTAAGATATGAGCTGAAGAATTTCCACCGAGTGTTTCAATTACAAGGTCATCAGTAACCTCTGCCAGAACAGTTTTCATGGAGTGAAGGGGGCAGAAGGAGGGTTGCAGTTGAGCCGAAGGGAAAGAGTAAAAAGGACTGAGTGTGGATGATAGTTTCTAGAAATTTGGTGTCAGGAGAAACTGTGGTAAATGTTACCATTTGCAGCTGATATTTGTTGAGCATTTAAGGTGTGCCAGGCACTGTGCGAGGTGCTGTAACTTGCACTGTTACCAATTTGATCTTTAGCGCATTGTGAGAGGAAAGGGGATTGGTCATATGCACATTTTAGGGGGAAGTAAATCAAGAGTGAGTGAAGTGTAGGGGTAAACTAGTGTGTGAGTCCAGGAGTCCTCCTGTGAGGGAAAGCCCTCCCTGTTACCTGCCCCTCAGCTGCACCCCAGGAGAAGGCTGTGCCGGGGTGGGGGGTGTGTGGGGGGGGGAGAGCCAGCTGACCCAGCTTTGTGCAGCTGGGGAGGTTTCAGCACATCCAGAGCCACAAGGGCCGGGTGGGTCAGAGTGGAACAGACGAGACCTTTCCTGAACGAGAGAGGGAATCTTCCTCAGGTGGGAAGAGAGAGATGCTCCATTTCTGGGCCTGCGGCGAGGGGCAGAAAACAAGGTAAGCCTGTGATGATGATCCTCTGAGGGACCCTGCCATTGAAGTGGCTCATTTCCTCTCTCTCCTTGCTTTTGCATTTTTTTCCATTTATAGGAGGATTTCTAAAACTTTGTGTGCGATTCTGAGGAAAGTCACAGGATTTAAACGGCCTATGTTTTTGTAAGCATCAAAACAGATGTGATAATTTCCTATGTCTGTAGAATACTTCTTTGTTTTATTTTTATTTTTGAGAGAGAGCATGATCCGGGGCAAAGGGGTGGAGGGGGAGAGAGAGAGAGAGAGAGAGAGAGAATCCCAAGCAGGCTCCACACTCAGCGCAGAGCCTGACGCGGGGCTTAATCCCACAACGCTGGGATCATGACCTGAGCCGAAATCAAGCATCAGACACTCAACCGACTGAGCCACCCAGGCGCCCCTAGAATACTCCTAATAAGCGTTACTTGTGTAGAGAAGAACACAATTGCTATTTGGATTTCATTTTCCTTTTTGCGTAATTGTGGTGAAAGTATATGTGATATAAAACTGACCATTTTAGCCTTTTTAAAGCGTACAGTTCAGTGGCATTGAGTAGATCCACGTTGTTATGTGGTCATTGCCGACTTCTGTGTCTGGAGCTTTGTAATCTTTCCAAGTGGAGAATCAACTGAAGTGTAACTCCCTCTGCCCCTCCCCTGCTCCCTGGCCACCACCACTCTACTTCTGTCTCTGTGAATGTGATGGCCCTAGTGTGTCATCTAAGTGGACTCATGCTTCCTTTGGCGACTGGCTTATTTAGCATAACATCTCCTAGGTGTATTCACGTTGTAGCGTGTGTCAGGATTTTATATCATTTTAAGGCTGACTAGTAACACATTTTGTGTTTATACCACATTTATCTATTCATCTGTCCATAGACGTTTGAGTTGTTTTCACCTTTTGGCTGTTGTGAGTGATGTTGCTCTCAAGTTGGTGTGCAAGTATCTGTTCATGTTCCTGCTTTCAGTTCTTTTGGGAATATACCCACATGTGGAATTGCTGGATCATATGGTAATTACACATTTAATTTTTTGAGGAACCGCCGTTATATTTTCCACAGTGGCTGCAGCGTCGTGCACTCCCGTTAGTAGTGCATAGGGTTCCAGTTTCTGCACATCCTTGCCCACGCGTGTTACTTTCTTTAGGATAACCATCCGGTGGGTGTGAAGTGGTATTTGACTTCCCTTTTTTTTTTTTTTTAATTTTTTTTTTTCAACGTTTTATTTATTTTTGGGACAGAGAGAGACAGAGCATGAACGGGGGAGGAGCAGAGAGAGAGGGAGACACAGAATCGGAAACAGGCTCCAGGCTCTGAGCCATCAGCCCAGAGCCCGACGCAGGGCTCGAACTCACGGACCGCGAGATCGCGACCTGGCTGAAGTCGGACGCTTAACCGACTGCGCCACCCAGGCGCCCCTTGACTTCCCTTTTTAAGTGAGATGGATTGACAGTTATCATCTTAAGTTTCAAAGATTCGTTTACAGACATTATAGTGCTCTTTAAAATAAATCAAAATGATTAATATTTTCAACTGTGCTTTCCTAGTTGCTACTGTTTGCTGACATTATGCAAAATAGAGCTGGAAATGAGAAAAGTTCTGCTTTACCTAGAGATCTCATCTGAAAGGATCCCTAACCCTTCCCTTAGTGGTTGTCAAGATAAGGTAAACGATGACAGAAATGTCCCTTGAGAGCTTATTAAGAAGCCAACAAGGACTCTGGCCCTGAAGATAAAGCAGACCGAGATCTGCAGGAGCTGGAAGGATTCCAGAGTTCCACCTGATAAATCTTTCTGTGGTCTGGCCTAGCTTTCAGAAAGTGAGAGCTGAAAAGTTCCGTCAAGGTGGGGATTTTGCTGCTGTAGTGTTGGAATTATTATTTAATTCGTCTTTTTTACCTGATAAAATCCAAGCAAAGCAGAGAGCTCTGCTCATGTAAAAACATCCTCAGTAGCACAGGTAGAAGGCTGGGAGGCTGTGTAGTGCCCACCCTGATGGGAAGCATTTCTTAAGTATAGATGACACAGCGTTACAGGCATCCTTAGGCGGGAGATGCTTTTAGGAACACTTGGAAGCCCGTGCTTTTTGCTATATTGTGTTCCTAATAAGTAGAATGAAGCGGTTTATTAAAGCTCCTTGTAGGTTCCCGTAAGAGTAGTTCTCATAGGAAGTCAGGCTCTGGCCGAGCACTCTGTTCACGGACCAGTGACGTGGCCACAAGAAGAAGGACTTAAAAGGCTGCTTTCTTGATCGGTTGAAATCGTCAGTCTGTGCCCCGGGATTTCGACAAGAATACGTACGCTGTGCACACCAACCACGGCGGACGCGCCGCTCACGTCGTGTAAGCGGGTCTGGGTTGGAAGTCTGCACAAGTCCTAGTGGTGCGGATCTAGCATTTTGTGCATTTTAAAGTTGAGCGGAGCGTTTTGGGAATTGCTAGATTGAATTGTATGTTCACCGAAAAGGAAAAAAGGTTGAACTGAGGTTTTCCTTTGCTGTCCAGGTTTGCCTCTGGCAAAGCAAAGTCATTCATCAGACCTCCCTTAATAAGAGCCTTTTCTGCGTCAGCAGTGTGAAGGTGGCCTCACTAACAACCCGGCCGGAGGGATCGTAGCTTTCGAATGCCCTGGACTCTGGTTCCCTGTTTCTGTGTTGTTCCTCGTGTCCCTTTTCCCTGGTAAAGCCTTGTAGCATCGTGTTGAGGGTGCCACGTCCGTGCTGCTGGAACCACCCGGGGCAGCGCAAGGTGTTGAGAAGCCCTGTGGAAAGTGTGCTGTGAACATGGGGTAGACAGCCAGGCACCGGGGCCTGCGTGCGTGAGAAACCTCACCTCTGATTTGATGTGGGGCATGCACTGAGGCATCCTGGAGGCAAGGATAAAACTTGGTAAGGCATCTCTTCATACCTGCCGAATGTGAATAGTCTGTGTTGCTGCCCAGTTGGTCTCTCATATAATTAGGTGAATTCTTCGTGGAGCCCAGGGGTTCCCTCTGCGTGTGAGTGTCTCATCGGACAAGCCACGTTTTTCCAAAATAGGATGCTTACATTGTGTCCAAGGCCTGCAGGGAGGGCTTTTGGTTAGTGATGACTGCTTATTTTACTCCTAAGTTTAAATACCGTTTTGATTCAACATTTAAGTAGTTACAGCACAGTAAAAGCATCTCTGTGTTCTCAGCTTGCCGGAAGAACACCTGAATTGTGCCCTGACGAAACCCATCTGTCTTTTCTATACTCTCACCTTCCTCTGAATTCACTTTGGTATTGAAGCTACTTGTGTGTCAAGCGACTTGACTCTTTGGGCAAAGGGAGGCAGTGGAGAGTTTGAAGAGTTGCTCGTGGAGGCAAAAAACATGGTTCAGAGTCTGACTCTGTCCCCGACCTAGCTGATGGCCCAGGGCAAAATACTGGACTTTCCTGTGCCTCAGTTTCTTCATTTATGCATTGAGATTACTAAACATGGTACCCACTTCAGGGAGTATTTTGAGGAAGGTGATACACGTAATGTTGAGCATAGTGGCGTGGCAATCACTTAAGAAACCTTGGCTTTTATTTTTAGACTATTTTCTTGCAGAAAATGGGGGGGTGGTGTTGCTGGGAGGAAGGACATCCTGGAAGCTGAGAGAGCCCCTGCAGTTTGAGGAACAGCTTCCACCAGAGCTGTTAGCAGGGAGGCGGTGGGGGAGGGGGAGGGGGGGGGGGGAGGGGCTCCGTGTCCAGCTGCAGTGGGGGGTCGGGGGGGGGAGGGAGGGCAGCTACTAATTGGCCTCCTGACTTTTGACAAGTCGCCTAGCTCCTCTAGACCTCAGCAGATGCCTCTTAAAACAGAGGCTTGATTTCTGACATTTCAGAGGTATCCTCTCCCAGCCATCCTTAGCTATGTAGATGCATTCACAGTGTTCTCCGGAGTGTGTGGCCTTGGCCGGGCACCTTCCGGGTGCCCAGCCTCAGGAGGAGGGGAGAGAGTTGCAGCAGGTGGGTGAGGCGAGGGCTGCCCTTGGAATCAAAGTAACGGGCGGCAGTTCTCCCATGGTGGTTAGGTCAGCCTGTTTCCAGATCTTCTCAGCATGTGTGACATTGATCTCTGGCACCAAGAAAAGGCAAAATAGAATCTAAGCCATGTATGTGTGGAGAAAGCACTTTGTGAAGTATCAGAGTCTCACTGGCACTGAAATTGTGACTTTGTCACTTTTCCTCCTAATCCTCTGTGATGGTCATCTGATGGTCTTACGACTGTTACTAAGGCAGTGGTGATAAAATGAAAGTTGTTAGCCACATGAATAATCCATTTTATTGGGAAGGAGTCTACCAAGGAAGAGGAAAATGTTTCACACGGACCGTAGTTGTTTTCCCTTGAGAAGAATCATCAGGGTTTATGTATAATTACTCACAAGAATTTATTTTCTGAGGACGAGGTTCTGATTGTGTGAGGTGTGTTAACATGGTCTGGTGGAGAAAAAAGTAATTTGGAACCACACAGATGCAAGGTAGAATCCAACGTGGTGGTCTTGGGAAATCACATAAGCCTCTGGGTCTCAGTTTTCTTAACTGTACAATGGGGATAACTAAGTCCTCTTCATGGATTGTTCCAGTGTTACATAATATGGGCCTAATGTTTACGACAGTGCCTGGCACATGAGGGCTCAGCTAAAAAAATGTCTGTTGTCCCATCGGCGTCATTAACATTGTTACCAAGTAGAATGTCTGTAAAATGTCAAAAGCTTGAAGTAGGTGGGTCAGAACATAAAGAGCTCGAGTATGGAAGTTTTACTCTGCCTTAGAACTTGTACTTAGAGTGTTTTCTTGTATCTCTTCTTAATAGGAATGAATTCTTCCAAAACCAAACTAGAACTCCAGAAACACCTGACGATGTTGACTAATCAGGAGCAAGCAACTATTTTTGAGGAGGTTCAGGTAAAGTACCAGTTTTTCAATTTCTAGACTGAAGGAAAAGGTAAGCAGCTTACCTGAGAGATGTTACTTATGAAAAATCGCAAACCAGAGCTGTCACAGCTCTGAGGAAATGGCCCTGAGTTCCTCTTGCTTTAAAGTTAAGCCCCAATCAGAGGTGGGGGATGGAGTGGGAGGTAGGGAGGGGGGTGGGGGCAGGTCAGATGGCAGACTGACACCAGGTCTTGGTTTCCACAGTGAATGCAACTAACCCAGAAAGAGGACTCCCTTAAAAATATTTTAGAATGGGGGCGCCTGGGTGGCGCAGTCGGTTAAGCGTCCGACTTCAGCCAGGTCACGATCTCGTGGTCCGTGAGTTCGAGCCCCGCGTCAGGCTCTGGGCTGATGGCTCGGAGCCTGGAGCCTGTTTCCGATTCTGTGTCTCCCTCTCTCTCTGCCCCTCCCCCATTCATGCTCTGTCTCTCTCTGTCCCCAAAATAAATAAACGTTGAAAAAAAAAAAATGAAAAAAAAAATATTTTAGAATAAAGAAAGGAAATTCTAGAGTGGAAAGAGCCTCAGCCCAGGGGACAGAAGACCTGGACTTTGGTCCCCAAGCTCTACAAGAGTTTCTCTGCTCTACAAGAAACTCCTGCCAGCCCCTTCCTGCTCGGGGTTTCAGCCCCGAAGTGTGGGAGTCGGCAGAGACAGTATTTTGTACGTGAACTTGGTCATTAACCGTTCCTCCCCTCTTACTCAGTGTTGGACACAAATTTACATGATGTTGTCTACTTAGAGCTATATATCAAACCTAACTGTAAAAAAAAAAAAATGCAAAAAAAGCCAGCTCGTCAGTTTTCTGTTAAACCTGGAAACTCGCTCTTATCCTTGCGCGTAGATGCGGCGTCTCTCCGGGAAACCGTGCTGTGTGTGCTGGCATGCCCGTAGTGTGTTCGTTCTGAATCTTTAATGAGCTCATCAAAAATTTCCCGTCTGCTTTAGCTGAGGGGCATTTTCAATGGTTTCCTGGCACTTTTGTAGGGAGGAAGGCACATCAGAACAAAGGATAAATATTTTTGTGTGGGGAGCAGAGTGAAAGGGCCTTGCAGAGCAGTCAGTAAACCAATCCAGAAGGCCCGTAGCTCTGGGTTCCAGGTTCTGTCTGTCTCCACACTGGCTGCAGGACTCCACCCACCAGGCCCATGATCTGTTTTCTGTTAGAGTGAAGAGTTAGAAGACTGTCTTTTTCTCTTTAATCCCATTAGAATTCTCTTCATCACCCTTGTTCTCCCGTGGTAGGATTGGCATGTGTTTGTAGAAGGAAAGCACGGGAAGGTTTTTTACTTTCATAAATAGCTTAGAATGTAATTTTCACAATTTCCACTTGCCTTTAAATTTTGTTTTCTTTTGAATCGACTTGAGACATGCCATTTTTTTTTTTAAATGTTTGTTTTTGAGAGAGAAACTGAATGGGGGGTGGGGGAGGGAGAGAGGGACAGAGGATCTGCTATGTCAGTGCAGAGCCTGACGTGGGGCTTGAACTTCTGCACCGTGAAATCATGACCTGAGCTGAAGTCTGACGCTTAACTGATAAGCCACCCAGGTGCTCCCTTGTTTTTACGTAAAGGGTCTTTAGAGTTCTGAGTACACAGTACTCAGAAAAACTTAGTGTGATTTGTACTTGGAATTCATAATGGACAGTTTGCTTCCAATTGTTAATGCATTTACAGTGGAAGCCGGGCCTTTTCCTCTGGTGTTGGTCCATCCGCTTGCTGGTCTGGTGCTATCAAAGCCACTTCAGGGAATGTCTTTGCAGCAAGCTTTGAAGATGCACATTCCTCCCCCAATGTGAGTTTTATTTGTTATTTAGACAGCACCATGTAGCACTTTATTACCTGTGCTGATTCATCTGACCAAAAACAGTGCGATTAACCAGCATAGGTAATAAAATATTGTCCAGCAATGAGAAATTCCTAATGGATGTGATTCTGAGATTCTCTTTGGCCCGTGTCAGTTTTTAGATACCCAGTACATACAGAAAAGAGATTTAAGAGACGAGTGGAGACAAGGTTTATTTATTTTTAAAAATGCCTGTAGTTAATATCTTGGGGCCCCCATGTGTTGTTCTAGAAGGCTCTGTAAGTTGAATAGCTTAAAGACCAAAGGAAGGTCACTGTTGTGAAAAGCCAGCTCTTACTATGTCCTCCATCGTCATAAGTGTGGCTTTTCCTTGAATGATACAAATTTGACATGGATCTCTTCCTCTAACGGCCTGAAGGTTTCATTGAATTATTTCCAATGACCATTCTTGATTCTGAAATGACGTTTTATAAACCAAGTCATTGATTTCTTTTTAGGTAGCAGTGCCGGCTAATGTGTTTGAAAATAGTACATTTCAGAACGATCATAACAAAAAAGGTGGCTTTTCAATGTCAGGATCCCTTTTGTAAACAGAGTGGTTAATACGTTCCTTTGTACCGTCTTTCCTGGAGGGTAATTTTGTTTCTGAAGAACTCTCCAAGGGCAAATTTTCGTAAGACAAATGGAATTACGATTGAAATTAGTGGCACATGATTATGTAGTTGTTAAAGCATACATAAGCAGTGTTTTTGTAAATAAATGCTTAATGCAAAGAAAGAAGTGCAGAGCACACAGGACATGAAGAGCAAGCCGTCAGTAATGGCCGTGATGCAGGAGATGGTCGCCGCTGCAGGGAGCTGACCGTGAGCGTGCTGAGAGAGCTTTGTGCCCCCTGAATGTGCTGGCCCATTAACCCTTTGTAAGAAGACTCATGACACGGAGAGCCACTTTTTAATTTATGAGTTCATGAAACAGGTCTTATAATTTTCCCGCATATCTTCCTGAGTGGGGGGCCCACGGGGTCTTGCCGTCTTCCCATGCTGCCCTGCTGCTGGCTGAGTGAGCCGGATCAGGCGGTCCCCCAGAGGGCTTTCAAGACGAAGTAGGGCAAGGAAGGGAAGTGCCTCAAAAGCCCACGTCTTCTCATCTGAGTGAGTGTATTTCAGGGAGTGGCTGAGTTAATGCTGAGTAGGTAAGTCGAGTAGGTTCCTACTCAGAGATGTCAGTAATGGATTAAAGAACATGATTTTTCACAAGTTTTAAAGAGGAATGGAAGAACTTTTTCTCTACTTTGTAAAGAATATCAACTTCTTTGGATTTTCCACGGCTTTAAAATGATTTCATTTAAGATTTGATTATAACTTTATGAAAAGATGTCAGAATGTAGCGTCCCAAGTGAGCACTACCATTTTAAGGAGTACCCTCAGAAGACCACAGACTTTCTCAGCATCGTGGTGTTCATTAGTGAGTGTTGGAAATTCAGTGACTCTTACCACCAGTTCATAGGCCCTCTCGTAGAAATAAGGTCAAGAAGCATGTAGCAGAATTGGCTTGGTTATTTTTGACAGTCAGTTGTTTTGTATTTAATGAAATATAACTGTAGGAAAACACAAATCGGTGGTGTACTTCAGTGAATTGTGCTACGATGAATACACCTGTGCAGCCGGCACCAGGATGAAGACCTAGAGCGTTTCCAGCCCCTCAGAATCCCCCCTGAGTATTGTCCCCAGGTACCTACTGTCGTCACTTCTGACACTGCAGATTGGTTTTGTCGAAACTAAGTTAATTTTTGACTACAAAGAGATGTCATCCGGCTCAAGTCCCCGTCATTTTCCTCAGGCTTGTCTCTCTGACTAATGAAGTTTGGTAAAATTAAATCACCTGTGGAAAGTAATGATTTGCCACGGTGGAGGGTGGTGAAGTCACATGAGGGGTATTAAGGAGCAGGCACCTTGCTAATCATTTTCACTCAGTAGAAGAGTGTAGCCCATAATCATGTTTCAATTATTTTAAGGAAGGCCTTATTTCTTGACCTTGTAGGGCATCGTGAACAGTGGCTTCCCTCTGTGGAGGTTAACAAGCCCCGGGACGCAGTCTCCGGCCCTTGGTTTCAGTTTTTAATGGGCAGTGACTGTGTTTGTACATTGTGCTCAGCTGTCTCATGTTCTGTCCCTTTGAACAAATTCTTGTGTATTTTGAGGGAAAAAAGTTTCCTTCTTACTCATTTTTAAGCCTTTATTGATACTTTTGATATAAGCTATTGCACAGAATTTCTCTAAGAAAAATACACTTTTTCTTGTTGAGAACAGCTTCAAATATTTAACCAAAGATATGGAAGAAGAAATGGTTCCACTTCTTGGCTGTCTGTTCAGAGGCTTCTCATAATTCCTGTCTGCTCCTCTTTCGTGGACTTTTTCTAAAAAAAAAAATAAGACTTTATTATTATTATTATTATTATTATTATTATTATTATTTTGTTGCAGCAGTTTTAGTTTTATAGAAGAAGTGGGTAGAAAATATTGAGTTCCCATATGACCCCTCATACCCCAGCCCTACCCCCAGGCCAGTTTTCCCTGTTGTTAATATCTTGTCCTAGTGTGGTACATTTGTTACTACTGATTAGTCCATATTGGATACATTATTATTAACTGAAGTCCTTAGTTGACATGATGGTTAACTTTTAGTGTTGTTAGTTCTGAGCGTTCTAACAAATGTATAATAGCACGTATCCATCATTATAGGGTTATACAGAATTGTTTTTCACCACCCTAAAAATCCTCTGCTCCATCAGTTCATTCCTCCCCCTCCTCCAGTCCCCAGGCATCCACTGGTCTTTGGTTGCCTCCATGGTTTTGCCTTACCCAGAATGTCATCCAGTTGTAGTTATACGGTGTGTTGGAGATTGGCTTTCACGTAACAACATGCATTTAAAGTTCCTCCGTGTTTCTTCATGGCTCTGTAGCTCTTTTTATTTTAGTGCTGAATAGTGTTCCATTTTATGGATGTATCACACTTTGTTTATTCGCTGTTGAAGGACATCTGGGTTGCTTGTAAGTTTCAGCAGTAATAAATAAAGCTGCTATAAACATTGGTGTGCAGGTTTTAGTGTGGGCATAAATTTTCATCTCGTTTGGGTAAATACTAAGCAGTGTAACTTGCTGGGTTGCATGGTAAGAACATGCTTAGTTTTTTATGAGAAGCTGTTGAACTGGTTTGCAGAGTGGCTGTATCATTTTGCCTTCCCGCTGGCAATCAGTGAGTTCCTCTTGCGTCCTGGGCTTATGGACCACGGTTCATCTTCTTGGGGTATAAAGTTGGGATTGTGGTGCTTGACCGTGCCTTTCCTTTGGTGAAGATCTGATGGAACTTTTTTTGGAAAAATCCAGTTGATTCGTAAAACATGTACAACTTCATAACATGAAGGCTCATGACTTGGAATTGAGATTGAGAGCATCTGTTCTAGCTTCCAAGATATTTAATCCTTAAATCTGAAATTTGAAAGAACGGGGAGTCCTCAGTGAAAACAACCCCTTCTAATCATTTGCTATATTTTCCTTGAGTTACAGGAACAACTTATCATTTTAAATGATCTTTTTCTTAAGAGAGGGAGTACCAGAAGGTCTGGGTTAGTGTTACCTTTGCTTCTAAAAGTTATGGCACAAAGGGTAAAATCATTGTTTCTCGGTTAACTTGGGGAGGAGTTTGCCAAGAGTGTAGCTGACCCAGACTGGATGCTTGTATGTTTGATTCATGTACTACACCCCAACTTTGTTTTGAAGGGCAGGCTAGAAGTTTGGGATGGGGGGAGAGAGGAGGAGCAGGAAAATGGATAATCGTCGTTATGAAAAATACATATTTTCAAGGTTTATAGACTAGACGCTTTGTCCTCAGAATAAGTCAGGTTTTTCTTCATATTCAGAGAAACAAATACACTAAATTAGATGGTGTTTAAAAACTGAACACAGATATTTCAGATCCAGAGAATTTGGGACCTTGGAGTTTATTTTGTGCATAATCTTCATTTGAACAGATGAGGAAGCTAATCACTTGCCTGTGGTCACACTTCTAGGCAGTACCTAGAACCTGCATATCCTGATTTCTAGTCCGGTATGCTTTGCTACTACCTATATGAAGAATTAAAGGTATAGGGAGAACGTTCTTAAAAAAGAAAGGGGAAAAAGAAATCCATGCCATAAAATACTGTGTTCAAGTTCACGCCTTGTTGGGCTTGCAAGAAGTGCTTCACGGTGAACATCACATTTGATGCATATGGAACCATGACCCTGGATACAGTTGCTGTTTTCCTTTCCAGTTCCCTAACCATGAAAGTTTATGAACATGTAGCCCTTAACAGCTCCGACCTCTGGATGTTTACACAGTTTTTACTCTTTTCTTGTTTTCAAGACTATTTATCTCTTAAATATTTCCACTGTGCCTCTGTCCGATGTGAAATATTTATTTTCGGTATGAGGACATCAGAGGTCAAAAGTGAATCGGGCTCACTGGCTCCATTGTTCTTTTTAGGAAGTGTCTCCCTGTCTAGCTAGGATCATTGGTGCCCCCTGGTGAGATGATTGGGTAAAAGCACCCATTGATGGATGGGAGGAAGCTGTTTGTATTTTCAAAGGCGTGGTTTAGCCGTTTTGTTAACAGTTAAAAATAAATGTGATATATTGGTTTTTTTTTTTTTTTTTTTAAGAAATTGCGACCAAGGAATGAGCAGCGAGAGAATGAATTGATTATTTCTTTCCTGAGGTGTTTATATGAAGAGAAACAAAAAGTTCACACCCATGTTGGGGAGATAAAGCAGGTATGGCTTTTTTTTTTTTTTTCCCCTCTTGTTTTAATTTTACCAGGATGCTGTGTAAAACAAAATCTTGAGGTTTTTTTCTCACATTCTGAAACTTTTTTTCTCCCTGTATCTTATTTTTATTTCTTGCACATATGAGGGAAATTTGGGAATACTGAGACCGTGCTTAGAGGAGGTGTCGGCCTCGTGGTGGGAGTGGGGCAGGTGCCTCCACAGGAGGACTGGTGTAGAGCTTCCGGGATGAAATTTAAGAGTAGGTACTGCTACAACAGGCTACTTGACCTGCAGGGAGGGAGCCAGTCTCTGTCACCTCCCCTTTCTCCCTGGTAAAATGGGAATGACGTTGCAGGGTCGCCTTCAGAATCCTGTAAAGTCCCTGGAGGGTCTTTGTGACATAAATGCTACGTGAATGCAGGGAGAACACTTCTGACAAATTAGGTTATGACGTTAGAGACCCTGGCGTGTGTGCTCTTCAGATCTAGAACTTGCACTGATTCCATTTCACCTGAGGGAGGTCCAGAATCTGCCTGCCTTCCTCTCCTGGCCACAAGCATCGTTTAGCTTTTCTGTCTCGGGGTGCTGGGTCAGAAGCTGGGGCTTCCTGCAGGTCTCTGTCTTGGAAGCGCTCCAAGTCTGGGATTCCGTACACATGGTGCCCCAGACCATTTTCCTATGCCTTTTGGACTCTATGTAAGTCAATTCCTGATAACTGTTATAGCTTCAGATGTGCATTTTGTATTAAAGTTCCTTGTGAGCCAGAAAATCTAGAGAAAAATCACTGAAGGATGTTCAAAACATCCTTCATTTCCCAAAAGTATATTGCTTTTTAAAAAAAACAAACAACTGACAACGTCCGAAAGGCGCTTTAAGGCTCAGTGGCCTGCCCCCTCCCTTGCCCTCTTCCCTATGACACCCCTGCCTTTGTGGCACCCTAACTGTGATGCAGTTTCACGTGGACCCACACGTGATGGCAGCTGTCCCCAGATTTCTACCTTCCAGTTGGCTCTGGCAATCAGGTACCTTTCCTGAGCTCACAGGGCTTATGTACAGTGTCTGACATTGTTTTTAATCTCCTCGGCCGACTGTAGCATCTCTTGGCAGGGACCCCGACACCAGTGCACTGTGCGTGTGTGTCTGGCCTTCATGTGTTGACACTCCTCCCTTCCCAAGACGGGAAGTCTTGGGAGTTCTGTGCCCCTCCGGTTCACTCGGGTGGGCACCCAGCCTAAGCTCACAGTTAATTCTCTACTTTTTTTCAACCTATTTCTCTTCTCGCTTTCATTCCTTTTTTTTTTTTTTTTGGTGCCATTAATAGTTTTTCCCTAACTTGTTCCAACAGGAAATTGATAATTTTGAAATAATTTATAACTGCTAGTAGAGGGGAATGAAGCATTTATGGTGGATGGAAAGTTTTGACCTAAGTACAGACTCATATTTAGGGAACAGAGTAGTGTCTTTTTGATTTGGGCATAGTTGAGTGCAGAGGAGACATGTAATTAATTTTATTTCCATTTGGAAACATCAAGAATTTAAAATATAAAAAGCAGAACTGTCAGCACTTTGCGTAGAGGATTCTGAACATTCTGTTATCCCATGCCCTCACATCTGTGCCTGTAAAGATGTTGCCCCGATTCCCAGTTGTGGTTGGGTCTCCCCCAGACCGGACACCCTCTTGGGCTCTGAGGATCAGGCTTTTCAGAACAGCAGCTGCTTTTAGATGAATCAGATGAAGCTCTGAGATTTCCCAGGACATTCCTGGTCTCTTTATGCTACGGAGTACTTTAACTACATGGATTTCATTACATTCTTGTTGCACCTATAAATCCCCATACCCTTTGAAAGCATGTCATGACTTGACCTAGAGAGGAGTAGAACCATGGCTTTGACAATGAACTTCTCTGACCACCGGTCTTCAAAAGTGGACAGAGAGAGACACTGAGCACAGGCTCAAGGCTGCACTTCGTTAGAGCCAGTGATCTGTTTGTGCTTTTCAGTGACTAAGTGATAGTGTTGGAGAGCTGCCAGAGGACTCAGTTTCGTAAAATAGAAAACAAACTGAATGAGATTTTGTTCTTATGGAAAAAGTAGAAGCAGTTTGGGCAAAGACCTGTAAAGTAATAAAGTTAGAAGGTGTTGCATTTTAGTCGATGAACATATTATTTCCACTTGTATATAGAGCTGGTGCAAAAAACTTACAGTATTCACTCATCTGACACTTAATGAATGTTTGCCATGTACCAGACAAGGTTCTAATTTTTTGCATGAATGATTCCATTTCTTCTTCAGCTCTTTTGAGGCGGGTGGTCTAATACCATTGTTAGGGATGGGGATGTGGGAACAGAAGTCAAGCAGCGTGTTAGGGAATGGCAGAGCCATTGTGTCTGAGGTCCAAGGACATTATCATAATCATGATGCTTTTTAGGAGCTTACCTAACAAAGTTAAATGTTCTATAAGTACTCACTGATTTGCCCGGGTCCGTTTTCCAGTAGAGTTTTTTTCTGACATTTTATTTTGAAAGATTTCAGACATGCAGGAAAGTTGAAAGAAACAGTGAACATTCACATACCCACCATCCAGATTATACCGTTTGTAGCATTTTGTAATATTTACTTTCCCGTACGTCTGTCTATTATATCACCTTGTTTTTGATGACTTTTAAAGTAGATTTCTGATATTAGTACTCTTTATTCCCAAATACCTTAGCCCGTAGCTACATTTTTAACTGTACTCAGTATTTGTTCACAAGTTTTTGGAGATTTAGATCTTGTAAGTTGCACAGATCTTGAGTGTACCATTTGTGGAGTTTTGAGGTCTTCATACATTGAGGTGGCCCAGACTCCCATCAAGGTGGATGGCAGAATGTACCCCCAGACCTCTTTTCTAGTCCTCACTACTCCTCCCTGCAGACAACCATGGTTTTGATTATTTTTACCATAGACTAATTTTGCCTTTGTAGGACTTTAATGGATGGAATCATACAGTATGTGCTTTATTGTTTCTGGCTTCTTCCACTTCACCTGATGTCCCTGCTCGTCATCCACGTTGTTGTGTGCGTCAGCGCTTCCCTTTCCTTCCTTGTGCCAACACGACAGCTTTTGTCCATCCTCCTTTTGACGGACGCTCAAGCCCCTTCTAGGTGCTAGTTGTGATGAATAAGGCCGCTAGTAGGTACGTTGTGGCGCCACAGGTTGGTGGGTTCTGACCTGAGAACTTAGTGTAGCCGCAGAATTTAAAACTTGGCTCCAGACGCTCGTGCACAGAGCTCGCCCGTCTGTTGTGGGTTGGGCCGTGTGAGAGGACCGGTGGTGAGTCCAGGACAGGCCCCTGAGGGTCCTGTGTGGCTCCCTCCCTTTGCACTGGAGGCTGCCTCAAGTGTGGACAGGCTCCTCCTTGGTAAATGATCGCACAGGACCAGCTGCAGTGAGTCAGGCACCTGCCCGTGGTGCCTCATGTTTGGCGGGCACTTAGTCACTATTGGGTGAAGGGGTCTGTTCCCTCAGGCACGTGTTTCCCATGGGCCTGCCTGGTGCTCACTGCTCATTCACTCATTCTTTGGCGAGCAAGCATGAAGTGTCCAGAGCGTGCTCAGTATACCCTGTGAAAACACAAAGATAAGTGATGGTCTCCCCTGAGGGAAGTCCTAAGCTGGTCGTCATTCTTTTAATGCACATTCTAATTCTTACGGAAGTAAAACGCTGATGAGTAGACAAAGCCAAAAGGTAGCTCTTATCAGAACCTTTCTTTCTCATTTATGCCTCATGAAAAACGTGGCAGTCATAGGTGAATTAGGATTTCATTGTTTGGAACAAGACATGAAGTCTTTGGCCAGCAAATAACTGAATAAAATAAAAAAAAAATGCTTGATGACGTAGGAATCAGGGGAAAACAAATTAAGAGACCATCTCTATCCGCCAAGTCGGTAGAAATTTAAAAATCCCACAATACCATGTAAAAGTGAACTCTCATGTGCTGGGACTATGAATTAGTACCATTTAGGGGAGAAGAATTTGACAGTGTCTGGTACATGTGAAGACACACAGACGTAGAGACCCAGCAAGGACATTTCTAAGTACTTCCCTTGCAAAACCTTTCACCTGAGTGGTAAGGAGCTCTGTTCAAGAGAGAGAAGCGCAGTCTCCTTTGTAAAAACAGAAGGGAATCTGTGTTTAACCACAGGAACATGAACGCATTGTGTTGTCATACGGTGAACTGCTACACTCTAACTAAAGTGAGTGAATCAAAGAACATTTGTCAACGTGGATAAATCTCAAAAACAGCTTTGAAAGAGAAAAGGTCATTATGGAAGAGTATGTACAGGACGATACATTCATGTAAAGCTTCCACTATATGTAAACCATCATATATGTTTTATGGATACATATATATATGTAAAGTTATAAAAAATGAGTTGACGGACACCAGACTCAGGAGAGGGCTTATTTGTGCAGATGAAAAATGGAGAGTGGCTCCAGGAGGCTTCAGAGATGTCTGTCATGTTTTCTATTAGACGTAGAAAACACTAGCTAATAATCACGATTGCTGACATTTACAGAGTATCAGGCATGTTCTGAGTGCTCTCATGTGCATTAATTCATCTAATGCTCGTGAGCACTCTGTGAGGAGAGCTCCCTGTGTGTCCTCAGTCTGCAGGTGGATGACCCGAGGGGGCAGCGGGTAATTACCTGTCCAAGGCCACAGAGCTAGGAAGCAGCAGAGGACCATCTCACCTGGGCAGAGCTCCAGAGCCCGCGCTCCTCACTCTTCTCGACACCTGCATGTTCACTTGGCCAGAGCTGGGGGTGGGGGTGGGATTTGTTGTATTAGTCTGTACACTTTGCTGCATGCTTTGAATGTGTAACAACAAAGAATGGTCGGAGTTTAGAGTATTGGAGGATGGGCTCGTTCATGTGGTTTTCTTAAAAAAAAAAAAAAAAAATCATTGTCTAGCAGAAAGCAATCAGGCAAGACTCCATAGAGGTAGGAAGCAATTTAATGTAGAGGTTTTTTGTAGTTTTTTTTTTTTTAATATACCTCTTTGTTAATGAGTAACATTAAACCTCATTTAGCAGTTGGCATCCAAATGCCATTACGTTGTCAGCTTCATCTTGTGGTCAGTTAGGGGGACAAGCTTGGACACAGAGGGAAAGGGTGACAGACACAGTTAGGAGGGAGAGAGGAAGAAGTGGAGGAGACCGAGCTCCACAGAAAGCAACGAGGGGATTAATTTAGGGTGATGGAGTGGATTCTTCAGTTGATAAAATTTATTTTGTTTCAACCTCTGAGATGCCCCCAAAGATAAATTATAATGTACTTTGAAGAGCTAATAATGGCCACCTTTGTGCCAGAAACTCTGCTCAATGCTTTATATGATTTACCTGTTTTAATCTCACAACACAGCATTATGATTAGATCTTCAGGTGGGTCTGAGTTGACAGAGGATTCTAGAAACGAAGGCTAGGAGAGAGAAAGTAACTTGTACAAGGTCAGTTAGTGAGTGACACGTCTCTCATCTGACCGTAGAGCCTGAGCTCTCGAACTTTGTTAATTGAGTGGTTTCCAAGCACCTTACGTCCTTTCATTTGGAGTGGTCAGAGCAACTCTTCGAGGCAAACTAGTTCCTGGACCTGCAGCCATGCTGTGGAGGAGCAGATGAGGGCACAGGATCAGAATCATGGCCTGGGGGCAAAAAGATGCATCCTGGAGACTTATCATTCCTTAAGGGAGGGAGGGAGGGAGGGAGGAAGGAAGGAAGGAAGCTGTAAGTGACTTACTTAACTTTTCATGGTTTCACTTTTTAGACATCACAGATTGCAGCAGAGAATATTGGAAGTGAGTTACCACCTAGTGCCACTCGACTGAGGCTGGATATGCTGAAAAACAAAGCAAAGAGATCTTTAACAGAGTCTTTAGAAAGTATTTTGTCCCGGGTAAGTAGCATAATCTCTCCTAATTTAAGTGAAAATCACTTTTAAAGAGAACATAAGATTCAGTTCTTTGCCTTTTTAAATAAAATTTTGTTTGTTTGTTTGTTTGTTTGTTTATTTATTTATTTATTTATTTATTTAGTAAGTAAGTAATTTGTACACCCAGCGTGGGGCTCAAACTTGACCCCAAGATCAAGTCACATGTTCTACCCACTGAGCCAGATAGGCGCCCCTTAAATCTTTGCTTTTGTGCCATGAGTGTTTGCTATAAAATCTAGGAGGGTAAAAGCTTTTTAATGTCTTCTCCATCTTACAGCAGTGTTACCGACACTTTTTAACTTGGTTTAGGTTAAAACCAATTCTCTTATACTCCATGGTATTTTTTGTTTCCCAAAAGGATGTTCTTCATTGGCCGGCCTCTGTGAAGGGCACAGAGTACGGTAAAGTGTGGGTCCAGTTCTCCCTAGTGCCACCAGGCACAGCCTAGAAAACCATTTACCATCGGCTGCTGCTGGTATGTGTCTGGAACTCTCTGTGGCGGGTCAGCGAACTGTGGCTCTTGGGCCAAACGCCACCCACCTCCTGTTTTTGTAAATAAGGTTTTGGAACCCAGCCACATCCATTCATTTACCTGTTTCCTTAGTTTGCTTTTGTGCAGAGTTGAGTAGTTGCCACAAAGCCTAAGATAAGAGATTTATTGTGTGGCTCTCTAAACAGAAAAGTTTGCAGACTGCAGCTCTACAGGAAGAACGAAGTATACGTATATACCAATGTGGGAGTTCCTTAAGAAATTACCTGCTGTGTTCCCCACCCCAACGGGTGCAGATAACCTTTCACAGCACTCCTGAGAAAGCAGAGTTTGATTTTCTTTCAACATTTCACACCATTCTGGAGCTTGCAGTATCTTATAGTTTTGTTTCTGTTTTCGTTTTTTTAATTTCATGACACAATCCATTTAAGTCATACTTGTTTTTGAAAGAAAACTGAATTTTATTTTGTTTGAAGATATTTCTGAGCACTTTGCAGCATCCTTAGAGATAATTCAAAAACATCCATTTACAAAACCAGGTGGCTACCTTTGGGAGCCCCCCAAGTAGAATGTTGTCTGATTGTCATACAGCAGGCAGGTTGTGACAGCTCGTGACTCGGGAGAGAGGTGTTGAGTGTGCTTGCTCTAGCGCTTGCTTTTCTTCACAGATTCTCTCTTCTTCCTGCCCATCGTCCCTGCCAAATGACTAATCCACGAGGTGCTCAAGAACATTTAGGTTGATGTGTTGTTAAGAAAAAAAAAAAGACAGCAGTGTTGGTTATCTTAATGCACGTATGTGCTCAGCAGCATTTCTCACTAGATGCATTTTTCCTGAGATGCTTAGCTAGACCATGCTGCTTCTAGCTGATGCCTTTGCAAAAGCCTAAGGGAGCGTAACTTGACTGCTTTTCTTTATGTAACTTGACTGCTTTTCTTTTTGTAGGGTAATAAAGCCAGAGGCCTACAGGAACATTCTGCCAGTCTGGATCTGGACAGCTCCTTGTCTAGCACATTAAGTAACACCAGCAAAGTAAGCGCATTTCCGTCTATGTGACATGGTTCATGCTCATCTGTCACCTGCAGAGCCTACAAAGGGAATGAAGGAAGCCTCCTGTCTTTAATCATGAAAAGTTTGGTGCCTGCAGACTTCTTGGTGCAGGGGGAGGGCTGGTCTTACAATTCTGTAACTTAGAAGTTTCACATGACAAGGCAGATGGCCATTCTGTAAGCAAAGAAGCAAGATGACAATTTAATTATTTTATTTTAATCCTTTTTAGTGTTTATTTTTGAAAGAGAGGAGACAGAGTGCAGGCTGGGGAGGAGCAGAGAGAGAGGGAGACACAGAATTTGAAGCAGGCTCCAGGCTCTGAGCCATCAGCACAGAGGCTGAGCGGGTCTCAAACTCACAAACCGTGAGATCAGGACATGAGCTGAAGTCGGACGCTTAATGGACTGAGCCACCCAGGCGCCCCAACAAGATGTCAATTTTAGACCATTAAGAGATAATTTATCACAACGCAGCCAATGGACTTCTTTCCCTGTGTTGAAAATAATTGAAATTGGGAACACCTCAAGAGTGGGTCTGGGAGTTCCATGAAATATGGAACCTGAATTCCTGAACGAACTTTACCCTTGGGCTAGCTCTGTGATTATAATGAAATACTACTGTTTTCATAAATAGCTGAGCTCCACCCCTCGCGTCTGTCACCAAGCACGGCTTTGTGATAGTGAGCAAGCCTGTGGTTCTGTTCAGCAACAAACCTGTGTCTCTGTCCTTGTGTTAATTTCTTACTTTCTAGACATTTAAGCATTTTCAGCTTTTTTAACCACCAGAAAGTGAATTTGGGGTTTGTGCTAGAGAGGCCAGCTTTCCTTCTGCTACCAGAGCTCTGACAGATGCAAATGAGAGGGAAGTTTTGTGGAGGCCAGCTCCTGACCACAGGAACTCTTAAGTTCTTCTGAGTTTCCTCCTGGGCATGTGGCTTTCAAAGTTTTTAGACCATAGCCAACAGCAAGAAACTCATTTAATGTAGCAAAATGATTCACAAACATACATACACACTTACACCCAAAATTAAAATTTCACAAAACAATATTTGCTGTAGACAACCTGATACATAATGTTATTTTCAGTTGTTTTTTTACTTTAAAAATGTCTATTGCTTGGGACAAAAAGTCTATTACTTGAGAAACACTGCCTTGAAAGGGTGCTTCTCCGATTCTCAGGTGCACTTTAATGGGGTTCTGGTGAAAATGCAGATTCTGATTCAGTAGACCTGTGTGGGGGCCTGAGATGCTGCATTTCTGACAAGCTCCGAGGTCTGTGCACCGCTCTCCCCCCTGGGGAGCGAGGCCCTGGACACCAGTCTTCTGAATATGATTTTCTGAGTTAAAATCTAGTGGGACAGAGCATCATCTGACCTCCATCCACCACATACTGGTTCTACCCCACAGTTTATTTCAAGTTTGGAAATGGTATGGTTTATCTGCTGTATACAGATGAGTGGGACAAAGCCCCTGCCCTGAGGAACTTATCTGGGAGATGACAGATACTCAACACCAGCATCAAGCAGAATATAGTAGGAGCCCTGAGAGTTTCGAATAAGACAGGGTGGTTACTTAGCAGTCCCGGGAACAAGTGGAAGGGAAGTTATTTTGATCAACGGAAGCACAGAAAGCACGGGAGCAGGAGCAGTGGTGCTTTTGAATTTCATTTTCAAGTATAGGCATTCTACCTGTGGCAGTGGACAGGGAGAAGCATTCCAGAGCAGTGCAAGTAAAGATAACCGTGACGTTCATGTCACTCCAGTGACTTTTCCAGGAAGTCTTATTGTTTGTTTGTTTTGTATTCTTCTCCAAAGCCCAGATCTAGGAACACACATGTAACTTGAATTTCTAGGTAATCTTAAGAGAAACACAACTTTCAGAAGCCACCTGTTTGAGTTGTGTGTGGGAGGATCTTTATGTGTACTTCTTTACATCTTTTTTTATCCTGAGATTGAGAAACTATTGTAAAGATACTTTTTTTATGTAATTGGATCTTAACCCAGAAATTGATCATCTAAGAGTTGAGGAACATCCGAGTAGCCCTTTTAGGTGTAAGATTAAGCTGAGGATTAGCTCTTTCCTGTAATTTGGAGGGATATTAATAAAAGTTGAGATGAACAGTCTTGCATAATGGAGATTGTTTGCTATGATGTATTGTCTTAGACAAAATTTTATTATTTTTTTTTAATTTTTTTTTTTAACGTTTATTTATTTTTGAGACAGAGAGAGACAGAGCATGAATGGGGGAGGGTCAGAGAGAGGGAGACACAGAATCTGAAACAGCCTCCAGGCTCTGAGCTGTCAGCATAGAGCCCCATGTGGGGCTCGAACTCATGGACCGCGAGATCATGACCTGAGCCGAAGTCGGCCTCTAACCGACTGAGCCACCCAGGTGCCCCTTAGACAAAATTTTAAATCCTTAAAAGGATCTTTGGAACTACAGGGTCTTAAAAATTTTTTTTTTTCAACGTTTATTTATTTTTGGGACAGAGACAGAGCATGAATGGGGGAGGGGCAGAGAGGGAGGGAGACACAGAATCGGAAACAGGCTCCAGGCTCTGAGTCATCAGCCCAGAGCCCGACGCAGGGCTCGAACTCACGAACCGCGAGATCGTGACCTGGCTGAAGTCGGACGCTTAACCGACTGCGCCACCCAGGCGCCCCTACAGGGTCTTAAAGAATGGAAAATTCCTGCCATGTTTAAAGGTAATTAATATTTCATAGTATGTTGGGAATTAAGTTTTTCCTATCTATTTCCTTGAGAATTAAATGTATATAATCTCTCCCCTCAATAAACATATATTTCTAAAAATGAAAATCTTTAGTGTCTACTGTTTGAAAGGTACGCCACTGTATATCAAGTGAACACATAGAATTTAGATTCTCCAGTCCATCATGACATGCATTCATTTCATTTTACTTTTTTCATGTTGATTTATTTATCTCTTCTAGCAATTTCCTCAGGGGCAAACTGGCATACCTCCCCTTATTTTACATTTTTTGACTGGAAAAGAATATATTGGCCACCAACCATGTCTTGGGTGCCACACTAAGTGTAGGATTGCCTGAGTAGTAGTTCATCTCTTTGAAAAAGTATGAATCTTGAAAGACAATGAATGGTATTAAAATATTGTCATGATTCCCAATAGATGTGTGAGTTACCCACTCAGTAGATCCACTGAATTCCTGGTACAGTAAATTATATTTGTATAACATTTTACAGCAAACTCTCACTTATATTATCTTGCTTACCTCTTGAAACCCAGTGAGATAAATCTTCGTTCTACCCTTTTAAAGATGAGAAAAATTTAGGTACAGAAAGAGGTTAAATGATTTGCCCTGAATCGTGGCAAGAAGTGCCTAAGGAGAGATTTTTCATATTGTGAGAATAATATAGGATATACTTTTTAACCTCAGGATTACCAAGTTGAATGTCAACATTAGATCAAAATCAGAGAGCCTTAAAATGCAGGTATAAAATACACATACTCGGCAGAGATAAAGAACTTCTTGATTTGTTTAAACTGGGCAGACAAGTTCTACAAGACTCCACATGCTTCTTGAAAGCACAGTAGAGTCTTTTACAGGGAGACGGGATTATTTACAGCTTTGCTCACAACAGTCCCTCCGTCAGCTTGCATTGGGGCAGTCTCCCTAGTGGTCCAGCAGCCTAATAACATTTTGTCTCTGATGAGCTGCCACTTAATGAGCCTTCATTTCCTTCTATTTTTGGTGGCCTCTAGGTGGCATTATAGTCAGATGTGCTTATGTATCAAAATGTTTTCCTGCCACTGGGATGAGAGGTTTGTAAGTCTCACAGATTCCCTGTGATGTGTCTGACCTGCTGTCCCCCTGCCACCAGGAGCCATCTGGGTGTGACAGAGAGGCCGTGCCCACCTCTGACAGCTCCTTCAGGCTCCTCGGCTCCTCGGATGACCTGTCCAGTGACTCGGAGAGCCGGCCCGCTGAAGAGCCTGCCCCACTGACGCCCCAGCAGGGCTTCAGAAGGCGGGCGAACACCCTGAGTCACTTCCCTGTGCAATGCGAGGAGCCTCCAGAACCGGCACAGGGGTCTCCAGGGGTCGCCCAGAGGAAACTTATGAGGTATCACTCAGTGAGCACAGAGACGCCTCATGAACGAAAGTAAGATTTGTTTAAAAATGTAAATCTGTTTTTACAAAAATAGCTGGGGCATATCTGTTATTAACCAGGTATGTGCAGCCCAGGTATGTTTATTGGGTGAGAGAGAGACTTGAGTCAGGTTCTGCTCTTGGCTTAAAAAGCCAAAGCCTGAAGGCGTGTTCTGTTCCTCCCCCACCTTCCTCCCATGGGAAACGTGTAGACGTAAGAGACCCTTATTACTTGTTCAAGTAGCAAGTACAGGGATCAAGAGGAAGCAGGTAAAAATGGAGCAGAAATGGCCCTCTAAGCGCATAGTAATCACTTAGCCAGCAGCTAAGCACCGTGAGAGGCAGGAGTACTGGAGCTTAGCTGCTGGCTGTGACGGTAAACGGCCAAGGGGCGAGCAGGTGAGTCCACTCATTTGTAAACCGGCAACATTTCTGTGGTGGGAGGGAGAGGCAGCGTTCAGTTCCCAGCAGAGCGCGAGAGGCGGTGTGGATGCCTCTGCAGACGCACGGTGTTGGGTTCTGGGTGTCGCTCTGTCCCGACCGGGCAGGCCTTGTGACCTGGGCAAATTCGCTTAGCTTCTGTGGGTGACACAATTGGAACAGAGGCTTTCTGAAATCTTCCGTGGGAGAGTTCTAGATTTTGCTAACCAGATTTACTAATTTCAGTAATTTGGCTGTCATGAGTGTTTCGATTTCCTGGTGATAGAAATGGGTAAGCAATGTGGTAGTAGAAATTCTCCTGGTTCCTTCTGGGGTCCCTTGGCAATTAATTTGGCCCTGTAACTGTCAGAGAACATAGACGGTCATAGAGTTTAAAAATCTTTAAAAAACTAAAAATCTTTTAAAATCCTTCACTTCATAATATATGTAAGGGCCACACCTACATGTAGTTGCTGCCCTCCCTGGACTGATGTGTGTCCGTGGGGGTCATGCACGGGTAATGCAGAGTCAGAGTCTGTACAGAGGTGTTTGAAATGTTATGAGTACAGAAATGAAACAGTATTTGAAGGACGTAGCAGAGTCTCTCGGCTTTTTTCCAGTCGGCCATTGAGAATAGTTATGATGGTTTTTGAGAACTTGGCTGCATATATGACCCCAAAGCAGGAGGCACAGCAGAAGGTAGTATTTAACATAGGACATTTTAGAGACAAGCATAGTTGGAGGGTGTATGGGGTTCTTGTCATCTTAAAACCCTGTATACCCATTACTTCTGCCCCCTGCTGCCTTCCCAGCCCTCTTTCTGGCATTTTCAGCGATCATGGAAACATCCTTGTCCAGAGATTCCTAGTTCTCTTGCTAAGCCTGCAGTTTTCACACGAGCCAAGGTGGTAGGAAATGTGTGTCCCTGACAGTACATTTCCCTGCTCCCCCAAGAATACAGCTTCCTGATGCGTGTTGCTGGCCAGAGGTGAGGAGACGATGGAGAAGTGCCTGCCTCCCCCCGCCCCCCCACAGCAGACCCGTTTTGCTTTCTGCTCCCTTGTGAACTCTTCCCTCATTTACACACGAGAAATGAGACACTGAACTCAAGGCCAGTTATTGTTCATTTTAAAGAGAAATGTATTTTAAAAACTCTGGAGTTTGTTTTGCTTTCCTTTGCTTTTGGTTTAAATAAAAAACAAACAAAAAAAATGCTATCAGTTCCTCAAAAGAGAACAGAGGAAAAAGTACTGTTGGGTGCGCACATTTGTGAGGAATGGTCAAGAATGCTCCTTTTTTTTTTTTTTTTTTTTTAAACTGAGAACTACCTTTGCCAATGAGACAGTGGACTCAGAAGAGAAGTGAAGAGCAGCCCTCTGGCTCCGTGACAGCTGGTGTTTACTTATGGGGACACCGGCAGCCTAGCCCATTCTTGCCTGATCCCTCTGTGTCTGCCCGTCTGCCCCCCCCGGGCGCGCGGGCCGGGGGCCCGTCCTCTTCCCGCTAATCGCCCTGCTTTCTCTCTAATTGCTATTTAGTGTGAATCATCCATCCGTTGGCGAGTCTAAAAGTTGCTCAGGTCAGTCTTCAGCTCCTGCTCCTCCACCTCGTCTTAACCCCTCTGCCTCCTCGCCAAATTTTTTTAAGTACCTAAAGCATAGCTCGAGCGGAGAACAAAGTGGGAATGCTGTGCCAAAGAGGTGAGCACACTCACACGGCAAGTTCAGTGTGGTTTGTCTTCCCGGGAGGTTCACACAGAGAGGATGAGCTGCATGGCATGCGGGAGAGAACCCGGGGCCACTGCATCTGCGTGTGTGTGTGTGTGTGTGTGTGTGTGTGTGTGTGTGCGCGCGCGCGCACGCGCACGCGTGCTGCTCTGTTTTTTATTTTATTTTCAGTCTGTCATCCGAACTGGCTTAATTTACCATGGATTACTTAATGTACCATGGATTAGTTACTATTGCCAAGTCTTGATGTCAAGCCATTTCTTATATACTTATTTTCACCTACCCCTGCCCTGCTGTACACACAGACACACACACACACACACACACACACACACACACACCCAATCAGCAACTGCATTTGATCGTATGTACTGGGGTTTGTGCCAAATCAGAAACTTCATCATTAATTTAGGAAAGTTATTTTTTTCCAGTTGAAAGGAAAAGTCATTTTGGGAGATGGACTGATTTTTTATGTTTTATTGTATTCTGGTAAGAATGCTTAACATGAGATGCTCTTAGTGCATTTTTAGAGTGCACAGCCCAGCATTGCTAACCACAGGCACTGTGTCGTACAGCAGGTCTCTAGAGCTTATCCACGCGCATGGCTGAATGGACTGATGTTCTCAAAGTCACTCGTAGATTCCACTCATTTAAATAGAATTTTATTGACGGAATACAAAAGTTAAATCTCATTTGTAAACTTAAATTTCTTACCTGATTTAATTTTCTTAGCGTGAGAACTGAAGTGTTTATTTTGAAGCTTATATTTTATACTTTTTGTGTTTGTATCTCTTTATCCTAAACTCTCTTCGCAACCAAACTCTCAGCATCTCCTACCGTAATGCCCTGCGGAAAAAACTTCGTTCTTCTTCCTCTGTGCCAAACTTTCTAAAATTTCTGGCTCCTGTAGATGAAAATAACACCTCTGATTTTATGAGCACAAAAAGGTAGGGTTTAATTTAGATATATCAAGCCTGGGTACAAGTGTTGAACTATTGATATACAGGGATTTTTCAGCTGTTTTTTTTGACACTTAAATCATTTTAGCTAAAGGATTGTTATCTTCTTTCTTATGCTTTCTTACCGAATGTCACTTGAAAAAAAGTCAACTTGTTCTCCAGTTTTGACTAGGACTAGTTTATTAATGCATTGTTTTCGGAAGGCTCAAGAAAGTCTCAACCGGTTCTCTCAGTGGTAGCAGTGTTTCTGGATGGTGAGCATATGGCTGCGGCAGATGAGTCAGGATGTCTGATCGGTGAGCTATGGTGACTGCTTAGCTGCAGGTGGAAGTCACCAGGCTCTCCACGGTATCCTGCAAAGGCGAAGAAAATCACTGACTAGACTACAAGTGTTGTGTTGATAAACATACTTTTTTTGTACTTTTAAAAATATAAACATTAAGATTGTTGTCGTTGTCAAGTAACCGTGTAATCGCTGCCTGGATTGGCTTGTGTAATTGAACTTTACTCATGTTTGTGGCCATCTGTGGAGGTACACACCTGTGCCGAGAAAACACTCCCATCCGCAGCCCAGGGGGGAAGGTGGTCCTGGTGCCAGTGCCCCTGTCAGCACTTTCTCTTTTCTCAAGTGGCACCAAGAAAGGAAATGGGAAGCTAATGATCTGTGGAGCGTATTTCTTAATGCCTTTTACAGGGGAAATGAATTAAGGGCATGTAATCTTGCTCTTTTCATGAAATGCATCCTCTGAGAAAGCAGTGCCTTCGGAGCGTTGACCCCCTGTGGGCTTGATTCAACGTCCGTGATTATCTGATTATGTCCTCTTATACGAAGATAATTTATAATGTAGTGTTTTGTTTAAGAACAAAAAGTCAAGCTAAAATACCCGATTATATCTCCCCGTCAGTCATAAAGCCATCATCTTGTGCTTTCAGGGACTTTGACTCCGAAGCTAACCACCTAGGCGATGTCCGCGGGACCCCCGTGAAGACGCGGAGACACTCCTGGCGGCAGCAGATATTCCTCCGAGTGGCGACTCCACAGAAAGCGTGCGATTCTCCCAGCAGATACGAAGGTACCGTACACCCTGGAAACAAACCGGGTGGATGCTGGTGTGCGTCACAGCAGTGCGTTCGGTGAAAGGAGAGCTGAAGTGAGATTTCAAGTCAGAATTCGGAGTTTAAAGCTGCCTCGCTAAGAAGCTCAAATGACAAGGCCTGCTGCTGTTTGCAGGGGATCCTCAGGTTCCAGGGAAGTCTGTGAGCGGACCCGGCAGCTTGCGGCACCTTGTGTGGAAAAGGGCGCCTCTGCTGAGCTGCGCCGACCGCTCACCCGGGGCACGTGGGGATGTGGAGGGTCTCGGCCCTGTTTTCAGAAGACTCAAGAAAGTCTCAACCGGTTCTCTCAGTGGTAGCAGTGTTTCTGGATGGTGAGCATATGGCTGTGGCAGATGGGTCAGGATGTCTGATCTGTGAGCTGTGGTGACTGCTTAGCTGCAGGTGGAAGTCCTTGATGCCCCACTTGCCTCCTTCCCTTGCTCCCGCGTTCCCTGGCTGCAGTCCGAGTGTCGTTTTAGCACAGCCTGGCTGCAGGGGTGCTCCCCGACCCGGCGCTCCGGTTCCCCTCAGAACCTCCGTGCCTCTTCCGTTGCTGCCCCTCGGTCTGGAGTCGGGGGAAGACCGTCTTGTGCCCTCCCATTCCGCCTGTGTCTCCCAGGCAGAGTGTGCTGGGACTGTCTCTGGGCCTTCCTATGTTGAGTTACAATGTAAAAAACAAGTTTAAATCCAGTTCTAAACTTAAAGCTTTTTCTCGACCCAGATTTTTCAACAGCAGGTATTTCTTTTCTGTAATGTTCTTTAATCAGAAAGCTTTTGTTTTCTTTAGAAAAGCAAAGCAAAACAGTAGACTTTCAAAGATTACTTGAGTTTCTCAGACCACGTGTAGCACAGATTCATTCTTGTCCCTTGATGCACTTCTGTGCATCTGTTAAGAAGCAGCACAGGCTGCCCTGAGAGTTTCCAGAGTACTTTCCACACTGCTGCCCTGGGGGAGGACCCCTGCCCACTCCTCATGCCCCTTGCCCTCTGCCCTCTTTCTTGCTGCTTCCCACTCTTCCTCCTTCCCCTACCCTCACCTCAGAGCTCTCCTTAATATGTAATTTAAAAAACACATTCTCTGCTAATTTTTTTTGAAGTTTATTTATTTTGAGAGAGAGAGAGAGAGAGAGAGAGAGAGTGCACATGCAAGTTAGGGAGGAGCAGAGAGAGAAGGAGAGAGAGTCCTAGGCCAGCTCTACACTCTCAGCACAGAGCCTGACACGGGGCTCGATCTCATGAACCATGAGATCAAGTACATTTAAATCAAGAGTCGGACATTTAACCAACTGAGCCACTTAGGCGCCCCTCCTTTGCCAAATTAAACAAGAGCCTGGTTTGGGCTCTGCCAGCTTTGTGATATAAATCCTATAACTTCACTTACCTTGAGTCATAAAATGGTTAGAGTGAATGTTGGCTTTTCCAGGCTCATGGGATGACAATAAATTATAAGTGCAAAAGTACTTTGGAAACCTAAAGACATACAAATGTGAAGTGATACAGTTATTTTTGTTAACTGTTATTGAGATTGGAGCACTGGTGTTAAGCTTCCTATACTGTTGTTTCCCAGCAGGAGCAAGATTAAAGGAACGCTGGAAAGACTGGCCTTGTAAATGCAGTGAGATTTTTTTAAGTCATTAAGTGGAGTTATTTCAGTGTGTATCGGTTTAGAAGGTTGAAAGGGCTCATTTTCATTTTTGTAGATTGTCTGGTAAAGTCCAACAGCCAGATGGTGTGACCTAGTTCCCTCTATACGTTTCTGAGCCAAAGGGGTCTGCTGGGCTGGTAGCTGTGGAAAACACCAGGCTTGTAAAGTGCGCAGCCTAGGGGGCTGTCCTCCTCGTGGGCGCTTTGACCGCTGAGGAAATGCACTGAGCTCTGCAGGCCCCGCCCCGGGACTGCTTGCTCTCTGCCTGTGTGAGGAAGTGTGGCGAGTTCCCAGGTGGACACTGGTGTCTCCCAGTCGGGGTCTGAGGAACTGGAGTCAGAAGGTTAGTCAGTGCTGGCAAATGTTTGCTTCTCTGGGGGGACCCCAAGGTCAAATGGGAGAGTGGAATGAGCCATGGGCAGCACAGGAGAACATGGGCCTTGTGTGGCCCAGCAGGTAGAAGCACCAGCCTCGCCGTGGGTGTCCAGCTTCTCTTTTTGGAAGCTTCGGTTTTTAATTGGTTAAGCCTGGAGATACTGTACGAAACGGATGTTTCACCCCAAACTGCATTCTTGTTTGTGGCATTTGCAGTTGACAGGGTTCCTTGATGAATTCTGGACTAGCCAACACTGTTGGGCAAAAGTTTGTAGTGAATGGATGGGACGATGGATTGTTCTGCCAGAGGCTGGAGTGCTGAGCGGATCCCCCCAGTACCCCGAAGCCTGGGCAGCATGGTCTTCCAGGACCTGAGTACAGGGCTGATGCTCTCAGATGGTATTTTTCATCACCCCCACTGGACACAGTGCTCAGGAGTACCTGAAAGTCCACCTGGCAGGCCGCTGAGGGTCGCTCGCAAATTGCTGGAGAGCGGAGACCTCCCCTGTCAGCATGGGAGGGCCTGGGGTGGCCGTGAAGGTGCATTTAGGGAAGGAATTTAGAGCTCATTGAAGGACATCTTCCGAGGGCTGGAGCAAAGTGGCCTCACTTAAATCCCAGCTTTTCCCCTTAAGAGCTGTGAACTGGAAGCTGTTGAAACTTCTCCCCTGTGATACAGGATTAATTATGCCTGTTACCACACTGACTGATGTGAGGGAGCATGATGTTTCTACTGACAGTTTTTTAAAATGCGTGTTTATTCTGAGAGAGAGCCAGAGTGCATGAGTATGAGTAGGGGAGGGGTAGAGAGGGAGAGAGAGAATCCCAAGCAGGCTTCATGCTGTCAGTGCAGAGCCCTACGCAGGGCTCAGTCTCACGAACCGTGAGATCATGACCTGAGCTGAGATCAAGAGTTGGATGCTTAACTGACTGAGCCACCCAGGTGCTTTCAGAATTGGTAGATTAGAAACAAAATCAGTGAAGTGAAGGTTTCCAGTGTAAAGTTCCCTCCTGTGATGTGGAAGGTCCCTCTGGTACTCTGGGCCCCCTGCTTCTCCTGCCTCAGCCCCTCCACATGGGGGCGCCGTGGGGCCTTCCTGCTGCGTGGAGCCCCTGGGGGAGCTGCCTTGCCGAATGGCAGGGGTTTGGATTTCTCTTAACTGCCAGTGTGAGCGGGATGGCCTTGCCTCACTCTTCCCCTGCCTCAATGGAGAGACCCACCCACCACTGAGCTCTCCTCCCCCCAGGTCCTCGCAGCGCCCTGTGAGGGGTTGGGGAGGGCGGGGAAGAAGGGTCAGGGACTGGAGGGAGACCCAGGAGGGGGCGCTGAGCTGTGATTTGTGGCTGAAACAACAGAACAGCAGTAACACCAGCAGTGGGATTTCGAGGTTTCAAAATAGCGCCCCAGTATCGTAGTGGCTGTGCCTCACGGGGATTGTGGAGACAGGCCTGTGGTGATGTATTTAATGTATTGAAATGTGCAACAGTAATGGGTTTAAAACTCTTGGTGCTGGGTGGCTGGGAGCGTAGTAAGGCCATGGGAGCCTGCCCTGTTTTAGAACAGTTCTGAATTTTCAGATGAACTTCTTGGATTGAGCCACATCCTGCTCCCTGTCCTTCCATCCCTGGTCTCTGCGGCCACACGGAACATACTTGTACTTCCTGTTCTTCAGATGGTAGGGGGTCATGGAGACCACCGCTTCCTCTACAGCTCTTCCCCAGCCTAACTGCCCTCATTCCTTGGTGCTCATACGGGTGACTGCTGAGTGCCGTCCAGCCCAAGTCCTGTCCTCTGAGCACACACTGCCCCTGCTGCGGGGCCCTGCACCCCCTGGGGGCTCCTGCTGGCTCGGCCAGGCCCTCCCCTGCGCCTCCTCCTTCCTTTGAGTGGCCATTCAGTGTTTTCTTAATGTGGCCTCCCCTACAGAATCTGTTTCTGCTTTAAGTAATTGACTCACATTCCTGGCTCTTACTAGATCTTGTCCTTTGGGGCATTAGCTGTTATTTAAAAATTGGGCTGATTTCTCTCGGTGCACTCGAAAGAGGTTTTTTTAAAAAGCTGTTTCCCAAGCACCTTGTACCTGTGAAGTGCTAGAGCACTGGTTTTGGCCAGTCCTTTTAGAAATTTTTTCTTCAATTCTTTTTTTTTTTTTTTTTTTTTTTTAACGTTTTATTTATTTTTTGAGAGAGAGAGAGAGTGCGTGTGCTCAAGTGGAGGAGGGACAGAGGATCTTAAGCGGGCTCTGTGCTGCTAGGCTGGCGATGGAGCCACTCAGGTCCTCCTTTTGGGATGGTTCTGAAGCTTGATTCTCGTGATGAGTACGTTGTCCAGAGCAATGTGAAGTTGGCAGGCCATGCCCTCTGGGCTTTTAAGTACTGAACACAGCAGAGCCCTGCATACACGCTGCTCCTGCCCTGCCTGCCCAGTCCATACTCATCACTGAGTCTTCCCCAGCTATGGAGCGACTGTCCATTTTCCGCCCTCTCCTGCAGGAAGGGTCCTGAGAGGCCCCCATGCAATGCCAGGTGAGCGCCACGATACATTGGCCACCTGGTTGCTCTGATGGAGGCTTCGGCGGGGGCCCCTCATTCTTGCCACCCATGCCCCACCTGAGGACTTTGCATAGCTGTTCCCTCGGTCTGGAATGCTCTTCCCCGATATTCTCATGATTCACTCCCTCCTCTGCTTCAGATCGTTGCTTAACATTAGCTTTTCAACAAGACCTCTCCTGGCCACTCTGTTTCACACTGCACCTTCCCCTCCTACCACCAGACATTCCTGACCTCCTTATCCTGACTTTCCCGGAGCACTTACCTCCTTGTAGAGTGCTTTGGCAGTCACTTATTCATGATTTCTATCATTGGTTTCTCTAGCCCTTGTGGGTTTGATGACTTTTAAAGGAAGGCAAGTAAATTGCTCAGATTTTTACAAACTTAGTACTTGTTCATTAGTGATTCCTTACCAGCCTCTCCCTTCCTCCTCTATAGGAACTTGTCCTTTATGTTCTTTTTTTAGAATTAAATACTATATGAATTTTTGGGTTGTATTGTAGGTACTTTATATGAAAGAGGAAGGAGAGAGAGAATAAAAGCATTTAGGACTCTGAATTGGTATAATAATAATCACTTATGCCGTCATCAATGGCAAGTGCTTTATATGAATTATTTCATTCCCAGTCAACCTTATGAAGGTTGGCATTTTTATTACACCTGTTTCACAGATGAGGGAGCAGATGCTTGGAGTGGCTTAAATCACTTTCCCCAAACCGCAGAGCTAGTGGGAGACACAGGCAGGACTAGAGCACGTGGGTCTATGCCCCAAAGCTCATGCTGTGAACTGCACACAAGCCTGGCTGCGGTTGGGGATGCACAGCATCACTCCTGGGTATGCCCCCTCTTCGGGAGTGAGCTCCCCTGCAGGCACCTGCCCTGGACATCTATTCTGTCTCTCCACGGGTCTCCCTGTCTGTCCACGAGGCACCCACATGTTTCTGAGTCTTTTAATGTATGGACTCGCCTTTGGTCAGCCGTCTCTTCTTCCATGTCCATATTGGGTCTGGAGTATACAGGGGACGGAGAGAGATTTCTCAGTATATATCTGTGAATTTTCTTCTCCCAGATAAGGCATCTTCATCCTCTGCCACTGCCTGCTCCCTATCTTTGGGGTACAGCGATGCCACCACTTTCTGCTTGGACCCCTTGTAGCTCTCTGTGTGTTCCCTTGCAGCTGGGACTCCTCCAGATCCTCAGACACCTGACAGCCCCAAGGTTGCTGCTTTGGATAGACTGTCCCTGCAGACTGTGTGTTGCTAGAGGTGGCTTGTGGCCTCTGTTCCTGCCTTTCCCTGGGGGCTGGACCCGTGGGCAGCCCGGCTGTCGGCAGCAGGTGGCCACTGTGAGCTCATTCCCTGACTTGGGCATGGCGAACATAAAAATGTGTTTGCAGGGAGCCCTGAATGGTGCCTTTTAAAATGTTTCAGATGCTCAGAGTGACCGCCTATGACTATTTTGTGTTTATATTCTGGCAGTGCAAACTTAAATGGACAGGAAACCTTTTTAGCCTTTTTTTCGAGCTGAAAAAGTGAGGCAGATATTTGTACCGTCCTGCCCATTTCATCCCACTTACAAAATACTAATAAAGCACCAGTGACTTACAAACCATTTGCATAGTGTTAAGGATACAAGGGAAGGAGAAATAGAATTTCCTGTAACTTTGGGGTTCTCATTTTTTAATACATGGGCTAAAACCTGGAGAAGATGGGTGTTAGTGAGGAATGTGGCTCTAACTAACTATAGTGCTAAAAGAGAGGAAACTACAAAGGCAGTGTGGACAGAGATGGAGACAGAACTGGACAAATGCTGCCTCCAAAAATATCAGCCTGCCATTTAGTCAGGGTGTTTCACTGTCTATATACAAAATATCTGTGAAATAATTAGGTTGCAAGAATCTGAATTTTGTTTTGGAGACCCATCTGGAGTAGGTAGGCAATTTCTATTTAGAAATTTACCCACCCATGTCTAGGAGGCCCAGCACAAATGTTCCCAAATCCCAGACTTTTATTTTTGTAATTCTTGTAGGAGTCCCTGCCTGACTTTAGCAAAGTCTAGGAGGGATGGTTTCCATTCTGAACTTCAGAGAGGCAGGTCAGGTGTATGAATGCATTGAAGGGAAACCATAAGTGGGGGAACCACCAATTCGTACTTGAAGACTTGGCAAGGCAAATGTTTTTGTAATGAAACAAACACAGGTACGTCATAAAATAGAATACAGAAAGCTGCCTGGTTGCTTAAATTTAATGCAAAATTCTTCAGTGATGCTTTAAGTTTGTGGTGACCACTTATGGCTACTGCCCCAGAAACCCCAGGAAAGCACGTGCTCTCTCCTCCGTGTTCTGAGTTCTTTGGTTGAGGAGTTGGTGAGATGCTGAGCTTAAAAAAGGTCCCCACTTGGTAGACTATAAACTCCACAGATGTGGTATCACGGGGATGCTGTCAAATCTGCCACAGGGCAAAGCTGCTGAGGGTTGCGAGTGTTTCGGGCTGAATTTGTCGGGCACGGCTGAGCGCAGACATAATTGTTCTGAGGGGGTGGTGGTGCTGAGGTCTGGATGGCAGCCTTCTTATTTTTAGAGCCTTCCCACGGGTGATCCCACCACAGGCCTGAACTGAAGATAAAGCGGGGGAGCTGCTCTCATCCCCGCAAAGTCATGAATGAACCTATATATTGAATGGCTTCCTCTGGACATGGTCTCGAATGTTCATGTGCTTAGGATCCTCTGAGGTGTTTGTACAGAGACAGGTTCTGGTCCTGGAGGTCCATATGGATCCAGAGGGTCTCCCTTCCTAACAGGCTCCCCAGTGATGCTGATGGTGCTGGTCCACTCTGGGTAGCAAGGGCTTAGAACGAGCAACCATGGGAAATCCAGCCCAAACCTTCTAGACCTAGAATGGGGGCTCCCGTGCCTCTTCCTGCTATTGTGCGTCACTGACGCTGCCCTAAGGAGTCACCCACGAGTCTCAGACCTCCAGGAAATCTGGGTCACCAGTGACATTTTTTGAGGAGGTTTGTGTTGCCTGGAGAAGAAACGAGTTTGTGTGGGAAAAATGCAGTGGTAAACATGTGCTAAAAGGGGTAAGACAAATTTGATATGTGCCAAATGAAACCAAGCATATGGCTCTCTGCCTCTTTCCTGCCACCTCAGTTTCCAGGGATGCTTTGTGTCTTGGGTGGCCCCCAGGGCACAGAGACCATGCAGGTGTTTTCTTAGCAGTGGGCTCTGACCTAATTGTCAGGCCTGCAAAAAATACAGAAAGTCAACTTCCGACCAGGTACTTGGTAGTAGAAACACTGCATGGTTTTGCCTCATTGTGTATCATACAAGAGATAATTTTTTCGTGTTAAATATTTTTTTAGGTAACTCTCGACTCTGGAAAGAGGAAAAATCGTCTGAATTACCTCTGTGTGCAAAGGAACAATTTTGGTGTTAGTCTGATACCTTTCATTGAAGCTTTTCAGATTACATTGTGTGTTGACAGACTTGACCACCAGTAGAAGCCATCAGGCTTTGCATGCCTTTGTTTAAAAGAGAAAATAGGAAAACCCATCTAATCTAGATAAGATTTATTGATTGGAAACCCATAAACAGTCCAGTGAAACTACTGTTCAAAGAGTTTTGTGTTTGACTGTAGCTGTGTCTAGTTGATGATAAGCTTAAGTCTGTTGGGTTAGATGTAAACAGTAATGGCAAGACTAAGGAATATAATCTAAATCTTTATAATGATTACTTTATGTCATGAAAATATAGAAACTATTGTATAACTATGATTTATTTGTGTTGTATATTGCCAAATTTTCAAGAATGTATATACCATTAGTAAATTTTAATGGATCGTGTAAGTGGAACGACTACAGGTAAAACTTTACTGAAGATATGAGCATCATAGTGACATCTGTATGACCTTTTGTTACGATCCCTGGTTCTTAGCTTTCACTGTGTGCACCAAAGTCACTTGGGGAGATTTTAAAATATGGGTTGCACCTGCCCCTCTGCATTCTGCCTCACCTCACGAGTCAGTTGCGTATGGAGCCTGGACATGAATTCTTAAAAACAGAAAAACAAAACAAAACAAAAACCCCAAAACTCCCCACAAAGGATTTTGATTGCTGTCCCAGTTATTACTGGTCTAGACTTCAGAGGGTGACTTGAGGTGCTGTCACCACTTGGTGGCAGTGTTGTTCCCTGTGTCTTTATGGTCCTACATTCTTTCCAAGCTCAAAAATCCCTTTTCTTCCCTGTGATTTTGTTTTTGGTCTTGTTTTTGTTACAGTACGTATCTTCCTTGCTCATTTACAGCTTATTTGAATGGAGAGCCACCTTCTGAAATTGAGATGTTTTTCTTTTTCTACAGAGTTTTAGGGCGTGGGTAAAATAAGAAAGAAAAAAAATAGTATCTGATTTCCAGAGTCTCATGGTTCTTTAAAATAGTTACTAATTTACTCTCCATATAACTTTGCTTTTGTGTAGTGAATAAAGACCAGGTTCAAGATAAAATATTGTAAGCCAGAAATCTGATTGTTCATGGATTCCTGTAGTTTGAAGCTACTAGAATTTTTCCCCTTTATTGTGCTTCTTGGCACGTCATTACTGACGTTGGGAAGCCATAGTGAATGGCAAGATTTTGCCTTAGTTTGCTGTTTTTGTGCATGATAACAATTGCAAGTTAGCTCTGACAGAGCTTTTCCTAATTAACCATTGGTGTTTAAACAGTAGGTCCTTAACACTTGGTGCAAAGCCTAGAGCTAAGGTTGATGACACAAACATACCATCTCAGCCTCTGCTGCTTGGTAGGAAGGCTGCGGTACGCAGAGGGCCAAGGGCCTGGGCACTGGAGGCCCTGGGGTCTGAAGGCCTGGCTCTGAGTCCCTGCTTCCAGCACCCTAGCTGGCAGAGATTTCCCCCTCAGGGCTAATCTTACTCCAGAGCCTGTGCCTGTGTGCCTGCAGGATTGAAGTCCAAAGTGGAAGATCTTGATTTGTCACCTTTCAGTCTTCATCTGTAGGTGTTAGGGAGCCATTGAAGTTTATAGAGCAAGGGAATGGTAAGAAGTTTGAAAATACTTCCAGGGGAGTAAAATGTGTAGACCTATCTGAACATGAAACAGCCTCGAAATCAGGGCAGGACTAGGGTGAGGCAAGCAGGTGAGCTGCGTGCAAAATTCAAGGAGGCACTCACTGTCACGGTCCCGCAGGTACAGGCCCTGCACCTACACAGTCCTAAGAATGAGCATCTCCTTGAATCTTGCACCTGAGGTGCCTGCCTCCCTCATAATCCTCTTGGCCCTTCTCACGGTTATGCGGTTTACCCTACGGCCTGTTCGTGTGACCTGGACAGCTCTCCCAGGCAGGTTAGCTTAGCCCTGAGGACGCATTTGGCAGGAAGGGTTTGCTTTGTCTAAAAAACAGCTTTATTGCACTATAATTCATATGCTGTACAATTCACCCATTTAAAGTGTACAATTCATCGTTTTTATCCCTACACTCATGGAGTTGTACAACCATTAGCACCATCTAATTTTAAAACGTTTTAGTCCGCCCAGAAGGAAGCCCATGGCTGCCACTTCCATGCGTCCCACGCCTCCTTCAAACCTGAGACAACTGCTCATCTGTTTTCTGTGTCTCTAGACTGCCTGTTGGGAACATGTCATAGATGTGGAATCACATGCTCCGTTGTCCTTTGTGGCTTTCTTCATTTAGCGTGTCCTCAAGGTTCATCGTGTTGTAGTACATATTAGTGCTTTGTTCCTTTTCATGGTCCATTAATATTCCCTTGTATGGATGCGCCACATTTTGTTTGTCTGCTTACCAGCTGGGGGGGTGTTTGGGTTCTTCCCACCTGTTGGCTGTTAGCAACAGTGCTGCTGTGAACATTCAGGGATGTGTTTTTGTGTGGATGCATGGTAAGGGTTTTTATGGATGAGCTGGTGTGAACCCGTCCTTCTCTGGGAGGGGTTTTGAGTTATCACCTGTGATTCTGACCATTAGGATTGTTAGGCCAGTGGGGGCCAGTGGGATTTGATGCCCCAGGAGCAGGCTTCTCTCCTGGCTGGCCTTGTTAACCTTTCTTCTGCTTCAGCCTGAGTGAGAGGGTGCGGGGGACTCTGGTGTTGCCCCCAGCAGCACCTGGAAAGGTGAGAGATCAGGGGAGCCTCTATCACAGGAGCCATCAGAGGGCCACAGGTTAGTGATATTGACCCAAGACTACATTTCCTTTAGCTGTTCTCAAAATGAACGTGCTCAAGACCCCCTTGGAGGACTCAACACACATTACTGTTGCTCAGGTCTAACGCTTCTGGTTCCGGAGATGTAGTTCTTGGGGGAGCCTGAGAATTTGCGTTTTTTACGGGTTCCCAGGTGATGCCGATGCTGTGGGTTTAGTGACCACACTTTGAAGCCCTCCGAATCTCACAGTGTAGTGGTTGATAGGCAAGGGTTCATCCTATTCTGATTTAAACTCCAACCAAAAAAGCCCTCAGTGGTTCTTAGTAAAATGAAGAGAAGATTGAGAATTAGAAATGTGTTCAATGGCAGATTATGAAACAACCAACAGATCTTTTTTTTTTTTTTTGCTATAAAGGTAATCAAATATTAATACTAGCCATTATAATTCTCCTTATCGTGTATTAAACACGTGGTGTTTGCGTTCTTACGCAGCTGGGTGGTAATTCTCACAGTGACTGTGCTGTAGGTGGCACTGCCCGCTACCTGGGAGGTGAGGCTGGAAATGCTGGGCAATATGGCCACAGCACCCACGGCACTTGGTTCACACAGCTACGAAGCAAGCCGTGTCGGTTGTAAATCCAGGCTCTTAAACTCAGTGATGAACCGTTGCGTTTTAGGAATATTTGCTTAAATCTGTGTGTGTGATAGGTGAAAGCAATTCTTAGTCTGGAAGGACTCTAAAATTCACCGTTAGCCCCTAATAAAGCACCCAGTTTAGGCATTATTGTATCATATTTTTCAAAAACAGAATTAGAATCTTCCTGGTTGAATAGTTTCTGTTAATCTCACTTATTTGAATGAAGGGACGTGATCTCCTAGAGGTGGCAAAGCCGTACATCCCCACTGGACATGAGCTGGCTGCTCCACAATTACAGCTGTTGATGCACTTGGTGAGTTCTTGATTTTGTAAAATCTGGAAATAAAGCCAAAGGACGCATTAAAATACTTTCTAAATGGATTTTTTTCCTCAAGTAAATTTGTTTTATGACTTTCGTATGAATGAAAATGTTTGCGGAATGGATACTGACAAGATTTTAAACCTCACTTATTGATCTAGAAATGCTACATTATGGTCTTCTATAATTCTGAAAATAATTTAAAGTACTAAACTGCATTTTGTACTTGAGAGAGCATAGGTTTTTCACAGGAAGTTGAAGTATTATGGTTCATTTCCTGACCAGGTGTGTTAGCTTGAGAACTTTCGACTAAGGACAGTTCTGGTGGTGAGAGATTGTAGTCTTACCTCAATGGGTTCGGGTTTTAGATTTTTTTTTTTTTTTTTTTTTTTTTTTTGCAGCGTCACCTTTCCCCAAACAGTTACTGAGGGGAAGTTTTTCTTTTTCTTCCTGGCCCTGGCCTTGTGCTGGGGAGCTGGGGCTGGGGCGGGTCATGGAGGCAGTTGACTTGTTCAGCCTTGCAAGGCTTCAGACTGAGGAACTTAGGGGTTGGAGGTGGGAGTACCTGCCTTAACAAAGTGGTCTTTCTTCCTATTACTGTTTGCAAGATGTGCTCATCATTCTCCCCTAGAGAAATCTGTACGTATTGCATTCTGGAACTTTTCTTCCACTATTCCCAACACTGCAGTGTGTCATATCAGGTGTAGGTCCCAGTGTAGAACCGGGTGCGTACAGTTAGACCAGAGGTTTTACTGGCTCGTAGTAAAGTCACTGGGCTGCCATTCATTTGTTGGGGGTTCCTCCTCATCTCCTACTGCCCGATTTCTCTGCCCTGCCAGTTGCACATTTTTTTTAGCTCCTCACTTCTCGGTGCCATTTATTGTCATTTAGGGACTGTCTGACCGAATGTATTAGAAATCTTGCTACTCTGGCATAACTGAGGAGGGACTGATTTTTTTCACACACACATACACACAAAAGCAGTATGGGTAATGTTAGAACAAGGCTAGTTCACTGGCTCCATCTTACCAGTGATCTGGGATCCTTCCTGTTTCATCCTCCTGCATGGCTCATGGTCACAGGATGGCTGCCCCACCTTCAGCTTCCCCTGTGTTTCCAAGCTGAGTGAAGAGGGAACCAACAAGGAGGAAAAAGGTGATCCCTCTATATCAAGAGAGCAAGGCTGTTGCAGAAATCCCAAGTAGAGCCCCACTTGGTCTCATTATATGAACTGTGTCAGGGGCCACTCATCACCACAAGGGAGGCTGGGAGACGTTGAATTATGCCTGAGCATGTTGCTACCTTATGCAATATCCCCTGTTGTAAGGACGAAGGGGAGAATGGGTATGGGGTGGGGAGCCAGGGCGACTGTGGCACTGCCCGTGCACAGTGCTTCACTGCTCACTCATGTGCTGTGCTTCTTGCAGCCATGATTTCTCATGGATGGTGTCCTTCGCCCAGAATGCTCCTCTCACTCTCTTGTCCCCTCTGCACCCAACATACTGCACATCAGCACTGATAGACTCTCCTACTCCTTCCAGGCCACTTCAGTGTCCCTGTCTCTTCCTCTTTCTCTCGGACATAATCAGCCTCTCCTTCCCTGATGCTTGCTTGTCCCTGCTGGAGAGCTACTTTGTGTTCGGGTTATCTATCTGGACCTCTAGATCTGTGCTGGTAATTGCCACTAGCCACATAAAGCTGGTTAACCTTAAGTGTTGACTAATTGCCCTTAATTTTTAATTTTTTTTTTCAACGTTTATTTATTTTCGGGACAGAGAGAGACAGAGCATGAACGGGGGAGGGGCAGAGAGAGAGGGAGACACAGAATCGGAAACAGGCTCCAGGCTCTGAGCCATCAGCCCAGAGCCTGACGCGGGGCTCGAACTCCCGGACCGCGAGATCGTGACCTGGCTGAAGTCGGACGCTTAACCGACTGCGCCACCCAGGCGCCCCGACTAATTGCCCTTAAATACGGTACAAAATTGAGTTCCTCACTCTAGCCCCACTTCAAGTGCTCTAGAGCCACATGTGGCCAGTGGCTGGCTTTAGGACATTTCCCTCCGTCAAATTCTCTTGCCTGCACTTGACTGCTCTAGATGATGAGCTCTTTGAGGGCTCATTTTGCCCTGACTCCATCGCTCAGAACCGCAAGTGCAGCATTGAGGTTGGTGCTTGTGTTGTGTCGTCTTCTAACTGAAATTGTAAACTTTGGGCAGGGGTTATAGACATTCCACAACCAACATGGCTTCTAAAAATATTGTTACTGGATACGTAAGAGGTATTGAGACCACTGCTTTTAAGGAATCATAAAAGCACATGCGGACTTTGAAAGTCACGTTTCAAATTTCTCATTTAGAGATGAAGAAACGGAGACTCAGAGAAGGAAAGGGACCTCCGTAAGGTCATATAGGCAGTCGGTGGTAAGAGGACTCGACTCTTGGTTGTCATAGCTGCATTTGCTTCTGCGTCCGTGAAACCAGCCCTGATTATCACCAACCTGCTCTCCCTAATTATGTTCTATTCTTGCCGATCCACCAGCTTCTAGTTTCTTGAGAGAGGAAGTTGTTTGCAGCGCTCAGCTGTCCTCAGATGCCCACTGCGTATAGGCGGCGCTCAGGGAATGCTCAGGAAACAGATGAGCCTTAGTCAGTCAATGATGGTTTTGTTGCAAGAAACAGAAAATGAGTCAAGCAAGCTTAATCAGAAGGAGGCTTTTAGAAATCAAAATAAGGGCAAGAGCTGGAAACTAGAAGTTGTAAGGAACCAAGGAAGTCTCTCTGGCTCCCTCTCTTTGGGGCCATGTAATTTTTCTTCTTTCGTCTGGTTTCCTCTTTATTCTACACACCAGCTTTCCCAGCTGGCTCGTCACTCTGTAGGGTCACACCAGCCTCCACGTCTGTATGACCTCTTAGCTCCAGAGGCATCCAGTCACCTAACTGCCAATCTGCTTTACCCCCAGACCTTTGGGAGCTGATTGGCCCAACTCACGGAGGCTCCTCCAAGGAGGGATGGGAGAGAGGCATGGTGCCAGCATGGCAGAGGGGACCTACTCAAGTTTGTATCCAGCCGTGAGGGAAGAGGGTGGGGCCTGCGCTGGGAGGGGAGGCATAGCCTGCAGCTACCACAAATCTGTGTATTCTTGTTAACTATGTTGTTTACCAACCAAAGGGAGAACCATGAAACCGCCTGGAGCTCACTAGCTTTTTTACAGTTGATGGCTGGCTGTCTGGAAGTAGGTGAAATTGTGTCTGGCAGGTATATTTCTTTTTTTTTTTTTTTTTTTTAATTTTTTTTCAACGTTTTTTATTTATTTTTGGGACAGAGAGAGACAGAGCATGAACGGGGGAGGGGCAGAGAGAGAGGGAGACACAGAATCGGAAGCAGGCTCCAGGCTCCGAGCCATCAGCCCAGAGCCTGACGCGGGGCTCGAACTCACGGACCGCGAGATCGTGACCTGGCTGAAGTCGGACGCTCAACCGACTGCGCCACCCAGGCGCCCCCTGGCAGGTATATTTCTTATTACTAGAAGCACTTGGAAAGAAGCTGGTGACCTTCTGTCAAAAATTCCTCTGCAGAGGGTGCCTGGGTGGCTCAGTAGGTTAAGTGTCCTTGGATTTCAGCTCAGGTCATGATCTTGTGGTCGTGAGATCAAGCCCCTCATTGGGCTCTGGGCTCCTCACTGGCAGTGCAGAGCCTGCTTCAGATTCTCTTTCTCTCTCCCTCCCCCACCCCCCTAAAAAATAAATACACATTAAAAAAAAAAGTTTAAAATATATTTAGTCTCATAGAGGGTTATAATGGAAACACATTCCTGTCACAAATCATGATAGTAACAAGTGTTCAGATTCATTGGAAATGGGCCTGGTTATAAAATCATTTCTCTCTCGTGGACTTGAACTACAGATGCTCATTTGGTGATTTTTTTTTTTTTCCCTCTCCTTTTTCTTCTATGGAATTACTAAACTTGGCATAACTAGTAATAAAATGACAGCCTTAATTTGGAGAAATCTAGCCTAAAAGTTAGAGATACAGCCCTTCTTTTTTTAATGTTTATTTATTTTTTTGAGAGAGAGAGAGAGAGAGAGAGAGCAAGAGTGAGCGAGTGAGCGGGGGAGGGGCAGAGAGAGAGGGAGACAGAATCCAAAACAGGCTCCAGGCTCTGAGCTGTCAACACAGAGCCCAGTGTGGGGCTCAAACCTACGAACTGTCAGATCGTGACCTGAGCTTAACTGACTGAGCCACCCAGGCACCTCATAACCCATCTTTGAAGGGTGTTCTTGTTGCCCTCCAGCCACTGTCATCTTTGGTGTCTCAGATGCCTTTGCCTCCTGAGGGCCACTCGCTACCTGCTCGCCGTCCCAAGAGAGTTGCACAGTTGTCTCAAAGCACTTTGATGCGTAATGATCTTTGAGATTCCAAATTTCTCTGGTTCCAGCAGAAATAAAATTGCAATACGTTATGCTTATTGTTTCAGAGAATGGTTTGAACATTAATTAAAAAATAAATGAAAGTTAAGAAAGTTAAAAGCCCGTGGAACCTTTTTCTCTGTAGCTTCAAAGATCCTACATTTTGTCTTCGTGGATTGCTCTGGCTGTACAACTAAAAACCTTTTTTCTTTGAATTGTAATTGATAGATTAGTCCAAGTCAGTATGTTCTGTTTCTAAATGAACATAGTTTGTTAAAGTTTAAACTCTGGTTGAAGTCATTCTAAGGTTCCCCACAGTATGTTTTATTGTTTCTGAAGAAGTCACATCAGTGATAATAGAAAAAGCAAACGTATCATGGTGTCTTTTTTTAAATTTAATCTTATTTTTACTTTTATTTATTTATTTTTTAATATTTTAGTTAACATACAGTGCACTGTTGGTTTTAGGAGTAGAATTCAGTGATTCATCATGTAATGTGCAACACCCAGTGCTCATCACTAGTGCCTCCTTAATCCTTAATCACCCATCTAGCCCATCCTCCTGCCCACTTCCCTCCAGCAACTCTCAGTTTGTTCTCTGTTGTTAAGAGTCTCTTGTGGTTTGTTTCCCTTTCTTCACTCCACCCCCCCTCCCAACCTGGAAATAAGGGGGGGGCGGGGGGAAGCCTGATCCCAAAAAGAAAAGGAAAGGAAAAGAACAAGATCCATTTGGTGAATATAATTCGGTGTCTGTATGCATTACAAAGTGATCACTGCCAAAAGTTTGGTTACCATCCGTCACCATACAGTTGCCCCCTTTGCCCATTTTGCCCACCCCAGCCTCCTTCCCTTCTGATAACCATCACTCTGGAAGTCTGGTTTGGTTGGTTGGTTGGTTGGTTTTAGATTCCATATGAGTGAAGTCATTGTTTCTCTTCTTCTGACTTATTTCACTTAACATAGTACCCTCAGGGTTCATCCATGTTGTCAGAAATGGCAAGATTTCATTCTTTTTTATGTCTGAGTAGTATTCCACTGTGTGCATGTACCACCTACTCCATATTCCTTCATCTATCAGTGGACACTTAGGTTGTTTCCTTTTCATGGCTATTGTAAATAATGCTACCATGAACATAGGAGCACATCTCTTTTCAAATGAGTGTTTTTGTATTCTTTAGATGAGTACCTAGAAGTGGAAGAGCTGGACCGTAGGGTAGTTCTATTTTTAACTTTTTGAAGAACCTCCATATGCTTTTTCCATAGTGGCTGCACCAGCTTATATTCCCACCAACAGTGTACTGAGGGATCCCTCTCCTCCACACCTTCATCAGTACTTTTTATTTTTTGTCTTCTTAAGAATCCTTCTAACTTCTGTGAGGTGATAGCTCATTGTGACGATTTACATTTCCATGGTGATTAGTGACGAGCATCTTTGCATGTCCCCCTTGGCCATGTGTATGTCATCTTTAGAAAAGTGTCTTTTTAGATCCTCTGCCTATTTTTAAAAAATTTTTTTTAATGTTTATTATTTTTGAGAGAGAGAGAGACAGAGAACAAGCAGGGGAGAGACAGAGAGAGAGGGAGACACAGAATTAGAAGCAGGCTCCAGGCTCTGAACTGTCAGCACAGAGCCCAATGTGGGGCTCAAACTCACAGACTGGGAGATGGTGACCTGAGCTGAATAAAGTCAGCCACTTAACTGACTGAGCCACCCAGGCGCCCTTCTGCCTATTTTTTAATTGGATTGTGTTCTGTTGTTAGGTTGTATGAGTTTTTTCTGTATTTTGAGTGTTAACACCTTGTTGGATATGTGATTTACGAATATCTTCTCTGGTTCAGTAGGTTGCCTCTTCGTTTTGATAACAGTTTCCTTCACGGTACAGAAGCTTTTTATTTTGATGCCATCCCATTTGTTTGCTTTTGCTTTTGTTTGCCTCTCCTTTGGAGTCAGAGCCGGAAAAATATCGCCAAGACCAATGTCAAGGAGCTTACTGCCTAAGTTTTCTTCTGAGAATCTTATGGTTTCAAGTCTTACATTCAAGTCTTTAATCCATTCAAGTTAATTTTTGTATAATGTGTAAGAAAGCGGTCTACTTTCATCCTTTAAAAAAAATTTTTTTTAACGTTTATTTATTATTGAGAGATAGAGCGAGACAGAGCATGAGCATGGGAGGGGCAGAGAGAGGAGGAGACACAGAATTCGAAGGAGGCTTCAGGCTCTGAGCTGCCAGCACAGAGCCCAACGCAGGGCTCAAACCCACCAACTGCGAGATCATGACCTGAGCCGAAGTCAGACGCCCGACCCACTGAGCCACCCAGTCACCCCTACTTTCAGCCTTTTTAAATGTTTGTTTATTTTTGAGACAGAGAGAGAGAGTGTGTGTGAGCGAGCACGAGTGGGGAAGAGGCAGAGAAGAGGGAGACAGAGGATCTAAAGCGGGCTCTGTGCTGACAGCAGAGAGCCTGACATGGGGCTCGAACTTCGGAAGTGTGAGATCATGACCTGAGCCGAAGTCAGACACTTAACCAAATGAGCCACCCAGGCGCCCCTGGTTTCATCCTTTGCATGTGGCTGTCCAGTTTTACCAACACATGGTGTCTATTTTTAGTGGTATAATGACCCAGGTCATTGCCCCTGGATGCTTCTCAAAAAAGCCCTGGAGGCTTTTTGCCTTTTCTGGTTGCCCATATTAACATAAACTGGTTCTCCGCCACAGTGCCTGGTTGTCCTGCCCTCAGTGTGTCACAATAACTCCTTTGGTTGTAACCGGTAACCGTTTTACCTGCTGTGGGTCAGAAATGGTTTCATAATCATCCTTTTGCTACTTCATAATTTTGGGGATAGTACAAGTCTGTCTCCGTAGTCTTTGGCACGTATATCTGTATTGGTTCTTGCCCAAGATGGTGGACTTGGATGTTGGGGTTCAAGGCTTTTTCACATGTTAAATACCTCTGTTTCATGCTCCTATTATGGTACCCTGAGTCTGTGGAGCTCAGTAAAGTCTCTTGGATATAGTGGACAACTTATATGATCTGGAGCTTTGCATGTTAGAAAGAAAAGGGATTCTTTACCCAGTGCCTCATTTTACAGATGAGAAGACTGGATCTCAAGGACCATATAACCCACAGGGCCTTCATCTGCATTGTATTTAGGAATACCCAGTGTTGGCCAACCGCAAGGCAGCAGGTGCTTAGGGGCTGTGGAGTGCCAGCGCTGCCCCCCCCCCCCAACCCTGGGACTTTGGGCCTGCTGCCTTATCTCAGTCTCCTCCTTTGTAACATGGGGTGGGCAGTAACTGTCCCCTTCCATGAGAGGCAGCATTGCATAATGAACGAAACTCAGGCCCGAATAAGGCAAAAGTGCATGGCCTTGGAAAACCTCAGACCCAGGGAGAGACACGTGTTTGTATGGCAGAGAGACAGAGCTTGGGAATGTTCTGACTTCATGTTTTGAATTGGAGTGACCTTTGGGAGGATATCCTGGAATGTCAGATCTTCATCTACATCAAGACTCTTTCCTTGCACACCCACCTTTTCTGAGTTGCCAGAGTTTTAAAAATGGGCCCTTGGAGCTTTTTTCATAGCCTCATTCCAACCTGTGGTCCTCGGTTTTCTTTGTCACGAGGAGAAATAGACTGAAATTCGGTGCTAGTTGATAGCTCCCATTGTAATGAATATTTTTGCAAATGGCTTCGGCTTCATTCTGCTTGAGAGGAAAAGGGTCCTGCAGAGTTGCAGAAAGGCATGATCAACTGGAGAATCAGTGCGCAGCATTTTGGTTAACAGCATGGATTTAAAAAAATATTTTAAAAATTTTAGTTGTAAAAAAAACACATAAAATTTACCATCTTCACCACTTTTAAGGGTATAGCTCAGTAGTGTTAGGTAAATTTACATTTTTGTGCAGTGGTTCTGCAGAACTAAAACTGAAACTCGATACCCGTTAAACACTAACTATTTCATTGCCACCCCCCCCACCCCCGTCCTTCCCCGCCAACCACCATTCTACTTTCTGTTTTCTAGGAGTTTGACTACCTTAGCTACTTCGTGTAAGTGGAATCGGTATGGTATTTGTCTTTTTGTGATGGCTTATTTCACTTAATATTGTGCCCTCAAGGTTCATCCAGCATGTGACCGGATTTCCTTCCTTTTTAAGGCTGGATAATATTCCTCTGTGTGTGTGTGTGTGTGTGTGTGTGTGTACACTACATTTTGTTTATTCACATGTCAGTGGATATTTAGGTTGTTTCTACCTTTTGGCTGTTGTGAATAATGATGCAGTGAACATGGGTGAGCAAGTAACTGCCTGAAATCTTGCTTTCAGTTCCTTTCCATATGTACCTACAGCTGGAATCATGGGATCACGTGGTCATCCTATTTGTAATTGGGAGGAGCTGCCGGACTGCTCTACAGCAGCTGCCCCACTGACATTCCTACTAGCACTCACAAGTGCCCCAGCTTCTCCACATCCTCACCAGTAGTTGTGTTCTGGGGTTTCTTAAAGTGGCCATCCTAATGGGTAAAAGGTGATATCTCTATTGCGGCTTTGATTTGCATTCCTTTAATGAATAGTGGTGGCGAGCATCCTTTCATATGCTTATTGGTCATTCGTAGATCATTTTTGGAGAAATGTCTTTTCAAGTCCTTTGCCTATTTTGTAATGGAGTTGTTTGTTCTTTTGTTGTTGTTGAGTTGAAGAGTATGGATCTTTAGGTCAGACTGGGTCTGGGCTTAAGTCCTGTCTCCTCCATTTATGAGCCGTTAGCCAAGGGCACTTGCCACAGAGTCCTCTGCTGTCTCTCGGGTGTGGTCATAGCACCCACCTCATGGAATCCGGGGTGTTAGGACAACCAGAGGGAAAGTATCAAAGAGACGGAGGCTACATAAAAGAGCGTAGACAGTCTGTTCCTAATAGGTTTCGAAGGAAACAGAAACAGCTGCCTTCTCAGTCCCCACCACAGATGGCAGCCATCCTTTAATTCCATCCCCCACCACCTTCCCTTTTATCATCACTGGACTGTAGGACAAGCAAAGGGATGTTCTTGGGCAATCAGAGACTCGGGCATATAGAGGACATGCACGTTGCCAAAAAGAACCTCTGTGAGCCTCCTGGGCAGGGTGCCGGTGGTTTGCACAATAGCTTCAGCTTGTCGGCAGAGTGTATGTCATCACTTGAAGTCACAGCCAGAGGAACCTGGGTCCTGCTCCCGCCCCACCCCAGGTGCACACCTGTGGTGACAGGACCCACCTTGCCGAGCCACACCGTGCTCTGGATTCACAGGTAGAAAAGCCACACGGAGGCCAAGAGTGCTGACAGACACAGGGAGTGGTTTCTCTTCAGTCCCTTAATGGGGAGAGACAAAAGACCAGAATTATTGCCAAGAAATGTCCTAGATGTTGCACTCTTTAAAATCATCCCAGCAGCTTTCCAGATGTCCAGGGGTTGACAAGTGCAGAGAGCTGAGACCTGGCCGGCTAAGCACCGGTTCCCAGGCTCTCCGAGGGTCAATTCCCGCCGTGCTGACATTCTTCGGAATTTAAGATGCCGCTTTGGGGCCGTGTGCACAGCACCTGGTATCCTGTGTTGTGCCAAGATGTTTAGAAAAGTGTCCATCCTTGAGAGTGGAGATATGTGAGTCTTTAGCAAATTACTTTCGTTCGTTTCAGTCAGAGCAGCCAATATTTCACATTTGTTTTGTCCCGTGCACACATAATACCTCTTACTTCTTATGAATTCCAAATGGAAGCTCAGAATCCTGGGATGTGCCATGTTCAGTTATGGTCAGGAGAGACTTTCAAAAGGAAACGTTACTTCTTTAATGAGTTTTTGGGGTGAAGTCAGCTCTGGTAATGTTTAAAAAATTTGCTTACTACAGAAACAGTTTTCAGAGAACATTCGAACTTGACACATCCACTTTAACTCATAAACCAGATTGGTTGAAGTCTGTTAAGGTTTTGAATGAACATCAAGGTACTGACTTCTAAGAGATGGAAGCCGTCTCAGCGATCACACAGTTTGTTTCCATTTTCTCATGGAGGACACAGCCCAAAGTTTTACACGGCAAAAGCCCAAGCTTCCCAGCTTCCCAGCAGTCATGGACACCCGAAAAGAGTGCTGCTTTCTGAGCTGGCTTCCTTCAGGATATGGGCCCTTATAAGGAAGGCTGCGAGGCCGGGGTTTTCCAGGTGGAAAGGTCACATTTCCACATATAGCCCACTGAGCACTGTGTCAAGTCGGGGGAAGAACCGGGGTCGCTGCCGTAAACTTCTTGTTTCACAGTGTGGACTTCCCCATCCCCTCTCCCCAGCGAAGCACAAAAGTATTTCCTAACTTTTAAGTCATGGGCTTCCTTTCATGGAGTCTGACCTTAGATCATATCCAGATAAGCATTGTGTAATGGGATGGGTGGGGTTCGAGTTTTTAGCCACAGATGCACGAGAGGAGGAGGGGAGGGGAGGGCAGCAAAGTTTGTAGCTGGGGCTAAGTCACAGTCCTCCTGCAGGGCTGTCCTGCGTGCAAAGCCCCATCGAGGTTTCCTTGCTGCTTGTGCAGGTCACCTGAGTGTGCCTCTGGGACCTTTCCTTCCTCTCTTCTGCCTCTTTGGTCATAGATTTCATCCTTACAATCCCCACAGTCCCCTCTCCTGAACTCACCGCCCCCCTCCCCCCATGTTGTTTTGTTTTAAGTTTATTTATTTTTGAGAGAGAGAGACAGAGACAGAGAGAGAGAGAGAGATACAGGGCTCAAACCCATGAACCATGAGATCCTGGCCTGAGCTGAAGGTAGACGCTTAACCGACTGAGCCACCCAGGTGCCCCTCTCCTGAGCCGCTTTACGTGACAGGGCTTCCCGTTCCCACCACTTCCCACCAAAGGTCTCCCAGCTCTTCTCTGGGCATTAGGGGACTGTGATGTGACCTCATTTTATATTATTTCTGGCTAAATAGCTCCAAATACTCCTCTCCAGAGGGGAGTCCTAAGTGTGCCTGCCCACCTTGATCCCTTTCTATGGGGCTGGGGTCACGATCGCACCGTCTCCTGTGTCTTGCTCCTGCTTGGTGTGTGCCAGGCACTTCAGATGCTCATGCCCCGTTGTGATGCTGCTTTCAGAGGGAGGCGGGTTGTGGACCGAAGAGAGATTGTGCCATGCGGACAAAAACCCAGAACTATAGTCAAATTCCTGCAGATAGAAGGCACTTTTATATGTGCAGCGCACATCCAAGAAAAGACCCGAGGGAAACGTGAATATATTAAAAGAACTTACCTTTGGGAGGTGGGATTATAGTCGTCTTCATCTTCTTCTGTCCTATTTTTCGGTATTTCCAGTTGCCCTGTAATAAGTTAGCATACTTTTTACAGGGCACCATTTGCTGCCCTTCAGGGTCCCGTCTGCACGGCCGCAGCAGCTTTTCCTCTGCCTCTCAGCATGGCCCTTTCTCTATATGCCTTGGACTTTTATCTCACATCATCAGGGTACAGTGATACGGGCTTTAACCAAAGTCCAAAATTTGCATGCAAAATGCAGTCCCTACCCCTGGCACACTGAGGTAGATTTATTGTGTTATTTAACATGTAAATGTTCTGAGTGCACAGCTGTATGTGAAGCACTGTACCAAGAATCGGGCTCAAAGTGGATTGGGGCTGGATAAAGGGGTGTGCAAGCACAGTAAGGGAGACATGACAGATACCAAGGGAGAAGAGAGGAGGAGAAGGGCTGAGTGCAAATATAGCCAAGTTCAAGGTTCTGAGTTGGAAAGCTGCACTGCTGAGGGGAAGAGCCTTCCCGACCCCTCCCCGGAGGGTTTTGCTGTGGTCTTGTAGTGATGAAACGCTCTTTTGTGCCGTAAACACCAACAATTTGGGGTCTACCACTTTGTCGGGATAAAATGGTCTTTTTCCATGCCAAACTTAATAAATATTACTTAGGTACAAATTAAATACATTAAATCCACCTGTTTATATGGTAAAGGTCTGTGTGGCAGAAACTGTATCTTGATTTTTTGATTCCTTCACAAAACTTTAATGTTTTTCACCTTGAATGTACAGTTGACCCTGACCAATATGGGGTTGAACCACACAGTCACTTCTCAGATTTCCTTTCAAGGAATACAGCACAGTACTATAAATGTATCCTCTCTTCCTTAAGAGTTTCTTAACCCTTTCTTTTCTCTCCCTTTGTCATAAGAATACAGTATATAATACAGATAACAAAATGTGTGTTAAATCAACCATTTATGCTATCAGTAAGGCTTCCAGTCACCAGCAGCCTCTTAGTAGTTGAGTTTTGAGGGAGTCAAAAGTTGTGTGTGGATTTTCGACTGCATGGGCATCATTCCCTTAGCTCCTGCGTTGTTCCAGGATCAGCTGTTTTCTGTGATTTTATGTCAACAGATTGTTTGTCTCATGTCCTGAGGCTGTGGAATTGTTCTGTTTTTCTTCATCATCGTACGAGTGTTCAAGTGACTTTCACTGGAAACTGGGCTTATCACCCACACACCGGAATAGGACGCCAGGCAGTCTGGGGACGTGGAGGCACGTTTGTTCGGTGCCTGGTTGGCGCCCTGGAACAGGTTGGGTTGGAAGTACCATATGCAGTCTTCTTCCTTCGGGGTAAGTCAGGTCGTCCTGCATTGACAAGGAAGCAGGCTGAGTGAGGGAGTGGGAGTCCACTTCTAAGCCCTGTCCCGTGACCTGGGTTATACGAGATGCCACGACATGAAATGCACAAGGTGGTCACCTGGCAGCACAAGCCGGTTGCCACGCTGATGTCAGTAGCACGTGCTGGGGGTTCAGGAGGAAGGGTGGCTCTGAGCTGGAGTGCCTCGGTGCCTCTGCCAAGCAGCTCCTCCTTGCTGGCCTCCAGGTCTCCCCTCCCCCTGCAAAAAAAAAAAAAAAAATGTTCTGACTTTTGCCAGTCCATCAAGACTCAAAACACCATCCCATCCTGTTCTTCCAGTCACAATAAAACCTTGTTACCTGTACCTTGAAAACTTTTTTCTTGGCTACTGACTGAACTTTTTAATTTTTTAAAAAAATGTTTATTTTGAGAGAGAGAGAGAGAGAGAGAGAGAGAGAGAGAGAGAGAGTCCTAAGCAGGCTCTACACTGTCAGTGTAGTTTGACAAGGGGCTCCATCTCACAAACCTCCAGATCATGACCTGAGCTGAAATCAAAGTCAGACGCTTAACCAACTGAGCCACCAAGGTGCTCCCTGACTGAACTCTATTTATTTGTTTGTTTTTGAGAGAGTTAGCACAGAGAGAGAGAATCCTAAACAGGCTGCCAGTGCAGAGCCCGATGCAGGGCTCATACTCAGTGGAACTTGAGATCATAACCTGAACCGAAATCAAGAGTTGGAGGCTTAACCTTCTGAGTCACTCCAGTGGCCCTGACTGAACTCTTTTTAAAGGAAAGTTTTTAGAGGCCCTAAAAACATGAAATCCAACTGCTCTGCCGAACTGGAGGGAAGGGGTAGTTCAGAAAGACGCTGGCTCCTGCTATGGATTGAATGTGTCCCCTGAAAATTCACGTGTTGACTCCCCCAGTACTTAATGTGTTGGTATTTGGAGGTGGGGCCTTTGGGAGGCAGTTAGGTTTAGATGAGGCCGTGAGGGTCGCGCTTCTGTGATGGGACCAATGGCTTACTTATAAGTGAGAGGAGGAGGAGACCATGTGAGGGCCCGACAGGAAGGAGGCAAGCCAGGAAGAGGGCCTTCCCCAAGGGCCCGATCGTGCCGGCACCCTGAATTTGGACTTTCAGCCTCCAGAACAGCGGGTAGCAGATGTTTGTTGCCGTGGCCGCTCAGCCGGTGCTGTGTTGTTTAGCGGCTGAGCCGAGACTGCTGCACCCCCACCACTGCCCTGGCCCCTGCACGGGCTTTGCTGTCAGCTCCACGGGGTGTAGTTGGAGAGCTCTCCTTCCACAGTTAGCCGCTAACCCGTACCAGGTCTAACTCTGACCCCCCAGTACCCTGTGCTGTGGTTGGGAGGAGGCGGAGGGATTTCCTCTCCAGGCTTCCAGTAGGAACAGTTGCAGAGCACCCCCTCCCACCCTCCGACCCGAGACTGAGCACATCTTCCTTGCAGGGCATGGGGCAGGGACTGTCCTCTTTGGGGGAGGCTCACAGGGAGAAGGTGCTGGAAGCCGTGCTGTAAACAGATGAGCTGCTTTTCTGCAGATGGTCAAATATCACGAATTGAGAAGTCGCGATCTTAGCTTTTAGTAGTATATTTTTCTGTTTCTGCTGGGTGACTCATCAGCCTATGTTTCTGACTATTTCTGTTCATATCTGGAAGTTTTCTGGAAGGAAATTTATTATCACGGTAATAGTGTGGGTAGTTGATCTGGGTCAGCAGTGGGGGAGGGGGATGACTTTCTGAATGCATTTCTTGAGAAACTGGTATTTTATTTTGAACCATTACCTTTGACAAAAGTTAAAATGAGGTTTGACTGGCGTTTGAAAATCAAGATGTGTTGTATCTAAAATTTTTGTTTAATGGTCAGGTTATCCATAATGGATAGAGTCCTTAATTAATTTGAAATAATCTATTTAAAAGGTAACTCCGTTTCCTTGTGTCATATAATGTGAAGCCACCAATTAAGGTAAAGGTACAACTTAAACTAAGTGGCTAAAAAAATGCTGAATGCCAGAGGCCAGACATCCTTGAACTTCAATGTGTATAGAATTCTAGACGTTAAATCCCAGATCACTGGGTCCCACTCTGGAAATCGTGAACCAGTAGGTCTAAGGTGGGGCCGAGAATTTACAGTTCTGCCAAGCAGTCAAATGATACGGTTGCTGCTGTTGTGGAGACCACACTCAGATCTGGTCCCATAGACGGAACCCCTGGCCTAGATTCTGTGGATGGTGACTGTGTGTGCCGTTGTGAGAAAGGGTCGGGGAGACATTTGTCCTCTGTACCCACAGTGAAGTCCAAGCAGGTGGTCTTGGCCGGCAGTCGTCATGGATGTCAGTGATGAATGTCGGATGGCCTGACACTTTTTAAAGGCTCCGTCTGGCCGAGATCAGAGGGCTAAGTGTGGGTGGCAGAGTGCCTCCCCACGTTAAATGCCCACTGGCTCTCTGAAACAGAACCCAGCAGCTTGTAATTTTTTCACTTCTCTGGAGCTGGTGTCAGGATGGCGGTATTGCTTACTAGCACAGGCGGCCGCTCACCCTTGGACCTGACTCATTTCTTGCCATCTGCGTGGACTCCCCCTCCCCAACATACACACTTTCCCAGGGGCATGGGGAATTACCTGAAATTCTCAAATTCGTCGTGACGTTTTCATTCCTGCCCTTCGCGTGGAGTGACCTTCCCGCTCTGTCAGTTGACCTTTCTGGTCATGCTTCCGCACCTAGCGCTTGACTGCTGCCTCCAACGCTGTCCCTTCCCCCACCCCCTTGAAGGGTCAGATTGGGATCATCTCTCCTGGAGGTCGGTCTTCCACGGTGGCCCTCTGCACTTTACCCTATGTGGGCTATTCTCCTATGGGCCCTTTCTCACACTGGCCTGTCACGGTGGCCTACTCTGCTCCTTCCTTGGGGACAGAGGTTGGTTTCATTTCATTGTTCTTGGGATAAAAAGATTGGTCACAGGAGTGATTAACACCTTCTTTGTAATGTTTGTTATAAAGCTTTATAAATAAAGTTATCTGTACACATATCAGGTATCTGTACTCACGTCTAGATGTATAAAGTTTATGTAAAATTATATTATAGTTTTTGCAATTTAAGACTAAAACTTGAGAAGAGCTGAGGCTGACACTTGAACCAGAACTGTGGGTTCCACGCAAGTTGCTTGTTTCTCCTTCTGTGCACGTGTGTCCTTGTCCCCTCCATCCAGATTGTCCCTCTTTTATTTCTTTCCCTTCTGCTTCGTCTTTCCCTAAGATGCTCCATGCTGCTTGATCTCCTGCTTCCCTGAGCTCCTCTTGAATTTATTGTCTGTGCTCAGGACCGTCATCATCAACCCCAGGGATGCCATTCTCAGAATTATGGGAGCTCGGCTGAGGTTTGCCACATAAAGGTCTGGCAGGGCAGGGAGTGGCAGGAGGAGTCTCCCCAGAGGGTGCGACCTTGGAGCCGAGCTTTGAAGGAGGAGGGAGTCAGCCAGACAAAGAAAGGCCAACAGGGCATCCCAGCCATTGTAAGGGTGGCCATCCCTCTCCAGCGCTTCCCTGCCTCACATGCACGGGTCCTGGACACACTAAGGCAGTGACCAGGGGCCCCCTATTGTTGGGGGGAGCCCCTGGGACGACACTGTTCTTTCCTCGTAGAATAAGTGTCTGTCTTCCCCACCGTTCTTCAGGAAACCGGATTTCTCCAGCCCTAGTCTGATTGTGGAGAAGTCTAAGCAAAAGAAGGATTTTGCCAGGTTTAGAGATAAAATAGATACTGTTGATAATAGAAATTCAGTATTACCCCTGGCCAAGTACGATGTTATGTGTTCACAAGGATTTTTCATTTAGTCTGTGCAACAAAGCTGTGGGAGGTGGATGCTGTTATTTTCTGTGATTTATGGTTGAGGAAACTGAGGCACAGGGAGTCAAGGGGCTTCGTTCCTGGGTAGTAAGTGGCAGCACCGATGCCATAAGGTGCCTTCTCTTTCTGCTCTCTGCATTCATTCCCAGCATGTTGAGCCCCTGGAGTCTGAGTTCTAGTCCTGGCTCCACCAGCTAATCAGTTTTGTATCTCGGGCCGTGCCATTGAGGGGGTTAAAAACAGACCTCGCGTACCAGGTGGTTGTGAGGATGAAATCACTGGGTACTTACAGTGCCTGGCACACGGTAACTGCTCAAAACAATGTGAGTCTGTATGTCTTTGAGCCTCAGTTTTCCCATCTGGGAAGGGGGTTGTTGAGCTAAGTCATCTCATAGCACCCCTTTCAGCCCTGAGTTTGTGTTCCTGTGAACTTGACCGTTTCCCCCTCATCGTCCAGAAGAAGGCGGGAAGCAAGCAAGGGTTTCTAGGGCAGTCGTCATGCAGTGGCTGCTGGCGGACAGTCCCAGGACACCCCTCCGGCTGGCACTGACCTTTCGTGCTGGTGCTGGTGTTTTTCCACTCAGAGGGGTCTCAGAAAATCGCAAGAACTACAGTTTGAAATCCAGCGTTCTATAAGTGGTAATAGGAGAGAGCAAACTACGACCAAGCTCAGTGTTCTGTATTCCGACAGGCTGGATATATGTTCCTCTTTATAGTCTTATTGACTTCAATCCAGAAACAAGAGCCCTGACCTTCAGCCCCTTTGAAAAGTATCCGTGTCATTCCCCTTGCAGATGCAAAAACAAATGCTATTTATTTCAAAGGATAATTTTATCTCCTGCATTAAATATAAAAATTCATCTACAGCATTTTCTTGGTTCTTTTCAAGCTTATGTGGGCCTTAACTTTCGTCGCTGCCACCTCCCCGCCACCTGGGTGCTGTGTGCCTCTGCTCTCAGAGCTCAGCCCGGAAGGGGGCGGCCAGGGGTGCGGTGGCCTGTCCAGGAGGAGCCCCCTGTCCGCCTTGAGCCCTGGACCCTCCACCTGGCTCTCTTCCCTGGATTTTCTACCACCATGCCGCCTTCACTGCTGCTCCTTGGAGCTGTCCTCACAGTTCCTGAGCGGGTGGATTCATTCAGCGCTTTTGGCTTCCTCGACTCCCAAGTCCTCTTCCTAGAGTCTTGGAGACTTCCCCCCACAGAGTTAATACGGAAGGGTGTAGAGCCAGAGGCCTGCAGGATCCTTGCTTCTGTTTCTAGTTTCTGCATATCTTGTCTGCTGCTTTTTTATAATGTGTGTGTGCCCGACTTCTCAGCACACAGCCTCCCTCCCCTGCAGTGCATCTCAGGCTGAGAGTTAGGCTCACTGTTGGGTCTTCAGAGCTCCCTCGGCCCTAGCAGTTTGCACATGGTTTTTTACAGTAGCCCTTTGTTTTTCTGATCCACTAAGCTGTGCATCCCCTGACAGCCGTGGTACCTTCCCCTGCTGAAGAATGCATACATGAAATACACTGTCCTTAAAAACTGGAAAAACCTCAAATCTTCCGTGATTCCCGGTTCCTTACTGATTAATACGTTAACCATCCAATGCTTTCTGTAATCTAGGCTCAACCATTCTTGTCTTGTTGTCACATACACACCATCTGCTCATTGGCTGAAATGGGTCATTGGTTGAGTAATCGCTGGTCACCTGTACACGTTGTTTCTGCCACCCCGTTTGCCTGAAATGGCTCCCATCCTTTCCACCTGTGTGACTTTTCCTGTCCTTCAAGAACCACCACCGCTTCCAGAAAGCTGATCCTGATGATGGTGGCAGGAAGAATGTTGGTTGCCACTTTATGGAATGCTTGCTCTGTGCCAGGCATAGGTACGTATTTAACGCTCACACTGCTCCAGAGACCTAGACAGCGTTATGCAGATTTGTAGTTGAAACAGGCGTATAGCATCAGACCACATGTTTGAGGTTGAGAAGCTAGGTTAGTGGTGGAGCTAGGATTTGCCTCCCGGACATGTGCCCCCAGAGCTCACGCTCTACCTGACAAACAGGAGAGATTCATTTCTTTTGCTAAATTTCTCAAACACTTTCTCTGTCTTTCCTAGCAGTCATGTACTTCTCCCAGTCACCCTGTTGAAACTTGAGGGACTGTGTCCCATTCATATCTGCCACGTAGCAGGTGGCAAAAAACTTAGAAACATTTCTTTACGCCAAATGTTGTCTTTTTTTTTTTAAATCCTGTTTTCTTACTGGTAAACCATTATATAATGTGACTGGAGAAAACGATGAAATCCTTTTTATTGTTACTATTTTCCATAAAATATCCAAAGATGTCATGGTAGGGTTTAGAGCAGCCTTGGGTAAATGACCTCTTTTGTTCGGTGACAGTCTCACATGCACCTGCTGTGTCAGCCCGCACAGGCAGAGCAGGGAACATGGAAGCCTCTGCCCCCCGGGCAGCTGCCTCCTGTCCAAGGAGCGGTAAAGCAGCTCGTGCTTTGTAAACAGTTTGACAGCATTCATGGAGGACTGCCTGTTCCTTTCTTAAATCTACACAGTTCTTTTACTTTGTTTTTTTAAGACGTTTTCTTCAGCTGTTGGTAACAACAGATGCTGCAGACGCTAATCCCTGTTGTTGTTAACTTTTCTCCAGAGGCTTAACGTTCAGTTGTAATTCTCATTTCCAAGGCCTATTCACGTTGTTAAAACAGAGGATTCAGAAACACTGGAATTTTAAACATTTCTTTTTCTTTTGGTGTGGTAGATCAGGAGTTTTGAGATGGAGAGAGTTATAAAGTGCTCTGTTGATGGGGTAACAGAAAAATCCAGAATACTGGAGAATAAGGGCCCATCTCTTCATGTTCTTCCTGGAGCTCCCCTGTCTTACAAGGCACTTAATGTGTGATTTAATGTTCTGTCTGTAAAAGGAGGAGAGCTGCAGCGCAAGCCCGACAACAGCGTCTTCTGCAAGTAGCAGCGAGGAGCCCTGCCTTCCATGCTTTACTGAGTCGGGAGCTGGGCAGATGCGAGGCTGTATGCGTGCGTGGTCCTTTCTCCCCTCCCCTGCCCTGTCACGGCCTCGGCTGTGTGCATACCGATGGTGCGCACACATCTGTGTGCAGAGAGAGAGTAAAGAATGTGGCAGTGCGGTTGCAGGAGAACAGTTTGGCAGCTAAAATATTGACACACCAACATAAATCATATTTGTGACTCTGTTGAGAAGGTCACAGCAAGGATTTCAGGAGAGGTGAGTGTCTCTCAAGGCCTCTGAAATGTAGCTGGTTTTGAAATTCTCAGAACCCATTGAAACCCATCGTTTCTGCAAATCTCTATGATTTAAGCATGCTACATCCTGTCATTATAGGACATGTCAAAATAGTAAAGTGTAATCCTTTGCTAGCATGTTATTGTGGCCCTTGGTTTTGTGGCCTTGCAGACTTCATAAGTATGTCTGTCAGTGCCTGTGGGCGCCACAGTTGGGGCAGTCAGGGGCGAATCTCTTTTCTCACATTTGGTACCAAGGGACTGGCACCCAGAAGGTGTAAGTGTTTACAGAGGTTCTCAAAGAGGGACCGCCAGACTGGCCTGGGGGTGGAAGAGCCCCCCCAGGCCAGCCTTGACCGTACTCCTCCCTGTCAGCCTCTGTGCAGCAGCGGGTCAGCAAGAGTGTGGGACAGGAAAGGAAGCCAGATCCCCAGTGTTGTTCTAAAGAATGTTAGAAACATCAAAGGAACCTCTCTTAGACCATCTAGCATATCCCATCCCAGGTACATATAAGTGACTCAGTAAATACTGGTGAAAATGGCTTAGGAATTATCCAAGTTAAAATAATGCACATACTGGGGCACCTGGGTGGTTCAGTCAGTTAAGTGTCTGACTCTTGATTTTGGCTCAGGTCATGATCTCATGGTTTGTGAGATCAAGCCCTGTGTTGGGCTCTGCTTTGACAGTGAGGAGCCTGCTTGGGATTCTCTCTCTCCCTCGCTTTCTCTCTCTCTCTCTCTCTCTCTCTCTCAAACTAAATAAACTTCAAAAAAATAATGCACATATTTATTATTAGAACAAGGCTCTCAGCTGACTGTCCAACATCTTAATATTATTCTTGCCCTGACCCTGTCACTCCACTCAACCCCATGCATGTGAATACACATGGACTGTACCTCAAGCACATGTGTGCATGCACCCATGAGAAAAGACTGTTAGAAAGCTATGCCCTTGACCCAAATCTAGATCTTTTTACATTGATAAGAAAACAGCCCGCTAGGATTAATTATACAGGCCAGATTTAGAACAAAGGATAATATGTTTAAAAATTGTTAATTATAAACTATAACATCAGTAATTGTTACCACATAAAAAGAATTTGGGTGAGGGGGAATATATTTTTACCCATTCCCAGGGTTTAGGAGAGGATTAAGTGATGGGGAGTTATACTCTGCATGGAGTTCTTGCTGAGGATGATTTTGTTTTCCTTCTCCTCCCCAGGTGTGACAGTTGGCAATGTCAGGGCGTTTTTGATGGTCACTCCTGGGGTGGGCAAATACTACTGTCCTCTGGTGTGTAGAGCCCAGGGAACCTGCTAAATCCTCTCAAATGCACAGAACAGTCCCCCGTGACAAAGCATTATCAGCCCAAAATGTCAATCGTGCTGAGGCTGCGAAAAGCCTGCTGTCAGTTGTTAGGTTTATTTGGTGACCTTTACAGTGGATTAGCGTTTATTTCGTGAATTCAGAGGTGAAATTAACACTAGGACTGGTCATTTTTCTTTGTATGCTGCGCTTGGCCTTGGCACCCCAGCTGAGGCCGGGACAAGCCGTGGGCATGTGTGAACGCCTCGATTCACGCAGTCGAAGACAGCAGTGCCTGCACGAAGTTTTAGCTGCTAGTGGTAGCAGCGAAGGGAGATGAGCTGATGTGCCCAGTACAGGGGGCTGTGGGAGGGAGGGCCAGGGGTAAAGCTGCCTTGTGGAGAAGGAGCTCTGAGAGCCAGCGGTGGCGGCATCGCCTGGGAACTTGAACCGCATTGTTCGGCAGAGTTTCAGCAGCCAGGATGGTAAAAGAAAAAGGGAAGACAAGAGCTCAAATGGAAGAGTTGAGGCTGCAGAATAAGATGAAATAAGAACACCGACTAGAATTCCTTCTGAAAAATGCACACTCTCGGCCTCCCCAAAGATCTGCTAAACCAGAATCTGGGTTTTAGCAAGCAAGATCTCATGTGATGCTTGTGCATCTGGAAGTCAGAAGAGCCCTGGGTGAACGTTTTGTACTTCACATCGTGGCCCTGACTCTTGCCAGCCATGCGGCCTGGCCCAGGTTACAAAACTTCACTGCACCTTAGTTATTCTGGCTGTAAAATGGGGATGACAGTGTCACCTGGTTCGTGAGATGGTTGTGAGACCCAGACGTGCGTATTTGTGTTGAGGACTCAACGGTAAATGCTTACCAGGCTGAGCCGTGACGGATAATAAGAAAACTAAGCTCAAGGAGAGCACATTAGGGAGGCAGTGCGTGTCCTCACCGCCAGGCAATGCCTGTACTCCTTGCAGATCTACTTCTTTGGAAGAAGAAAATAGCAAACACTGGAGCTTCAAAAGACTCTGGTTTTTGTCAGCAACCCAACTGGCAGAGAGTGATGGACCTGGGGACCAAACAGCCGAAACTCCCAGACGTGTTCCATCAAGTCCAGCCTGGGCTATGCTCTGTTCGTTACCTTGCAGGGTCTGAAAGTCAGTAGGACTGTGCAAGAAGCTCCGGAGGAGAAAGGTGTTGAAGAGGGGAGGGCAGGTTGGAGGCAGGAGGCTACGCGAATGAGCCCTTGACTGATCAGCGGGGTTTGAGAATGGGAAAGAATTTCTAGACTGCTCCTCGTGCTCCGTCGCACAGGTGGGTCCCTGGCTTCCTGCTCTGTGCACGTGAAATCATGTGTGGCGAGCCTGTCCCCCTCCCTGCCCCGCCTGGGGGGGGGGGGGGGGGGGGGGGGGGTGGGTCCGTCTCCCAGCAATCACCTTTTGGAAACAAGACCCTTGCCAGCCAGTGGGCGTATAAATCCTTCAATATGAGACGAAGCAGAACTTGAATCACCACCACATTGTTCAGCGGCGTTTCAGCGGCCAAGATGGTAAAAGAAAAAAGGGAAGACAAGAGCTCAAATGGAGGAGTTGAGGCTGCAGAATAAGATGAGATAAGAACACCGACTAGAATTCCTTCTGAAAAAGGAAGAGCTTGAGCTGTGTTGTGTTCAGGAACGACTAACGCTAACAGCTGTTGGGGGGGATTGGTTTGTTTTCTGAGTGTTTTGCAGAACATTTTTCAATCTCTGATTTATATCATCACAGGTTTGCATTATTTTTCCTCAGTTTTTTAATTATGAAAATTATTCATTGTCACAAATGTAGGAAATACAGAGAAAAAGAGCAAGCACGCCCAGACGTCGTACCCATCTAGTTGTTCTTTTAGTCAATAGCTGTGTGCCAGGCACCTGCTGGGTGTCAGGGACTATGCTGGATGCCAGGGAAACCCTCAGGGACAAGGTGGCCTTGTCTTGCTTTCTTAGAGCTTACAGTTGAGTGGCTAAATCTTGATGTGTTTCCTTCCAATAGTTTTTTGTGTGCCCTTAATGACTATGTAATAGCAAACAAAGCTAATATTTGCTGTATTCTTACTGTGTGTTCACCCCTGTTTCGGTTAGTGTATGTGATATGTATTAACTCAATCCCTGTAACAGTTCTGTGAGGGAGGTGCTGTTATTCCTGCCCGGCAGATTGGGAAACCGAGGCATAAAGAGGTTAAGCAGCTTGAAGATCACAAAATCAAAAAATGTGGAGTCTTGATTAAAACCCAAACAGCTTGACTCCAGAGCCTGACCTTTTAATCAGTGAACTATACTGCTTCTTATAATATTTATAAAATTGAGATCATTCTGTACAGACAAGTGTGATTCCTGCTTTTATACTGACCATTACACGTGAGCACCCTTCTATAAGAACAAATGTGCACAGACTACCTCCAAGAGAAGAATTTTAATGTATTCATTCGTTTAATAGGATCATAAGTAAACAGAAATGTGATGATAAGTATTTAAATGCTTACAGAGATCACAGAGCATTCTTAATGCTTATCATAAATTATTTTAATCCAGTAACTTTAAGAGGAGTTAAGATGGACAAGTGACTTTAGGAAATGAAATGTTTTGTAGCTTATGTTTGATTTCATAGATTTCATAGCAGCAAATCAAACCCAACCTTAGCCAAAGATAATGAGAAGTCAACGCTAACAGCTGTTCTGGAAATTAATCGTCATGTGGCATTGTGTTGGAGCACTGGAACACTGGAAGAGACTGAATGTTGTGATCTGGGTGGTTGTGAGATTTGAGTTGTCTGAACGGCTTTTCAAAGCATGTGTTAAGACCATGGTTTTATTTAGATTCAGTTTAAACTGACATTCCCACGAATCCTTCGCCTCAGGTGAGGTCTGCTCACACAGGAGCTTTTGCTCTTCTCCACTAGTTTCAAAGTGAGCAGGTGGGGCGTTCTTTCCGCTGGTCTGTAAGGTACCTGTGGGTTATAATAACCTTGTGTAGCAGTGGGGTCTGCAGTTGAGAAAGATACACATGCATGAAATGTGAAGAGATTTCAACTAATAACTAGAAATTTGGAAACTGGTGACATAGGAAACCTGAATTATAGAGATATCTAGCAGAAGGCGTCAACTTCCAAATCAGGCAGACATCGGTTGCGATCCCAACACACCTGTGTATTCACTGCCTGACCCTGGGCAAGTTACTTTGCTTGGCTGAGCCTTAGTTTTCTCTTCAGGCTAATTAATCCCTGCCTCTGGCGTTGTCATCAGGATTAAATGAGTCTGTCTGTATAAAACTCCTGGCGTGGTGCCCAGCACTTGGTAGAGGATCCGTTAATGGTCACTGTTATTATTGGCTATTAAATATGCTTTCATCTTCTTCCAAAATACCTAGCCTTGTAACATAGTGGTTAAGAATGCACATGGAGGCCAGACTCCTTGGGCCCCCAGTCCTGGCTCTGTACTTCCAAGCTGTGTGACAGTTGGCAAGTGTCAAATGTGCTTCAGTTTGCTTTTCTTTAAAACTGAATAATTACAGTAGCTACATTTGAGGGTGGTTGAGTGTTAAATAAACTAGCGTCCATAAAGCCCCCAGGACGATCTGGTACAGAGTGAGCACTCTAGAGCGTTTGCTGTTACCAATAATACAGTCACTAACTCAGAAGAAAATAGAAATATTACACCTTTGAAAGTAGGTTTCTTTGAACATTTCTTCAGCTCCTACAACTTTTGCTTACTGTTTGATGTATACTTTGATGGTTGTAGCTCACACCCAATTTATTTCAATGCATATTAAAACTTGAATTTTAAATCTGGTGATACCATTTCATAATATGCGAGCGAGCAGAATTTTCTGATCTGACACTATGTTTAAATATAAGTCTTACTGTTCTGAAATGTCCTTTTCTGTCCCCAGATTACTCTGAGCTGGGAGAGCTACCGCCACGATCTCCTTTAGAACCGGTTTGTGAAGATGGGCCCGCTGGCCCTGTCCCAGAGGAGAGGAAAAGGACATCTCGAGAGCTTCGAGAGTTATGGCAAAAGGCTATTCTACAGCAGATCCTGCTGCTCAGAATGGAGAAGGAAAATCAGAAGCTGCAAGGTTGGTTTGCCATATTTTTTAGAACGAACAGGGCTGATAATCTTAATTTGTCTTGGCTCTGAAGTGAATCGCATCACACATAAGAATGCCATCTTTAAAAAAACAAACAAACCAAGATGCTCTAACATACGTACATACATACATATATACAAAATATCTGTTTACTTTTTCAAAGTGGAGTTAGTGCTTTTTACTTTCTGGAGGCTTCATGATAACCTCACCCAGTGCATTAAATTATTCCTGGATGGTCGTTTGCGGCATAACATCTGGAACTTCCGAGAGACAACCCTCAAATGTAAGCTTCAACTCTCTGAAGAGTGTTTTTTTTGTTTTGTTTTCTCTTTCCCGCCTTACTTTGTCCCCAGCCACAGTCTGAGCTGGGTGGTAGGTGTGAACTAATCCTGCACAAATCAGTGAAATTCATAACCTCACTCTATGTGCCTTTTGAGTGGGTTGCAGGTAACCTAAAGCAAAGAGGACGAAGCTTCAGTATTAGCTGAGTTCTAACTGAACAAGATCGAGATGCTTTATAGACAGACTCTTTTAATGCTGCCGACAGCTTTCCAGAAGGCAGGTGTTAGCCTGAAGAGGAAACTGAGGCTCACATCGGCCAAGTTCTTGCCTGGGGTTATGTCAGTATCAAAATACGACTTGAACTTTGAAAGTTTAGATTTTGTTCATTTCCTGTTTTCTTTACTGTTGCTTGAACCAAAAAATATTATCTTCATAGCAGCTAAGTGAAGTGGGTGGTATGGTGGAAAGAACGTGGGTCCTGGAGTATAGAGAGCTGACTGGATATAAAATACTGGGCATTTTGATGGGGAAATCTGAACATACTCTTTCCAAAGGAGGCTGTGCGGGCGGTTCACTTGTGCCGCCACGGCCCAGAGCAGTTTGGCAGTTAGAGCACATTTCATTGAATTTACTCCTTGGCCGCAGATGTTCATCTTTTATCTTGATGTCTGCATATAGAGCTGAAGGTTATTAAGGCACCAAATCTCGTAAGGTTCATAGTCCACCAGCGCATGTCATCTTTGACCAAAAACACGAAGTCAGATACAAAGTAATAAGACCTTTGAATATGAAAGTAGTTGAGCATTTGGCGTGGGCTACTTACAGGTGCTGTGGGCTCTCCCTGTACCCAGTATTGAGGCTGAGAGACCCTCGAGGTGCTGTGGGAAAGGGTGCAACTGTGAGGGGAGTTTACTGCAGTGATTGCTAAGATCTCTTCCAACTTGGTTTTTCTACCATTTTCTTGGGTGTTCTTGAAGGCAATTCTAAAAGCAGATGCTTGAAAGAGACTTGACAGTGATCACATCACTGAAGGTACATCAGCTACATGACTGCTTTGGAGCACAGGACTCATATTCATGCATATATTGGGTTGGGGTCTTTGTTGAAAAGCAGAGAGGCAGTTCAGTTCATCATGTAGGCCATAAGTCCTGACACTTCTCCGGGCCAGTCTGCTTGCACATGACAGCCACGGAAAATCAGGGCGTAGCTGTAAAATGGGCATGGCACCGGCTGGCTTCTTGGGACGTTGGGGGCATCATGGCTGCCATCGAAGAGACTGATCAGTGTGCCACGAGAGCAAAGCTTCTGTGAAGCTGTGTAAATGATGATTACAGACAAGAGTGAACAGGGAAGTGTTCCCTAAGGTGACCTGGAACACCTGGCCAGGTGTTGCATCAAGTTCACTGGGCCTTGCCAACATCTTGCCACCGCTTCCTCATTCCATCTGGTGGTGGTCCATCCTGTGAGGTCTTGCATTCTTGCTATTTGCATTAATTTCTCTTTTTGTCTCTATAAAGTTCAACATATGTGTTCACCATTGTGGTGAAAGCACAATAAATTGTTTAATTCAGAAAGCATTGACTGTTTCTGTGAGTACGGTACCTATATTGCTGAGACACTTCATCATCAATAAGAGCCTGACCGTGAATTGCCTAAAAAAACATTTTGTAAGCTTTGTTGGGGTGGGATGGGGGCAGAACTTTCTCTCATTAAATACAGAAGCAAGATTTGACATGAACCAACCAGGAGTATACCATGTACTAGAGAGACAGTCATTCTGCTACACTGTTTGTTTGTTTGTTTAACTTCTTTTTAAAGGAAAGTTAAATTGTAGCTGGGTGTGGGATGTGGTTCTTGTAATTGATCTAGTGTTTAAGCTAGATTGCATGCTGTTTGAGAAAGAAATGAGAAGAACATGTGTGAGGAGGTTCTTCCATGGTTAATTAAGCCTGTTTCCTAGATTTAAAAAAAAATTTTTAATGTTCATTTATTTTTGAGGCAGAGACAGAGCATGAGTGGGGGAGGGGCAGAGAGAGAGAGAGAGAGAGAGAGAGAGAGAGAGAGAGAGAGAATCCAAAAGCAGACTCCAGGCTCCCGAGCTGTCAGCACAGAGCCTGATGTGGGGCTCGAACTCACGGACCTCGAGATCATGACCTGAGCTAAAGTCAGATGCTTAACCGACTGAGCCACTAGGCGCCCCATCCTAGATTTTGAATATGTGGATTAAGTATCTGTTACTATTCGGGAAGCACTGCATCTGAGCAGGAACCAAACCACATCATCTAAATTCTCTTTAGTCCCTTATAGGTGGGACTATATTAAGCTGAATTCTAATTTCCCCAGATAACTTTTAATGGTTCTGGGACCAAAATACATTGCTTGTCTCCCAAGCCAGCAGTCTCCACCATGTCCCTCTGCAAGGCCATTCCTCCCCTATTACAAATGAAGAGGGGCGCAGTCGGTTAAGCGTCCGACTTCAGCCAGGTCACGATCTCGCGGTCCGTGAGTTCGAGCCCTGCGTCGGGCTCTGGGCTGATGGCTCAGAGCCTGGAGCCTGTTTCTGATTCTGTGTCTCCCTCTCTCTGCCCCTCCCCCGTTCATGCTCTGCCTCTCTCTGTCGCAAAAATAAATAAACGTTGAAAAAAAAATTTTTTGAAAAAAAACAAAAAAACAAATGAAGATGTGAGAAGTCCAATGCAGGACAGGATGTGTGGTTCAGTACAACCATGGTTTGGGGTCAGAACACTATTGCTTATCTCACTGACTGATGTAATTCAAAATTTCATGCTTCAGATTAAAGTGTTACACTATATCTGCATAATGGTATGATAACACATTGAATTTTGTATTTTAACTGAAATGTAATTGATATTTTTTAAAGGGTTTTTCCTGGTTAAGCAAATGCATTATGTTGGTTATGAAAAATAAGTAAAGACTGCGGTTCTTCTAACATCCCTACAAGTTTGGAGGTCACTTAATCACTGATGCTTCCAGCCTCTTGGCCTTTCCTTACTAAAGTTTTAAGAGATGATGGTAATTGGGGCACCTGGGTGGCTCAGTCAGTTAAGCAGCCAACTTTGGCTTAGGTCATGATCTTGCAGATCATGAGTTTGAGCCCCGTGTCAGGCTCTGTGCTCAAAGCTCAGAGCCCGGAGCCTGCTTCAGATTCTGTGTCTCCCTCTCTTTCCCTCTGCCCCTCTCCCGCTCATGCTCTGTCTCTCTGTGTCTCTCAAAAATAAATAAAAACATTTAAAAAATTAAAAAAAAAAAGAGGTGATGATAGTTGGAAGAACATTTTATTTGTGAAGGCAGTCACTAGCGATGCAGGATTGGGGACAGGCAGCTACAGCCCACCCTGTGTAAGAGACATAAATCAGACCTGAACGTCATTAGTCCGAAGTCTGAGTAGGCTCATACATTCATGGTAGATGGTAATAAATGTTTTAGATGAATCTTCTGTAAGGTTACGTTTGCTCTCATGTAGTCCTAGTGTCCCATAGCCCCAGAAATACTCAATCGTGGGTTTGTAGACCCTTATTTAATATTTTAAACGGTTTGGTCTTGTACATAAAGGCCTTGTCTGGGAGCTTTGACATTTGTTACAAGCGTGTACCATCCGCATTGCTTAATAAGACATTTTGGAGGCTCTGGATTTTAGGCAGCAATGTTAGGATACTCAAACTGCAGGATGGTGCTTAGGCCAACGGTAAAATACATGGATTAAGCCTTTTCAGTGGAATCTTCTGGCTAGATGTTATTGTCCTGTTGAGTTCAGAGAAGGCTCCTTGCATAGCTTGCTGGGCTCTTTAGTGCAGCCAGACAGGCTCACAGCAGAGCTCACTGTCAGAGAAATGTCCCTTGGCACTGAGAGCCCAGTGCTACCTGCAGTCACTGGCCAGCAAGGCTAGTCCTGAACCTGCTTTGCCACAAGGTGGTTTAATGGGACCTTCAAAAAAATGTATTCTTCAAAGTGAGAAGGAAAAGAATAAAGATGGTAGGTAGAAAATCGCAAGAGAGGCAGCACCAGGCCTGGAGTCACTTGACTACCCACCAGCCAGTAAATAACTTAGGGCAAGCCCTATACTTGCTCTGAACTTCAGTTTCTGTGTCCATGAAGTGAGAGGCTGGATGAGGGACGTTTTCAGCAGCGTCTTTTCTTGCATTTGTACTTGAAGGCAGTAATCAAGTCCATTAAGTACATAATCCATGCATCACATGAATAAGGTCTTACCATTAGGGTAGTGTTAACTAGATTAACTGAGTTAGCCTTTGCTCAATTTCTGACACGGAAAAAGAAAATATTTTATTTCATGTTATCAGCACTTAGTTTGTAAAGCAACATTTTAGACCTTTCCTTATTTGTCTTTATATTTTTGATAATTTGTGAGCACTTGCTGATTAGCAGAAATTTTTGGATGCTTGGTATATTTCATCTCACTGAATCCTCACAAGAATAACTCAATGAGGTAGCTGTAATTCCCGTTTTAAAAATAATAGGCACTGGAGTTCAGTGTAGTGGTTGGACCTGGAGGAAGGTATGGGGGGGGAGGGGGACTTTGGGTCCCGCTCCAGCACCTCCGACTTCTGTGGCCCCTCCTCTACTCCTGAATCAAGTGGGGATGGGGGTGGGGAGAGCATGTGGACTTTCAGGGGGCTGAGGGAGGACACACTTGGAGGGGCGGGGGTGGGGGGAGCACCGGGACCTTCAGGGAGCTGGGGGAGGACACACTTGGGGGGCGGGGAGAGCATGCGGACTCTCAGGGGGCTTGGGGAAGACACACTTATGTGATGTCTGCGTTGACTTAGCAGTGTCTCTAGGACTACGAATGGCTGTATGCCAGTAAACTTAACTGTTAAGATGCAATAGACAAACTGCATGAGAGGTACAGTTTACCAAAACTGAAATGAGAAGAAAAAGATCTGAATGGCCCTGTATCTGTTAAAGAGATCACATTTGTGTTGAAAATCTTTCACTTGAGGGGCGCCTGGGTGGCGCAGTCGGTTAAGCGTCCGACTTCAGCCAGGTCACGATCTCGCGGTCCGTAAGTTCGAGCCCCGCGTCGGGCTCTGGGCTGATGGCTCGGAGCCTGGAGCCTGTTTCCGATTCTGTGTCTCCCTCTCTCTCTGCCCCTCCCCCGTTCATGCTCTGTCTCTCTCTGTCCCAAAAATAAATAAACGTTGAAAAAAAAATTTAAAAAAAAAAAAAGAAAATCTTTCACTTGAAAAAACTCTAGGCCTGGAAAGTTCCCCTGGGTTCTGTCAAACATTTCAGGCCCCTGATAGATACATGCCTAGTCGCAGAAAAAAGATGTGTAACCATAAGCCCCATAGTGCGATGGAGAAGGGCAAGGGCCCCAGGCCCGCCCCACCTCCTGCTCAGGGACCTGGGAGTTGCTGGTCAGCCTCTCGGCCTTGGTTTTCTCAACCAGCACCCTGCCTCAGAGAGTCATTAAGATTAACTGCTGCTGAATATAAAGTACTTAGGACATAGCATTTGTTTATTATTATCATAAAGACCACAGTTGATCGTCTCTGCAGAGGCCTGTGCACTGGCTCATTTAGCTGGGCAATGCTATGTGTTGTCAAGATCTGAGACCTGAGGTGGGATGGATTTGGGGGCTCACGACATCACCACTGTGTTGAAATAGAATATCATGGTTTTAGGTGGGAGTGAAGTTGTCAGAGTTAATCCTGAGAATCATCAATTTAAACTTTTCCTTTATCAATTCCCTGCCTCTCCCCCCGCCCAACCCCAGTTTGGTAATCCAGGTATAATTCTTAAGGCAGTTTAAGCTGAATAAAGTTGGTGGGAAATAACAACTACCTTCGTACATTTGGGGCGATGTCATATGAAAGGGAAGATTTATTCTGTTGAGCTGCAGGAAGCAGAAACATGACGAGGTAGAGGCTACCTAAGAAGGTTTGTCTCTAAATAGGGAGAAACTGTCCTTGGAGAGGCTCTCCTGGTTCAGATGAAGAAATTGTGTTCATCTCTAACCATGCCAGGCACCAGGAATCTTAACGCATAGCTCCTGTCCTTAAGATGTTTGCAGTTTAGTAGGGTAGCTGTGAAGATTGATAGAACTGGACAGGTATGGGATATATTTTAGTAGTGGAGCCAACAGGTTTCTTGGGGCAGGGCGGGGCGTTGTGCAGGGGTCAGAGAAATAAATCAAGGACACCTACTAGGCATACTCAGCTTTTTCTAAGGTAAGGAAAATGAGGTGGCACAGGAACAGTGACTTTAGTCTGGACCTGTCAGCTTGGCTGTAACTGCTCACCATTCCAGTAGCGATGCTAGATGCTAGGAAATGAAGACTTGTAACCATAGCATTCTCTAACACTCTTGCATGATCTCTTCTAGCCTCTGAAAGCGATTTGCTGAACAAGCGCCTAAAGCTTGATTATGAAGAAATCACTCCTTGTCTTAAAGAAGTGACCACAGTGTGGGAAAAGATGCTTAGCACTCCAGGAAGATCAAAAATTAAGTTTGACATGGAAAAAATGCATTCGGCTGTTGGGCAAGGTAAGCTTTATGGGGAATCCATCCCGCCATCCTTACCTCCCATTGATGTTGGGAAGAGGTATGGAATAAAAAAACATTAAAGCCCAATTTTGGTGGCTGTTTCTCTCGTAGTTACCACACCTTTCTGTAGTCTGTTTCCACATATCTTAATTTGTGTGAGTTTCATCACCTTTCATGATTCCTCTTAATTAATTAAAATGCCCAGAAGCCTAGGAAGCAGGAAGAAGATAGGAAAACAGGGCTTAGTTGCCTACAAACTGGGTAATGATGACATATCTAAGTTAGATGGTAAAGCAAAAACTGATTGCATGGCTTCTCTGGGGAAACAACACAGTTTTATGCACAGACTTCGGACAGGTCGTCCCAGGTTTAGATCCCAGCCCTACTGATTTGCCAGGTGATCTTAGGCGAGTGACTTAGCCTCTCTGAGTTCCACTTTCCCTGTTTGTGAGGTGTGGGCAATGACAGTGATTGCTGTGAGCAGTAAAAAAGCTGATACCTGGAAGCACACTGCACATCCCTGCTACCCTGGAGGGCCCGGGTGGGTAGGCGGTGTTTGTGGGTTTTTAGTGTGGTGTACTGACAGCATGCGAGTCCACGCTGCTACTGGCCTAAGAATAGGACTTGGGACTAAACATTTAGAAACTTTTCCAGTAATTTGACAAGGGTGATCCAAAAAAAAAAAAAAAAAGTGGACTTGTCTTTTATCAGTCTTTTTTTTCTGTTTCATTTTTATATAAATTCATTTTTACTGTATTTTATAAAAGTATCAGCAGTGGATTGGAACATTTTAAAAGAAAACAAAAACTGGTTCTTCACAAATAGTTTGAGTAGCTCCATTTTACAGCTTAACTTTGATGATTATTAGTGTTCAAGTAAAACAACCATTTCTTTTAAATAAATGTATATTAGCATCTGCTGGCAAGATCAGAGACCTTTGGAGTCTAATTTTAGTGGTTATCAAGTTCTGGTCAGTTTAGTCAAGAATAACCAAGAATTCAGACAAAGCAGTTCAAATATGTATGAAGCTTAGTTTTCTTCTGTGGACTTTGTTAGCAGCTCAGCGGAAGAAGTTACACAGTGTTACTTATCTCAAGAGAGTGAGTGGGCCAAAGCATTTACTCCTACTGTAGTCTGTGGGCATTATTTAACCTTTATCTGAACTTGACTGTGTCACTTTCAGTAATAATATGGAGTGATTGCTAGTTACGACTTTCCCCTTTCTATGGATAAGGAAACATGACTCTGTTGTAATGGGCCCAGGGCCTGTTCACACACCCATCTCCTGGAGTTCTCACCACCACACAGCACTACCTGTGGTTGGACCTGCCTCGGCAGTGCTCTCCTCAGAGAGCAGAAGTGTGGCGGGTGGTGAGGACTCAGACTCTTAATTGGCCAGCGGCTTCCCGTGTGACCTTTGGCAGGTGTCCTCGCCCTCTTGGGCTCCAGCCTTCTGGCAGCTAGAGTGAGAGGCATAGACCCTACAGAGGGTCTCACAACTCTCTTCCAGTTCTCACGTTCTTTTGCCCCTAGTGATTGCTGGAGGCTTACCATTGCACCAAGTGGCCCCAGATTGCCGTTTGGAAAAGGGAGAAAGCAGAGAAAAGAAGGACTCTGTTCTTTCCCTTTTCACTGTTGACTATATGATGGTCTTCAGGTGGCTTTGCTTGTACAAAAGGTAAATCGCATGGGTCTGTGACAGCTGTTCTGAATGTTTGTGTTTCTTAGAAACCGGCACCTGGAGATACTGGTTTTCGTTATGTATTTGACAAGAGGGAACTGATGGAAACACTCCAGGCATCTGGAACCTGTGTAGTGAACTTTGGGATAGGTGATTATACAGTTTGTAAACTGAGATGAGCTGAGGCTAACCCTCTTGTGTCCACTGACATGGTCATATCATACCTTCTGTGGCGGAAACTCTATTTCTTACTGCACAAGGGGCTTTTTCAGTTATTCGGCTGGTTTTAACACATAAGATGTAATGACTCCAAACAAATGCCCACAGTCCATCTTGTAGCTCAGAATAAAAAACGAGATTAAGGGGGGGGGTCAGAACCACCCCTTTGGCCTCTTAGGTAGAGGCCAAGTTACTACAGAGACTTTGAAAGAGAAGATAGTCCCTGTGTGGGTGATGAGGCCCTTCCTCTTAATGGTCTGAGGACCCCTAAGTGATGGAAAAAGGGATTTATAAGCCTTCCAAGTTAAAATTGGATCAGAGCAGCAGGATTAGTGTGTCAGCTTAGGAGAAGGAAGAATAATTCTGTAGAGCTTTAAATAACTCAAAGCTTAGTTTGGGTTTAAATGATTTCACTGAAGATAGCAAGGTAGAGCTTTGTGAACCGGAGTATACTTTTCTAGGATTGAGATTGCGAAGAGGGCACCTCAGCAGTTGGCAGTTCAGGCCAGATGCAAACACTGCTTACCTGTGATCCAGCAATGCCACATGTAGAAACCTGTTCTAGAAATTAACCAGTCAAAAATGTACTGCAGTAGGAAGAATGCATATTATGGCGTTGTGTAGCCAGTAGCTAAAACAGAACCAGAAACTCCTGCCATGTGACCGCCCTGTGCCATAGTCCTCGAAAATGACACAGTAGATTTGTATTTACTGGTGTAAGAGATGTGTGAGATAAGTAAATGAAAAAAAAAAATACTGTATGGTCTCATGTCCAGTTGTATGTTTCTGTATGCACATAGTGTGTGACACATGCATGACACAATTGCACATATCCGAGTAATAGGATGACCATACATCCGGTTTACCTGGCACAGCCCTGGTTTACAGCTTGTCCCAGTGAAATAATAAATAGCCTTCCTCTCTGCTTTCAAATGCTTCCTGCTTTGGCGTGGTGAATTATGTGTTCACTCTAGTTATGAGTGAGTGGTTTTTCACTTTCTTTATACCTTTTGCATTTTTAGAAGGGCTTTTTTTTTTTTTTTTAAGTGGTGAGCACAAATTACTCTTGAAGTCAGTAAAAATAAAAAGGTGTTTATATTCAGGGGGAGAGTGGCCTCCTGTCCACCCGGAACCCTGCCTGCAGGCCCAGGGTACTAGTGGAGGCAAAACTGAGCATGGGGAAGGCTGTTCCAGTCCTTCTCAGCAAAAACATTGGCTCCAATTCGCATGACTCTTTGTTTTTAAATCACAAAACCTAAGCTCTCTTAAATACGAGAATATGTGGTACTGTCCAGTGACACAAGCGATATTCTCTTCTTCCAAAAAATAAACGTCTGCTAAGATAATGGGAATGATTTAGTAATAAGAGGAAATTGGTTATCTCATACCTTGGGAAAATATCCCAGTTTGAAAATAATAGTTTGTGAAAAAGCCCCACTATAAATCACTTAACGTGGTGACTGTTTTTCAGGCCACATTTACTTCTATTATAGTTTGAAATGTTAAGGGCTTGTGTGCGTGTGTGTACACACACACACACACACACACACACACACAATATGATATTCTTCGAAGCAGGGAGAGAGGAATGGAGTAATCTAAAAAGGCAGATGTCATGGTGTGTTAGTTTCCTGTTGCTTCCGTAACAAATTATTACAAAATTGATGGCTAAAACAGAAATTTTCTTCTCACACTCCTGGAGGCTAGAAGTCTGGGGTCAGGGTGTGGGCAGGGACGCACTGGGCATCCCTTGGCTTGTGGCTGCGTCACTGTGCTCTCTGTCTCCATGATCACATTGCCTGCTCTTCTCGTCTTCTCTGTGTCTCTTGTGATGACACACGTCATTGGATAGAGGGCCCACTTGCATCATAAGGATGCTGATCTCATTTTCAGACCTTAATTATGTCTACAAAGACTCTTTTTCCAAATCATGTTCACAGGTTCCAGGGGTTAGGATGCAGACACACATCTTTGGGGGCCACCATTCAACCCACTACGCAGGATCATGAGATTAATGCCAAGACCAGCATTTAGAGAGGGTGTGAGTTGTGGTCACAGTGAAGTGTGGCCCTGTATTTCTCCCACAGGCTCGCCTTTTTTGTTTTCTTTTACAACTGGGCTGTGTAAGGGAAAAGTCAAATTGCTTACCGTACCCAGGATATTTCTAGGAGATGGCTGAGTGATTGTTCTAAATAGTTCCTTGTGGATCTGGTAATAAATGAAATTGACCACTATCTGGTTCAGATCCACAAGTGATGATTTCATTATTAACCGCCAGGCAAGAACACAAAATATATGTTCTCTGGTCCCCACCCGAGTAGCAGCTTGCTGACTGCTCTGACAGAGACGACAGTCCCTCCCTCTGCTCTGCTCCTACCCAGCTGGGTGATCTCGGCTGAGGGACCTGTTCCTGTGGGCTTCAGCTTGTCTTTACCAGGAAGGGTCATCATCCAGTGTTCCTCAGCGGGTCATGGGGACGACGATGCAGTACTTAGGATGATGACAGCACCTGGCAACCTCGTGCTGGTCTAACCACTGCTGTCTTGCCAAGGGTACAGACTTCCGTCAGATGTGGCCAGTGGAAAACCAGGAAAACTGTCTTCCTGGGCAGACGCTCTGATGAGCAGGAAAGTGTTCAAAGCGGTCCCATTTTTTCGTGGAAGGAAGGAGACCTCAGTCCCTCAATCAGAGGCTCCTTTTCTCTCCAGAGGACTCCTGTCAGAGACGAGACACATCTGGTGTCTTACTCTGCAGGCTCCCTTGTCTCCCCATTTCTACATTCGGGCCTTCTAACAGCTTAATGGTGAACCAAAAAGTTCTGAATCAAAACCGTCAATATTCCTGCAAAGCTTGCCTTAAATGACGTCATTGGCTTTAAGAGAACTTCTAGTTTCAGAGGACATTTTTAATCACGTTGCGTAGTCAAATCAGTTGTACTGAAAACATGGAATAGAGGCTCTTGGGTGGCTTTTCTTGTTTTCCCATCCCAGTTGAATGCTGCCCGAGGCACGTTTGTGTGGACGGCGGCCAGTCCGGCCTCTTGTCCCTTTCTTAGCCCACCTTGTAGACGGTGTCTAATCCGTATTCCCCAATTAGGCTGCCCCCTCCCCAGCTCAAAAACATTCTGGGGTTCCCCAGAGCTGCCACATAAAGTGCAGGTAGCTTGCCTTTTACTTCGCCTCTAATAAATCCCTTCCCCCTTCCCACTGCCACCTGCCCCCACCACACATGCGCCCTGCACCCGAGGCAGAGAAACACGGAGAGTTTTCTTCCTCCGATGTGTCTTCTCTCTCCCTTACCCTTCCCACAGTCTTACGTCTTGGCACAAGTGAAGGATTCTGTGAAATCTTGCCATTCTTCGTCTGAACCCTCGTATGAGACAACATTTTGCATTGTAGTTTTACACGCCTGGGAGTCTTTGCCTCGAACATTAATTGGCACCAGATGGGGGCTCGTATTCATCAGCTTATCCACCACCCTCCCAAGTGTAGCACAGTCCGAACATCATATATATTTGAAAGCCGTAAGGAAAGTGCGAGGGGCCAGCGGAGGGGTGGGGAGGACGGGGGTGTGGAGGAAGGAAGGAAGGGGAGCAGGTAGGACAGAATTTTAGTTGTTTCCTTTCCCTTTTGACGCTGCTAATTCATATGAAACAAGAGGTTGTCAGTGGAGTGAAACCTAACTCATTTTTATTATTATGTCGTACTCTGAGCATAAAATCTGTTTCCTGCCCCTTCTCCTGAAGGTGTGCCACGTCATCACCGGGGGGAGATCTGGAAATTCCTAGCAGAGCAGCACCACCTCAAACACCAGTTTCCCAGTAAGCAGCAGCCAAAGGACACGCCATACAAAGAACTCTTGAAACGGCTCACCTCCCAACAGCACGCGATTCTTATTGACCTCGGTAAGTCTGCATTTGGTTCGACACGAAAATGGAAGGTCCACTCACTTGAAAAGTCTGGAGAGACTGTCTGGGTTATTTAGTGATCCGCCTTTAGGTTTAGCAATCAAAATTTACTGCTGAGACGTTCAATTGGAAAAGCCCTGCAGTAATCACAGCTGCCTGGAGTCATGTACTTGAAAGTGTATAAAAAGTCTCTCTCTCTGTTGTTGACTCCGCTCTGCACGAAGGCTCTGCTTGTGATCATCGTTCAGTTCAGTAATTCAGATACTGATAGGCAGTTTTATCGTCAACCAAAGGAACGTCCTGGAAAACAGAAGTGTCCATACCAAGGCTTGGTCTAATCACAGGAGCCGCCCCCTGGTCTTTACTAATTACAAACAGCACTTACGAGAAAAATTGTGGAAAGCAGTTTGTGGGTGGGTTGTGGGCCATTTTGTTTTGGAAACGGGGTGGCACCTGGTCTCTTGAACAGTGTTAAAAATGCTAAGATGGACACAGTGTATTGGCTGTATCCGCAGGTGCCCCAGTGAAGGACTCGTGGAATTGGGATGTAGCTGTGGTATATGAAAGGGCCCCTGACCTGTCCGTGGCCGTGAGTGCAGGTGGGGTGCATCCTCTTCTGGCCCCATGTGGCAGGAGCTCGGCCCTGTGGCTTTTAGAGGACATGGTCCTGCTTCCGGAACGTCCATCCCGGCTGCTGCTGCCACCAAGGGCACCTGAGGGTCCATCTGTGCTTTGGGCCCCGCAGTGGCCGTGCAGTAGCCGGGAGGCGAGGATATTTCCCAGTAATCTGGGGTGTGATCTAGATCAGACAGCATCGAGTCTTATCTGTCTGGCCACAGAGCAGATTAAAAGGTCAACTGCATAAAAGTTCTTCATTAGGTCCGAGCTCAGATATCACCTCTGAGAAACTGTGCCTTCAGACGACGAGGTGCTGCTGCTAAGCCTCTCTGTCCCGTTCCATGATACTTACACATTCATTATTGTTCCAATTACTGTTGTTACTTAAAGCTACTATGTAACTTTACCTTGAGCCAAATGCTGTGTAAAGTTACTTAACTCTCCTTCTTTAGTTTTCACACCAGGACCAGCTACCTATTGTTCTATCTCTGTTGAGAGTTGAGAAGATTGAAACACTGAGAGACCTTAAGTAACTTGCTTAAAGTAACACAGCTGGTGTGCTGCTGAGCAGTGTGGCTGCAGGGCCTGTGCCCTCTACCCCTCCCTCCCCAGCCAGTGTCCTCAGTGAATGGGCAGCGCCTTCCTACTGCCCTTCTCTGTCTAATGCCGTACTCTGTGGGCTGCACTGGGGCTGATGTACCTTCCTACCCCCAGCTCCTGGGACAGAGCCCGTCACGTACTAGGTGCTGAGAAGTCTGAGCTGCTGAACAGGAGCCACCACACTGGCATGCCACTCTCACATGACCCCCGTAACGGCCCTGGGAAATGGGCCCCGGATCCTCTTAAGAAATGAGGAAACTGAGGCACAGAGAGGTCTGCTCTCGACCATAGACACACAGTTAACTGGCAGGACCTCACCCCGCTGTGGCTGTGTGCCACAGTAAGGCCCCTCTGTCCTGAGGCCCTCTGAGCCCAGGATCCCCATGTGTTCCCGTGGAAATGGCTGGCCGGGTGAAGGGTGATGCTGACGGACCATGATGACTCCGTGGGGACAGTGTACAAGGCGTGGGGCTGGAGCCCGTTTGGCCCACTGACCCCAAGAAAAGCAGTTTTGTGACCTGGCAGCTGTGTTTGCTGATGTGATGAGTAACAGAAAAATGACACTGTTCCTATCACATGAAGTGAAGTGAAAAATAAATCGAGAGTAGGAGGTGGAAGGGGGTGGGAGGCACAGCCGTTTTCTGCATCTGCCCCCCACTCCACGGTGGGGTGGGAGGAGGAGGCGGGACCATGTTCTCCCTTCTTCAGTAAAGATGTTCCCTTCTCTGTCTCCTGGTGCTCTCCTGTACTCACTTTTCTGCAGATGGGGAAGAGAAGGCCAGGTCAGCTCAAGGGCCTGGGGGGGGGGGGGTGCCGCCCCTGCTGTGAGCCCACCGCAGCCTGTCCTCCGGTCAGCCCTAGGCTCGTGAGAGTTGAGATGCTGCCTTTTCTCGTTCACGGGCAGGGCCAGGCTGCACTCACATCCTCTGGTCCCTGCCTGTCTCCCAGCATCCCCTCGCACCCCCAGAGGCCGGCTGCAGCCACCCTCCCCGACCGCACTGGCTGCCTCTCCGCCTCACCTCTTTCCCAGTCCTGGCCTGGCCTCTACTGCGGGCCCTCCGAATGCACGCCCGAGGCCTGAAAAAGCTCTTTGCAGCAGTGCGTCTTCAAGAAACCTCTGTGCGTGTCTCCGGGTTTTATCCAGGGAGCCTTCCAGAGCCAGACTGCTCTCCTGACTTGAGCTGGGACGACCACCCAGCGATGGGCCCTGGCGTGCAGCCCACGGGCTCTGCTCAGCCGGGTTTCAGGGAGCGCTCACGCGGGAGTTCTAGCAGACTTTGCCACTGCTTCCCCCTCACTCCTCACCAAGGGGCAGCGTGTGCCCACCTAGTTGTTTAGTCTATACTCTCTATTTAGTCTGCACTGTGGCTAACGCGAGGCCTGGTAAAGGTGTGCAGTGCTGCCCAAAAACAAATCCGTATTTCAGTTTTTCCTGGAAGGCGGCATCTTTATCCTGGCCACAACAGAATGCCTGTTGATTGGGGTATTTTGGAACTTCATGGGTTTTTGTTTTCCTGCCGCTTGCTTTATTTTCTGAAATGAGCTGCTAATGTAATCAGCTTTTTATAAGATTTTTTCCTGCAAAGAGTAAGAATAATAGGTAGTCAGGCAGTTTCATAGTTTATAAAACATATTGCTTAGCCTTGTCGGGTTTCAACTTTACACAACACTATGTGAATGTGGACACATATTATTTCCACTTTAGAGATGATAAATGAAGCCCAGAGAGGTCGTGTGCTTTGTCCCAGTTACAAGCTGCTCGGTGGCAGAAAGTTCTGGAACCTAGGTCATCTTAGTGTCTGTATCGTGTCCCTTCCAGGACACTCTGTAGCTTCTGTCTTTCTTGGATCTGCCTCCCACCTGCCAACACAGCTTCCCCACCTTAGGGATGACCACACCCAGCCCAGGGAAAATAGAGCAGAGGATGCTTAGCGAATCATTCTTAGTTCAGGAACCTGCCCCAGCCTCTTAAGCCTGGTTCCACCTACAGTAATTCGTGCTGCCCCCAGGTAATTGCAGCTTTTCTCTTCTCTGGCTCTCCCTACTGAGTAGACCACATGACAACCAACATCCTGCCTTCTGGCTGTGCCTCTCACTCTGGTCACGGCCACACTTAAAAGCTGCCGGTGACGGTGAGCAGCTAGCTGGAGACCCCCTTCACGCTCCCTTCCTCGGTCTTCTGCCATTTCAGGGCTCCTGTCCCTGGCATCCCAGCCTGGATACCTTTCAGCACTCAGAACGTGCACCTACGAGGCTCTCCATCCTCTCCCCTGATAGGAGGGATTTAGCCAGAACAAAATGTGAACAGGTAATCCGAGAACACAGATAGAAACTGCTCCCGATCCTCCCCCACATCAATTACTTGTTTTATTAATCTGTGTTCCATAGGTTAGTAAAGCGGTGGCATAGCTTATATACTCCACAGAGGTCTAGTGAGTCTTTGGTGACCAGTAATAGTATTTTTGAGGGACTTCGAGTCTTTTTTTTTTTTTTTTTTTGTGAGGGAGAGAGAGAGAGAGAGAGAGAGAGGGGAAAAAACCCAAGCACTCTCCATGCTCTCAGCACAGAGCCCAACATGGGGCTCAGTCCCACCAACCATGAGATCATGACCTGAGCTGAAATCAAGAGTCAGACGCTTAACCAACTGAGCCACCCAGGTGCCCCTGATGGACTTCTAGAGACCCTTCATCAGTGACACCTACACGGGGTTAGCCATGCCCGTGCTGCAGCGAGAGGCAAAGGCAGGTATCCACGGACATGGTGGGGTCCACGATCCAGCATGGGAGCTGTCGTACTGATTTTTGCTTCCACTTAACATATTGTAACCAAAGGTGTAAAGCCTGCCTGGTATCTTGAAGAAAAGGAGCTGTAATCCAAGTGTTATAAAAAAGAATTTTCTCCTTGCTTTTTTAGAATCCATAAAAGATGAGGAGGAGAAGAGCCTCCAGAGTGAAGGATGAGCCGAGAGTGTTTAAGAAGACTAAATATAGAAGGGCAGACAGGGTTTTCCCTTCTCCTTCCCTCTTTGGTATTTGCCTCACTTGGCCGTGCCACAAAAGCTGAGTGCTGTGCGCTTTGGGTAGGAAATGGGGTTGTTCGTTAGCAGAGGATGGGTGCTGGTAGCCGTTTCATTTTTGGGTTGAAGTCCTGTGTGAGAAGCTAAAAAGCGTTAATGGCAAAACCCAGAAAAGTAGCTAGAATTTGTTGCACAGCAGTCTTGCTATGTAACACTCCTCTGTGTCCAGTTAGGGACTTAGGCAGGATGGAGGTCAGATGAACAGTCACAGCTCAACAGTCACAGCACCAACGGCTACATGCATAATTTCAGCAGGTCTGTCCTTGGCTCTGGTATTATCAAGACCACATTATGGGAACGTATTGATCCCCGAAATAGCATATTGATCACTCTTGAACCTCAGAGTGACAGGACTAAATGTGGATGTGATACAGCGGGGTGGCTTCATGTCTCCCTCTATTCTTCAAGCCAGTCACCGGTGTGCTGGCAAACAGCTCCCCCAAACCCCTCAAAAGGAGGCCTGATGATAGAATTTGCAGATTTCCACAGTGTAAATGGGCTAATTTTAAGCCACCCACTTGAGGTCACTGATTGTGGAATTTAGCAGAGATGTGCACAGACACGGGAGGAGCCAGTTCTTACGGTCACTGGACCCAGCCAAATGTTTCCTAAAAATAATCTGCATACAGAAGATGCACTCTGTATGCACTCTCCCCACTCTGCCCCCGTGTCATTCAATAGTCATTCCACAGATGCTTCTTGAGCACCTGGTACATTCCATGCCTTCTCAGAAAGACACATTCTAGCGGGGAAGACCAACATGAAACAACCGATGACCAAATTATTTCATTAAAATTGTGAGGAGTTGCACAGAGCATATCTTTTCTCCAGTATTTCTCAAATTCGGCTCAGAGCTAAAACGCGACCATTTCAGAAGACCTTGGGATCACAGCTGTCATCAGGGAAGGAGCCTTGGAGATCATTCAGTTGTTAGGGTTACTGTTCCTTGTGCAGTTGAGGAAGCTGAGAGGCAGAGGGTCACGTCAGAGTGCTGGTTTGCCAGTACCACCCCCTGGAGACACAGGAGTCGCCAGGTCCCTTGTGGAAGCAGCGAAGAAAGAAACTTGTCAATTGCAGACCGAATAACTTTGCAGGTGGCCTGGTGTGTGAGAGATCACTGGCCTCCCGTAGCAGCTGCAGTGAAGTAAACCAATGCTGAGGGGCTCATGGGTCTCCCCAGGATTAAGTCAAGTGAGCTGTGGAGAGAGTTAGGCAGGACACTCTTGACACTGGAATGGTATTTCTCCCGGAACCAGGCACGGGTCACCTGAGGATCCCTTGAAGGCCTTGTGAGAAACACACATTCCTGAGGTCACCGTCCCCGATGGGCCACTGAAGAAGACTTTTCTAGATGAGGGCTGGGAGTGTGCATGTTTACAAGTGCTTGGGTGATTCAGATGTCATTAGTGTTTGGAAACTGCTGGGAGAAAGCCCATCTTCACCCTCAAAGTGACAGAGAAGGAAAGATTCATCCTGGAAAGCCATCCCTTAGCAGGGTCAACACTTAGACTGTTGAGCACTACATGAAATTAAGTTGTAGGTCATTTAGAAATACGTCTGAATTGTGGGTCTCCTTCTAGGTCTTTCCAGCACGCGTCACCACATAGACGTATGAGACACAAAATCATCCCATGTCTTTTTAATACAAATAAGGAGTTTCTTTCTGTTCATATTTGACTCTGGTCACTCAGCAGTCTCCTCGCTCTATATGTGAGGGACACCCTGCCCTAGAGAGAAATCTGAAGGCCTACGTTTCTCTACTTCATAGCAGATGATAAAATGGTGTTTAAAGAGGCAGGTACTGTAGCCTGATGCATGTGCAGGAAGGAAGGGCTTCACAGTTTTTACCCTGTTTCCCTCAGGGTTGGCAGGAGCAAGGTACTTTTCCCAAGCCGGAGTCTTTCTTTCAGTGCTCAGTATGCTGTTCCTGGGCAGGCGGGTGGGCGGGCAGGCGGGTGCAGCTTCTACCCTTCTCACTGAGTCAGACCCTTCTTCTAGAATCTGCACAGACTTTGAACAAACATGCATGGTAAGCAGCATTTTACTTGTAGTTAATAATGTGCGTAGTGAGCAGTGAGGTCCAAGGGGCTAAACAAGTCCTGATGTGTGCACTGCCCAAGACTTCAGTCACCAGCGGCAGATTAACATGCAGATACGTGGTCTTTATAAAATGCAGGGCTCTTTCCTGGCGCTGACTTAGTACCTTATAAATGGGGTTGGAGGGTTGCAGCACTCAGTACCGGATTACGTGAATGCAGATGCAGATTCTCCAGGAACGTTTTTAATCGGCCTGGTCCATTTTCTGCTCACCAGGCTCGCCTCCTCCCTTCCCTCCCTCTCCTGGGTGTGTACTCAAGAGCGTGGGTGAGCTGCGGTGTTCTTTTAAAAGAACCATGATAAACACATACCTATAAACATACCATTATGAACAATGCATTTTCCAAAATAAAAGAAATTTGGAGGCACTGTTTTACGTTTTAACGTCTGGATAAATAGAATTAACTGATTCTCATTTTTGTTTCTGCATTCAATCTGTTGCGTTTATGTTGTTTGAAATACATGAAGACAAAGCCAACCTTGCATAGATAGATATATAGCTGGAAAAGGGAGGAAGGACCACATGGACCCTCGAAAGACCGACCATACATTGAGAACTATTGACCTAGAAACATGTAATGTAGGGAAACAGCATCCCCCCAAATAGAATTCAGTACATAGACTGCACTACAAAGTCAGATGGGCAGTCCTTCTTCTTGTCCCTTTAGTCAAGAGCTTAAGACCAGAAGCTTGTGACTGTCCCTACTTAGGAGTCGGTGCGGGGGCCTCTCTTGCTGTGCCTAGTCCCAGACGCTGTGAGACAGGAAATGGCATTGGAAATGGCATTGGGAACACTGGGACGTTTGTTGCAGCTCAGTCAGGTTTGTGTGGACAGGTTTCTTGCATAAAGAAAATCAGTGACAGCTTCTGACACTGCAACATGGGAGACTAGACCAGTCTGGGTAATTCCTGAAGATCTGGAAGTTTGGGGCTCACTGGTGTTTTGGTGAATCTAGATGGTGATGCTGTTTCTTCCTATTTTTATTTGGAATTGTTATCAGCGTTCAGTTCCACGTGTTGATGAAATTCTAAATTCCATGGAAATCAGTTGCTAGGCCTGTACTTTGCCTCAGAAGTTTGTTAGAACATGAGGTTTTTAAACTTAGATGGAACCTTATAGTCAGTAGAGAAAAAGTTGTGCCTCTACCTTGAAAGAGAAGCTGTGCATTTTTGCTACAGAGCTGTTGTGTGTATGCTTTTTTTTTTTTTCCCCCCTCCTGTCTTGGTTGGAAGCTGGGTTTTTGTATGTTTTCCATGTGGCAGATCTGAGGACCATTGCCCATGCTTGAGCACCATTAATTGCACCCACTTGTGTGGGGCATTGAACGTGTATGTACTCCCAGCCCCACAAAGTATGCATTCTGCCCTTTAAAGAAGAGGAAAATGTGTGTCAGACGGGTTTGGTGGTCCATTCCGAGCTACACATGCTGCGGTTGGAATTGTGGGCTACTCCTCTGCACTTGACCACGCTGCCTCGTGGACAGATCCACATAGGAACATTTTCTCTCCATTCATCAGAGCTCATCTGTCATGTTTTATGTAAGACACTCAGCTAAGTTCTACATTGTGGTTGTATTGTTTTGTTTTTTTCTCCACTATTAAAAATGGGAAGGATAACACCTCTTGTTGAGGTTGCATGGGTGAATTAAGACTGAGCCTGAGAACCAAGTTCTGTCCGTCCCGGTCCAAGATGTGCACCCTACCTCACACACGTGTTACCTTTCCTTTCCTTCCCTTTTTGTGAAGTTTCCGAGGGCCTAAAATAAAACCCAATTCACAAGTGGCCCCTAGCTTTCTACTTCCTACCTGGTCCCTTCTGTATGGGTAATTACCCTGTTTTCACTTTCATAAAAGTGAATCCTCCAGGGGAACCTGTGTGGCTCAGTCAGTAAGTGTCTGACTCTTGATTTTGGCTCAGGTCATGATTTCACGGTTCATGAGATTGAGCCCCATGTTGTGCTCTTTGCAAATAGTGTGGAGACTGCTTGGGATATATTCTCTCTCTCTCTCTCTCTCTCTCTCTCTCTCTCTCTCTCTCTCTTTAAATAAATAAATAAATAAATAAATAAATAAATTTAAAAACATTTTTAAAAGTGAGTCCTCTGGGAACAAGGTTGAATAGTGAATAGCGCTTGCTAAGCCAAATTCCAGCATTTGGAAGCAGAAGGGTACTTTCTCTTAAAAATATTCTGTGAAAGGGGCGCCTGGGTGGCGCAGTCGGTTAAGCGTCCGACTTCAGCCAGGTCACGATCTCGCGGTCCGTGAGTTCGAGCCCCGCGTCAGGCTCTGCGCTGATGGCTCAGAGCCTGGAGCCTGTTTCCGATTCTGTGTCTCCCTCTCTCTCTGCCCCTCCCCCGTTCATGCTCTGTCTCTCTCTGTCCCCAAAAAAAATAAATAAAAACATTAAAAAATAAAAAATATTCTGTGATGTATTTTCTCACCTAATTTGTTGTAAATTGTGATAGAAATTAACACAGGTCTATAGTCCTAGATCTGTAATTCCAAAACCCAAAAGGCTGATGAAAACCAAAAGTTTTTCTGTAACTCCTTTTTTGGCAGAACGTCATGAGTCCTGGACTCTTTGGAGGCAAAGTTTGACTCAAACTGCCATGAGGCCTTTCATAGACTTTGCTGTTCTCCTTAGTGTGGCTTCGCATTAGTATCGCTGCAGTATCGTAAGTGTGATGACGCTGCGATCCTCAGCCCCGCTTGCTAGGGTTACGTAACGTACAACCGATGTGTCACCTTTCTAAAATTCAGACTCTGAATTGTGAAATGCATTTCCTTCAAGGGTTTTGGTTGTGCGACTGCAGAACTATACTGAGTTGGTTCCATTTATGAGGTTCTCCCAGCTTTATAGGTCCCAATAGGAATTTGCCCCACCCTCTACCCTGTCTGCTCTTCCTGATTAGTTCTTCATTTTGATGACTCACCTGGTTTCCCAGGCTAGAAACGCCGCGGCCTGCTCTCCGCTCTCTCCTCAGTCTAAGCCTGTCCCGAGAGTAAGTCCAGAGTCCAGTGCTGGTCACACTGCCCCACCACTGCTCTCCCGGGTAAGGGCCTGTGACCGCTCCCTGGCTCGTGTCCAGGCTGACGTCCTCTGGCCCTTGCCTGCCCTGGGTTGTTTTGCAGGCCGGCTCCTGGAGTTTTCTTTAGCGAGGAGTCATGTCTCTGACCCCTCAGTGACCTGCTGACTCCATGGCCCTCACACGGCCCATGGGCTGAGCCTGCTTTCCAAGCCCTTTGCTTACAGGCCCTGCTCTTAACTCTCCCGTCCTCTCTCCTGATGGGCCGACCCCAGACCTGGGGGTCCTGCTTGTGTGATCGCTGCTGCCTGCGTGCTTTCCCCACCGGCCTGCTTGGTTCACACCTGTTTCCCCTGCTTGGTCACTTCCTCCAAACAGCCTTCCTGGACTCCTGGCCTGGGCCTGGGCCAGGCCTCTTGGCTTTCGGGCTCATCTCTATAAATTGTCCTTCTGTGCCTGTCCTTCCAGTGCTCGCTGTCCCCATGCGATGGCAGAGAACCGCTAGTATCTTCAGTCATGTGAAATCGTCTCTCTCAGGTGACAGCCTCATGAAGGCAGGGCCACGACCTCCTGTCCTCAGCACCCTGTGTAAGACCTGTGGTCACTGAATATTGAGTTTTCTGGATTTATCCCCCCCTTTTTTTCCCCTACCAGACTGTGAGTCTCTTAAGGGCAAAAAAAAAAAAAAAAAAAAAAAAAAAAAAGGTGCATCTTTCAGTTCTGTGGCACAGTTCCTGTCCCCAGGGGAGCACCGAGGCCGGGCTGGGGGAAGGATTCTGTTAGCGTGCTCACATGAGGACTTTGGAAAGCCCACATCTAGCTTGCGTGTTCTTTGGTGCACGAAGCAGGCCTAACGTGTGCTGCTGCTTGAACAGACCTTTCCCATGAATAACCGTCGTCATCAGAACCCAGGCTCGGTGGTCACGTGGGGTATCCCGCCCCTGTGGTGGGTATTTATTTGGTGCCAGCTATGTGTGGCGTCACAGCAGGCACGCACACCCTCTTGTGTCTAATCCTCACAGCAGCCCCAGCGAGTGCAGCCACACTCCCTCCTTCCGGGCGAGAAGGGGAGGCTCTCAGGGATCCACCGAGTGCCCAAGGTCACACAGCTGGAACAAGTGGAGACAACAGTGCCTGGTACAAGGGACTGTGTGAAAGTGCTGAGTGAGAAGTAGAGCAGAAAACACTAACCGAGTTGGAGGAGCTGGGACTCTCCAGGGGAATGCTTTGCTGAGGCGGCAGAGGACTCGAAGTCTCCATGAAAAAAAGGAAGGCAGGACTTTGGCTCTCCTGGCAACTCGTGCTGTGAGCTGGGGACACTGTGCGTGGTAATAGCTATTTTTCCCCGATTCCCATACCTTTTCCTTTGACATCTATGGTGTGAGAACTCTGTCTCCGGAGTTAGGGACCGGAGTTCAGATCCTCGGTTGGCCACTTAATAGCTGGGTGATTTTACTGAAGGGCCTTCACCCACCGCGTTTTTCTCAGTAAAATGCGGGTAATGTTACTGTCTGCATGGTGGTAAAACGCTCCATGGAGTATTATCAGTGTGATGTATGTGATAAGTCCTGTCCCCACATAGAGTGTGTGGATGGCTTTTTGAAGTTTCCTAAGTCAGAGACCCACAGTCCAGAGGTGTTTGCATATGTACTTCAGATGCTATCCAAGTGTGCATCTGAGGGCTTGTTCTTAGCAGAGGAGATGCTACATGGAAGTTTTTCTTGGTGAAATTGGATAACATTCCAGATCTGTAGTTGATCAGAAAGTGTTCGGGCCTTGCCACCAGCGACTGCGGAGCAGAGCTTGAGGCCAACGCCCTTTGGGTCCTGCGCTCCATGGACCCTCGGTGTGACACCATTGGTGGCCTGGCTCTGCCGTCAGACTGTCCCGGGACCCTCCTCCAGCTGAACCTTTTCCAAGAGGTGCTTGTTGGAAGCCTGAAGATAGAGCATGAGAAGTTCTCATGTGGTTCTTTTTTTCACGTCAGCGTGCTGATAAAGGTCATGTGTTGGGCGGAATTTGGCCTAAGGTTTGCTTTCTCGTAACATACCGTTTGGTGGCAAAGCTTCGGGGAAGGCGGCTGGAGCAATCCCTGAAGCTTCCTAGGGGGCCGCCTGCCTCAAACAGGGTGTACAGTTTGCAGGGCCTGTTGCAAAATGAAAATGCAGAATCGCTTGTCCAAAAATTATTAAGAATTTCAAGACAGTGGAACAGCAGAGCATTAAACCCAGCACGAGACCCTTCTAAGCACACAGCCATTGCGATCACACGGACACGATGCCTGTGAATGCCCCGCCCCAAATCTGATAATTGTTGAGTACTCTAATTGCCAGAAGTCACTCCCTGGCTTGCTGGGCTCATCTTAGTAGGAGTCTTTGCAAGGATTAAATGAGAAATGTCCACCATTGATAGATGAATGGATAAATACGTGGTATATATACATGGAATATTATTCAGCGATAAAAAAGACTAGGATCTTGCCATTTACAACATGGATGGACCCAGAGGGTATAATGTTAACTGAAATAAGACAGAGAAAGACAAAGACCACATGCTTTCACTTACATATGGAATCTAAAAAACAAAAATGAGCAAACAAAAAAAAAAAAAACCCAGAAACCGACTCATAAATACAAAGACACCAGTGTTTGCTAGAGGGGAGGGGTGTCAGGGTGGGTGAAATAAGTGAAGGGGATTCAGAAGGGGTATAAATGTCCAGTTATGAAATAAGTCACAGAGATGAAAAGTACAGCACAGGAAAGGTAGTCAGTACTGTAATAACGTCGTCTGGTGACTACACTTCCCGTGTTGAATATTGAGTAAGGTACAGAATTGTCAAATCTGTACACCTGAAACTGATATAACACTGTATGTCAACTGTGATCATAAAAGTAAGTTTAAAAATGCCCCCTCTACACACAGGCCATTTAGTGCTGGCTCTTGTTTCTGTGAGGGGTAGCATCTAACACGAGAGGGCAGCCCAACTAGCAGAAGCGCCAGCACGGACAGATTGAAAGGTGACCGACCTTCCCTGGCGTTCCTGCACGCCACATGAGGTCTGTGTGTTCCGCCTCCTGTACCTGTTTGAGACCCAGAGGAGGTTGGAGGGAGGGGTGCATGCTGGGCTGGGGCAGGGGCAGGGGCATGCGCAAGATACGCAGAGGTGGGAAGAGCCCCGTCCGCTTCGAAGCAGGTGGGGGAAACGGAGTGAAGAGCTTCCTGTCTACTTTTGCCCTGATCCCTTTGAGAATCCAGGGAAAGCGATACACTCACAGTGTCAATACAACGGGCACGTGCGTTACTGAGCACTTGCAATACAGCAGCTCCAAACTGAGATGTGCTGTCAGTACAAGGAGTACAACTTGGTTTCAGAGGCTTCGTATGAAAAAAAGGAATGCAGAATGTCTCAGTAATTTATGTATTGATTACCTGTTGAAATAACATTTGTTTATGTTGGGTTAAACAAACAGTCTTAAAATTAATTTTACCTGTTGCTTTTTAATATGGCTGAAGGAAAATTTTTAATTACATGTGTCCCTGTCACCACAGTTGTTACATGCTGTAGACTAGGAAAATGCACAGGAGGCATAGTACACCCTCTCATACTCTCACACACACTTGCAGGGCTGCGCGCAGCCCAGGGAGGTTCAGAGCCTCCGAACACCCCCTCCCTGCTCCCCGGGCCATGCCCTGGAGTAGAGGATGAGGCGGGGAGAGTAGGTGAGGAGGTGTGCAGAGCTCCCAGGCTGGGGGGGTAGGATTTGTTCTTTGAGCACCGGGGGCTATTGATTGCTTTCCAGCAGTGGGAGGTGACGTGTTCAGGGTGTGTTTGGGGACGATTTGTTGGGGGAAGAGGTAGAGCAGGCACTGAATGAATGCAGGACAAGAGATCAGGAAAGTAGTTAGGCCGCGGCTGTCCTCTTAAGTCAAGTTCAGACAACCCGATCTGGATTAGTTAAGTGCTTTCTCATGAGCCTGAGGAAGAACACATAAATGCATCCTCCCTTTGCTGAGGCTAAATAAGGTGAACAATGAACTTGTGGCCTAGATGCACCTTCTGCCTTTACTGATCCAGACGAGGCTGTGATTCTCCCCTGGGTCCAAGGTTGGCCCTCGGCTTGGCTCTAGAGGTTTCCTCTCTCAATCAAGTACTTTTCTCCCTGGGGGCACATTTCCTTGTCATGCGCATTCCAGAAGGAGGGGGGTGAGGTGGTATTTGACAGGTATCAGCCACAAAAGCCTACGGGACAAAAGAAGTCCTTAAACCTTATCTGAATACCAGCTTTTTATGAAAATAATCTGGATGTTGAGGGTTTGGGTTGTTTTTTTGTTTTTTGTTTTTTTTCTTTTTCTTTCTGGAAGGTAACTGTTTTGTGTAAAAGAAAACACCTGCTGCTTCTCGGTCTGTTTCAAAGCGCTGCTGCTTGTGGTTTAAGAGTACAGAAATATGCATGTGGCGTGAAGCATTTGCAGGCAGAACATGGAAAAGCTGGTCGGGGCGTGTCCATAGAAAGGCGAGGCCTGTGGCTGCAGGTGGGTGAGGTGGGACAAGCTGGTAACAGAGCCACAGCTGTCCCCTCCTCGTGAGAGTAGAGGTACGTTTAGAGGATCGACAGTTTTCTTTTTGTTGTACATTGAAATCCAGATAACTGCAGGACCAAAGGTGGTTCTCATTTCTTTCACCTGAAGCACCGTCAAAGAAGGCACGGATCATTGCCGATTTTTTAATTGCTAACGTTACTCTTAAGAGCAACCACCTACTCTTGTTGACAGAGCTGGTTTGTAATCCACCTTCCAAAGATCTGTTCTTTAACCTGAAGCACATCGGATTTCTGGTTCAATAAGCTTGCTTTCTTTTCTTTCTTTTCTTTTTGTTGATTATTGTAACTAACGTGTATTATTTTTGCAGGGCGAACCTTTCCAACACATCCGTACTTCTCGGCGCAGCTGGGGGCGGGCCAGCTCTCACTTTACAACATTCTGAAGGCCTACTCGCTTCTCGACCAGGAAGTGGGGTACTGCCAGGGTCTCAGCTTTGTAGCGGGCATCTTGCTGCTTCACATGGGTGAGGAAGAGGCATTTCACATGCTCAAGTTCCTGATGTTTGAAATGGGACTGCGGAAACAGTACCGGCCGGACATGATTATTTTACAGGTAGAGAGCGCTCCTTATGCGTATGCCGGAGACAAATGCCAAAAATGTTTACGATCCCTTTCCAGGTTTCTGTGAGGAACTTTCCCCACCGTCCATTAACACCAGAGTAGCTGTCGTTGCCGGCCACTGCCCGTGTGCTAGGCGTTTCATATTGCCCTTCTCCCCTCAGCAGCCCTCAGGGAGACGCTATTCATCAGCTCAATTTATAGATGGGAAGACTGAGGCTCAGGTTACCCAGCTAGCGAGTGGCGGAGTTGGGGTTTAAAGCCGGCCCTGTCTGACTCCGGGCCCTCCCTTTACCCTCCATCACACCCCCTTCGGGGGATCTGATTTCTGCCTCCCACTGTGTCAGCCACTTCTTCTGCCAGGGATCCCCCTCAGCACACCCAGGCTTCAGCTCAAATACCGAATCCTGCTAGAAGCTCTTCCTGACCACCTGATGTTGTGTCCCGCACTTCACCCCTCCCCAGGCACGTGTACTGTGTTATGCCGCCTGGTGTCTTTTGCCATGAAACACTCTCTGCCTGAAAGTATCTATCTTGTTTCCTTACTTGCTGACCTGTGTATCTTCTGACTTTTCTTAAAACATACCATGAGAAGGGAGGGATCTTACCTGTCTTGGAGCTTCATCCCTAGTTCCTAGAACAGTGCCTGGGATGAAGTAGGCACCCGGTCGGTATTTGTTGAATGGACAAGTGGCAGGGGGCAGGCCAGAGCAAAAGAAAACCAAACAGCGGTGTGTGTAAGTGCTGCCACTGCAACCTTTCAGAGGTAGGGAGAGCTCCGGGCCCTGCTGCGGGACTATTCCGAAACATTGGAGCACATGCATACATGTTTACTTACCAGCAAGTTCTCGGATATCAGAGCCTTAGAAAGTATTTTTTGGACAGGATACGTGAGAGCCAAGGACTCTTTGAGAGCACCAAATTGGGTGCTTAAAAATGCTTTCACCTCCACCTGTGAATACGAACCACGTGAACATAGAATTCCCACAAAACAAAGCTATTTCACTAAAAAATTTGGACCCACAGAAGACTGCCCACAGTTACAGTCAGGTTCTTTCTATGTGCTCCCCATTAGCTTCAATATAGGCGCATCTCCCATCTGAGAGAGCAGAATTTTCAAGTTAATTTAGCATTGTAGCACACGGCCATCTTTGGGCTGGGGGCCTTAGTGACTCGATTCCTTTCGATCCAAAAAAAGCCACAGCTACTACTGAAGACGGCTGCGTGGTCTGGGCCTCTGGAAACACTTGTTTTTGCCAGTTTAGAAAGTATGTGTCCGACCTATAGCATCTCATTGGGGTTCTGACCCTTTCCAGATTGTTTCTTTGGGCTCGGCCATCACGGACTGCAGAAATCTGGGCTGACGCTAGGACCCCTGTGAGCCGTGGGACCCTTCATGGGCTTCGTGCCAGAACCATAGCAGTCTCTGAAGAGGGGACCCTTTGGAAAAGTTATTTTCTCCATCTTGAGATAAACACTTGTCTTCCTATTTTAACTTGCCTGGGATCTGTGTATATTTCAGGGGGCAGTCGGGGTCTAGAGCGAATTTACTAAGTGAGCGGGTGTAATAGAGCCTTTCCACAGTGCCATCATGTGCCCCCCTTCGCTCTTAGCAGAGAGGCTGGCTTTACCTTTCGGATTCCCCTGGGTTTGAGTTTTGCTAGGAATGTATATTTATAAGAGAGTTTGAAATGTTCCCAGCAGACAGATGTTTCGATTCTCTTAGCCAAGGAACACAGGGAACGGTAGAAAGAAAGGCAGTGGTAGGAGGAGCCCGGGTGTAAGTGTGCTGGGCCACACCTGGCCAGGACCTCGTAGGCACTGGGCACCCAGGACGTGCCTGTTGGATAAGAGTAGTGGAGATCAGTGGTTATCACAATCCAAACAGAGTGTTTGACACCGCGATAAATCTCTCACAGCCTGAGTGGGATGAGTAACTGAACACACGTAGCAGGAATCTGATGGTGACACCTGTGCATGTGTGTCCCCGCAGATCCAGATGTACCAGCTCTCGAGGCTTCTTCACGATTACCACAGAGACCTCTACAATCACCTCGAGGAGCATGAGATCGGCCCGAGCCTCTATGCCGCCCCCTGGTTTCTCACCGTGTTTGCCTCACAGTTCCCTCTGGGATTTGTAGCCAGAGTCTTCGGTAAGTGTGTGTAATCTGTTTGCCCGAACCAGCCTTCTCCTGTCAGATGGGAAACATTTAGTCTTGTCCTGTGGGGAGTCTCGTCATTTGTATACCTGCATCTCCTACAAGAATGGGGTGATTTGATGCTCTGAATCTAGTCAGCGTTGGGTTTTGTGGATTGCAAGACCTGCTTCACCTCTGATACTTACCTGGTGGGGTTTAGACCCACTCTTCTCACTGCCAGCCGTCCCCAGAGCAGACGTCTTAAAGACGTGGCCAGGGAGCCCCATGCTTGTATTCCAGGCGTGTGTCTCTCGTGAATCATCTTCCGCAACCTCTCTGACCTGCGGTTCTGTTCGTTGATGGCTCCTTGAAACTTTTTGTCCCGTGACTTCTGGGCTCCTGTTCTTTTCTACATTCCCTTGGCATCTCTTCCTCCCATGTCTCTTCTTCCCTGCCCTTGGCTCTGCATTTCCTTTGTCCACTCACTGTGGAAACCCCTCCCTGCTGCACCTCATGTGGCCCCCGCCTCATCTTCCCAGAGCCCCCAGCCCTTCACCACTGTGCCCACTGGGACCGCAGGCAGCTCACATTTCAAACATCTCCTACTTTCTTGATTTACTTTTTGAGAAGATTGTCTCTGTCAAAGTTAAACGGTTATTCACATGCAAAGTCTCCAAGTGGCCTTGAGATGGCAGGGGTAATAATCACATCTGCTCAGGCTCAGGAGCCCAGTGACCCCTGTGAGCCTGGGCAGCTCTCAGACACTGGGTTTTCCCTGCTTCAGAGTGAAAGAACTATTTTGAGAATTCAGGTTCTTTTTAATTTTCTTCTCTTACTGCGGAGGTTATTTAAAAATTGATAATCCTCACACATCGAGTGTTTTAAAAGTGTCACTGATGGGCGCATGGGTGACTCAGTCAGTTAAGCATCCTACGTCATGATCTCATGGTTCGTGCATTCGAGCCCCACATCAGGCTCTCGGCTATCAGCTCACGGAGCCCACTGCAGACCCTCTGTCTCCCTCTCTCTGCCCCTCCACTCCTCTCTCTCTCTCTCAAAAATAAATAAAACTTTTAAAAAATTGTAAAAAATAAAGTGTCACTGATGTTCAGTCACTTGATAGCTTAAAAATCTGTAGTCTTCTCATACTCTTTCAGATTTGCTTCTAGAATTAGAGACCATCTCAAAGGGAATGTCCAAAAACATTGCGAGAGCACTCCTTTGGCATGCTTGGGAAAGACAACTTGTAGATGCAAATTCTAGATGCCTGAAATTTGCTTTTTAACATCGGTAGGCATTGAGTTGGTCTTTGCTCCTCTTTTCCCCAGGGTACTAGATTTTTATTCTTACTCCTATCTACAAGGACTTATAAAGACTTTACCATTTGGCTTTACTAGAAGAATCCATGTTCTGAAACTATTTTCTACCTGCATCCCCTTTTGCATAACTCCCTCCCCAAACTGATTCTTATTTTATATCCCTTAAAAAAAAAATCATTGGAACGAAAGAGATACTAAAAACAAACAAACAAAAAATCTCTCCTGGTTAAATAAATCATTAGTGAGATTTCAGGAACTATTTATATTTATACCATAGTTTAAAAAGAAGATAATTAAAAGCCTCAATTAAAAAAAAAAAAAACAAAAAACACCTCAGAATTGTCTGCTTAGTTTACTAATGAAAGAGTCACCGAAACCATACGATCTCCAGCTGTAGGCTGTAGTCTTTCTTGCCAAAAGTGTCTATATTTTCTTTTTACTTTTCTTACTCTGGAACTTAAAATCATTAGTGCACTTTAGTTTTTCTCCTGATTTTTTCAAACAGGAGAGGAGTGAAGATTGAAATAGGTGGGAGTGGGGGTGGGGAGAGTTGATGTTAATGGTTTGAAAATAGCTCAAGAACCGAATTACACCATTTGTGAGAAACCATTGCATTCCGCCAAGGGGATTTGGATGGGAGGGTCAGCACTGAGTTCTTCCCCCACCGCCCCGTGCCCCCACTTGCAAGTAGTTCTGGGGTACCCTGGCCAGAGAACTGTGTCTGGAAAAGTCTTCCTTTAGGCTGCTTAGGTAAGAGGACAGCAGACAAACCGATTCGGAAACAGCCCTCCCACTGGAGAATATTCACATCTCTAAAGCTCATTCTGACGACTTCATAAATTAGAAGCTAAAGCCATCAAAAGCAGGGTATTTATATTACATAATCAGTGGTGAGTCTCAGAGGCTCTTATACATTATGCATAATGATGCCAGTGTCTGTAACTCCTGGATCCCACAGACCCCTGCCGTACTAAGTGGGTGCATGTCCGGCTGGCTGAGGCTCCCCAGATTGTAGTTAGGAAGTGGGAACTTGAGGCAGGACTGTGTTATGTCATTTTGCAACAACTGTTGGGGTTTTTGTTTTTGTTTTGCACAGTCTGTTCCATTTATCAGTACTTAAAACCAAACCGTTTTATTATTAGTAGGTTCCATAGAAAGGTTTTTTAGAAACCACTTCTGTACTTAGCGTCGGTCGGCGACTTAAACCGTGTTTGTTTAGCTCCGTGACGCTCGATAGCTTAGTTTTAATTGCCCAAACCTGCCATTCATACGCTCTAGTCTTTTTTGGCCTGAAGCCCATTTCATTGTAAGCCTTTAGGCCTGAATAAACCATAATAACAAATGGACCTTTGTCAACTATTCACCATTTCATATGTAAGTACAGGATTCTCAGCTTGCGGACAGCATAGCTCGTATGTTAATTAACAGGTTGCTTCACATTAAGTATATGCTCTTTGGAGGCACACCAGCCAGCGATGCATGTGCCTGAACTTTCACATGGTAATCACACTTCCTGAATGTCTGTCTTCTGATGGGGTGTCCCATAAGGTAAAATAGCCTCCTCCTATATGTTTCCAGTTTGGGTGTAGAGGGGGCTTGGGAGAGCTGTTTACTCTGTTCACCTTCAAATCACATCTACCTTTGTAAAAAAAAAAAAAAAATCTGAGAAACAGGACCGGCTCGCGCCTGCTGGAGGCGGCGGCTGTGGTGCTCAGCTCCTGGTGTTTGCTGAGGGAGACACTGCCAAGTAGATGAGGGAGGAGGTGGGAGTGTAAAAATGAAGGGTTTGCAAAAAAAAAAAAAAAAAAAAAAGCCACCTGTACTACAGGGAAGGACTCAGGCTTTAGGACTAAGATAGATTTAGGAAAACAAGATGGTTTAAATGGCCAGGAAAAAAAAAAGCTCCCAAGGGAACATGACACAGAGTTAAGGAAGTGAGTTTTTGTCAAATCTGCTTGTACTGTGTCTGCCGTCATCCTTCATTTTCCCCCCACCTGGTCCTGGGAGGAAGGTAGGGCTCTCATACCTGGAGGACTCCAGGCTCCCAGGGGAAAGTCAAGGAGAGGGATTGCCCTTGACAAAAAGACAAAGGTGGCTGGAAAAGAAATGCAGGAGAAGTTGGCTTACTGGCCACACGCTTTGCATTGATGGTTTCCCCCTGTAGGAAACTGCATCTTTATATCACGGGGGGTTTCAAATAGAGTTCCAACACATGTTAACACAATAACAGGGAAGTGTCTTCAAAGGAAAGTAGTAGCTATTTGCCTTGTTCTCCACGAATAATTGGCAAAGTGGTGGAGTCAGCCGAAATTCAGGCCCCCTTTACTTCCTGCCTGATAAAACCCTTTGCCTGCTTCTGGGTGGCTCGAAATAGGAGAGAAGGGAAGTTGGCTGCAGTGTGGTGAGCGGGGCTTCTGTGGGGCTGCTGGGTGGCTCTCACAGCTCACTTTCTTGAGCACCGATTTTCAGATGCAGGAAATTAATTCACTTTTCAAGGAGATTATTGTTTTTGGATTTTTTTTTTTGTTTGTTTGAAATTTCCAGAATGGGGGTACCTGGGTGGCTCAGTTGGTTAAGCCAACTGATCTCACGGTCAGTGAGTTCAAGCCCTGTGTCGGGCTCTGTGCTGACATCTTGGAGCCTGGAGCCTGCTTTGGATTCTGTGTCTCCCTCTCTGTCCCTCTTCTGCTCATGCTGTCTGTCTCTCTAGATAAATAAATTAAATGAATAAATAAATATTTTAAAAATAATAATAATAAAAATAAAAATTTCCAGAATGTAAATATGTAAAGATTGGAAGATGAACAAAAATGAAAGTAATTCTTTACTGTTATTTAAAAATTATTTAATTTGGGGGGGTGCCTGGTTGGCTTAGTCAGCTGAGTGTCTGACTTCGGCTCAGGTCATGATCTCAAGGATCATGAGTTCCAGCCCTGCATCGGGCTGTCTGCTGTCAGCACAGAGCCCGCTTTTGGATCCTCTGACTCCCCTCTCTCTGCCCCTCCCCCACTCATTCCACTCTCTCCCTCTCTCTCTCTCTCTCTCTCTCTCTCAAAAATAAATGAACATTAAAAAATGTTTTAAAAAAGTGCCTCCCCCAACTTTTTGTTTTGCTTTGTTTTCTTCATATAGTCCAGAAAAGTCTAAGTTTATAATGCTAGGGAGCACTCTCCTAAGTAGATTTGTTATAAAAACCAAGATCCTAGGAGAACAAAATTTGGAAGACCCGATGTCAACCTTAAGAGACCACAGATATGGGGCACCTGGGGGGCTCAGCCGGTTGAGGGTCTCTTCGGTTGAGGTCATGATCTCATGGTTTGTGGGATGGAGTCCTACATCGGGCTCTGCGCTCACAGTGCAAAGCCTGCTTGGGATTCTCCCTCTCTCTCTGCCCCTCCCCTACCCGTGCTCACTTGCTCACTCTCTCAAAATAAATAAACATTAAAGGAAAAAAGATTGCTGATATTGATTGCATATTTGATAATGGTCCTAAAACTTCACCAATAATTATGTATCTTAATTGGCTTAGATGCAGCACTCTATCTAACTTTAAGGTACGCGTCTCTCAGAGACTAAAGGCACTAAGCTGTGGCATTCGGTCCGGTGCCATAGTCCTTTTCTAGGACCTTGCACAGAATGGCTTGGTATTCTGATAGATGCTGTCAATTTTTGTTCGGCTATAAATGTTGATATATTGAAAGGAGGTCTCGCTGGCTAAACCACAGAAGCTTCACCTTTACCTTGTTTTGTTTTGGGGGAAATGTCATTTCTGTTTAAAAATACATCTCAGTTATTGTGCTATTTTAGATCTTTTTTTTTATTTTCTATAGTGGTGAATTACACAGTTAGACTGTGTATTTTGTAAAGCAGACATTTCACAAGAATATTCTTCCACAGGGCGGTCTCGATACCCGTAATACTTCCCCTAAGAAGCTCACATTTCAAAGATCCCATCAGTTCGCTAATTTATCTTCCCAGCCTCTACAGCCACACCTAAGAAGGAGGCAGCCCTCCGTCCTTTCCAGCTTCCTAGGGCCTCCCGAGCCATGAGCACTGCGATGTTTGTGGAAACAGTGTGCCTCTGAGCTCTGTGAGAGAGCGGGGCGGACCTCGGCGGGTGGCACGCACCCTGGCACCGAGTCTGCTTCTGCAGTTGAGGCCTCGGTGAAGGTCACGGAGCATCTCCAGGGCTCACCCAGCCGGCTGGCACCTAGGTGTGCCCTGTGCACAGACCTCTCCGATTCAGACATCTTCCCTGTGTGTGCGGCAGCTTCCAGCCTCTCCTGTTTCTTGATGGCTTTTTTGTGCTATCGCACTGAGCCACCTAGAGACACCCAGCGAGGCTGGGGACTCCTTCTCTCACCTGCTAATGCCTTCCCCAACTTGATGGGATGGACAACTTCTTTGTCTCTTCCATTGTCCTGCAGCACCACCCCTCCGTGCCCCCCCAAATTGACAGGTGGCCTTTAATTAGATTTTTGGCTCTCATCATTAAAGTTGTATTTTTTTCTTGTATTGTTAACTCCAGTTGTTAGATAACTTGCCTGAATATAGTCACCGAACAGTTCGTTGGTAGGGCTGTATGTTTTATTCTCAGAACAATTTGACTCTTTCTCGAGTGGCTTCAGCTCTTGAGGAGGGGGCGCCAGGCCTGGACTGGCTGCTCGCCCAGTTCCCCGGGCCACTTGCCCTCCCTCGCACCATGTACAGCCCATGTAGGGGTTGCTAACATGTGCCAGCTGTTCTAAGAAAAAGCTATGACAAGAACTAGAAAATAACTCTGACAAAGTTCTTTGAATTTCTCTGAACAAAGATGGTTTTCACTCCATTATTATGCTAAAATGTAGTGTATTGCAAGTATTTAATAATGTACTTTTGCAACTCTGCAGACATTTTATAGATTTTAGAGATCTTTTAATTCTTTATTTCAAAACAGGAAAGAGGAGCATTTTTAAAAATTTCTCGGGGCGCCTGGGTGGCGCAGTCGGTTAAGCATCCGACTTCAGCCAGGTCACGATCTCGCGGTTCGTGAGTTCGAGCCCCACGTCAGGCTCTGGGCTGATGGCTTGGAGCCTGGAGCCTGTTTCCGATTCTGTGTCTCCCTCTCTCTCTGCCCCTCCCCCGTTCATGCTCTCTCTCTGTCCCAAAAATAAATTTAAAAAAATGTTGAAAAAAAGAAAAAAAATTTTCTCATGTTTTATATCTAAAAATCTTTCAGTTTTACCCATAAAAATGTGTTTTAGTAACTCCTTTAAAATCCAGAGCATTTCTAGAAAAAGAGTGATAAAAAGTTTTCTTTTTCTCAGTTTAACTTCTGAAGCATGTTTGAATTTAATATGTTTTTAGAACAACAACAAAAAAGATTTATCTTAACCTATGACAAAATCTTAGCAGTATGTTTATTTATATTTCTTCTATTATTTGCAATATTGTCTTGACAACCTTATCTGAAATATCAGGCACTTAAAAAGGAAATAAAGTTTGCAATTTGGACTTACGTTTCCCACCATCCTGCTCTGATGTGTGGAAAAGAAAATGCAATGTTAGTTCATCAGAAACTGGTCTGCTTTAACTTTCTGCATTTCTGTGTTTCCCCAGATATGATCTTTCTTCAGGGATCAGAGGTCATATTTAAAGTGGCATTAAGTCTGTTGGGAAGCCATAAGCCCTTGATTCTGCAACATGAAAACCTAGAAACCATAGTTGACTTTATAAAAAACACCCTTCCCAACCTGGGCTTGGTGCAAATGGAAAAGACCATCAGTCAGGTATGATTCGATCCGACCTTCAGGCTTAAGCCATCCTGGATATGGAGAGCTTAATTTTCTTTTGATCGGGACCTATTTCCTACCACTTTGTATCCTGGGCAGTATCTTGTGTGATGCCCGGCATGTGGGAAACACATGTGTACACACACGAAACACATAGCCGGATGTGTGTTCAGTGATGCGGTGCGTGAATGTGACGGGGGTACGCCACATGGAAACACGGTGACGGTGTTAAGGTGCAATAACCGCAAGCCACCAGTAGTTTCTTGTAATCGAGAGGCTTCACCCCTAGTTGTTTGTTCTTCTGAAACACATGTGCTATTCAATGTAGGCTCTTATGCATGCTTTGATTTTTTTTCTGCTGCGTGGTATTGTTTGGAATTCTCTGAAAACAACCCTTTGATAGCAAAGTTGTGACAGAGAATATATATTCTAGAAGTTTGTTCCATGATGTGGTTTTTTAAGGTGGAAGTCAGCTCCCCATCTGTGACCTCAGCACTTGTTGTAGATAGCCGAACCATGAGGTGAGGGTGGATTGAGCCAGAATTACACCAAGGCCAGTTGTTAACCGGCCTGGGCTAGGGGCGGGAGCAGATTTTGACTGTGTATAAAGAAGAATCTACTAGTAATGATTGTTGACTCTGAAGGACTGAGCTGTTTGGCAGAGGGTGCATCACCGCTGGAAGTGTCCAGAGGCCGGATGGCTTAGAAAATGCTCTGGAAGGGATTTCTGCATCAGGGCCAATAGTCAGGCCCCTTCTAAGCCTAGAACTTGTCTCACCTGCTCAAAATACGATGAAAACGTAGAGCAGTCAGGTAAAAACAAGTAGTGAAACAAAGCTATTTTTTTTAAACAAATCTTTATTCTGAGGATGTCTGATAGTCCCAGAGAAATGCTGCGACCCCAGTGGATTGCACCCACATGGCGTGTTTGTGGTCTCATTGGCTGCTCCTCCTTCAGTGTTGTGCACTGAGAAAGCAGCAGTCCTGACCTGGGGTGGGGGTGGGGGCAGGTGGCAGCCGTGTGGCTCTGGGTCTCTACACGTTTCCTGGGCCTGTGTGAGAGGGCACTCCCTGCCTTTCCACTCTGCATTTCCGTTTTTAGTTAATTGATAGGCTCTGCATCTCTCTGTATTTTGCTTCCCTGGCACGTTTCTCTCCATGTGAATAGCTTTGGCTTGTTCGGGCCCTACTTTCTGCCAGATTCTGTGTGAATCTACATATACACATGATCTCATTTAATCATGACCAAATTCCTGAGAGGATAGATGGACTTAACCCATGAGGATCTCAGGGCCTGGAGAGATAAACTCACTGGCCCATAGTCGCCCTGCCGCAAAGCAGGACGGGAGGGTTTCTCTTGCCTCCAGGTGGTTTAGTAGCTACTCAACACCGCCAAGTGTCTCCGGGTGTCATTTAATTACAGAATTTTTCTCTATTTCACCAGTGTGTTAATACTGAATTCTCAGCTCTTTTGATTCTTTAACTTTTGGCATTCATGTGCACGGACGGACTCCCTGTTAGAGCTTTCATTGCATATATGTCTACTTTATGGCTGCTGGGGCATAAAACCTTGGCTACCTAAAGTCTGTGCCAGTGAATGCCTTCACTTTGCACCTGGCTCCTGGCTCTAAGACAGGCAGTCTCAACTAACATTCAGTTCACCTCCTAGATATTGAGCCCCAGAAAAGAATCCCATTTTTCCTCCTTTTCTGTAAAGAATATTTATTCACAGTATCAAGTTCTCTCTAAATGTTGAAAGAATAGAAGTGGACATAGCATGGAGAGAGAACAGTGTGTGTGTGTGTGTGTGTGTGTGTGTGTGTGTGTGTGTGTGTGAGTGAGTGTGAGAGATACGTTCTAGGCAACTGTCTTGAACTTGGCATCCTTTATTCTGTTGACTCCTTGACAACCCTGGGGCATGTTTTATAATCCCCATTTTTATAGGTGGGGAAACTGGGCATAGAAAGAGTAACATGCCCAATGCTCTGTATACAGTGGCAAAGCCAAGAATGTGAGGTGTCTCTGACACCAGAGCCCATCCTGTGCAGAAAATAAACATGTAATCCAGTAATTTCAAGTGTGGTAAGAGCCACAGTAGTGCCTGTGCAAGGGCTTATGGGAGCTGGGCCTCGAGCTGGTGGAGTGAACATTGCTGATTGAGAATTGGGGGAGTTGAATTCAACTGGGCCCAAAGAATCAGCTAAGAACAGAGGTCACACATTTTCTGTCGTGGGCCATGTAGGGAGTCTTTCGGGCTTTGTGAGCCAGAAGGTCTCTGTTGCAGTCACTAGTCACTTTGTCTTTGAGGCACAAAGTCAACCAGATAATATGTACATGAATGACGTGACTATGTTGCAATAAAACTTTATGAAAACATGCAGTGGGACAGATGGCAGTCCACAGGCCGCACTTTGCTGATGCCTGATCACAGGCAGGGGAGTGAGAATAGAAATTCTAGATGCCTCTGCAGTGAGCTTTGAAGGGGAGGGCGCTTGGGGATTGGGAGCAGCAGGGCAGACAACACAAAATCTGTTTCTGGGCCCGGATTTTCAACCTGCCAGAAGTCTTGACGGGAAGCTGTTAGAATGCCAGGCAGCTCACTGCCCCTCACCTCCAGAGGGTGCTCTGGTTTCAAATCCTACACAGAGATGAGGCCTGAGGTACAGTGTGACTCCTGCAGCCTCAGAGGACCCCCAAGCTCAAATCTTGGAGGTCCACAGAGTGGAAGTGAAAGACCTATTCACTGCACATGACAGAGCATTCGGTCCTGTGTACGAATGGGCAGAGTCTGGGTGGTTTGTATGCTTGTCACGGTGAGTGCCGCCTGCCTTTGCAGCCTCATTGCCGTGCAGGGAAGAACAACAGAGTTGGAGAGGGACTTTGGGAGACAGAGCAAACAGCCTGTTTTCAACATCCTTTGGGCTACATTCACAGTGTGGCCCCAGACCAGCACTGTGTGTCATTGTATCATGTAGGAACTTGTTAGAAACGCGGAATCTGGGGCCTCACCCCAGACCTGCTGAGTCAGAATGTGCATTTTAACAAGATCCCCAGGGTATTCACACACACTGGAACATTTGAAAAGCTCTGCTATGGGCAACTTCATTAAAAACACACTAGACAATTCCCTGTTCTAGTTGAGCTTGTAGGATAGAAACCAGAATCTTAACAAGGTCCCTTTTGTTCAGAAGACGCTCCTCAAAATCACCGTGTTGAGGCCGCCCCTTCTGCACCGGGAGGGGCCTTCACCGCTTGGGCAGTTTACTGTTGAAAACGAGTACTTTTTAAAAGGCCAATCAGTGCCATACCAAAAGGGTGGGGTACAGTGAGGAGGAATATTTTACCACTGGTATTGTTAAGAATTGCTTGCATGTGGTGATAATAAAAAGCAGACCGGTTTTTAGTTGGGTTTATTATTTTTAAATTCACTACAGGCACTGTACTCCCTGACTGCCGATACCGGGCACACTGCCCCACCCTCCAGCCCTTGGTATGCCACTGAGACGGACAGACAGACAGCTGTGGGGAGCGAAGGGTTCTGGAGGTGGGGAAGGTGGAAAGTATGTGGCTGGTTCTGCAGACATCAGGGTTAATGGCTTCATTCTACCGAGTGTCCACAGACTGCAAAGAGAAACTCGCTGGGTCTCCAATAGCAAATGAGCCAAGAACATAAACAGACAATTCACTAAAAAGGAGATACATCTAATAAGCAAATATCTGCGAAAATATTTCGCGTCATGCATAATTTAAAAAACATGTAACGCTCTACCTACGAGATTAACAAAATGAAAAATTTTAAGGCCAGTAGCCAGTGCGGAGGGCATACTGTATCTGGCACATTGGCATGTTGTTAATGGCATTGTGCGTTGGTGATTCCCATTTGGGAAGCAATTTGGCAATGTGTATCACAAGCCGGTAAAATATTCATACCCTTTGACTCAGTAATCCCATTTCTTGGAATGTATCCTTAGGAAATAATCCAAAATATGGGAAAAGCCATATGTACAAGGATGTTCAGGGTTGTTATTTAAAACAACAGAAACTTTGCGAGTAACTAGATATCCAGTGCTTGATGAATGGGTCCACGTGGTTATGACATGTTGAGCACGTAGAATAACGAAGCCATTGGTAATTACAGAAATGCAAAATCTAGAGCAACTTGAAAAAGCACTGTTCGAGGACCTGGGCTCTCCTTTCTCCACCAGTCACACACTGCCACGGTTTGAGATCAATTCTAGGGCGTAACTGCAGAATCAAGGGCTCTAAGTGTTTCAGCCCCCAGGAGATAATGGTGCAGTTAAGCGGCAGTGATTACGACCCAGGATGGCTCCTGGGGATTGATGGAGTCCTGAAAGAGTTTACAGCTTTGGGCCCAGCTGAGAGCCATTAACCTTAGCAGGTCGTCAATCTGCATTAAAGGCCACAGGTTTTGTTCCCAGGTTTTCCAGATTAGTAGCTCATTTAAAAAATCTCTGTGGAAGAAAAAAAGTGTGGGTATGACATTTATTCTGCCTCATATTTATAATTATACACAGTGCCACAGCAATCTCGGTTTTAATGTTTGTGGTTTTTACTCTGAGCTATTCAGAGGTTCCGTGATGCGGCATCCTTTGCGATTTTGCTGAAGCACAGGGTTGAATGTGAAGCATGTGGAAGCAGCTTCCTTAGCTAAGCCAGCACCTGCTCACCTTGCCAGCATGTGCCGGGCACCTCCACGAGTTGTCTCACGTAACTCCCGCATCGATGCCGGGAGGTGGGTGCTGTCACCCCCATGTCAGAGGCCAGGAGCTGAGGCCGGGAGAGGTCATTCAGGGAGTCGCCAGTGGAGCCCTGCTTCAAGGGGCTGGGTCCGTTTTCTTGACTGTAACATAGAGACGATAATCCCTGCTGACCTCACAGGTACTCTGAGGGACAACAGAGACTCCGACCAGCGCCGCAGACTTTCACACACATACGTGCCACGAACACGCCGTGTATTAGTTTCTCAGCATAGAATAACTTTTGTGCCTAATTGGTACTGTCCACTGAATTAAGCTGAAAAGCAGGAAGCTAAAAAACTAAATCACAAGGAAGAGAAGATTGTTGGGAATGGTGTGAAAGTAAACCTAGATTTTGAAAATTGCTTTCAGGGAAGGTAGGATTCATCTGTGTTTGAATGCTGATAGGGTGCCATCAGGGGAAATGAGTTTTCATTGATTTTAACTATGTTGGCGTTTCTTAAGGCAAGACAGTGAAGAGTCCCTTTGTGCCCTTCTAAAGTCTAACTTTGTCCTCTAAATGTGTGTTCTGATGGTGCTGGCCATCTGTGGTCCCAACGTGACTAAAGGCTCAGAGCTGCACACACAGTCATGTTGGAACGTCACTTGTGTGCCGAGAGGCACGGCCCGTGGGGCGATCCCACAGCAAAGGCTGGGAAGAGAGGACGCGCCTTGGGCGGCTGCAGCGTCTGCCTCCTGACCCCCTCTTGAGCCCAGCTTCCATGCAGCTCACTCATCAAGAGAAAGTACAAACTTGAACAACTCACTTGCGCACTTTGGGGCTGCTGTTCACACGGGTGTGTTTTGATCACTGTCACTATTCTAGGCAGGAAGGCAGTGTTTCACATGCACTCATCTGTGTGGGCGGCATTTGGGGTTTGGCTCATTTCTGCATATCTTGTGTGCAAAGGAGGGTTTTTTAGTAAACAGTTCCATTACTTAGCTGTTCTTGTAACTCTAAAAAACCCAACTGAACTATAATTAAACTTTGACTCGGTGACTGGGCAAATAGGGCTATGATTCTTTTGTTTTGTTTTTTTCCTCTCTCTTTGACCCATAGCTGACGTATCTAACATGATAGAATTTTCAGAGAAAAAGGAAATACGTACTGAAATAAGAACTAAAAATATATTTTTATAAGCCTTGTGAAAAATAAAGTTTTGGCTTCTGGAAAATGAGTATCAGAGACCCACACTTGTTGTTACCTTGGGTTTATTTCTAAATGCTGCTTTTATTTTTTCTTCCCAAGTAAAATTGTTACCTTACTAATGCAGAGGGTTTTCCTTTTTTTTTTTTTTAATGACTAATAATAAGAACCAGGCATAGAGTGGGTACTTAGTGGATGCTTGTCGACACGGTTGCATGTGTGTGCACGTGTATTTTTCTCATTTTCAGTGCCTGATGACTTTTTTTGTGTATAACAGGTGTTTGAGATGGATATCTCTAAGCAGTTACAAGCCTATGAGGTCGAGTACCATGTGCTTCAAGAAGAACTTATCGATTCCTCTCCTCTCAGTGACAACCAAAGAATGGACAAATTAGAGAAGACCAACAGCAGCTTGCGCAAACAGAACCTTGACCTACTGGAGCAACTGCAGGTGAGCACGTGTATAAAGCAGCTTCCTGAGCCTGGAAAGCACGGTAGATCATTAGCGTGCCAAAGCACCAGCCGGCTGGGTTTTCCCACGACCACAGGACCTCTCTCCCACCCCTGGTCTGTTTATAGTTGGGATCAAAGGTACCCCAGGAGAATTGGGCCTTTTTATTAGGAAGCAGACAGATTATCCTGTGCTGGGGTCAGACAGTCCTGGAACTTTCTGAGAGGCTGTCTCTGCACTTGATCCTTTTAGGAGACAGGGACAGCGACGACCTTGGGTCCAGGATGCCGAGGGACTCTTCGCTGAATGCCAGCGATTGTGCTTTGAGTAATAACCAGAGAAAGGCTTGGGCTTCTGTGAGTGAAGCCAGCTAGGTCGTGGAGAGCAGTAACGCAGAAATCTACCTACAAAATAAACCAGAGCATGTGGTGGTCATGATTTGGGAGTCCGTACTTCAAGTATTGGATTAATGAAGGACACTGTTCTTCCCTCTAGAAGCTTCCATTTTAGCATGGATAAATGTGCATGAGGACATACGGCGGAAAGGCAAACAGACGATGCGTACAGAAGGGTGAAATGGGCCAGTCCAGGGGTTGCAGTCCAGAAAGCCAGCTCTTGCTAGGTCCAGTGTTGTCCCTGCCCAGACTGCCACAAGGCACGCACTGCTGACCTGCTGTGTCCCAATTCCCTCATCTGTACGACATAGACGGAATCCCTAACTGCTTAGCACAGCCCCTTTACCAATCAAATGGGACGAAGTAACCACATGGTGTACTTCTTTAGAGCCATAAATGGGTGGTAATGCTATTAATACTAAGGAATTGTTTGGGGGGGGGGGGTATTTAAAAATTTTTTTGAGCTGTTGGAAAGGCAAATACATATTTTTCCCCAAAGTGTGTACCTTATGGTGTTCCTGGGCTGTCCTTATAATAAGCTTTCCATCCTGACCTAAGCCTCTTATTTTTCTCCATAGAAAGTTGCCGCTTTGCAGACACAGGCTTGGCAGTGATATGAGAAAGGCCAGCGTTTGAAAGCTTAATAAATCAACCCTTGTCCAAAATGCATTCCTCCCAGCAGGGATTTACCCCAGGAGACCCCGGTGGCTATTTACTGTAGAGGAACAAAGAAAAATGCTTTAGGGAAACCAGTCCTAACTACCAGGCACATTCTGAAATTTGGCTGCTTTTTCTCCCCTGAAGACTGAGATGTCCTAACCAAAAATGTGCTTGCATACAGTGTCTCCAGGGTGTCTCAGCTGTAACCTGACGGGAGGCTCCAGGGGATAAAGAGCCTTATCTGGCCTGTAATGGTCTGCAGCTGAAGTGGTGATTTAAAGTGACTTCCAAACAAACAGTATGTCTCTGAAATAGAACCTGCTGGAATGTTTCTGACAAAGCTCAGATTTGCATTTGAAGCATTCGGCTCCTTAAGATAGGCAGTACGGAAATAAAAAGATTCAGTTTATTGGGCTGATGCCCATGTGATCTTTTTTGTGGTGAAGGGTGCACGTAATTTCACCTTGCCTCTGTGATACTATACCCCTTTCGTGACAAGAGGAAGCTGTGAAAAGTTGTTGAGATCTCTAAATTCCTCAAGAAAGGCATCAGGCTGTCATGCCTGACACCCTCCTTGGAATGGTCTTTCTTTGAGCAAGTGGCTCTGCACTTCTGGGGGTATCATTCAAGACTGCAGAGGTGCCCGCCCCCCAGCATTTGGGGTCCTTGCCTTGCTGGCGTGCCAGGGGCCACCAAGGTTCAGAAGACGCTGCTGTCCAAGAGTTGGGGCAGGGATTGCGGTGTTTGGGGGTGCTTGAAGATCGTTTTCCCGTTGCCATGTGTGAGTCACGTGGGTTTACTGTCGTGCAGCCAGACTACACATACTCTGTAAGACTCGCACCTCCTTTCCTTTTTTTTTTTAAACAGTTTTCAGAGTCCAAGCGTAGGTGTGGATAGGTGTTCAGTATAATAGTTTTTGACCATAAATCTTCGGGGTTTTTTGCCAGAGTATCAAAATTGACCTGTTTTCTAGCTTTGCTCTGTTCATATAGTTTCCAGACATACCAAGGTCCCATTTATTTTCTTGGTAAACATTTGATGTTATCTAGCCGCTGGAGAGCAAAGAGTTCAACCCGCTTTGTCCAGCAGCACATACAAGACGATTGCGTTAATATACAAATGGTGCCAGATGATAATGGATGCACGTTTGTTATACTAGGGTGCTATGAGTCATCGAGTGCCAGTGAACTAGGTGCTGTGGGAGGCCAGACCCATGTGCAGGAAGAGACGTGCTTCCTTCCATGAAAGTGTTTCAGTCTCACTGAGGAGACCGACATTCACGTAGAACATAAAGGGTCAGGCAGAACCGCTCACTGCTAACTGGGTGGCACACTTGGGAATGCCGTGGGCCTGAAGAACAAGGTGGACCTGTCCCAGGCCTTGACTTTGGGTGGGAATGTGAGGATCGCAGAGTACTCCTTGCAGGTGCGCACTGAGCGTGAGCACCTGCCCAGTAAGCAGACAGACTTAGGCTCTCAGTCCTTTCTCCTTTCTATTTTGACTGTTTCAGCGGCACAGCCAGAGCTAGACTTTGAGTCGTGAGTTGTCTGTCTGGCACAAGTGTTGTCTTGTTCAAAAACCTGTTTCCCTTGTTTTGAAAATGAGAGAAAAAAAAAAATACATGTGCCATTTTCCCCACCCAAAATAAACGGGAGCGTGTGCGGGGCTGGGCTGAGAGCAGCAGCTTAGGGACCTCGTGACCTGAGCACGGCAGGATGTAGCTGTGAGCTGAGGGGTGGGCCGGGAAGGCCTGGGGGACGGCAGCAGGTGAAGGCCAGACTTCCTGTGGTTTTCTCAGGAAGCCCCTCAGTGCCGGAGAAGCCGGCCCTGCTGGATTGGGAAGAGGAGGGACAGTAGTTAGAAGCACCTGGGAAGTTCTGCCTCGCTGACACTGGGTGCCAGGTGCCGAGGATGCAGACTGGGTGCGAGTGAGGACACCGCTGATCTTGGTGGTGCTGACCGGTCAGTGAGACCTTGTAACAGATGCTCGGACCTTCTAAGCGCTCCGCACGTGTTCTGGGGGAAATGCCCGTGTTCCTGGATGTGCTGGTGTCTGGTTCCTGTCAGGAAGACAGAGAGGGTTTTGGATTCAAGGACTGGTGCTGCTGGGGCCTTCACATGGAAACCGTTTGATCATCAGGGTGAAATCGGTCTATGTATGAGTATGTGTATCCGTACAAATAGGCCAGGCCGTGCTGCAGTAATAAAGAAAGCTCGACATCTCAGTGGCTTGGCACAGCAGGAGTCTTTTTGTCCCCGAAACTCCACCTCTTGTTCACGAAGCGTTCTTTGCCCATATCAGACCGTCTTCCCTATCATCAGTGATGGGGATCAGGCTCCCTTTGCGCCGTGAAGCCACCGTCTCAGAGTCACCACAGCAGGGGAAGAAAATGCTGGAGGCTCGCAGAGTGGCCCAGGCTTCCTGCAAGGGGACCTGGGAAATGTAGTTTTCCTGTGTGCCCAGAAGAACTGATGACAAACACATAGACTTCTCTCTGTCCAAATAGGCCTCTGAGGTGTCCCCAAGGCCAGACAGCAGAGCATTCGGTGGATCCCCTCATGTTATCACTGGACAGTCCACATTCTGTTCTTCTGTTCCCCAGGTGGCAAACAGTAGGATCCAGAGCCTGGAGGCCACCGTTGAGAAGCTTCTGAGCAGCGAAAGCAAGCTGAAGCAGGCCACCCTCGCCCTGGAGCTGGAGCGGGCTGCCCTGCTGCAGGTGGTGGGGGAGCTTCGGAGGCAGACGGCGGCAGAGCCGAGCGGCCCGGAGCCTGACCTCGCACGGCCCGGGCCCACCGGGGACTGACCGCACAGGAGATGGCTCCCAAGGAGACACTCTGGCCCTGCCCCAACACTGTCCAGGCCTTAACTGAGAGGGACGGAAGATGCTGGAGGGAGAGAACGAGGCACGACGTGTGCTTCTCAGGGAGGAGACTGGCTTGCCAGCCTGCAGACTGGCCTGAACTAAAACTTGCAAGTCATGGGGATGGATGTCCCGGTGTTTCTGTTGTCGTTTAGGTTGTATTTCGTCCTTCTCCAGTCCTGATTACTGTACCCGGTAGGTTTAGATGGCATGGACGTGAATAAATGCACCTTTCTGTTTCTGTGTTGTTTCCTCTTTCAGTATCACTGTGCTTGCAGAGAGCATTTAGTGCTGTGAAGTTCACGAGCCGGAAGGAAGGGCTGGAGAGGAGTCCTCTGACACAGATGTGGGCCCGTCGCTCTTCCACAGCAGGTTCGTGGGCCTGCAGCCTCCACGTCACCGGCGGGCTGTGTGGCTCGCCCTTGTCTGTCCTGGCTATGGAAGCCCCAGATAACCATTAGGACATCTTGAATTTATCACTGTCCTTGGTATTTAATGAAGTTTGCCTTTTAAAAAAATTAGTTTTCACTTTTTGCTTCGTTCTTAAGTATCAAGTCACTATAGATAAATGTTTTATGGGCAGATCACCAGTTTTTAGGCTCAAACCAAGTGTTACTAGCGAGCGGCCTTCATTTGTAGACTCTGAGATGTTTATTTCTTTGCGGGTTTTCATCGCCATTTATAGCCGTGTATTTATTTTTGCTGTTGTATGATACAGTGCAGCTGTGTGTCCCTCTGAGTCTCCACCCTTGGGAATCGTATACCCTGCAGGAGTAGCTGGGCACGTCGGGATTTTCATGGGTGCCAGAGATTCTGGGACTTTCAAAAAAGCAATCAGCCCAAAATTGTAATCAAATACATGGCAGCTGAGAGAAGTTTTCCAGAGGTAGGAGGTGTGTTTTTTTAATTTTTTTTGTTTAATGTTTTCATTTATTTTTGAGACAGAGCATGAGCAGGGGAGGGGCAGAGAGAGAGGGAGACACAGAACCTGGACGCTTAACTGACTGAGCCACCCAGGCACCCCAGAGGTGTGTTTTGAATGTAACTCACAGTCCCTTCCCTCGGGATGATGAGGGCCCTGTGCCTTCAACAAGCAGAGACCGCTCACGGTTGGCGTGGCTTCGTCTGGTCACCGTGCGAGGCCTCTTCACAAGTGCTCTCAGAACGGGCTGTCAGGTGAGAGAGGAGCTCTGTGGGCACATATCCCTTTGTGAGGGCAGGGTCACTCTGGTCTTTGGCATCATAGCCCTTCTACCCCTTCTAGTCCACAGAGGCTTCTAGTGACTCTCTCAGTGGTAGGCGTCTCTTTAAGCCTGAGGTGAAAGGAAGGATTTTCATATTGGAGATCATCGTAGATCTCCCCAGACATCTCAAAGGGTGACAGACATGCTGTCCCCAGTGCCTAACAGTTGGCTGACACTGGGGACTGTCCTGTTCCCGTATCAAGGGATAGCAGTTCTCCTCACAAACCAAGATGACCAGCCCAGGAGCCTCTGTCCCAAGTCATTCCACCAGATAGAACTTCGAGGAGTTAACATTTGAGGGCTTCTTTCCACATATTTTATTGTTCAAATATTTAATAATGTTGAATTTTGGACGTCCTATTCCTCAAAAACATGGACTCTGCATTCAATAAGAAACAAGACAACAATAAATCCATGCCCACGCTTTGTCTGTTTTATTTGTAAACTTTGGATTTTTGCTTTTCAGCCTGGGCGAAAAAATGCCTGGTGAGCACCAGTGGGTCAGAGTGGGAATGATCACCTAACCGGAAGTGAAATCATTTGAGGTTTTGGTATTGGCCTCTTTTGTTTTCCAGTATTGTGAACCAAGTGCTCGTTATATTGTAGCACCTCTACACCAGCGTGAGTAGGAACAGGAACAGGAATGAGTTGCAGGTGGCAGCCAGTGCTGTTGTGAGATTGCACTGGGCAGACAGAACACAGGCCTGTGGATACAGATTGGACAGAGTCTCAGCCAGAAACATCTGCAGAGCCAATTCACGTTACCGCGTGAGGATTTGTGGAAGCAAATTCTTAAACCAAGTAAATGTCATGTTCTGTTTTTCCCCAACACCCAGCTAGATGCTCACATGTGTGTACTTGAAGGTTGTCTTTCTTTTGATGCCATTTATGTTCTCTTGGACTTGGGGCATCGTGAGCCCTCAGAAACACACGATTTATAGAGCACTCAGTCTCGGGTGGCTCTTAGGAGTTACATATGGTTGGAATAACAGTGTCCGTCATTCGGTTTGGTTGGTGAATCAGGAAAGAAGAGTTGCCCCAAGCTCCATGGGCTACAGGATCATTACAGGAATCCCACCAAACACTGCTGTGTGCGGAGCTGGAGAAAAGAAGGTGCAGAGGGAGGTACTTGAATCAGGAGGGGGTCACCAGTTGGTCCATCTGAGAAAAGCAACACGCACTCAGGTGTCAGACTGGGCCTGGCCAAGGTGGGACACGGGAGCTCTCTGGGGCTCTCTTCTGCCACACGAGGAATAGCTGTATCTGCAGGCAGGTGTCTAGTATGGGCCTGGGGCTACTCTAGGTCAACACCCAAGGTCAACACTTGAGAAGCAGAGGTGGAGCAGAAGACTGCCAGGCACCCCTGTGTCTGTCTGTCACTTTTAACTATGATGACCTTCAGAGAAAAATGGCCCTCGCTTCACTTTTGCCTTCCAGATCTCACACATGCATGCCTTTAAGCCGTGTCTGACTTAGAACCACTAGGGAAGGGGGCCCTGGAAAAGGTAGCTCGGGCTTAACGAAGTTGACCTGGTATAAACTGCCACAGTTAATTGTGGAATCCACCTGATTCGAAAGATCGCATGTATGTGTGGGCATTTTACAAAGGCCCTCCATCCAAGTATCTATGATTAGTGATCCATAGAGTTCAGATTCATAGGTTGATTGTGACTGTGGAAGTCACTGGTGGTGTCATCTCGGGAGACTAAAAAGTACAGCAGATCACTGCTGGCATCTGGGACGGCCACCCCCTTCATCTGCTGGCCTCTGTCAAGTGTTACCAAATGGTCCTACGGATTAAGATCCAGAAAGTCTATGTGGTATAAAATAATTTACAGGCCACATTGTCTGCCCCTGACATCGCTGTAAGGGTTTGGAATAGCTCAAAATAATCTTGGCCTGAGAAAGCCAGAGGGAAGCTTCTACTTCATACTAGAAAACCACTTTTCACCTCATAGAGGAAAAAACTACGTGAGGTGAAGAGAGGTTTTCAAAATCACCTCATTGTCAGCTGCAGGATCAGAATGGATCCCCAGTCTCCTGACTGCTTAATAGTCAACACCTTTAATTCCAGTGGTTTCTGGGAATCGTTTCTGGTGACATCAAGCAAGATCCAGAGCCACAAAGATCTGCTTCATTTTCTTTCTTTTTTTTTTAATGTTTATTTTTGAGACAGAGACACAGCATGAGCAGAGAAGGGGCAGAGAGAGAGGGAGACAGAATGTGAAGCAGGCTCCAGGCTCTGAGCTGTCAGCACAGAGCCCGACGCGGGGCTCGAACTCACGAACTGTGAGATCATGACCTGAGCCGAAGTCGGACGCTTAACCGACTGAGCCACCCAGGCGCCCCAGATCTGCTTCATTTTCACGAGGATGATCTGTATTAGTTAGGAGCCCAAATCAGGTTCTCTCCTAAGATGCAGGGTCTTCAGGGGGCCTTGATTTTTCATGAGTTCAAACCAAGGGGGTTGGGTGGGGGGAGTTCTCCGGCTCACTCCTGTCTGTGGGCTTGTAGGCTGAGGAATCCTCCTTCACCAGCGTCTAAATTAGGTAGAGTGTTTGCTCCCAATAGTCATTTCTTTTTTATCTTCAGACTTTTGAAAACCCTTGCATTGTAACGTTTTTAAAACAACAGAGAATTGCCTTTGGTTTTATAGAAGTGAAACTTACCAGTTATGTAAAGGGTTTCACTGCCATCTTTGGAAAGGGTTAGAACAATTAGGGAATTGGAAGAGCTGTGGAACGGCCACAAGGGACTGTTCTTTGGACAATTTGAAACTGGTAACAAAAGATGAATATCCTTGGTCTCCAGACTGCATACTATCTGCCTGTATATCTCTAAGCTGAGTAACCAACTATGTTGGTTGTAAACCCTTACTGGGAAAGTTTGATTTTACACCACTATATGCATATTAAAACATTTTGTATGTTAGTAAGTTGTATCATAAAATAGAAATTTTAAATGAGGTGAAACAAAATAGTTTAAAAATATTAATGATTAAGATGTTGATATCCAGTGTTTCTAAGGAAAGCAATGAACACGTGGTCATTTCAAATATGGCTTTAAGATTGTGATTCAGTAATGCAATAATGTTAGCTTCCAAGTTCAGCCCACTTTGTTGGTTTTTTTTTTTTTCTTTTTTAATGTTTATTTTTGAGAGACAGCACACACAAGCAGGGGAAGGGCAGAGAGAGGGGGAGAGAAGATCTGAAGCAGGCTCTGCACTGAAGCAGAGAGCCCAACACGAGGCTCAAACTCACGAACCGTGAGGTCATGACCTGAGCCTAAAGTGGACGCTTAACTGACTGAGCCACCCGGGCGCCCCTGGTTGTTGGTTTTAATGCAGTGTCGACGGTGGAAAAAAGATGGCTTCCAAATTCTAAGTGGAGGAAGGGCACTGCTGGTCACGTTAAGTCATGATGCTCGTTAATTCACTTTTATTCACCGATTATGCAAAGGTGTTTGTTGAAATCTGGCTAGTAAATTTCCATTCCATCTTCTCTCATGGCAGACTAATGCAAACTAATTGAAACATGTTACAAATTTTATGTTTTTTAACCAAGGACTTTAAAGCACTCAAACTCTTCACTTGGAAAGTTTTGAGCAAGTTATAAAAGCATCTCCAAGACTGTTTGAGCAACGTTTACATGGTTCTTGGCCAAGAGCTGACCTAAGCCCAGCAACACTTCCAAACATCCTTTTCTGAAAGGCCCTTTCCACAGGACTTGTCTGTAGTCTTGCCTTGGTTCCCCCACTTGGAGCCCTCTGCCCTCAGTAATGGTGCAAGGGTGGAGTAGGTTCTGGTGTGCAACTCTGTAGCTAGCTGCCTGCTGTAGACACATGGTCTCACTGCCCGCCCCTTTCCCACAGCCCCTCGGGATCCCAGAGGTTCTGGAGGGGAGCAGAGAGGAGCTGAATGGGGAGCATTAAAAATAGCGCCAGTGACTCACCGCACTTTATTGCTGCAGTGCCCTTTCCTCAGAACCACCAAGATAGCCTGGACAATCTGACAGGGTGAGGGGGAACAACTTTCTGACAATCTTTCGCCCAGTCGGATTCCTCTGCTTTTCCTCACCCTTCTGGCTATTTCCTTCTGCCACTGTCCTTGTCTTATTCCACATTTAGATCTATGTTGACCAATTTCTGTGTTGACCAACTTTGGGTGTCTTCTTCCCGCTCCCGTAGACATCTCTTATTCCTAAAACCCTGTGTTTCTCATTTCTTGCAACTGTTGGAGAAGCTGACTCTGATTACTGTTCAACTCTGGCTTTGGCTCTCAGCACCCTCCAGGATGACATCCCGAGGCGCCATCTTGAGTAATCTGCAGATGATGACGTAGCATATTAGGGAAGTAGAGGCAAGCTTGCTTGCGGTAGGCCCCCCCGCCCCCCCCCCCGTCTGTTTCATGTCATCAAATGTCTGCCCACCTTAGGTCTTCCTGTACTTGCTACCAAGGATATGACATGATCCATTTTCCTTCCTTTGAGGTACATGGCAGTCAACTTTATTGCTAAGTTTCATATGCTCCAATCATCTAAATGGCTTGGTTATTAGAAAGGACAAAATGAATTTTTTCACTCGGGATCCTTCTCTTTTCCCCCATATGCTTCTGTGATCATTCCCAGGATCACTTTCATCTGCTGTCTTCCCACAGTGAAGAGAATTGGACCGGCCTGCCTCTCAGGCCCCACCTCTGCAACTCCGATACCTCCCTTGCTTGCCTACCTTCACTCTTCCCAGCAAATGGTTGTGGTTTCCCCTCCTATGGTCACTCTGATTAAGGTCCTGGGACTACAAGGTAAGTGTCTGCCATCACTGAGCTTTTGTTTAGCTGGGGAGATAGGTAATTAAAATAAACAAAAATCGATTACGGGGTGGCAGCTGCCCGCATAGAATGGTCAGAGTAGGCTCCGCTGAGGAGCTGGTATTCAAGGTGAGATCTGAAGGGTCCGAAAAGGACGGAGCTGAGGAGCAGGTGGGTGAGAGTGTTCTGGGCAGCTTGATGTTAGAAGATGGAAGAGTACTTTCCAAACGATACAGAATTCTCTCCTAACCTTGCATCTTGTACCAAGAGATCTCTTTCTTAAAATCCCAACACACTTTTTTTTTTTTTAAGTTTATTTATTTTGAGAGAGAGTACAAATGTGTACGGTTGTACCCACATGCATGGGGGAAGGGCAAAGAGAGAGGGAGGAAGAGAGAGAGAGAATCCCAAGCAGGCTTCATGCTGTCAGTGCAGAGCCTCATGCAGGGTTTGACTGAACCCACAGACCATGAGGTCATGACCTGAGGAGAAACCAAGTTGGACACTTAACCGACTCAGCCACCCAGGTGCCCCCCAACACCCTTTGAATGCCACCTCTTTTTCAGATGGCAAGGAAATACCAATATTTTTCAAGATAAAAATCCCATTACTCTGTAGTCCCATAAAGATAAATGATAAAATATTGGTCCCATCCACTGGCTGTTTCAAGTGCCCCAGGGGGATCTGCTATTCTTGACTTTGCATCGAGCTACAAGGAGGAGTGAATTGGTGAAATGGCATCGCGATGGACACCTACCTGACAGAGTGACCTCTTTATTTCAGTTCGTGCTCATCTCATTGCAGATCTCACAGCCTGTGGACACGGCCATATCGGCTTCATGCCGGGATGATCAGCAAGGGGAAACTCGTGGGGAGAAGACACTCCTTAGAGTTAGGTGTGATTTCATGGCATGAAAGCCCCAAAGGGAAGGTGAATCAAGAGACTGTGGAACTCTCCAAAGGTAAATCCTGACTGCCCACATCACATTCCGGGGTACTGAGGGAATGTGAGCAAGGAATTGCTCAATCGCAATGTTCTCTTGGAACGAGTGGAGGATGGTGGATAAAGTGCTGGAAACAGGAATGCCGAAATCTTTGTAGAATTCTAAAAGTAGCCATAATACCCTTTTTTTTTTTCTTTTTTTTAAGAAGGGAGGAAGCGGATGGTGTAAATTATGGTTTGTTGAGACCTGCGAAGCTCTTGTCTGCCTGAATCATGAGATTATTCTTGCAGACCTTCCTTTAATCCTCAGTGTCTTCTTTAAAGAGCCCCAGGGCTTCTCAGGTTCGTCCCCTGAGCACTGTTTGTGTGTAATCCATTGTCAGCTGTGCGACTGAGCATCGCATTGACATTTCCAGCACACTCAAAGCCAAATCGGTGACCCTTCCGTTAGCAAATGTGCAAGCATTTTGTTCTGACCCGTGACTCATTTTGACCCTTTACTCCAGTCTTACTTTACTCCAGTTATTTCATGCTTTCTCATATTGCTAATATCTTTGTAAGTCATTGTAAAGCGTTTGAGGAACAAGATGGAGCCTGGAAAATATAAATAGAAACAACATGTAGCGGTTAAGAGTACAGGCCCCAGAGTCAGCTGGAATCCAACCCCCCTTCCGTATCTGTAAACTAGAAACAATAATAGCTATCTTGTAGGATTATTTGAATATTTATGAAGAGTACTGAGCACTGTCACTGAGACAAAGTTAAGCAATACATACGTAGCTATCATTCCCTTACGATTATATAACTAAATGGATCCAATTCTGCGAGCTTGAAATTGACCCCAGCCAAAATTCCTCATCACATTGTAAACATATTTAAAAGATGATCTTTAAAATTAGTATGATTCCCTAAGACCATGTCATACTAGGCCAATATAATTTTATGTATTTTTTTTAATTGTGATGACTGACTATAAGAGGGAAAGCTGTAGGAAAACATACCTTGATACCAGCAAAGCTTTTAACATCTCACAATAGCTTAAATAAGTTAAAGCTTATTTAACTTATTAAAGCTTAAATAACTTAAAGTTACATGGACAGAGGACACTTCAATTAGGTTGATTCAACCCATTAAACCAGTAAGACCTCTAGATGGTCGTTCTCAGCCCTGGTTACACTTTGGAGATTTTTTTCTTTTCTTTTTTTTTTTTTTTCTTTTTCAAGTACCGGTGCCTGTGGGTACTCCAGGTTGACAAACTCAGCCTGTCTGAGGTGGGGCATGGGCATTGTGTTTTGTTTTTGCTTTTTAAGCTCCCCTCTGATTTTAAAGTTTAACCAAAATTGAGAACTACTGCTGTGATTATATGGCTTGAAGGGAGACTAAAAGCCAAGGGTTTAATCACCCTATCTGGATTTTGTCCTTAGCCTGCCGGGTCCACATTTGTCTCAGTGACCTACAGAAGGACCAAGGGGGCATAACCTGTCAGATGCATGGATACCACAAAGCAAATGCAGTGAATGACATGACAGACTCTGATTGATGTTGACAAGCTGGACCCATGACCTGATTTGAGCAAAATGCACTTTTAAACGTCAGGTTCTAAGTTCATGTGCAGGGCAGTGGGTCCCAGAGCGTAATCCCCAGACCAATAGCATCGGTGTCATCCGACAACTTGTTAAAAATGTAAATTCTCAGGCTCTACCCCAATCTACTAATTTAGAAACTGTAGAGGGTGGAGCTGGCAGTCTTTTTGGAAATCTTTCTGGGGAATTCTGATGCCTGCTAAAGCTTGAGAACCACTTGTGTTGGGGGAGAAAATCTCAATGGACCAAGTGGGAGACACCTGTGATTGAAATAACGCTGCGAAGAGAGTCTCTTTTTTTCTTAGTGATCTATTATCTCTTTCTTCGTGATCTTTTATTCTCACTTGCCAATTGCCATGAAGACCTCCCATACTTTGTGGCTCATGCCACTTGCTTATCTCTCTGTACCTCATTCATGATATAAACTTGTTCATTGACAATCTAAATAATTCTAGGGACAAATAGAAATGTAGAATATGATGATATATGAGTGTAGAATATGATGATATAATAGCTAAAAGAGAGCAGTCACCATATTGCCGGGTACTATTAGGTGAATATTAATTCATTTAATGAGGAAAGACACCGTCAGGATTTGATCTATTGCAACCGTAGAATGATGGCCATTTTTGGTGGGTTAGAGTGGAAGGGTGGGCTCAGTTAACTTCCAGTGTTTCTGCTCGGTCTCTAGCTGTGCTATGTGCCTGAGGAGGTTTTGGGTAAATAGTAAAGAAGATTAAGAATGAACGGATCACCAGGATTTAAAATTTAAACCCCTCTCCCTCATTCCTTCCCCATTCTCTGAAAAAGGGCAGGTGAGGGGGAGAAGAAAAATCTGTCTCAACACATTTGAGGGAATAGAAGAAGGCAAAAAAGTAGGGGGTGGGACCCTGCAAGGCAGACAATTGGCCGTGTTCCAGGGAACATGGACAGACATGCACCTGTCCAAGGCCACGTGGGAATGGGGTGGAGAGGGTGAAAACATGTTTCCAGCAGTGGAACCCAAACACGTCCCCCCTCCTCCAGCTCCTGGAGGACTTGCAGGTTGTTCAGCCACAAGGGGTGGTACAGACCACAGACACCCAGACTACCTGTGCAGCTTTTTCTTGAGAGAGAATCGCTTAGAGCCAGCCAAGAGTTGCCTCAAAGAACTGTCATATCTCAAGGCATATTTCTTAACGTACAAGGAGCAGGCCCATTCCAGCAAGATGCCTGGAATAAATTTTTCTGTGGCTGTGGCCAGACTTTTAACTGTTTCCTAGATTTGGAGGGCTCCAGGAAGCAGCGTCCCAAAGTGCTCTGGGGCACACACCATTTCGGATTTTGCTCCTCTGGGAGATTAAAACTCGGTTAGCATGTGTTAAGGATGCTAAGTCTTCTGGAAGACGTGATATTGTGATTAATAATAAGAAATGCATAGATTTTTTTCCTTCATCCAGGTTCCTGGCACAGAACTCCTCAGACCATTGGAACTTCCTGTGTTGGGAGCAATAAAGGTGTCATGTGTTATGTTAATGAGGTGACTTTTGGAAAGCACTGGAGCCAACCATGTGATTAGAGAATTGGAACTTTAGGCCCCACCCCCTGACCTCCTGGGAGGGAAGAGGCCTCCTCCTCAGGTTGGATCAGTCACCAATGGCCAATGATTTCATCAATCATACCTATGAAAAGAAGCCTCTATAAAAACCCTGAAGGACAGGGTTCAGAGAGTTTCTGGGTTGGTGGACACATGGAGATTCTGGAAGAGTGGCATGCCCAGAGAAGATCATGGGAGCTCCACGCCCCCTCCCTACACCTTTCCCATCTCTGCCACCTGGCTGATCCTGATTTATAGATAGCCTTTTGTAATAAACCAGTAGTAAGCAAACTAAAACTGGTTTCCTGAGTTCTGTGAGTGGCTCTGGCAAATTAACTGACACCAAGGAGGGGGTCATGAGAACTTTGATCTACAGCCAACAGGTCAGAAGCACGGTGACAACCTGAATGTGTGATGGGCATCTGAAGGAGGATGGAGGAGAGGGGGGGATGGTCTTGTGGGATCGAGCCCTTAATCTATGGGATCTGACACTATTTCCAGGTCGATAGTTCTAAATCAAGTGAATTGTAGGACACCCAGCTGGCGTCTAAGAATTGAAACCTTGTGTCCATTTTTCCAATACGTGGTCCTTCCAAAACATTTCCCCACGTGGTCGCTGTGGTAAAAGCACACAACAGAAACCTACAAAATAAAAGCAAAGTTCTCCAAAGTCCCTTCTACGCACGTGCTACAACCTAAGGGTACTCACTCTTACTATTTTATCATTTATTCTTCCAAAAATTAATATGTGTATCACAGGAAACGTGTATGTGAGTGTTTGTGGAAGCATTTTAGGTTGTAAAAACCTGAGGGAGAGGGGGGTACGTGCCTCTGTCTTCTAGTGGGTAGAGGACAGAGTCGCTACTAAATGTCCTATAGTATGAAAAACAGCCCTCACGACAAAGAATTATCGACCCAGGGTCAACACCCAGGGTCAACGCTGCTGATGTTGAGAAACTCTGCTCTAGGGTAGAGTGGTTTTGAAACCTGACTGCATTAGAATGCCCTGGAGGTTTGTTAGAACACAGATTGCTGGGCCCCACCCCCAAAGTTTCTAATTCAGTAGGTCTGGAGTGGGGCCCCACAATTTGCATTTCTATAAGTTTCCAGGGGCTGCTGATGTGGCAGGTCTAGGACCACACTTGATGAACCTTGCCCCGGGGACCTTCCGTGTAGGGCCCTTCCCCTTGTCCTCATGGACAAGGTGGGCTCACCAGCACCTGCCCTGGGTGCCGCCAGAAGGAAGGGATAAAAGCCCACTCTGTGACTGCCCAACCAAGAAGCAGCAGAAGTAGCAGAAATCACTTCCACTCACAGCCCGTTGGCGAGAACCCCACAGAGAAGCCACACCCAGTTGCATGAGAGACTGGAAGATGTGAGTTCTAGCACACGGTTCATGAGCCCCGAGAAGACAGCTGGGGGGGGGTGGGGGGCTAAAAGGAGGGAGAGAGGATGGATGTTGAGGACAGTTTGCTGGAAGGCACGACGCGATCTGCACCCCACCCCAGCTCTCTGTCATCTCCCTTCCCTCCTGTCCCCTCACTTGCTCTTCCCTAGACACACCCAGCTCTCTGCTCTGCGGCCAGCACGCTCCCCGCGTGGCATTTGTGTTCCCTGTTCCCTCTGCCTCGGAAGCTCCTCTCCCAGTCACTTGGCTTGCTCTCTCACTTGGTTCTGGTCCCAGCTCAAATGTTCCTCCTCAGAGTGGCTGGCCCCGGCCACCCCGACGGGTAACCCCCCTCCTCTGCCCCACTTGCCCCTCTGGTCTTTCTCCCCTTACCCCACTTTCCCCCGTCCATGACGGTGCTGTCAGCAGCATGTTGCATATTTATTTGCTTCTCTCTTTGCCCCTGTCACAGGAAAGCAAGGTTTATGAGGGCAAGGCCTGTCTTCCTCACTTTTATATCCTGGAACAGCTCCTGGCACAGAAGAGGCGCTTAAATCTTTGCTGAACAAGTGAAATCTTCCGTTTTTGATAGGCACTGCCAGATGGCTCTTCAAATAGACTTTTGGGTTTAAGTTCTAAATTCGCGAGTTGGTTCAACCCTCATTAATGTGGAATATTTTCTTTGGGCTTCTTGTGTCCAATGTTTTTGCAGATCGTGGCCCTGAAATATTCATCACTGGTTCCTCTGCCTCACTGGGGCGGCCTCATCACCCCAGGTCCTGGAAGCTACATTTCCCAGCTGGGGTGTGAGCCAGAAGAAACAAAGTGGGCTGGCAGTAAATCTTCCTAACTAGGCAACACTGTTTCTCAAAGGAACATGTGATAGTCACACCCATTTAATGTAAGAGTCCAATCAAGGGAGAGGCATTGATTCAGCTGATTTAGCCCCCATCAGAAAAATCGTCCCCTATCTAAACTATCTTGATTTACAAGATTCTTAATGGCCCAAAAGTGCTGTATCAGCTTAAGCTGGTCTAAGAAAATAAACATTTCATAACTGTGATAATATAAGTGCCTCCAGACACAGAACAGCTCAGCCCCAATGGATGGTTCTTATAAATAAACCAGGCAATAGCACACTACAGAAATAACCAGAATTTCTGTGACTTCATGGGGAGCCAAATGGAAATGCCCTTGCCAAGTGAATGCTAAAGTCATCTCAGAGTCAAAATATGGTCAGACCCTAGATGGGAGCCAGACATTTTGCTCCAACGAGAGCCATTTCTCAAGTGGAAGCTGGTTAACTTGAGCCCTCAAAATAGAATTTTTATGCTTTGAGTTTAGGGAAAGGGGATGTACTACAAGAAAATGAGTTCATCTAAGGGGTCTGGTTAAAACCAGACAGAAACAAGACGCCAGCCGCAGGCCTGGAACCAGCTTTGACGCGGTGGCTTATGTGTTGTAGGCCGACAGCCCATGCGTCTGGATTCACCGTGCCCCGCAGCCCAGCAGGGTCCTCTGTGATTACAAGCAGGCCAGGCCCTGGTCCACGAGGCAGAGATTTTCAGCATCGCTGGTTAAAATAAAAACAGCTTCCTGTTGATCAGAAGAGGCCAGTTATCGGAAGAATGTCATTTCCTGAACATTTTAATTTTTGAGATTTTACGGTGATAAGAAGAAAGCAAATTAATTTTCAAGGGTGTGTGCTGTGGCAATTTCTCTGGGAAATTACATTTTCTGGGACAAGGTGTCCATGTGGTCATCTTTGGATGGACATAGAAGTATCCCAGACAAAATCGGGGACAACTCCCCGCCCCCCTCCCCCCGCCACCTTTGCCCACTGGCTCGATTCTGGGACAACTGGTGCCTCTGTGAGGGCTGGGCTGCACTGAGGCCAGGTTGGCCAGAAGAGATCATTTGGTTCAGACTGTCCCCATAATCTTCCCTGCAGCATAGATGGTGATTTTTCTTACTCCCCAGATTCCAGATCCTCTCAGTAACTAGCTTGGCAGTCTACAAGATGGGCAGTAACAGAGAGGAGTGAATGCGTCAGAAAGTGAGGCCAACCCGAGGCTTGGGAAGGCCCTGGGTGGGTGGGGACCTGTGCAAACCCATGCGTGGTCACCTCTGTGGCTTCAGGACTAGCAGGCACCAGCCACAAAGTCCCATCTTGGTCCCATTCAGAGTCTTCTAGAAGGTTCTAGCATTTTCTGCACAAGGCAAGCACAAGCACCATAATCCTGTGGTTTAATGGCGTGAGCACAGCTGATGCTGGGGCAGCTTCCCCCTCAGGGAGGGCCTTCCTCCATATTCACTGGTAGGATCAGACCTCAGTGAGCTCAGGTCCTCAGAGCACAAAAAGAAATTATTTTTCATCTAACGTGTTTGGAAACTATTCCTCGTACAGAAGCACACAGAGCCTTCAAAGGCCACAGACCTAACACTGTTTCGGACACTTTGGAAGCCAAAGAAGCTTTTCCAGATTTTGAGGCTGTGTGTAAAGGCTGTCACTCTTCCTACAGCTGGTGGTTCAAAGATTCTCCCCTTTCAATCTTTCCTCTTTCGGCTTCTTCCCTCATCAGATCCCTTTATTCCCCAACTGTGACAGCCTGGTCTCCGCCAAAAGCCTCACTCCAGCTGTGAACTTGGAGGGAGGTGCAGAAACCATGTCCTCTGAGAGAAGTCCCGGGGTCCCATTGCCCTCCAGATCTCTGGGGGACCAGTGGCTTTTACGTTTTGTTCACAGTGTCCATGACCCATCCCCACCCTGACACTAATACCCACACTGTCAGGGGCTCCAGGAGAAGACAGAAGAGAAGCATGACGCTTGGAGCCTTGACGTCCTGTCTCTGATGCCATCTCTGACTGCCGGCTCTCTTGCCAGCCTCCCCACACTGGCATTAACACCCTGCTCTTCTCCAGACGCCATCGAAGACCTGAGCTGGAGACCACGCCAAACAATTCCACAGCAAATCCAGCCGGCGCTCTGGGACTGTGCTGTGCGATCCAGGCTCCACTGGCCACGTGTGCAGACTGAGCACTTGAAACGTAGCTACTGTGCATGGAGATAAGTATAAAATACACAGCGGACTTCGGGCACTCAGCATAAAAAGAGAACGTAAAATGTCTCATAATGTTTATATTGATCACATTTTGAAATGATGCTATTTTTATATACGGGGTTAAATAAAATATATTAAAATGAGTTTCATCATTTGTTGCTTTTTACTTTTTTTTAAAGCTTTTTAAAAAAAATGTTTATTTAGACAGAGAGAGGGAGAGAAAGAGCATGCTCAAGTAGGGGAGGGACAGAGAGGGAGAGAGAGAATCCCAAACAGGCTCCATGCTGTCACTACACAGCCTGATGTGGGGTTTGATCTCACGAACAGTGAGATCATGACCTGAGCCGAAATGAAGAGTCAGATGCTTAACCGACTGACCCACCCAGGCACCTCTCTTCTTTTTCTTTTTCTTTCTTTCTTTCTTTCTTTCTTTCTTTCTTTCTTTCTTCCTTTCTTCCTTTCTTCCTTTCTTCCTTTCTTTCTTTCCTTCTCTTTCTATCATCTTTTTTCTCTTCCTTTTTTCTTTCTATCATCTTTCTGTCTCTATGGTCTTTCTTTTTTTCTTTCTTTTTTTCCTTCCTTCCTTCCTTCCTTCCTTCCTTCCTTCCTTCCTTCCTTCCTATCACCTTTCTTTCTCTTTCTCTCATCTTTCTTTCCCTCTTTTCTTTTTTCTTTTCCTTTCTCTTTTCTTTTCTTTTCCTTTCCTTTCTTTTTTCTTTCAGTAGGCTTTGTGTCCAGTGCAGAGCCCAATGTGGGGCCTGAACCCTTGGATCAAGATCTGAGCTGAGATCAAGAGTTGAACACTCAACCAACTGAGCCACCCAGGGGCCCCCCTGTTTCTTTTACTTTTATTCACATGGCTACTAGAAAACTTAAAATGACCGGCATGGTCTGCATTCCATTCCCACAGGATGACGCCACACTAGAAATTCTGGAAGGAACTCCAGGGTGGTCTGAGGGTCAGGAAAGTTCCTGAATGGGGGAGCGGAGGAGAGGATTTCACCAGAGGAGGAGGAAAGAGCTTTATGTTTGGGGGGGGGGGGGCGGGGAACTATTCTAACTCCCTAGCAGACCAGTGGGCAGGGGCAGGAGGAAGCCACCTGGATCTCATCAGGTGCCTGTTTCAGGTGACTTGTGTGCTCAGGCCAGCCTTCGGTCACCCACAGCACATGGAATTGGGAAGCTGGGATGTGATCTGTCTCCAAGCCCTCCAGCCCTCCTGGAGGAGAGGGCCCTGAGTTTGCCCTGCAAGTCACTGGTCCAGACAGTGGCTAACACGGAAGCATTTTTGCATCTGGGCGAAAAGTCCAAGAGTGACAGCGGCTGTTTCAGTGCTGCGGCACTTTCCTCAGCCCTGACTGTTTGGTTTTCTCAACAATCCTACTCAGTTGGTTTAATTACTGCCAGTGTTTCCCAAATAAGAGTCGTCCAGGGGTTCCTAACAGGCATGAGGTCATGCCAGGTAAGAGGGGAAGCCAGGACTTGCCCCCTGCCCCTGCCTCTGCACTCTGAGCACCAAGCTCCATGGTGTTCCAGCCTCTGCTGGGACCTGGGCCCCACCCCAGCGGCACGCCCCGCCTCGCCCCGCCCGGCAGCTGGCCGCTGGCCGGGCGGGCTTTCCTGGACTCTGCTGTCTGCTCCTGATCCAACAGGTACAGCCCGGAGTCCCTGCCCAGCACCCGGCCCTGGGCCCCAGGCTGTGGAATGTAAGAGAAGCATCCAACAGCCCGCCCTCCCAATTTCCTGCCGGCTGGGGCAGTGCCGCTTGGGTGAGAGGGGCGGCGGAGGCACCGGCTGCCTCCGCACCCTCGCCCGGCGGTGCCCCCGCCGCTCACTCAGGCTTTGCTCCCCTCGGGGCTCGCGGGGCCTCTGCCTTTCGTCCGGCCCTCTGTTTTCTGTTTCGCCCTGGCAAGTTCCATCTGGCACTTAGATCTTATAAATAGCCGCAGCTAGGGTGTGACTCGGGTGGAGACGTGGAGCTGGTACTCCACCCTGAAGGGGAAAAAAGCTCATTTAATTCATTTCTGCACTTGGAAGCCTCTTCCTTTTCGAACGCCAATTAGGCGGCAGCTGCTGGGGACTTTTTTCCTCTCCTTATCCCAAGATGGCCGTCTGATTTTCGGCGCCTGTTGACTTAAGCTCTTACAGGAGGTTGGGTGGGGCGGGCGTGGTAGAACCGCGGCCGCTCTGAAGTGGGCTGGCCGAGTTTTGCTGACTTTCCGCGAGAGCCTGTGGGTGGGAGCGGGTGAGGTTCCCCAGAGGACCCAGCCCTCGTCTGTTTCTTCCAGGACGCTGGGGTTTGGGGTAAGGAGAGGACTTCCCTGGGAGGGGGAGATCCGGCTGGCCAACGCCTCGGGAAGCCCCCCGGACTAGCGCCCTAACCAGATTCCCCACCGAAGGGCTCTGGGCCTCTTGTCTCCTGTAGGATTTGGGGCTCTGCACCACGCATCTGGCATCCATCCTGTGCTGCCTTGTGGTTTATGTTGGCTCTAAAGAGCTGTGTCCTCATCAGTGTTAGTGGGGGTTACAGTGCCCGCCCAGAGTTCTCGGGCGGGTGGCTTGGTTCAATGCACGGAAAGCATTTGGCACGGAGCCTGGCACACAGTGAGGGCGCACAGATGCCAGCTCTCGCCAGCTTCCGTATTAGGTTGAGACACAGAGCCAGATAAACGCTCAAAGAACAGTTCCTGAAGGCTTGCAAGCAACTTATAGGAAGACCAAAAATAAACTGGAGGGTTTCCAGGTATCAGCCAAATGTTAATATCTTAAGTGATTTTTAAAAATGAAAGTATTAGATAATAAAATGTAGACTGCATATCAATACATAATGAAAGCATCACAAGGTAAAATAATGACAAAGAAGCAGAGCGAGGGGGTATGTCAGCAGACAAAAAATGAGAAACACCCAAACAACACTCACCCTCCAGGGATCATTGCTATTGTGAAAACTCCTTGATGTGTGACCTTTTGGCTCCTTTTCTATACATATATTAATTTGCGTGTGTGTGTGTGTGTGTGTGTGTGTGTGTGTGTGTGTGTGTCTGGGCAGGCAGGAGAGGAGGTTCTGATGCAGTCAGCAGAGGGAGTTCTTTGGATTTCTGTGGATGTGCTTGGGGCTTGTGTGACTGAACGGGGGAGACACAGGCCCGGGGTGTGCAGGGAGCCCCACAGAGAGAACAGGGATGGTGAGAGAGGGATGTCATGGCCTTTGTCCTCAACCCTCCTTGGAATCAGGCTTGAGTGTTCTCCAAGGAGATGGGTAGGAGCCATCGTCTAACGGGACTGCCCTCACGAAAGACTGGGAGACTCTGGGCTTAGGCCTCAGCACCCAAATGGCAAGCTGTCCAACAGAGCTGTCCAACAGACTGCCAGCAATGGGCGGTCTCTTTATGGCTCTGTTTGGTGGCCCCCAATGACGGTGACTCACTGAAGAAAAACCCGATGGAGAGCTCTGTGTGGCTCCTGTGGCCAAGACACTGAGGCCCCTTCAGAATCGCCTGGAAATAACAGGGAGGGTTCAAAGAGGGGCTCAGGTCCTTCTGTTTGGCAAGGGGAGCTCGGAGTCATTGGAATTTGGGTGTAAATGTGGATATGATGTCATTATTAGATAATATTCAGTCATTTGTATCATTTCATAAGTAGCTCCTGCATGGTTAAATTAGGATGAAAACATTGCCTTGATTTGATTATTTTTTTATTCGAGTATAATTAACATACAGTGTTATATTAGTTTCAGGTGTACAATATAGTGATTCAACAGTTCTCTACATTTCTCAGTGCTCATCATGATGAGTGTTTTCTTAATCCCCTTCATCTATTTCACCTGTCGCCCCCACCCACCTCCCCTTTATGGTGACCATCAGTTTGTTCTTTAGATTTCAGAGTCTGGTTTTTCTTTGTTTCCGGAGAGTCCATTCCAGCATCTATTAAACAAGAATAAGAAGGAAAGATTCGAAGCAATATCCCAATACTCTTTAGATTCTATCAACTGTGAGACACTATGGATTTTCAAAGACGGCTGACTGCCTTTCATGCCTCTGAACTCCGCCCTTCCTTGGCATGATGGAGAAGGAAAATGAACTCAAGACCCACCTAGTACAGCATCTTAAATCTAATTAGGTACCCAAACAAGCGACTTATTTGAACTCAACGCATCCCAAGTTGCAAAAGTGGGCCAAGTCTCTTGGCTCCTAGGACTACAGCTTTGCCTCCTTCAGGAGCTAGACAGCTGATGCTCAGCAGAGCTGCAGGTATGCGCCAGACCCCGGGAAGAAGCACACCCTCCTGTGTAATGCGAAGGCCACGGTCCAGACTTCATTCTCCCCGGGTCTCAGGGTAAGTGCAACAGCGGAGGAAAATCTAACTACAGAAGCTCGAAACCTCTTTCCGAGTGATAATGCTGCCCAGCAGGGTGCCTTGGGAGAGCTCGATTGTACGTACGTCCCTTCTGTACACAGGGCCTGTGAGTCATGCTCCTTAGGGAAGATCAGAGGAGAGAAAGCCTAGTGGCTGGCAGGTGCCTTAGGCCCTTCAGATAGGTCCTTGTCTCGGGGCCCCTGTGACCTGTGAAGATCTTCAGGGGTCAAACCTCTTATTCTCTCTTCTCTGGGCCCCCTCTTCCCAACTGGAGGGAGTATCACCGTCTCCTCAGAGCACCATTTAATTTCCTCTTCATAGACTAAGCCTTTATCAGATGTCACGATGTTTTGCACCGAGGCATCAATGTCACTGTTCAGAGAGACAGTATTTTGAAACCTGAAGACAGAGAAGAGCGTGGAATAGCTGCAGATACAGACAGTTGATTTCATTCATTCATTCATTTTTCCCTTGAGTGCTTAGAGAAACACTTCAATCCTCTGTCTCCTCTGCTGCTGCGTTGCTCAAGCCAACGTGCTCTCTGAGCTGGACCGGTGCAGTACTTTCTGAATAGTTCTATTTGCTCCCGTTCTTTTTTTAAAAGTCTATTTATTTCTTTTATCAAAAATTTTTTTTCAATTTATTTTTGAGAGAGAGACAGAGAACGAGCAAGCGAGGGGCAGAGAAAAGGAGACACAGAATCCAAAGCAGCCTCCAGGTCTGAGCTGTCAGTACAGAGCCCGACTCAGGGCTTGAACCCACGAACCGGGAGATATGACCTGAGCCGAATTTGGACGCTTAACCAACTGAGCCACCCAGGTGCCCCTAAAGTTTCTTTCTTTCTTTCTTTCTTTCTTTCTTTCTTTCTTTCTTTCTTTCTTTCTTTTAGTTTATTTATTTATTTTTAGAGAGTGACAGAGCACAAGCAAGGGTGGGCAGAGAGAGAGGGAGACACAGAATCCAAAGCAGGCTCCAGGCTCTGAGCTGTCAACGCAGAGCCTGACGCGGGGCTCGAACTCACAAGCCGTGAGATCATGACGTGAGCCGAAGTCGGACGCTTAACCGACTGAGCCACCCAGGCGCCCCATGTATTTATTTCTAAGTTACCCCTATACCCATTGTGGGTCTTGAACTCATGATCCCAAGATCAAGGGTCACATGCTCCTCTGACTGAGCCAGCCAGGTGCCCCTGTTTATCTCCATTCTTGACTTTCTCCAACTATTCTCATCAAGGTGATCTTTAAAATTAAAACAAAAACAAAAACAAATTTCATCTTGTCTCTCTGGATCCCTGCTGAAAGTCACTGACTGGCTTTTTCACTTCCCTCCATTCTCCAGGCTACTGCCTCCTCTCAGGGTCAGCTCCCCCTCCTTTCTGTGCTGCAGTGACCTTGCCTTTCTTTCAGATCCTCAAATCTGCACGAGCCTCCCCTCTGGCTCCAGAACCTTTGCCTGGACTCACCCCTCCCTTTCCCTCTTCATGTAAAATTAACTCCTTTACTTCACATCTCAGTTCAAACCTCGCTTCCTCAGAAAGCCTTTCACAGCCTCCAGGCTTAAACAACTTCCTTGAAATACGTTCTCTTAACACTTGGTGATGTGTTTCATATCACTTAACCAGAGTGGGTGCCTGTATGTTTTTCTGGTTGGTTATTTGATACTGACGGGCGTTAGTCTGTCTCCCCCAGTAAATTATAATTGCATGAAGATTGGGTCTGTGCCTGTTCCCTCTTCATTATACTCTCAGAGCCTAGCACAGAGCCCATCGCAAGAGTGTTCAATAAATGTTTGTCAGATACTTGTCAGATACGTAGACTTGGCTCCCGGGAGTTTGTCATCAGCTAGGAGAGAAACATCCCAACTTATCCTCCAAAGCCCTCTTCTAACGTCATCTTCATTGTGATGCTTCCCTGCCCATTTCCCTTTCCTCGCCTCCCTGGGCAAGAGAAAGCCCCTCCAGCATGTGCCCCAGCCTACTCCGTGTTGCTTAGTAACCCCACATTGGGCTTTCAGAAGACGGGCCTGCCCTCATCCATACTGTCAACTGGACAGCTCCCCCTGGATGCCTGTATCCCTTTGTTCAGGATGCTGTAACAAAGTACCACAAACTGCTTAAAGCAACAGGAGTTTATTTTCTCACAGTTCTGGAAGCTAGAAGTCAAAAATCAAGGTGTTGCCAGGGCCACGCTCTCTCTGAAACACAGAGGAGAGTCTTTCCTTGCCTCTTGTAGATTTTGATGTTTTCTGGCAATCCTTGGTGTTTCTTGGCTTGTAGGTACATCACACCAATCTCTACCTCCATGGTCACCTAGCTGTCTTCTTATAAGGACACCAGTCACATTAGATGAAGGGTCTACTCTCCTCCAGATGACCTCATCCTAATAGTAACCAATTAGATCTATAACTACCCTATTTCTAAATAAGATCACATTTTGAGCTCTTGGGGGGGGTTGACCTGAACATATTTAAAAAAAAATTTTTTAAGTTTATTGATTTGGAGAGAGAGGGAGAGGCAGAGAGAGAGAGAGGGAGAGGCAGAGAGAGAGAGAGAAAGAATCCCAAGTAGGCTCCATACTGTCAGCAGAGAGCCCAACGCAGGACTCAAACTCATGAACTTTGAGATCACGACCTGAGCCGAAATCAAGAGTTGGACGCTTAACTGACTGAGCCACCCAGGTGCCCCACTGAACATATCTTTTTTTAAAGTTTTTATTTGATTATTTTGAAGTTTATTTATTTATTTAGAGAGAGAGAGAGAGCAGTGGGGGTGGGGGGCAGAGAAAGAAGGAGAGAATCCCAAGAGGCCCACACTGATAGCGTGGAGCTCGACTCAGGGCTCAGTGTCACGAACCGCGAGATCATGACCTGAGCTGAAATCAACAATCAGACACTTAGCCTACTGAGCCACCCAGGCGCCCCAAGCATATATTTTTGAGAGACATAATTCAGCTCATAACAAACACGTTATGTAACTCAAATTCAGGTCCCAAATCGCCCTCAGTGTCTTTCCCCCCAAGCCCATTCATCGTCCTATATTCCTTATCTTAACGGGTGGCACCGAGATTCATCTAGAGCAAAAGAGAAAGTCATCTTATTTTTCTCCTTCTTCCATATTGAATCAGTCATGAAGTTCTACTGACTGTCTCTTTAACGTTTTTCATATTCATCCCCAGTGACTCTATTTTAGTTCCTCCATCATCTGTAACCCGGACAATTGTGGGAATCAAGCTGGCCTTTCCATCTCCTGTCTCAATCCTTTTCTAATTCATCCTGCATGCTGCTTCATGAGGGATGCACTTAAAATGCAAAATGACTGTGATACTATGTTTAAAACTCTTCAAAAGCTTTGCTTTGCACATACGGTGGTCCAAACTCTTACGCAAGGCACACAAGATTCCATCATCTTACCCCTACCTTTCTTTTTTTTTTTTTTAAAGTTTATATATTTATTTTGAGAGAGAGAGAGAGAGAGGGAGGGAGAGAGAAAGCACGAGTGGGGGAGGGGCAGAGAGAGGCAGAGAGAGAGAATCCCAAGCAGGCTCTGCATTGTCAGGGCTGAGCCTGATGCAGGGCTCGAACTCACAAACCGTGAGATCATGACCCGAGCCACAGTCAAGAGTCTGTCGCTGAACCAAATGAGCCACCCGGGTGCCCCTTCCCCCTACCTTTCTTAACTCAACTTTTGCTACTGCCTGTCTGCACTCTCTTCTCTAATCATTTTGAACTATTCAGTTTCCTAAACGTAGGAAATGGTTTCCTGTGTTTGAGCTTGTGGTAGAGACGTTTGTCACACTCACAGAACAGCCACGTGTCCCTGTACAGTTCACAACCTGATGAAACAGGTGACTAGTTCTGGCCAATGAGTGGGAATGGAAATTATCTCTGTCACCTCTGTGCTGAGGAATTCACCTTCAATGTGTTACCTTCCAGCTTTCTGTTCCCTGCAGGGCCAGCTTGGAAGCCACATGTTCTGGATGGTAGGGCTATTAGAGCGTATGGACTCTGCTCGTTTCGGGCCTCAAAGGACTGTGTAGAGCAGAGCCTTGCCTATTATTCCTCCTACCCACCCCCGAACCAGCTGACCGGCCTTGGACGTGACTCGAGTGAAAAATAAATCTTAGTTATATTTAGCTACCAAGGTTTCAGGGTCATTTTGTTACCATGGCATAACTTAGGCCATCCTGACTCATGCAAGGGGTTCCCTCCGCCTGGAAAAGTCTTACTGATCCTTCTAGCCCGATGCTGTTCTCTTTTGTGAAACTGATCTGACCCATTGCCCCTGCACCTTGTCTATAATGCCAACGTGGTCCTTATCACCTGTTATCACAATCATTCAATACCCAGTGAATCATGAAATAGTAGATGGTGTGTGCCTCGAGGGCAGGGTCTGTGTGCTGGTCAGCTGTCAGGTTTTTATCTCCAGCACCCCACAGGGTGTTGGGCATAAAGGGGGTACCCAATCCAATAAATAATGAATGAATGAATGAATGAATGACCTGACTGCATGTAATCTGTCAGTAGAGAGTGATGGGGAAGGCCTCAAGGAACATGAAAACATCGCGTGGGACTCCGTGGCCTGGAGACACGAGGAGTCAGTGACTGCAATTTTGAGCTCATGCCATGTTCGGAGCAACATGGCCTCTATGATATATATCCCTGAGGCTTCAGTGAGTGAAAGGATTATAGACGATAAAACTATCGTGTGCAATCAGGAAGTTTAAAAGGGAGTCCAAAAAGTACTTTTAACTCATGAGCGAGTACACTAGAGTGGAATAAAAATGCGCTTTCTTATTGGCAGAAAGTGATGATTTAGGGGGTGCCCCAGGTGGCTCAGTTGGTGGAGCAGCCGACTTCGGCTCAGGTCATGATCTCGCAGTTTGTGAGTTCGAGCCCTGCATGGGGAGGATCGCGGCTGTTGGTGGAGAGCCCGCTTCAGAGCCTCTGTCTCCCTCTGTCTCTCAAAAATAAATAAACTTTTTTTTTTTTTAAAAAAAGAAAGTGACGATTTAGGAAATACCATTGCATGTTTTTGACACAGCCAGAACGACTGTCAAATTAAAATCGTGTATAACTGGCTCACTGGAAGAGCATGAAACCGGGATTGTGAACCAAATGGAACTCTTCCCCTCTTTCTCTCTCTCTCCATCTGTCTATCATCTCTCGCCCCTGGGAGCAGTAGGGGCAGATCCAAGTTTTGTGGGGGCCCCCGTTGTCTCCTTCAATTTTATTCGATGGCGGCGGCAGCCCTCTCCCTCCAATGATGACTTGGGCCAGTGAACTTGCTGTCGTGCTCAGATAATACAATACTCCTTTGAGTTGCAAAGAAGTAGCCTGCCTTCGGACCTTGACATTCTAAGTCCCAGGTAATAGTTAAAACTCTGAAACTGATTTAGCCCGAAATCTTTTCTTCTCCCTTGGCTCAGACCCGCCTCATCCTGGAAGCCTGCCCTGGGAAAGGGGGCAAGGCCCTTCTCCTCGCCTCCCCCTCTGCTCACCTCCTCCCCCTTGCTGGCTGCTGCTTCCCTCCGTGCTTGGAATGAAGCCCAGAAAGGGGAGAGGTAAGGGAATAAGATCGTTCTCACGTGGCTGGGTGGCCTAAGCCCTTTGGGCCGGCAGCTGGCCTCCATGGGGTGGCCTGGCAGATGATTAAAGCTGGCCCTGTCACGGGCTCTGCAGAGGCCTCCAGCTGGGCCCCCCGTCTCCTGTGGTTCCCTTGACCCAGGCTGAAGGTCTCTATCCCTCTGGGTGGTCTCATATGACTCCTTCCCCAGCTCCTGGGATTCCGGAGGTATAACGGCCAGCCCCTTTCTGCTGAGGTCTTCTGTTCATGCCTACAGGCCCCGAGCCCACCCCACAGTGCCCCACACCTGCGCCCTTTCCCACGGGGACCACATCTGGTCTTGGGACACTCCCCTTGCTCTGCCACCAAAGTAGTATCCGCCACTGACGTTTAAATGTCTCTCGGGGCGCCTGGGTGGCGCAGTCGGTTAAGCGTCCGACTTCAGCCAGGTCACGATCTCGCGGTCCGCGAGTTCGAGCCCCGCGTCGGGCTCTGGGCTGATGGCTCGGAGCCTGGAGCCTGTTTCCGATTCTGTGTCTCCCTCTCTCTCTGCCCCTCCCCCGTTCATGCTCTGTCTCTCTCTGTCCCAAAAACAAATTAAAAACGTTGAAAAAAAAAATTAAAAAAATAAAAAATAAAAAAAAATAAATGTCTCTCCCGCCGTTCCGTGTGCTTTAACGTGTGCTATCTCAGTGAACGCTCATAACCTCCTACGACGTGGGTAGATCTGGCAGGCCACGTCCGTGAGTGTTTATTTAACAGCTTCTGCCTTAAGTTCTGCTGTCACAAAACACTGCAGGCACCTTTCATCTGTCACTGATTTTGATTACAGACCTAGGAATGCACAGATTAAGGCTTTCCCTTAGCTTGCCTGTAAACTCACCGCGAGTCTCAGGGCCGATCGGTAATATCTCTGGAATGGACTCATCAACACCAAGGTTCCTTCTCACCCTAAAATTCTGTGACTTAAGAACTCATTCTAGGATAAGGAATTGCATGTAGGTGTTCAGGGTAGGAGGTAAGAAAAGGCTAGTTGGGACCTAGGGCATGGAGAAGCCTGGACAGTGTGGATACAAGTAGCCCTGAAAAGTCTCGAGCATATTTAAGTTCTGACCAAATGATCATTAAAATGTCTCAAGACCTAGGTGTCTATTGTTTCTTTTACAATCCTAATGAGAGATCTCAGTAAAAAGAGAGGTTTTCACTCTTGGTTTTGGCTCAGGTCCTGATCTCATGGTTTGTGAGCTCGAGCCCCACGTCGGGCTCTGTGCACTGACAGTGAGGAGCCTGCTTGGGCTTCTGTCTCCCTCCCTCTCTGCCTTCCTCTCCTTGTGCTCCCTTTCTCTCTCTCCAATAAATAAATAAACTTAGAGGAAAAACAATTTTAAGAAAAGACTATAAAATTCAGCATGAAAATGAATATTGATTTGGAATGAAAAGAAAAATTTCCCGGAAGTCTTCTCATTAGCTTTATAGTGAATCTGCTTCAAAGCGAAGGCGGCTTGGTCTGTCTTGTTCAAAGCTGTGTCCTCTGGACTTAGAACAGTGTCCGGCACATAGTAGGTGCTCAGGAAATACTCGTAGAATCAAAGGGTGATTGACACTAGAGAACTGGTTAAAGGAGACAGCAAGAAGAGGTAGGAAGCGTTTCCGTAACTCGCCCCTAAACGCAATCAGTAATCACGAGAACTGGATTTGAACGTGGGTGTCTCTCCCCTCCTCTCTGGGTTGGTGACTGCACAGCTAGACTCTGTCCCCAGCCTCCCTTGCAGTCGGGGTGATGTGACCATATGACAAAATTCTTGCAAGTTAAAGGTGAGCAGACATCAAGGTGCTACGTTGTGGCTTGAGCCTTAAGATGATGGGTACGCCTCGTCCCCACACCCCCTTTCTACCTGCTGGCTAAACTCTGGATATGGGGCTGATTCGGTTTGACAAGAACACGGAGGGGTTGGCAGAGTCACCACTTGGAAAAAACCATGGTTCCCGAATGATCACAAAGAAACAGAGCTCCTCCAGTGACCTGCACGGTTCACGTCAGGATTGTGCCTTGACGGACAAATAACCCTCTTTGTCCTGTAAGCCACGGTGTTTTGAGACCTCTCCGTTTTAGCGTCACACTCGTACCATTTTTCGAACGCAGGCCCTTGGCATCACACTGTACTTTCTCCGAGCAACACTGCCAGAAATGGGGAGAGGGGTTCATTTGCAGTCTGCCTGACAGACGCCTTGTGTTTTTCTCGTGGCTGTCCCTCACTCTTCCTTCCCTGGGAATGAATATAACCGTGGCCAGCTATGTGCCTGGTACTGTCCTGAGAACCTTCCACGAAAAGACTTATAGTGCAGACAGTACTATGATGTCCATTTTACACCTGAGGACACTGAGGTGCAGGGAGGTTAAGCAACACAGCTAGGGAGAGAGCTGGGATTTGGACCCGTGCGGGTCGCTTCCAGTGCTTACGCGGCCAGTCGCCTTGGCATGTTCTTCTGACCCCCTTGCTTCATTTCTTTTGCTGTCCTCCCGTCCTTCAGATCCATTCAATTCTCCCATCGTGAATAGGCCAACAGAAACATCAGCTGGCCATGAATAAAAAGAAGTTTCTGCCTCTTTCTCTCTGTCAACGGTTCCACTTTTTACATCTCTTTGGTGTCTTCATACAGTGTTGGGAACTCTTGGGTCTGGGGAGTGCCATCAGCCGGCATTACATCAGGCACACCAGGCACAGTGAAGAGAGCCCCGAATCAGAAGCTGGAGTTTCCATGTCTTGGCCTGGCTCTGCCGTGGCTTTGTGCGCAGCCTTGACCGTGGCACTCCTCTCCGTAAAGTGACAGGCATGGACGGTCTCTAAGGTTCCTCATTGCTCTGAAATCCATAACCCGTGAGTCTTTCCTTCCTTGGTCCACCGTCTGTCCTCTGGCAGTGCCGGTCCATTTGCAGAAGACCAGGGAGCAGGGAGCAGCGCTGTATTTGAGATCTTGAAGGACACCTCGTGGTGCCACTGGAGTCGGAGACGCAAAAGGAAAAGATGAGGGTAAGTCGGACTCTGTCAGTTTCCTGGCAGTCCAGCCATCTCCAGGCTCAAAGGTCTCCCGCGTACACAGGTGCAAATGAAATAATATTCGAGAGTAAGAATGGGGACAAGGAAGCTTCCAGGCTTGGAGAGGGAACATGAACCCACTGACCAGTGAAATGATCCCCAGATCATTCCAGAATCCCAGTTTGCCTGCAAGCGGGGACAGCATGCCCTCCAAGAGACTAACAGGTAAATGCAGCTCCAGTGCCTATGAACTTCTGTCAGTCATGGCAAAACACGGATCTGCTAAAAGAGTCTGGGAAAGGAGAATCTGAAGATGCGTGAATGAGTAAACAAAATAAGGGGCAAGGCAGTTTCCCTCCTGTGAACATCTTGAGCAATCAGACAGCTCTCCAAGATGGCGTAGATGAATCTCCCCGTCACTACTCCATGCTGAATTGGTCATGGCTTGAAGATGTGTAGGTTATGGGAAAACTTTGAGTCTGGCTCTCTGCTGAAATCAAACTTTTCCTCCTCCCTGATTTTTACCGTAGTCACTCTTCTGGAAATTACTTGCACGTGGTTGATAGAGTATCAGTTTGGGGCTAAGAAAATGGTAGCCAGGACCCATTTGGTCATATGATGAGCAGTAACAGGAAAAAACAGGGAGAAGATAAAACCTAAAACTGGGTGGGCCTCTGCCAAGGGGAGGATGTCTAGTGCCCTTTTGCTTTCTCAACAAAATTACGAAATTATGCGCTTTGACTCGCGTGGCTAAGCAGATGTTCTCTTTGCTGCGAATCTGTTAGCTCCTTGCTTACTCTGCCGAGTGGGTGGTGCAAAAAAAGATGAGCTGCAAAGAAGGAGCCGGCAGTGACAGGAAAAGACACGGGGCGTGAGAGGTTAGGAGCTGAGGGACAGCGACCCTGAATTGAGATGAAAGGGGCTTCCGAAGGAGCAAACCTGCAGCATGTTTAGTTAACGTCTTTCCAACAAAGGAGAAATTTTGTGCAGCCACAGATCGTTTGCAATTCAAAGAGCAAGAGGCAAACCGAGTTGAGAACATACTTTGTGTGGAAAGGCATTCATAGTATCCATGCCCCAAATACCTCCCACCCAAGGGAAGTCGTCCGGTACATTTGAGAGCTTTTCACTGACTTGGGGCCCTCAGTGCCGCCATTTTTCCCTCTTTCTCCCTCTCTCCCTTTCCTCTTCCCCCTTCCATACTGGTTGCCTGCCTGTCACTTCAATTCAGTCCAGCCATCTGGAACCTTCCCTACTAGATAATATCTCCACCTCAAATTAAAAAATGGCCCTTTCCTACTTGATCAGAGCCCTGGTATCTGGATGGTTGAGGAAGATTGCTGAATGGCAGTGTGAGGTGGAGATTTCCTGGGGATTTCAATCACCTTGCTCCCCCTCTACCCTTCGTGATAAAGGCTAATCAGGAGGGGAATGAAAACAACACGCAATCTGACGAGAAATGAGGAATGGGCCAGATGCAACCCACAGAGGCTGGCTGAGATTTCAATTTTCTTACTGTAATGAAAACTGCATTTCCATGAACGGTTGCGGTAGAAATTACTTACCGGTGGTCACCTGTGATAGCATCACCCCGTGGCTCACGTGGTGGGCACGGATGCCTCCAGGGACGCTTGCTGAAGCTCCTTCTCGTGATCACCTTCCACGCGGTCCTCAGGATGCCGCAGATGGGCAGAGGCGGCGCTTTCGTGTGGGAAACGAGTTCCGATCCGTAATATGATGGTGATTTAAAACAGTAGTTCCTTCTCCTGCCCTTTCCCTGTGACCTTTCCTTCACGGTTGGAAGCTGTGATTTTCTGCTGGGGTCCTGCAGGATGCCAGATGGAGGTCAACCGTAATAAGTGATGGCATTACGTTCAGGTACCTGCTACGTGCCAGGCAGTGAACTGGTGCGTCTTTTACGTTCTCCCTCATCATTTCCATTATCCTGTGCACCAAAGATTGTCCTCCAGTGCTCTCCTTTCCTTTCTTCCTTAATAATATAATTATACTTTTTTTTTTCTTTAAACGAGGCACATGAATTCCTACAAGAAGACCACATAGCCCAGCCTCCCCTGTGGCTACGTGTGCCCATGAGGTCATTGTGTTGGAAGCAGAAGTGTTCTGTGCAGTTCTGAGGAAGTGTCCTAAACAGGAAGAAACATGCCCCTTTTTTTTCTCTTCTTTTCTATGCCAGTTGGAACGTGGATGTGATGGCTGGATGTGAACAGCCTTCTTAGACCATGAGGTGGAAACCACTTGTTGAGCATGGTAAAGCAATGAGAAGGAGCTAGAGTCGCTGATGATTGTGGAGGAGAATTTTGAGGGTTTTGGTCACCTGATCTGATCCTGTCCCACCAAAAGCACCCAGTAAGAAAGTCGTAGAATGAGGTGTTGGGGAATATGGGCTCTGGGGTCAGATACACCCGGATTAAAAACTTACCTCTCCTACACTTATCAGCTCCATGATCTTAGGCAAATTACTTAACTGTTCTATGTCTGATTCTTCATTTGCAAAATCAGTATAAATAAAAAGTAAGCAAAAGGGATTTGGGGAAAAATCTTTAAAAATTTTCAGCATAGTGCCTGGCACATGGTCAGTGCATGACAAAGGATAGATAGTATTATTCTAATATTATAGATGAGGAAACAAACTTCAGCAAAGTTAGGAAACTTCTCCAAGGCCATGAACACAGATAAATAACAGAGTACTAGATCCGGAAGCTCCCGAGTTTTCCATGACATTGACCACCATGGATGCCCAGATGTCACCATGAAAAACAAGGGAAAAAAATTGAACTCTTTTTTATACTTTCTAGTGAGCACATGTACATGTGCGCGCGCACACACACACACACACACACACACACACACAACACACTTTAGGTAGTTCAGTGCATTCTTCGAATGTAAAATTAGCAGTTTTACAAAAGAATCTACCAAAATGGAAACGTTTGTTTGAACTAACATGTACTAATATCACTAGGTACAAAGTTTCCAGCAAGCTATGCTGCTGTCTGCTGACCCCTCAGGGTCACCTGCTGGTGATCAGTCCCCTGTGACATGGTCACATTCTGCATTTCCTTGTGTCCACACCGAGCTCAAGCTCATTTTTCAATTTGCAGATGAGTTGAGCTCAGAATATCAGTCCTTAGTATGTCAAGTCTGTGCAGTGGTGTCCTTCCGACCCAGACTTTCTGTCAGACCAGGGCTAAGGTTTGGATGGGATTGTTTTATGGCAACTGTGAGCTTCTAACAATGAGGGTGGCTCAGTGGCCTATAAGTCAAAGTGGATGATTTGAGAAGGCTGTGAACTCTATCAAGGCAGGGACTGTGTCTGTTTTGCTCACCGATGTATCTCTACTCAGAAGGACTTAATCACTATGTACTGAATCGTGTTTGGATGAATGAGGGCTCTCAGGATCACCATGCAATAAACCATCATGGCTGAATCAAACCACTGAACTGATGCTCACTGGACTTCCCCATGGGGCCCAAGTATGGGGGTCGCTTGTCCAGCACCCAATCCTACCATTCCAATTGTACTCCTTCTGTCTTTTAGGGAGCTTCCCACTATGGGCTGCTTTGGGGAGGGCAGATGGTGGAGGGAAGTGCCTGCTCTTATAAATCAAAGTGGTCAGATCCTCTCTCTGGGAGCTTTGAATTCAAACAACTGTTGCAAGGATGTAAGATGATTGGAGGCTGTTCACTGCAGGACCTGGATGGAGTGTAGGCCATATGCTTCTGCTCTGAGTTTTGCTGTGTCTCCTTCAACCTTGCCTTTACCAGCTCCCTTAGTCCTGCCCACGTTCCCACCCTCGACTTCAAACCTCCCACAGATTCTGATGTGCCTTAAAGTCATTGAATAATCCCCAGCCCCTTTGTTTCTTAAAATAGCTTTCAAGCAAAATTGCAAGAGGGATTTTGCTGCTAATCTTGGTCTTCACTGATAGACCTAAAGCTTATCTGGTAAATTTCCAAATAGCAACTTGGGAGAAGTTGTGCAGTCAAGGCCAATATTTTTCAATTTGAAATATGGAGACTGAAGTAATTGGAGAAGGTGACAGTGACTATTTTTGAGATGATTATTAGGAGCAGCTCTTTGGCACTGAAAAAGTTGGAGAGAAGTGAGTTGAAAACTGGCTCCATGGCTAAATATGGTGCCAAACACCTAATTTTACAATTGTCGGTGAATTTTTTCTCATCAACAAAGAATGTACTTTGGCATGTTTCTCTCCCACCCTCACAGGATGGTCATCGCTGTGCTCTTCACATGTTGTGAGAATTCTGGGTCATTTTCTCAAGTTTGGAATTGTGGATGTGGCCATGGCCGTGGCTGTTTCCAGACAGAAAACAGTGGAATCCTGGAAAGAGTCAAACAATCAACTGTGATTTTGTACTTCGATCCAGATGAATTAAGCAAGCAGATCCTTTGGGTTTTACACATCTATGAAATATCAGGCCCTCATGTTCTCCTTTTGGGGTGTTCTTCCTCAAAAAGAATGCACTTTCACTATTTAAATCATATCAGTAAATAGTCATATTGTGTCTTATGGTTTTTTGGTCCTTCTGTCTTAAAAAGAATGATTTCAAGAATGAAGTTTCACATGCCGATTTGAATAGTTTAATTTTTGTTGGAATAATTAGTTCCCTTCCTTCTCATCTTTTTCTGAACCCACTGGAAAAAAAAAAAAAGACAAAGGAGAGAGGCAGAGAGACACCAAAATAACATCTTTCCTATTGATAAAGCTGACATTGGAGAAAGTGGAATATATCTGTGGCCAAATGGACTTCCTAATCGTGAGTGCACGTGCTGGCTGCACCAGCCGATCTGGTCAGAGGCAGAAGCAGACCACTGCTGGCCTCCACACACGGGAAGCGTGGAGAGCTTTACTGTTGTGCTTGCCATGGGTTTGACAGCCATCTAGAGCATGTTTTCTCTGCTAGTTCCTACAAGGAAGAAGAGACAGGAAGGGGCTGGGCTGTGCATGCTTGGTTTCTTCCCACAGATTCCTCAATTAGGTAAGTCCCTCTGCTGTCCAGGGGAGGGGTGAAGAAGGGCTCCAGGGAGATACTCTGCTAATGGGGTTCATGCTGCTGGGGAAAGAGCTCCTGAGTGGGAAGAAGCACCCTCCCTAAGAAAGTCTTCAATGACAAAATCGATTGTAGTAGGCATTTTTTATTTACCAGTTTTGATTTCTAACCCCCTCTCCTCCTCACGTCTCGTTGAACATTCTAATTTGAGCAAGAGAAAAAACTGCATAGTAAAAAGAACACTGGAGACCTGGGTCCTGGTTGGGCTGGTGGGTAAGTCAAAGGGGCTCTCCGGGTCTTGCCTTCCTGCAGTCTGAGAGTGTAGGAGAGGTTGGTCCTTGCTAAAGCCAGTCTTATGGTCTGCCTCCCATACCTTTCCTTCCGGGAACCTTGCCTTCTCTTGTATTTTCAACTTCTTTTCTCCTCAACTGGGTTCTTTCCATGTGCTTTTAGACATTTACAGATCCTTCCCACTTAAAGACAATATCCTCACTTGACACCTGCCCTTTCTAGCAGCTTCCTTATCTCTGTGTCTTCTGTTTTTAATAGAAAACTTCTTTAAAATGTTATCAGAATGGGCTGCCTCCTTCATCTACTGATCAAAGTTACCTGGCTTCTGTCTTCTAGCCTTATGATACCTCCCAAATGATTCTCACGAAGGTGGCCAATAATCTGCAGCTCAATCCAGTGGACATTTTGGTTCTTATTGTACTTGATTTCTCAGCATTATTGACACTGCTGACTGGTCCCTGCTTTTCAGAAATCTCATTTCCCTTTGTTTTCCTGACATAACACTTTCTTGGTTATCTGCTTCTGAAGGCGAATTTTCTTCTAGTCAGCTAGATCTTGGAGTTCTGCAATACCCAGGTCCTCTCTAGATTTCTCTTTATTTTCTTTCAGTAAAAGAATGGTTAGACAATATATTTACCCAACACATTTTTATAGGCCCTTATTATGTGGTAGGCACTATCTTAGGCGTGGAAAATTCATGCCTAAGAAGTTATTCCGTGGAAAAAAATATTCCATGCTCTGATGGAACTCCCACATTCTAGTGAGAGAAGAGAATCAATCAATAGGAAAGTAAGTATATATCAGGTAGTGATAAGAGCTATGATGAAAAATAAGTTGAGGCGAGGGAATGCATATGTGTGTGGGAGGAGGTGAAACTATAGTTGTATGGAAGGGGAGGGCAGAGTCCTGAAAGAACTGCGGGACTAATTTTGCTATCAGAAGAACACTGTCATCATGCGATGGGTTAGGAAGTGTTCCCCTCTACCATATTTTGGAGGAGATTGAGAAGGATTGGTATTAAATTTTCTTTAAATATTTAGTAGAATTCACCTGTGAAGACATCTGGTCGTGAACCTTCTTCCAATGGGAGGTTTTGATTACCGATTCACTCTCTTGTAATAGGTCTGTTGTGGTTTCTATTTCTTCTTGAGTCAATTTAGGTGATTGGTGTGTTTCTAAGAATTTGCTATTTCATGTAGATTATCTGATTTGCTGGGGTACAGTTGTTCACTGTATTCTCTCCTCATAATTGTTATTTCTTTCAAGTTGATTGTAATGTCACCACTTGCATTTCATTTTATTTCTTTTTTTTTTTTCCTCAGTCTACCTAAAGGTTTGTCAGGTTTTGAAGTGCATGACTGAACCATAGAGTTATCTAGTGGCAGAGCATTCTAGGCAAGAAGACAAATAATATGAGCCAACATTTACTGAGAACTTTTCTGTGCATCAGACATTTATTCCAAGTGCTTTCCCAGATAGTAAGTGTAGTAATTCATTGTCATCATCGTCATTGTCTTCGTCTCACTTTCCAGATGACAAAACAAGGGCATAGGAAGAGGTGAATGGATTGTGGAGATCCCATGTCTAACGGGGTAGAGCCATGATTTGTGGCAACCCCATATCTACCTCCACACTCTTTTTTTCTTTTAAGTTTATTTTGAAAGAGACAGAGATGGAATGAGTAGGGGAGAGGCAGAGAGAGAGGGAGAGAGAGGGAGACTCTCAAGCAGGCTCCACACTGTCAGTGCACAGCCAAAGGCAGGGCTCGAAGCCATGAAACCACGAGATTATGACCTGAGCCGAAACTGAGAGTCGGATGCTTAACCAATTGAGCCACCCAGGCACCCCACTACCTACACATTCTTACCTTACCTAGTCTATGAGTCCAGTGATAAGAATTATTATCAGAACTGATACCAAACCAAAGAAAAAAACACAAAGCCTCATCTCCTAGGTCTCAGTATATCATTTTTCTTTTGTGAGAAAGATTTGAGAAATGTGTCCTTTCCAGCTCGGAATAAGAATGGTACAATAATTTCACCACCTAATTTTACTCCCCAGCTGGTTCCAGGATATTAATAACTAGGGCTGGACCATTCCTGCTACATTTTGGTTTTCTTAAAAATCTCCAGCTATTTTCTAATATATGCCATTTTATAAAATATATTTTTCCCAAGTACTTTTTCTTCCTTCCCAGGGAAACAAAAGTATGTTTTCACAGCACACAATCCATATGCTTCTGATTTACTTGTACTCAAATCTCAAAAATGTTGCTTTATAAGAGCTATTTTATTCCTCTTCAAAGTGACTTGAATAAAAGTTTCTTAACATGTTCTTCCTCTTGAACACTACGTGGTATTTTGCTAGGGAAAGAATATTCTGTTATCACCATAACTTGATTGGTTCAAAACCAAAAGCCAAAGCTTCTTAAAAGGCCCTGGAAAAACATGCTTCCCCATGCATAACTAAATCATGGGATGATTCAGAACCTCTAGGCAACTAATGGTATAGGTTAAGGGTGATGATGGTTCCAAAGAGACAGAAAAGTTTTTAATCATTGGCAATTCCTATGCACCCCACAGTGGAATTGTATTTTTTCTTCTCTGTATACAAAAAAAAGTGGTGAGTGGGAGAAGAAATTTCTCTTGTCAGCTTGAGCTTTAAAAAGAAGAAGGAAGTATGGGGTGAGTGGATGTTTTTAAGCTCAGGCATATGTTAGAGGGGGAGGAAATGAGACTGAGTGAGAAACAAAGTGCTGACGCTGAAGATCCTCCATGGCCTCAGAATGACCCAGGAATCTCACCAGTTCCTATAACAAATGCCACATGCTAAGAGCAAGTTTTGTCAAGGAAGCACTGGCACTGAGTGGAGTCAGCAGAATTAGGAGTGGTGCCAACCAGGGCTCCTGTGTAAGGGGAGAACTTAATTTCCATCCAGCCATCCAACCATCCCTCCCTCCCTCCCTCCCTCCCTCCCGATTTCCCTCCCTTCCTTCCTCTATCCTTCCCTCCTTTCTTCCTTCCCTCCCTCCATTTCTCCATCCATCCATCCCTTCATCCATCCATCCCTTCTTCCATCCTTCCATCCTTCCATCCATCCATCTATCCATCCATCCATCCCTCCCTCCCTCCCTATTTCCCTCCTTCCCTTCCTCTATCCTTCCCTCCAGCCATCCATCCATCCATCCATCCATCCATCTATTCCTATTTCCCTCCCTCTCTTCCTCTATCCTTCCCTCCCTCCTTCCATCCATCCATCCATCCATCCCTCTACCCATCCCAGAAACACTGAGGAAGGAAGGCAGGAAGGGTAGAAGGGAATGGAAATTAAATTCCACTGATCACTTGCTATGCAAACAATGACAAACAGGCTTAATCTCAGAACAAGGCTGATGGATTGGTAGTGTTTGCCTGGAATGCTGTATTGAGAATGATTCTGAGTTCCGATCTGTCTTCTGTAGCAAGGAGTATTGGGATCAATTCAGGGATATTGGCTATGAGCATGACTGGGGCAAAGGTCTGCAGCTACACACATACTCAGAACCACCATACTGTGCCACACTCCAGCTCAGGGCTAGTTAGGGGAGGAGACAAAGGACATTTCTCCTGATACTCACCGAGGGTGGTTGGGAGAGAAGAGCTGGCCATGGTTAGGGGGCAAGGGTGGGATTTGGGAGATGAGGGCTTGGCCTGGGCAGTCCCTGTCACTCTGCCTGGAAAAGCATTAACGATTTGGATGCTAGTGAACCTTTTTCTGCTCTGAGTCCTGCCGTGTTTTACACAGTGTCCTGATCCCTTAGGTCCTGGTTACTGTGCCCAATAAGTGAAAGCTTTCCTGGGTCATCCGCTGAAATGCTGGGAAGTCCAAAGAGGTGAGGAGCATAGCTTTGCCAGTGAGACTGTCCCGGAGTTCAACCCCCCACCACTGAGAAGCACCTTGCACTCCCAGAAGCCTTCCCAGGCTCGGTTTTCTCATCTGTAAAACAAAAAAACACCCACCCCTACAGGACTTCAGTGAGGATTAAAATATGATATAAAGGGCTTGGCCTCTAGTAACACTTTCTAAATAATTCATATTTTATAAAAATGCTCTCGGCTTTAATTTGGCTTCAGGCTTTTGATCAGACAATAATATTTATTATACACTTAGTAGGTATGAAAGGGGACAGAAAGAGGTCTGAAGTCTAGGGTGACAGGTAAGACACACACAGAATAGAAAACTGTGGGATCAGGGACAAGTGGCTTATTTCTACCCGACATCTGGAAGAGGTAGAGAATCTGAATAGGGTGTACATTTGAGGACAAACAGCGGAGTGACTTCCCTTTTCCTAGCTACGAATTTGGGATATTCTTCTCTTTTCCTGTTTGGGCTTTTGTGTTCCTCAGAGAGGAGACCTCTAATTCTGAGAAGTGGGCAAGAGGAGGTCAAACTGCTGCTCACAAAACAATGACTCAAAACCCTGAGTCTTTTCCGGATTTACCTACTTTTAAAAACCAAAAATCCTTTGCCCCCCCCCTCAGGCCTGCTGGAGGAACAGGGGCTCCTGTGGCTTTCTGGCAAAGGCAGTCAGGGTGTGAGGAAACCAGAAGGAACCAAAACACAATGAGAAACCCCGTTCAGCCGACCACGGAAAAGTCCTCTTTGTTGTTTGAAATTTTTATCTTGTTTGTGGCAAATCTAATGATTCAGTAACGACCACAGCTGTGTTGGGGCCCACGAATTTCCTCAGAGGCTTCCCCCCACCCCCACCCCCCACTTGAGAGCAGGAACAAGGCCAGCTGGGTAGGCCACCCTCCTCCAGCTCTCTTCCCAGTCTCTGCAATGTGTTTGGGACAAGCAGCGCTTGGGGCCGCCCGTCCGGAGATTTTATCCGACCTCTCCTGAATCTAATTCCGTGGGGGAGGAAGCGAAGTAAAACTGGCTGTTTTAGGTTCATGGACGATGCGTTTCTGGGCATGAGGTTCAGCTCTCTGTATCCTGCTGTTGAAGTAAGTTTGAGAGAGTCAAATCGTTTCTCACTGTGGTCCTCACTGTGGTAATGACAGAGAGTCACAGAGAAGATTCCGGTTTCCCAGACCCCGCCGAGGGTGGGGGGCAGCTGGCACCTGGCAGCAACCGCCTGCTTGCCTCTGATTTCCCTGGGTCAGCGCCTCCCTACTGTGTGCGCTGGGCCAAGGAGCAGCAACAAGAAGGAAAGACAAGGCAAGGTGGCCGCCGAGGGGCTCGGGGTCCTGCATGATCTCAGCGTGCAGCTGCAGCTGGCGTGGGTGCGGCTCCCGTGGGGAGGCCCTGGGGGCTCGGTCTCACTGGCATGCTAATGTCCCTCCCTGCCTCACATGCCTCATCTGGGAAATGAAGGCATGGGGGTGTGTATGTGCGGGGGTGGGGAGGGTGGGGAGCTGTGCATTCATTCATTCATTCATTCATCCATGGATCTGTTTGTTTATTCATCCACGTAACTTTTTTTTTCCCCCCACACATGGATTCTGTGCTAGGTGCTGGGGATGCAGAAATGAGTAAGATTGGGCTCCTGTCCTCCTGGGATCACAGTCTTATGGGCAGGATAGGTAAATACGCAAATAAACCCAGAAAAGTCATCTGCGTGGTAACAGGAGTGTAAGGTTCCCAGCCCTGTTTAGAGATGTCGAGATAGCTCAACGGAAAGGATGAGTGAAGGATGCCAAAAGCGTGGAAGAGTATTCCAGGGGGAAGCCTAGATCTTGCAAAAGAACTTTGCCGGAGAACGATGGCAAGGCCGAAAGATCTTTCAGGGAGGGAAAGGCAGAGAAGGCAGTGGCGACTCTCCAGTTCTCAGTATGCACCTGAGATTCCAGTTTATCGAGTCGAAGGAATTTTTCCTTCCTCTGAATTTTGAAAACCATTCCGGCCCTTCTCAGACTCTCCCAACTGTTTAAATACCACAGATGGGGCCGCTGACACTTGTTACCAGGTCAGACATGGAGAGATCTCTTGTTGTATTTTTCACACAGACCCTTGATGGAGCTTGAAGACTTTATGGAGACAGCTGTGGGGTCAAGGGCTCCTCGGAGAATGGGAAGAAAGTGATAAATCATCTCCCCAGAAAACACACATCATTTCCATAAATTTTCAGGCGTTTCTAGAATCCTCCCCCCCGCCCAACCCACTCATATGTTCCAGGTAAAGAACTTCCCTCCTAGCCTTGAGCCATGGATCAGGCGACTGGCGTGACCCAGTGTAGACGCTGAGTTTTGTGGCTATCTGACCTGATGTGGGCAGTCAGCTTGGACATTCTTGAGAAAGCAACACCCCAAGAAAGACCCTGGGCTGGCATGCAGTGTAGACAAGTGCACTTTGCTCAGACTTGCAGCCCAGTGGTCTGGGACCTGGCAAAAGCAGGGAGGCAAGTTAGCTGCCCACTCACGAGCAGTGATCTGCGGAGGTCAGAGATGGACTGAGGTCGGTGACAGGCAGAGGTCGGTGATGGGCGGAGGTCAGTGAACAGCAAATGTGTTTTGTCAGGCTCCCCAGCAATTACACTGAAGTGTGTCCCCGTCTGGGTACTTTCTTTTGACTTGAGTTGACGAATTGGGTAGGAGGGATGGTGGTGATGCCAAGGCCATTCTCAGACGGGATAGAGCAAAGGCAGATGAGCAAGGAGACCACAGGAGCTGTTGTAGCTCAGGTACCGACAGAGCTTTGAAAGGAAACAGAATCCTTTGTCAGAGGACCTCAGCAGCCCCATACTAGGGTGAAGCAAGAGGAGTTTTCCATGGGTGCACGATGTCAGGGGGGAGTGCCCAAAACTCAGTAATTAAGATAACTAATATTTTGATGCACTTTTAAAAGGTCAAAATTAATGCAAACATCCACGAGGAAAAGAATTTCAAAAAAATTTTTTTTTCAATTTTTTAATGCTTATTTAGTTTTTAGAGAGAGAGAGAGACAGAGCATGAGTGCAGGTGGGGCAGAGAGAGAGAGAGAGAGAGAGAGAGAGAGAGAGACATACACAGAATCCGAAGCAGGCTCCAGGCTCTGAGCTGTCAGCACAGAGCCAGACGTGGAGCTTGAACTGACAGACTGTGAGATCATGACCTGAGCCGAAGTCAGACACAACCAACTGAGCCACCCAGGCGTCCCAAGGATTTCAAAATTTTAAGTGCAGATGAGATGCAACCCTTGCATGGATGGGATGCCTCCTACCTCACCTTAATCCCAGCCCTAGGCTCTGGAACCAAGAAATGCATGCCTTTAAAGTCCCAAACTTGTATTCGAGTAAGACTTTGAGTTTCGTGAAGTTAGTGCCTAGACAGTGGTGAGTTGTTTCTTGTAGTTGTCTAGGAGTGGTTCCCAGACAGCGTGAACGCTGGTCCGTCCCCCTGTACCTGCGAGCCCACCTTTGCCCAAGGAATATTGTTGGCAGTGACCCAACTATGCCACCAGGTGGCACTCTTGCTTTGCTCCATCCAGGTGCCCCTGCAATGGGGATTCTTAGCCAAGCTAAAGATATTTAAACTAGTTGCTAAACTGTTGCCAGTTGTTTTCTGAAAGGCCAGAAAGAATCCGGAGCAGGAATGAGGGTAAGCGGAGAGGCCATATGAAGAGGATTGGAGGGATCGCCTGGAGAGCCAGGAGCCAGGTACAGCCTGATTAGTAACAATAGGCCGGACTGCTTTTCAGCAGGTGAGAAAAACGAGAATTTTAAACCATCTTTTGTTCTCCTGTGCAGTATAAACACACGTGACATGGGAGAGAAAAGGGGGATTAATGGTTTTCTGTGAAGCAAAGCCTGGTGGGAAGAGCTCTGATGCTGGCTCCACCACCGGCTAGCTGTGATCTTGGACAGATAACTGGACTTTGTAAGCCTGAAATCCTTCATCTTTAAATGGGGATCACTGTAGCCGCCCCCCCCCCCC
>NW_024412376.1:136684177-136744968 GCF_014898765.1 Herpailurus yagouaroundi | reverse complement strand
CCCCCCCCCCCCCGGGGATCATTAGAAGATCAAATAAACTGATGTGCAGGAGGCCTTGGACATGGTGCCTGGTACCCAGAAAATGTTCAACAAAAGAGAGGTGCTATGATGGACTTCTAGGCAAAGCCTGAACGGCTAGATTTTGTGCCCCCCTCCCCGCCCCGGCCCCCCCTCCCTCTGGCTGTTATTGATTAAGAGATGACCTCAGAGTGACCCGGAGAAATAACTTGATAATGAACCGTGGCTTTAGCAGAGTCAACCAGAAGAATTTCCCACCTGGATTGAGTTTCACAGGTGTGATTTTTGAACCAGGAAATCAAGCTGGGTTCCCTGGCAAAACTGTCTCACCCTTGGCGACCGGGGAAACGTCTGACCACCGGGTGACTGGCCCTGCTTAAGCTGTGCATTGTTGCAGAATGGTTCCTGTTTATCGAGGCTTACTTTGTGTCAGTCACTTCACTAAGCATTTTGCACCCACTGTTTCATTTATGCCTTAATACCACCTGGAGAAGTAACTGAGTCCATTTTACAGACAAGGAAATGTAGGTTTAGCGAGACTTAGTACCTTATCAAGGCTCCTTCTGACAGTAATTGGTTTAAACTTAGGTCTATCTGACTTCTAAATCAATCCATCTATCATCTGTCTGGCTACCTATCTACCATCTGTCTAATGGCCTCTCATCTGTCTATTTGATGTGTTAAATACAAACCACTTTGATCTACTAATTAAGACAAGTTCCTTCGAAACCTCGAGACTCTAGGGAAGTCTTTTTTGACCTCAGTTCAAGCTTCTCTTTTGAAAATGTAGAGATGTATTCATGGCTGGAGTTGTGCAGCTACATCATCCATAACACATACACGTGATCTTCTGAGAAGCAAGTTGTTACTCAGAGGCCCCGTAACCTAGGTTAGGAGCCACTCTTGTGTTGGCCACACTTCCGGGGGTTCTGGGAGAGAGAATGGTGTGCTGTGTCCTCTCCCTTGGGAGGACAGACAATGCCACTCTCGTTCTGCGTCGAGCTCCCTCTGCTGCCACGAACAAACCTAGTTGACCAGAACGGTCTCACTTTTCAATGGGAAGCTGTTGGGCGAGAGAGGAAGTGTCAGAACATCAGATCAGCCTGACTTGGTTGCGACAGACGGCAGAGGAGCAAATCTGCCTTCCCGAAGGAAAAACATCACTAGCCATTGGTGGAGGGAATTTGGCTTTTGGTTCCTAACTGGAGAAGACAGCTACTTGTCAAATGGCGTGGAGTCGACTGGGGAGCCAGTGTGGCTATGTTCCCACTTAGCGATGTTTGGTTTTCTCTCCAGAAATGTACTTTATTTCCTCTAAATTCGTATTGTAGCTCATCTCAGATTAATAAAGTTTCCTCTATTAAAGGAGGCCCTTAGAGAGTCTACTTTATTACATTAAATGGGTTTTAATTAGTCAGAGAATGAGTTCTCTCAGACTTAAAAAAATGTGTTGTCAAATATTCCAGTGGAAATATGGTTGGCTTTATTTATTTAGTAACTTTGAAAAGACAGTCACTTCCTGTTTATATTATCAGAAATTAATTCAGTCTTGGGGTACCTGGGTGGCTCAGTTGGTTGAGTGTCCAACTCTTGGTTTCGGCTCAGGTTGTGATCTCCCCATTCGTGAGTTCAAGTGCCGCATCGGACCCTGTGCTGGCAGCTGGGAGCCTGCTTGGGATTGTCTCTCTCCCTCTTTCTCTGCCCCTCCCCGCCCCCCTGCCCGCCCCCCCCCCCCGTCTCTCTTAAAATAAATACGTAAAAACTTTAAAAAATCCCCCCCAAAAAAGAAATTAATTCAGTCTTAAATGTCATTGAGGTTTATGGATTAAAAGAGAGGAAAAAATAATGTTTTCCATTTTTTAAAAAAGGTATACATTATTTACTTATTATTTAAAACATTCTTTAATGTTTATTTATTTTTGAGAAAGAGAGAGAGAGTGGGGGAGGGGCAGACAGAGAGGGAGAGAGAGGATCCAAGCAGGCTCTGCTCTGTCAGCACAGAGCTTGATGTGGGGCTCGAATTCATGAACGGTGAGATCATGACCTGAGCTGACGTTGGACACTTAACCTACTAAGCCACCCAGGCACCCCAATAATGTTTTTCTTTTGCACATAAATCTTTTTGCATTAAAATAAAAATAAGCTAAAGTAGTATAATAAAATATGAAATGACCACAATCTCTTAGGGAAGTGGATGTATCGAGAGACGTTTTGACGTGTTGAGGCTGGAGGAAAGGGCCCACTATTTTTCATTGCTTCATTCTCAGGCCCTAGCATTAGGTCAACAGGCGGTCTGTGCTCAGCACTTGTTTACTGAGTGGAAATAAGGTCCAGCACGCGGACTCCCTGAGATGGAGAGGGCCAGTCTTGTATCAGCCCTGGCTCCCTCTTTAGAAGGCACGGCACAGGAGCCTGGCTTGCGGGTAGGGGGAGTAGAGAACACTGGCCCCATCCCCCTTCCGTATCCATGTGGACGGGAGAGGAGGGTAAGAATCCGCTGAGCTGCAGGGCAGAGTGGAGTGGAGGCCCTTCTGTTGAGTACCCATGAGAGCTCATCAGAGCTCTGTTCGGTGCTTTATTTATTCTTCTTCCGCTGAATGCCCACAAGGAGGTTGTAAAGACGCTCCCATCCTTCATCACCTGCACAAGGGAAGGACCTGGGGTTCACATCTGGGACTTTGGAATGGAAGCTCTTTCTAGGAGGCCGAGCTTCCTCTCTGCAGTCGGGGTCCATGCGGGAACAAGGGCTCCACCTGGATGGTACTAGGTGTTCGAACTCTTTGAACAAATTTGAACGAGGGCATTTCTTTTTTAAAAAAAAAAATTTTTTTTTTTTTAACGTTTATTTATTTTTGGGACAGAGACAGACAGAACGAGGGCATTTCTAAGGCACTAGAGGACAAGTAGTTGACTGGGCAGGCAACTCACCAGAGAGCCAGGAAATGAGCCGACTTGAAACTGAGCAATTTCATGTTTGAATTTTTTTTTTTTTTTCCTCTACATCTACCCACTGAAAAATCCTAGGGCAGGAGGGGACCTAAGAAAAGTGTCAAAATGAAAGCTAGTAATGTCTTTCTTTTGCATTTATTTATTCTTTTTGAAAGAACCTTATCTAAAGCTCCCTACATCTGCTTATGTCTTATATAGGAAGATGAGTGTGTCCCAACTCTTCAATTAGAGAACCATCTCCATAACTCAAAAGAGCCAAAGGACTCCACTCTCAGGTTCTATTTACATCTTCGAAAAGAAAAATTCATGGCTAAGTTCAATACCCATTCTCCTTTCACTGACCCTAATTAAATTTCCATTTGTCTTTTTGTCTGGCATGCGTGACCCTGAAAACTACTGTGAGTGGCCGAGCTGAGATGCTCATTTCCTGCCCTCTCACTGCATCCCTGCAATCTGTGAGCTCTGTTTATCCTGGTCCCTGCATAGGAATTGGGCAAAGAAGATCAATCTCTGTGCCCAGGAAAGGGTTAGGCAGGAGAATTCAGTAGAACAGCCATGAAGATTGGGTTTGGGATGAGATGTGAGGGACAAATTCCTCTCCCTTGAGGGACTCAGCAGCTGGTGGGAGGTGTACAAGCCACTGTTGTCCAGGAACCCCTGGGCCACCCGGTGGGTTCCTCTAGGGGGGCCTGATTAAGGCCCCCCCTGAAGCTTCCTTTTGTATCTGGAAACTGTCCCTACGAATCCAGCTCCTGGCCAACTTCTAATTCTAAGAATTTTCTCCTTGCCAGGGAGACCTCAGATTTTTAATCGATTAAAGAGAAAGGCTCCTTTGATACGAAAAAGGAGAGCATCGCAGTTGCTAGGTGATTTAATTCAATTACCTGTCCTGCTGCTGACAGGCTGAAATGAGCAAGGGAGAGAACTGAGTGCAGGAATGGACACAAACCAGTTACTTTCTCAGTAGCTATCAGCTGGTCAGGATGGTCACTGAGATTTACGATGCTTCCTGAGGCAGTGTGAACCCCGTTAAACAAAACAAAATGATTTCTTTGAGTTTCCAAATAGTTTCCAAAGCTTTCCAGCAATTTCGCTACCTAGAGAGATTCTGGTTTTTTGTTTGTTTTAAAGTCCACTTGGAACATTTGTGTATGGAACTTCTGTGTGCTGTTTTGGAGGAAACTCCCTGTGTGGGCTTGCTAGGGCTACTGGAACAAAGTCCCACAAACTGTGGGCTGGAGGTCCGAGATCAAGGTGTCAGCGGACTTGGGTCCTGCTGTGGGTGCTGAGGGAAGGATCTCATCCTGGCCTCTCCCCTGACTTCTGGCAGTGTGTTGGCAATCCTTGGTGTTCCCTGCATTATAGATGCATCACCCCGATCTCTGCCTCCATGTTCACATGATGCTCTCCCTGTGTGTGGGACTGTGTCCAAATTTCCCCTTTTTATAAGGGCACCAGTCATACTGCTTTAGGGGCCCACCCTACTCTGGTATGACCTCATCTTAACTAATTATATCTGCAGTGACCGTATTTCCAATTGAGGCCACATTTTGAAGTGCAAGGGGTTAGGACTTCAGCAAATGAATTCTGGTCGGGGAGGGAGGTGGGGGGCACAGTTCAACCTCTAAGTCCACCTGAGGCACCTCCCCACTGCTGGCTGGAATCAGAGGTGTGGGCATGCATTCACCCGCTTGCTTCCGGTGCAGGAACTCTCAGCCCTGGGTGCAAACTTGGAATCACCTGGGAAGCTTTTGAAAAAAAAAAAAAAAAAAAAAAGCAAAATGAGGGGTGCCTGGGTGGCTCAGTTGGTGAGGCAACTGACTTCGGCTCAGGTCACGATCCTGCATTTTGTGAGTTTGAGCCCCACGTCAGGCTCTGTGCTCACAGTTCAGAGCCTGGAGCCTGCTTCAGATTCTGTGTCTCCCCCTCTCTCTACCCCTCCCCTGCTCACACTCTGTGTCTCTCTGTCTCTCAATAATAAATAAACGTTTAAAAAAATTAAAAAAAAAAAAAACCAGCAAAACCAGATACCCAACAGGATCTCCCGTAACACGTGAAAAGCCTGGGAAAATACTGTTTGGTGGGGCTCCTGTCTATGAAACAAGTTGATTATAAAACATATTGCAGGAGCGCCTGGATGGCTCAGTCAGTTAAGCGTCTGATTCTTGGTTTGGGCTCAAGTCACGATCTCATGGTTTTGTGAGTTCAAGCTCCGCTTTGGGCTCTGTGCTGGCAGCACGGAGCCCTGCTTGGGATTTTCTCTCTCTCCCTCTCTCTCTCTGCCCCTCCCTGACTCACACTGTCTCTCTCTCAAAATAAATAAATAAACTTTAAAAAATATTGCAAAACTCATGGGCCCACATGAGTGATTTATTAAAAAATATTAGAATAATAGGTACAGAAAAGCTGTTTATATGTTTATTGTCGGGTATAAAACAAGTCTATTACAAAATGTATTATAAAATTCATAGGCCCACATGAGGTATAGTGATTTACTGAAGAAAAATGAGAATTATGGGCTGAAGAACTGCTTTAGGTATTAATTATCAGTGTCCAGTCATTGCACCCGAAGATTCTTTGTAGGGTCCAGACACACTTTTTTTCTCGTACTTTACGTTGTCTAACACCGCATTCCTGGGTAACTGCACGCCTCCCAGCATTGGAACAGAACAGCACTTTCATCCCAATGCTGGGGCTCCTCGAAGCCAATCTGTATTGAAATGGAATAGATCCTTAACACCATTTAAGGTTGCTCCTTTCTTACTGGCAAGCTGTCGTGTCATAGCATTTCGGGTGAAGATTCCGGCCCCCCCTTGACCCTCTCCAAGGCTGGACCCCTGCTTCCCTCTTGATGATAAGCACGAAACACAGGTGTTCCCCCGTACACAAGAAAGTGTGAAGGCTAACATTTCTTTTTGGTGACGTTAAATTTGTCATTTGCAATTTTCCAGCACAAATGTTAAATTATCTTCCACGGTGTTCTGAACCCTTTGGGTGGTGATCATTGCCTTCCTAGAATGTGATCTCTTTCAGTGGGGACCACAGCCTGGCTGCACAGGGCCACCAGCCCAGAGGGTAATGGCCTGCGGCAAGAGTGAGCAGAACTGTCCCATTCCCACAAAAAACATCCACCGTCATCAGGCGTGGCTGAAGACAGGGACAGCACGAGGTCACTACCAGCAGGAGACAAAGAGAGGAATCTGGCCAGCAGCCTCCTTTGGCATCGAGGAGGAACAGCCTGGAAAGCCACCTGCGGACCCTGCCCTGGGGTCGTTGTTGGTCCTATGTGTCAGCCGGGGGGCGGCGGGGGGGCTTGCTCCCCATACCCCTCCGTGCTGTGGACCCAACGGTCTGAATGGGGAGGGGCAAGAACCACACATGTGGGGCCCCCACGTGCAACTCGATAAGGGTGGATGGCGGGTAAACCAGAGCCCCAACCATGCTGCATGTTTGATGGGAGTTGTTCCCCCCCCCCCCCCCCGCCCCCATCAGGTGTTAGCACCACTGGCAGCCAGTGCATCAGGCAGGAGTGACCCAGGCTTCCCTCCTGGAACCACTCAGGCCACAGGTGTCCTGGCAACGACAAAATCATGAGACATTGAGCTCTGAGAGCATCTGTCTCCTGGTCCCTGCTCGGGGCACCCAGGGGACAGCCCCGACAGCCCCTGTGGGTCCAGGCATCCACATAGGACTTAGGAGATTGCAAGGAAGTTGCCCCAGAATGCAGAGCTAGGGGGTGCTGACTTCCTCCCCAGGTTTAAGGGCCACATGGATACCCACACCCAAGCCGCAGAGATTCTGATCTACTGGGCTGGAGACTGGACTCCTCCACCATATGTATAAAAACCCCCTCAGGTGATTGTAATGTGTGGCCAAGGTTGAGAACCACCAGGATCCGGCCCACTGATTCGCAAACTGGTGGCACATTGGAATCACCCTAGAGGTTTAATAAATTCTAACGCCTGGACGCCACTTTGGCTTAATTGCTCTGGAGTGTTAACCTGGCATGGGGATTAGGGAATCATTACCTTTCACCTGAGGTGGCATTTTAAAACCCCCAATGGCGGGGGCACCTGGGTGGCTCAGTCAGTTAAGCATCGACTTCGGCTCAGGTCATGATCTCATCTTGGGTTTAAGCCCCGCGTTGGGCTCTGTGCTGACAGCTCAGAGCCTGGAGCCTGCTTCGGATTCTGTGTCTCCCTGTCTCTCTGCCCCTCCCCTGCTCACACTCTGCCTCTCTCTGTTTCAAAAATAAACAACATTAAAAAAATTTTTTAAACCTCAAATGGTGGCCTGCATCTAATTGGCGATCAATGCAAATTCAGCCTGGGATTGCTCTAAATCCTGATTTTTTTTGGAGAGAATCCACTTTGTCTGCTCTGTCATTGCTGACTGGTTCCCAGTGGTTTTTCCTCCTCTGGTATTTTCCTCAAGTCAATCAACATGGCAGACAGCCATGGCAGACAGAAAGGGAAGTAGGACAAACTTACTTGAAGAAGAGTTTTTGGAAGACACTGGAACTGTGGTCAAACTCAGTCAACAGGCATAAATATGAGTATGAAAAATCACTTGTGTATTCAAAGCTCTAGTCTCCAACCATCTTTAAAAAATATTTTTTTAATGTTTACTTATTTTTTTGAGGAAGAGAGAGACAGAGTGTGCGTGGGGGAGGGGCAGAGAGAGCGAGAGGGAGAGGGAGACACAGAATCTGAAGCAGGCTCCAGGCTCTAAGCTGTCAGCACAGAGCCTCACGTGGGGCTTGAACTCATGGACCATGAGATCATGACCTGAGCCGAAGTGGGACACTTAACCAACTGAGCCACCCAGGCGCCCCTCTGATCATCTTTTAGTCTTTGTAGTTGTTAGGCTGGATAAAGACTGCCTTTCTCTCAACCCAAAAGGTCAACAGGAAGCTTCTTTTTCCATATTTTATTTGACAGTGTATGTCAAATAAATTTTATTTGACAGTGTATGTTTGGAAAGTCAATCTTACTGACTGAAAGTTGAAAACATTATTTTAATATCAAAACATGTGAGACTGTTACAAACCATACTACACAAAGTATACAGTTTTAAAAAATGAAAATAAATATCTAAGAAATTTCATGCTACCTGAAACTAATCTAATGTTATAAGTCAATTGTATTTTGATAAAAAAAAAAAAAATTCAGGGACGCCTAGGTGGCTTAGTCAGTTAAGCGTCCAACTCTTGATTTTGGCTCAGGTCATGCTTTCACGCTTCGTGAGTTCAAGCCCCGCATCGGGCTCTGTGCTGACAGTGCGAAGCCTGCTTGGGATTCTTGGTCTGTCTCTGTCTCTCAAAAATAAGTAAAATTTAAAAAAATCATAAAAAAAAGATTTCATGTTTGTACTAGATGCTTCAGAATACCCCTCAGTTATGTCAATCTGCAGTTATCAATTAATTATTTGTTAGACAAGTTTGAAACCCATTGAAACAAGGGAGTTCAACCTGTTTTTCTATGATTTCAATCACTTTTAATATGCTTTCCCCTGCCGGGGTTGCTCTTCCCTTACCAGGCTGGTAAGTTGGTAAGATGAACTCCTATTTTTGCCTCAAAACCCCATCGGGTCTCCCGATGTTAGCACCACTTTCTCTGTATCGTGCAGAGTCTGTATCTCTACCTTTGTACTTATTCCATGTTAGTGTAACTTACTTGTTCATGTATGTATTTCATCTTTAAGACTGGATACCCTTTGAGGGCAGGAATGATTTTGATTCACTTCTTTTCCCAGTGCTTTGCACTGGGCCTGACAGAGAGCAGTGAGAGTTTGTTGATTAAAGAGTTTGTTGATTAAAAGCAATGTTTTTTTTGTTTTTTTTTTTTTTTGATTTCTTAAAAAACAACTGAAGAATCTCAAATGCTCCAAGTTGCTGCTACTTAAAATACAAAAGGAGATTGTTAGTGTTTTGGGTTTTTGTTTTTTTTTTTCTGAATTTTTTCTGAGTCAGCTGTGTGACTCTGACTGTGTTCAGAAAACATAGGAGTTGCCCTGGCAGGGGGCTCTGGGAGGGATTGTCACTAGATCCTGACCCCTTGGCGGGAGGGAGAGAGGAGGACATTGGAGGGGGGGGCAATCCAGCAGCTGGCCCAGCTGTAGGGCCTGCTCCCTCCTCCCTCCTCCCAGGCTCTTTGAACAGCTCTGTACTTACAGCCACTTGCACAAGCCCTGGCACTGTTTGCCTCTAGTTAGGGTCAGAGGCCTTATAGGAATGGCATGATTCTACTTCCTTAAATAGCGACTTGGGAATGAAGTGAGTAATCATGTCTTTAATTAGCCATACCCCAGAGGCCAGGAGGGGGCTGGTAAATGGTGGGCCCCCAGCCAAGATCAGCAGCATTGTGCTGCTGGTACTCAGTCCAGGCAGACTTAGCGCCATGTTTGATTTGCCTCTCTCCCCCGACTCGTCCTGTCAAGCCCATCCTCCATTCTGCCATCATTTCAGCCTGATGGGCTGCTCAAGGTTGACAGAAGGGAAGAAAGGAGGAAAAAAACCTAACTTTTTCTGAGCATCTCACACGCACCAGGCTCTGGGCCACATGCTGGGAACGGTAAAGCGGAAGACCCGAGAAGGACGAGGGTGGAACCGGATAAAAGCGTAATCCACGCGGTCCGGCCCCCGTGTCAGAGAAAGAGGGTCCCAGTGACCAAGAGGTATTTCAGAATAACATAAGTCCTTTACTTGTATTTTCAAGTTCTGTAAATGGAATCCATATGGATTCCTGAGCTACCCTGATACAACCTCTTCCCCTCTCTGTCCACCTGCTCGCAGCCTGAGCCTCCCCGGGGCACTCTTTCTTCAACCCCACCCCCACCCCACCAGAAAAGTGCCCTGATCCATGCCAGTTTCCTTTCCTACCTTTGAGAAAACATCTTTCTGTCCCTAGTCCACATGCCTCTCATCTCTTCGAAACCTTCTTCTTTCCTTCCGTCTCTTCATTTTTCTGTCTGAGCCTTTGGGTCTGTACCACGGAAAAGATAGATTCTGGCAAGGGAGACCTCTATCCCTGGAGAGTGACAGAACAGTAGCAACCAAGCGGGAAAGGTCTTTTTAGCCACTAAGGAAGGAGAACACAGGCTGGGAATATCTAGAGGTTGATCATCTCTCTGCTGCCACTCAGGTGCATAAACAATATGGAAGTGTGTGTGCAGTGTGGCGAGCATAGAGAAAGTAATGGCAGCTCTCCCCAGGGTGCTGAGGGATCGCCTCCCAAAGCAGCCCTGAGATGAGTGTTGAAGGCAGACCAGGAGCTCACCATGAGGTCAAGGAGGAAGGGATTCCCATTCAGAGGAATAATAGGGATGAAGCCACTTTGGATACATCAAGAGAAGGTTGGGGGAGCCTGTGTGGCTCAGTCCGTTAAGCCTCAGACTTCGGCTCAGGTCATGATCTTGAGGTTCGTAGGTTTGAGCCCCCTGTGGGACTCTGGGCTGACAGCTCAGAGCCTGGAGCCTGCTTCACATTCTGTGTCTCCCTCTTCTATGCCCCTCCCCTACTCATGCTGGGTCTCTCTCTCTCTCTCTCTGAAAAATAAACACTAAAAAAAAAAACAAAAACCCCAAAACCAGAAGGTTGACTCCCTCAGTAGACTGTGTTAGGCCCCCACTCTATTTTCTAGGTCTTGACCTCGGGCTTTCTAGAAATGTAATGATGGGCAGGGTCCCTTCCTTTTGGGTATTTATACTGAAATCTCAGATCCCCAACAGGGACCTGATGAAGGGTATGTTAATGAACTGGTAGGGCAAGGCGGGCACATGTCCCTGTCTTTCCCAAGGCAAGAGAACGCAAATGCAGCCATTTGTGGTTGGGAGGTAAATTTACTCTCCTGAGGCAGAAGAGAACACCTCGGGCAGGTCTGGGCTGCACAGGGCAGGGCCGACTTTGCCCAGACCAACTTTGGGACAGTTAGGAATGAAGTGGAAAGACTATCAACAAGCCTTTCTCTGCAAGTCCTTTCAGCTTCCCTCAGTCCCCTGTCCGTGAGACGTGTATTCTGAAGTGTCATTCAGCTCGGGCTCAACCTGTTCACCCCCTCTACCTCTCACTTCTCGCATGTTTGTGCTTCTGGGATTTGAAAGACCACGTTGTGCTCGAATTGTGTTTTCAGCTGTGAGTCATAGGAATGCGTTTGCTGGTACTAACCTGGCACCCAGAACTCTACAGCGTAATCTCTGGAGACACAAAGTAGGGCCCCAGACCAAGAGCGTCACCTGGGAACTTGCTAGAAGTGAAGCCGCTGGGGCTCCCTCCCACACCCACGGCCCCCGCGGGATGGGGCCGCCCCCCCCGGGGGGGGGGGGGGCGGTGTTTGAACAAGCCCTGTGGGCATGCTCTAGTTTTGCGGGGGAGGGTCTTTGCTCGAGGGTTGTTTAGTGTCCTGGTGCTAACTGGTGATGACTAGGACTGAGTCCCCAGGTTTGTAGGGGTTCTGAGGCCCCAGAAAACGCAGTTTTCCTAAGGGCCTCTTCTAAGAATGCGTACAAAAGCACTCTCTGCCCTTCTCCATGAGCACTGAGCGCTTGACAAAATGCCAGACATGTTGCATCAGAGGCCAAATTCTGACTTCTCGGCAGGCAAATGAACCTTTGCTCTTCAACGGTGGGAGGAGCGCGGGCTTCCACGAGGATGTAACCAGGGCTCCCGAGGGCTGCAGGCGACCCCCAACGCAGGGGCCCCCGCCTCAGGCGACCCCCCCCCCACCACAGGGGCCCCGGACGCAGGCGACCCCCCCACCGCAGGCGACCCCCCCACCGCAGGCGGGGCCCCCACTGCAGGGGCCCCCACCGCAGGTGTTCCAGTCCTGGGCTGAGGAACACATCTCTCCCTTCAGTGCCTGCTCTAGGACCAGCCCTGCCCCTTCCCCTTCCACTTCTCAGAAGCTGCCATGCCTAATTCTGCAGCTCCCCTTGGAGCTGAGCAAGAGGAAATGGACTGTAACAGAAGAAGAGAAATTCAAATTCCCTGGAAGGGACTTTCTGAGGGCAAGCCTGGAACGGATCTTCAGGGCAGGTTGCACAATCTTTTTTGGACATCTCTCGTAGGGGCCGAGAAATATAGTACCTAAAGCTGGGGCTTAAACTAGGTCCAGTCCTGGCTTTCTGTGATTTAGCTCTGTGATCTTGGGGAAATTACTTAGCCTCTCAGTGCCTTCATTATTCTTGGTCATAAATTGGGAGTCATAACAGCAAGACACTCATAGATGAATGGGAGGATTAAATTAGATAATACATCCTAAGTCAGTACTAAGTCAGTACTCAGTACCTGGTCTGTAAGCAGGTATTAAGTATCAGCTATTAGCTATTGTCAGTGCCATTCGGTGCATGCCTGCTGGAAGAATGACAGCCGGAACACCACTGAAAATATAGTCCACTGCTACCGTGGATTCCCTTATGTTCTGAACAATGAGATTACCGGGGAGTGGTCCCATTTCTTAAGGCTTAATGAAGCTCTGGGCAGTTATTTTTCACAGTGGTTTTCTATTTCTGGAATGTCTTCTCTTTTCTGGTCTGTTGTCATCCAGTAGGCTGTTAGTGGGGAATCAGAGTGACTTAAATCGCTCCCCTGGACGGAGGCAGGAAACAATTAAAAAGAAATGGGAAAAGAGGCTCCTCGGGTAGAGTTACAAGGCTTAACACCAGGTAGCATTTCCTGACAAGACTCAGCTTGGAATCTCTTAGCAACTTGGAAGAGTGAGTCCTCACATCTGCCTGACCCCTCCCTCCATGCATTCCTAGCAGCCAGAACTTTATCAGTGTTGATGTCTGATAGAGGCTCACTTCCTTGGCTGAGCTGCTTATGGGGAGAGAAACTGGCTTTTCTCACTCACACTTGTACTCCTGGGCAGAGGCACCCTGGGCAGCAACACGTCCGACCCGGGACCATGTAATCACCTGGAGATCTGTATTCTTCATATGCTTTTATAGTCACATAACGTAGGTGGTTTCTCCCTACTGTTGATGGCGGGCAGTTTTTGGTGAGGCTGTTAAGAGACGCCAGGGCAGGGGCAAAGGGTAAGGGGTAGGAACGTCTGCAGAGTAACTTGGGATTCACTCCCTGCAGCATCCTCCAGTCTGCCGGGGAATAGGACGGAAAACCCAGCAGCAGTGACCTGGAATGCATGCTTTCGGTTTTGCCCAAGTGGCCTGATTTTCCCTGGGGATGAATCATCTGGTTCCTGCAACAGCCCCCCCCCCCCCACAGCCCACCTCCCCTGCAGGGACCTCCGGGTCACCTTGATGGCTGGACATTCCTCTGTGGCTGTCACTAGAACTTCTGCTTGTGGCTGAGTTTTTAACCACCATTTAAAAACAGGAACTCACAAAACAGATGAACTGGGGAAATGGATGATTATTTGTATTTGCTATATATAGGAAAGAGTCAGTTTATAACAGAATTATTTTTATATGCTCTTTTTTTCCAGAGCTCAGAACAGCCATCCAATCTAATGATGCCTCTAAGCATTTATTTTTATAGTATCTCCTCTCTCCCTCCTTGGGGTCACACATGAGCTCTTCCCGACTCTTCTACCACGTATATGACCTTTCCTAGTGCCTGGCTCTGAGCTCAGCACTCAGCAAGGTCCGGCGACTGATCCTGACTGCTGGTGATCCTGAGGCGTGAGCTAGGGGAGCCATCCGGGTGTCTAGGAGTGTCAGCCATGCTGCTAGAAGAAGGAATCCTTCTTCCTCCAAGGTAGCCTGGCAATCAGAGGGCGAAGCAGGTGTGTTCACCCCACCTGGCCTTCCCCTGTCCTGGCTGGAATAGTCTGTGCAACGTTGGAAACAGCCTGGGGGTGCTCTGCACGGGCCTGCCTACGTGACCCCATTCCTCTGTGACTTGGAAACAGGCAAAGCGTGAAGCATGAAAATATATGGGCTGCAAGGAAGAGGGCTCTGCGCATTACTGCCGTTTGACTTTCCACCTCTCGGATTAAGTCTGATTTATTTGGCTGTGATGGAGTCTTATGTCTGTAACGAAGGGGGTTGTTTAAAAATGAGGCGTAATCTCTGAGCCTTGTGAGGGTCCAGCTGTCAGCGTGGACTGCTCAGCCAGGGGTTCTATGCAGTCTGGGCTTGGTGCCCACAGTCCCTCTTCAGCTTTATTCCCAGGATGTCCCCATCACACCCATTTTGCACCTTCTCTTGAACAGGGCCCCCGCGGTTGTGCCTCTGGAGTCTTTGCTCGCACTGTTTATCTAAGCAGGAAGCCCTTGTCCTCTGTCCAGATTGCCAGCCCCTGGAGGGGACAGAAAGTTCGTTTTCTTTACATCTCTAGCGCCTTAAGATGATGCTTGGCACAGCCAAGAAACTCGATAGATGCCTATTAAATGGGTGGATGGATGGATGGTTGTTTCTCATCTCACCTGTCCTGCCTGCCCTGCAGGTAGGGAAATTTATCGAGTGCTTATCATGTGCCAGGCTCTAATCTAGGCACTTGGGATACATCAAAACGCAAAAATCTCCGCCCCTTAAGGAGAGACCTTACATTCTAGTGGGGATGACAGATAAAAAACAATAAGTAAGTAATGTGGCAATAAGTTCCCTGGGAAAGCAGGAAGAGCAGGAGAAGGGAGGCGGGAAGCGTGTGAGGTGGGGCAGACTGTCGTATTAAATAGGGTGGTGAGGGCAGGCCTCAGCTGGGATGAATGGGTCCCCACCTGAACAGTCACCGAACTTTATCTGAACCTATCCTCTGGCATTTTGCATATTCTTTGTACGTGTGTATTTACACATACACATTAATACATGCACTTACACATACATACACATCTGTACATACATGTCGGACACGTATGTTGGCTCTCTCACTAAGCTGTCAGCGTCCAGAAGTGGCTTTTATGCCTGATTAGTATTTATATCCTTTTCAGCATCTAACACATAAAAGTGCTCCATAAAAAGTGGTCAGATGAATGTGTGCTTAATAATTGATTTGCTGAAAAGAATTATACTGACTCATTTTTTTCCTTCCTACAGAAGTAATAAGTGGCATATTGACTATTTTACACACACACAGAGAACTTGATGTCTTTATGTGGGGTAGCAAATACCTTTGGGTGCTTTGTGAAGAGCACTCACACTTAAATTCGGCTTAAGGGTTGATCTGGGACAGTGGCCTTTGGGAAGAAAATATAATAAGCAGGGAACACGCACAGGGGGGGGGGGGGGGGGGGGGGGGGGGTGCAGAGGCAGGTGGGGCAGTGCTTTCTGTCTATAAAGGATCTGCTTTTCTAAGATGCACCAATTCTTTTAGCCTGGCCAGGCAAGCTTTGGTAAATGTTTTTGCTTCGGGGGACTGATGAATGCTTTGGTGTCCCTAAAGTATTAATGTGGTTTTTACAAAGGATGGTGACATGTGGACCCTGAGGAAAAGCCGTGGGATTAGGTCAGGTAAATCCCTGTTTGGGAGGGAAACCAGGTGCAGAGAGGTGGGGCAGGCAGCAGAAATGGGTGGCGTGAATGCCTGACCTAATCTGGAGAAAAGACCTTCCCCTAGACCCCGAAGGGGACAACTGGTCTTGTCTGTTGCTGTGAAACTTAGATGAAATTTACTCTCTTGAGAGTTCCTCTGTGCTGTGCTATATCCTGTTTGTAATTTCTCAAAGAGAATAATAAAAATGGTGCTATTAATAAAACAGCTTCCATTTACCACCATGGACCCATCTCCATGTTCAATTTCTATCCAATATCGCAATTCTTATAGCAATTCTGGGAGCTAAGGGTCACCGTTCCTTTTTATGGGCAACAAGACTGCCGTTTCAAGAGGCCAGCTTCGCCAAAGTTGCCCAGATAGTAAATTGTCAAAGCGAGGGTTTGACTCCAGGCCTGTCGGACTCCAAAACTTGGCCTCACAACCACCACAGGAGAAGAGAATTGTTTTCTCTTTAAAAAAAATCTGGAGTACCCCCTTAAAATATAATTGTGGAGACCACAGAAACACAGAGCATTGTAGGGGCTGCATTTGCATATCAGCGTATGTTGTAGTGACAATTAGGGATGACAACATGGTACCCGTGTGATGGATGTAGTAAGTGGGCCACTTATGCGTACCAACAAGTGCTAGAAAGATGTGGCAAAAGGGGAAGAGGTTAGGTGAGCTTGGTGAGATTATGGAGGGTTTTCTTTAATATCATTGATATATATTTTTAAACTCTCTCTCTCTCTCTCTCTCACACACCCCACAACACGTTCACACACACAAACCCAAAGCATGTGCAGTATGTTTAGCCTCTTCTTGCTTCCATGATCCAAGGCCAGTCCAATCCAAGGTTACAGTGATGTCTGCCACCCCCCACCCAACACTCTCTACCAAATTCCCTTCTTGGGTTCATATCTACCCAAGTAAATCAACAGCTTTCTCAACAGTGATCGATGGTCTTGCCCATTCCTTTCGATCAGATCCTTTTCTTCTGTTTAATCTACCATCTATTTCCATATACCAATCCTGGAACAAGTAGACACTCTGGGAATATTTGTGTAAACAAGTCCCATCCCACCAAAGTACAGATTTACTCTCTTGTACTAAGCTTTCAAGTTCATTTTGCTTAACAGCCACAGTTAGTCCATGGGTGTAAATGTCCGAGACTATAAAGCACCCTTTCAACTTCCTCTGCTGCCGCTCTCCCCACCCACTGTGCTAGGCTCCAGCCAGACAGACTCATTTCAGTTCCTCAGACCCACTAGATTCTTTCCCGCCTCAGGGCCGTCGCAGATCCTGTTCCTCTCCTTGAAGTGATCTTTCTTCCCTCCGCCTCCAATCTGACTCTTCACAGGTCCCGCTGCTTCTCATCTTTGGACTCTCAGCTTGACCATGGCTTCCTGAGGGAGGCCCCTCACCACTTTCTGCACAGTAGTGGGGGGGGAGGGGGTTAACACCTTATTTCCTTTGTAGTCAAGCATTATTTGTAATTATGTGTCTATTTGTCTGCTGCCTTGCTATCTTTTTCCGCAGGATGTCAGCTCTACGAGGAAAGGGATGGATTCTGTCATTTTCAACAGCCATACCTGGAAAAGCCTGGCACAGAATAGTTGCTCAAGTATTAGGTGAATTGAATGGATGAATGAATGAACAATTGAATGAGTATTTTTCATGATCTTTTTTCTCCTACTTTTTTTTTAATTTAAAATTAAAAAACTTTTTTAATTAAAAAAATTTTTCTTAAAAATTATTGGGTACTTTCTCACTGTTGTTCTTCTGGTTATATAAATGGATGACTTTTCCCCTTGAATGTGATTTTAGGGTTTTATCTGTCAATTTTTCTCCTTTAATTTTCAGGGGGTCATTTTATGTTCTTTGAACAATGATGACAGATCTTCTATTCTGTTCTTCCCCGCCCTAATAAGATGTACCCCTTGTCTGGACAGCAAACTGGGAAAATCAACATGATTGTAGAGAACACTATGTAGAAGGGAGGAAATTGGGGAGTGAGGCCCTGGAATTAAGGCAGAATATCAAAGAGAAGAAATACTGCCCTGGGCATGTGCCCCAGACTACTTTCCAGGTAGAGGTACCTTGAGGCAGAGATAATTTAGGGTTGAAACTACCTATTCAAAATGTGCTCTGCTAATCAGCAGCACAAGCAGCACCTGGAGTGTGTTTGAAATGCAGAAGTTTTAGGGGCTCCTGGGTGGCGCAGTCGGTTAAGCGTCCGACTTCAGCCAGGTCACGATCTCGCGGTCCGGGAGTTCGAGCCCCGCGTCAGGCTCTGGGCTGATGGCTCGGAGCCTGGAGCCTGTTTCCGATTCTGTGTCTCCCTCTCTCTCTGCCCCTCCCCCGTTCATGCTCTGTCTCTCTCTGTCCCAAAAATAAATAAACGTTGAAAAAAAAAATTTAAAAAGAAATGCAGAAGTTTTGGGCCTGGCATTGGGCCTAGTGGATCAGAATCAGTATTTTTGACAGGCTACTTGGGTCATGCGTATGACCAATACATTTTCCGAATCACCAGTCTACTCAAGATAACAGCTGGCAATTCAGTTTGCTAAAGGCAGAAGAAGCATCTACTAAATTATTGGCACATGTTGCTGACAAGTTCATCCACCAGGCGTGAGGGATACTGCCTGCGTGAGCCCTTCCTCTGGCCGCAAACAAGGCTGAAGCGGACGTGAGCTGGGATAATTCAGGTGATCTTCTCACTTAACTTGGAGTTCTTGTGAGCCAAGATGGGGACTTGGGGCGACGGTCAAATATTGTTGGCGACAGAGGAGAAGATTTCAAAGATAAGCTCCAGGCAAGGTTTTTTAAGGGCAGATGGCATGACAAGGTGAGAGCCTTTCCAAACAGAGCCTCTGCTATGTAAGAAACCAAAAATGGTGCCAGTGAGGAAGAAAAGGAGGGTGTCTAAAAAGGTGGGTGTGGCTGCCTAAGGTAACTTACAGAATCCAGACATGCACAGAAGGAGGAAGGAAGAACACACGATCAAGCATGAATTTAGAAAGACTTAACTTGGATCTATACCAAGGGTGGCAGGTGGTTAAGGAAAGAAAAAATGTAACTTGTTAAAGTGTTGACGACAAGAGCTTCTCTGAGTAAGTGTGGAGCGAGAAGGGCTAGAAAGGACTATTTCTGCTATTTGGAAAGCAGAGACTGTCACTGGCTCAGCGAGGTCGGCCTGACCACTGGTCCCGACTCTGTCACTGTCTATCACATCGTCCTTTTGTATTTAGTTCATGGCACTTTTCCCTGCTTGGAATTGTGTAGTTTATTTATTGTTTTCTTACTTGTTATCTATTTCGATCTCTTCTAAGATGTAAGCTCCATGAGAGTAGTGCCTTCATTGGTCTTATTGGCCACCAGATTCCCAGTGCCTGGCACACGACAGAGCCACAAAAATGTGAATGAACAAACCCAAGTCTGAGACAAAGCCAAACGCCTCAACCCCTGTGTTCTGGGAGAGGCGTCCAAACTCTATTCACTTCTTTCTGCTCTGTCCAGGTCTGGACATGAGGCTCTCCAAAGCACAATAAACTTATAAAGAAAAGAGGAGAGTTACTCACCTTTCTTGAGAACCCTTGCCGTGTCCACATGTGTGATATAAATTATGCCATTTAGCCCTCACACTAACAGGGGCTGGTATTCTCATTCCCCTTTAACAGATGAAGAATCAAGTCCAGGGCGGTTAAATGACCTGTCCTAGGTTACTCAGGAAGCTAGTTAGGAATTAAGTCTCTCTGGGCCCAGAACCCATTCTCTTTCTATTATATTGAGGCTTGGCAGGAAATGGAGTAAAAGAGAAATGCACCCTTTAACTGCTTTTTAAATTCGCTTAAGTCGCCAAGCCTTGGACAAGGTAAGTATAAATTATTGCCACAATAATGCCGCTTTAAAAACCATTTCAAAACCCTGTGGTGGACAAAAATGAGCACTTATTTCTTGTTCGTGTGCTTGTGGGCTGGCTGCTGTTTGGCTGATCTAGGCTGAGCTCTGCTAGACGTGGCTTCAAGCTATGCATTGGGTCCAACTTTGCTCCGTGTGTTTAGCATTACCCAGGTACCAGTAGGCCTTCTGGGGCATATCCTTCCCTCGGTCATGGCAGAGCACGACAGGATGAGAACTATATGATACGATGTGTAAGGCTTGGACTCAGAAGAGGCACATCGTTCCTTCTGCCCACATTCCAGTGGCTAAAGCGAGTCACAGGCAGCCAAGGTCAACGCCAATGAGACGGAAGATACACACCATCTCTGGTGGGGAGAACTGCCAGTCACATGGCAAAGGGTATTGATCCTGAGAGGAGTGAACCAAGGGGAGTAAAGGTGTGGTTGGCCATAGGAACGTGCGTGGAGCCTACATGGTATACGGGGGCCATGCCATGCGCTTTAAATACGTGATTTTGTGGAAGCCTCACAAAGACCCCATTTGGTGGGATTACTGTTATCCTTATTTTTTCAACAAGAAAATTCAGGCTCAAGTTGGTTAGTTCTCACTGAAGCAAAAGGCCTTGTGGGGACATACATCCAGGTCTATCAGGCACCAAAGCCCATATTCTTAGCCCTGACTCAACTCTATTGAAACAACCAGCAGCTTTGATGGAGAAGGAGCTGCTAGGAATGTTGCAAAAGCCGCGGCTGATGGAGAAAGGGCCGGAAGACAGATACACCCCAATGGATGAATTTTCAGAGGAGGTGGGAGAAACTGTATATAAGCGTGAGTTTCTGTTTGTGTCCTGGATGGATGTCCTATAAAATACTCTAGGGAAAAAGCCTGTGGTTGGGCTAATAAATCAGGCTGGGCACTGGTAGGAGTTCGGTGAATTCATCTGAGCATCCTCATGCCTCAGCTTGGGTGGGTAACGTTCAGTCAATCCCTTCTGCTTCCAGTCTTGGTTTTATACTCCTGCGATCAGGTGCTGCTCTGTCATGCCTGACCACCTTAATTCTCAATTTACCTATTCCCCAGGCCTTTGATTGCGGTCACTTCAGGTGTGGCTTTGCAGACTCCTCGTGTGAATGCCCACGTACATTCCTGCTGCTCACCCGCACTGCCTTGCGTGTGGCTCCCAGACAAAGATAGGCACCTGACACCCTTCTCTCCTTACTAATCTGGCATGCCATCAGGATTCTCCCAAGGCCTATCACCCCAAGGAGAGATACCTCCCTGGAACATTCTAGAACAAATTTAGAACAAGTGGCCTGTGGGGATTTCTACAGGATGTGTGGGGGTAGCACGAGCTCAGGAAGGATGAACCTGGTGTAGCAAATCTGATTTCCTTTGTGAAAAAGCTGGACAGGCAGATCAAGGGAGGGTCATGAGGGTAGCGTCCTGGATTTTAAGGGGTTTGACAAATCCTTTCATGATCTCTTTGAGAAGATTGGGAAACACAGGCTGATTTAGGACAAATAGATTAGTTCTTGGCTGGTTAAAAAATTTTGCTGTCATTAATCAGATGTGCTGATTAGTGACAGCTTGAGGGAGGCTGCTGGCATTGAACAATAGAACTCTGTCCTCAGTCAGTCCTGTCCGGGTCCTCCCCCACCTCGCTCCCCTCACCCTTCCTCACCCTCCTTTCTGTCTTTTTGAATAACTTAGATGAAGATACAAGAGACTAGTTTATAACATTAGTGAGTGGCAAAAACAAAGGGGGAGTAGCTAACACCCAAAAAAGTGAGGGTCAAAGCTTCAAAAATAATGATGTACATATACAGCACCTTACAAAGCTCTTCTCTAAAGAATGATCTTATTTAAGTCTCTAAACAACTTTCAGTGGTAGGTATAACCAATTATTCTCATTTTTTAATTAGTTAATTAATTTACTTATTTATTTTTAAATTTGAAGTAATTTTTTGTATTAAATACAATTTATTGTCAGATTGGTTTCCATACAACACCCGGTGCTCATCCCAACAGGTGCCCTCCTCAAAGCCCATCACCCACTCTCCCCTCCTTCCCACCCCCATCAACCCTCAGTTTGTTCTCTGTATTTAAGAGTCTCTTATGCTTTGTCTCCCTCCCTCCGTTTCTGTAACTTTTTTTTCCCCCTTCCCCTCCCCCGTGGTCTTCTGTTAAGTTTCTCAGGATCCACATATGAGTGAAAACATATGGTATCTGTCTTTCTCTGCCTGACTTATTTCACTTAGCATAACACTCTCCAGTTCCATCCACGTTGCTGCGAATGGCCAGGTTTCATTCTTTCTCATTGCCAAGTAGTATTCCATTGTATATATCAACCACATCTTCTTTATCCATTCGTCAGTTGATGGACATTTAGGCTTTTTCCATAATTTGGCTACAATTATTCTCATTTTGGATGAGGCTCAGGGCTTACATAAATTCCCCAAGACCATTCAACACAATACTGCAGAGCACCCAGGTTTATATCCTGGTTTTTCTGATTTCAAATTCTATACTCTTTAAAATGGACCCAAACAAACAAGAGAAAATTAATAGCAACATTAAAAAAAAAAATACAAGCACAAGTTGGGAGAGAGATCTGGTGTACCAACTGCCATGGGAAGGCCACTCAGCATCACCCCCGGGTCCAAGATCAGTGCCAGTAGACCACTGTCTTGCTCTTTGGCAGAGATGACATTCTTCTCCCCAGCATGGCCTCCTCCAGACCACTAGTAAGTTCATCTCGCGGGAGCTGAACAAGAATGTGGACTTGGCCCCCACTCTCATAAAGCTACCACCTCCTGGTCTGGTTCAGGGGTACCTGGAGCATGGAAAGACACGAGCTTAAGAGTCTTGCCAATTACTGGCACCATACTCTCACCCTTTCTGGACTTAAGACCTGGCTTCAGTAATTCAGGAGACTTGAGGAGATTTTGGTTTCTCTGGAGAATGCCCACATATGGTTAGCCATGTTTATTCTGCTATACCTCCTGGGACCTTCTCATATTGCAAAAGATTGGAACTTACCCTTTTTAGAATCATCCAGGTAGGCAAGTAGATTGAGTAACTCATCTCCTTTCCTTTACCTCCTGGGCTGTTTGGTAGAGGGGAGAAGAAGGGCAAGGTGGAGGAATGTGCAGAAACTGTAGGCAGAGACGCCTTTGTGAATTTCTTTCTCGGTGTTGCATTTTGTCTTTCTGAGTCCCTCTGTCTTCTGGGTGATACAAGGAAGCTACTGTTTGCCTAGAATTTAATACTCCCTTCTGTTTGTTTTAATCCTTACCAGGAACAGGTGTTCCTTTTGGTTTTTGAAGTTTTCATCAACAGAAGTTTACTCGTTTGGCACCATAAAACTGTACTGTAAAACAAGACAAATGATTTTATACATCGTAAAAGTAGAAACAAATTAAGTATTTTCAAAGCAATAATATTTTGGACTACATCCAAATACCAAGTACTTACCTAGGGCAATAACTGAACTCTCCCGGAACAATAGATTGTCAAGTTGATTGGTTTCTTTTGTACAATAGTAGATAATAATTTACCAAAAGCTTCTTGTGCTGGGACTTTACTAGCAAAATGCGATGGCCAGAAGCTACGTACCCTCATCTTACCTACAGGTTAAGTTTCTGATGATGGACTTAATACCAACTTCTGATCTCCTGAATTTACATGAACAGGCGTCAAAACTTGGTGGTGGTCCTCTAGCCTAGCACTCGACACTTTGCCTTTCTGTTAATCACTTTCCCTCCTCCATTATTAACATCAAATACATACCATAGCACCTATTTCCCGCATTGTAGCTTTCACTATGTGTCCTTCACTCTAACCCTACAGCCAACAATCCCTCCTGTACACATGGGCCACTTTCACCCATTTCTCCCCACTTCCTAATTAATCTCTTTGAGTTTCATTGTAAATGGCACACTTCCTCCTTCTCCTCCTTTTGTTTTTCTTTTATCAACTTTATTAAGGTATAATTTACATACCATAAAATGTGTCCATTTTCAGCGCACAAATTCAGTGATTTTAGTACATGAACAGAGCTATGTAACCATCACCATAATCCAGCTTAAGCACATTTCCATCGCCCCATGATATCTCTCATGGCCATTTTTCCCAACCCCAACTCCAGGCAACCCCTAATGTACTTCCTGTCGCCTCGGGTTTACCTTTTCTAGATATTTCATGTAAATGGAATAGTTTTTTTGTGTATTTTTTTTTTTCACTTAGCATAACGTATCTGTGTTTCCTCTTTGTGGTAGCATGTACCAGTACTCTGTTGCTTCTTATTGCCGAATAGAACCCATTGTATGGACGTACCACCTTTTGTTTATCCTACCACTCAGTGAGGGACATTGGGATTGGGCCCACTTTTTGGCTCTTGTGAATACTGTTGCTACGGACATTTGCATACAAGTCTTTGTGTGGACATACACAGGTTCTCGTTTCTCTTCGGTACTCAGGTGTGGAATTGACGAAGGCACACGTCTTTTTAATAGTAATTTTAACAATGTCATGATTGGCTACCTACAGATATACTAAATTTGGGGAACAATTCGCAAAGCCAGTTGACCATTCGGTTCAAACATTTGAACAGTTATTCAATTTAGTTGTCATAGCTTCATTGAAGCGGGACGTTTTACTGCATCTCTCAACTGGCCTTGCCCCTTCCACCATTCTGAATATATGGAGAATTATGCATTTACTCAGTGAAAATTGATTAATTATAGCATTTTTATAACTATCCTTTAAATACTTTAAATACTTCACCAAATGATATTTGCCCTGCCATATTACAATGTCAATGATTCCCCTTAAAAACCTGGACCCAAGTGGTCACTCTAAAAATGGTATCATACTTAATTAAGAAGCACAGTACAATGGCCAAAAGTAATTAAAAAGGAATTCCACTCCCTCCTCACGTCTCCGGAAGGACAGCAAAGCAGAGCTAAGCACACAATAAACAGAAAACCCCTTCTTCACACATACATACTTCACGCTCTCGGTTCAAGTCCCCCCGCCCCAAAACCTTTCCCTTTCTCTACTGTGTGTTATTATTTTTTGCCCCTCTCCACACCCTCCTTTCTTTCCTTATGTGGATGCACTTAGCTCCTCTCCCAGTACGAAAGAATTCTTTCTGGATAGAGGAGGAAAATCAGGTTGGCACTTCAGGATTTCTCTTGGAAGGATGAAGGACCACGAAGTCTTTTCACATGTTATAAAGTACAAAACATGATGAAAATGTAATATATTACTCTGATTTTTGCAGCCATCAACATTATCAATGATATAAGATGATAGAATAGATATGCCTTGTACCCCAAACAAATCACTCGTCTGCTAAAATACTCCCAGGTCTTTAATATTGTATTTTATCCATTTTAGAACCCTCTCTCCCATTTTTTAACATTTCTGAAATAAGAATGTGCCTTTTGATGAATGATGTTTTCTAATCACCCTTAGCCACCCCCCCACCCCCATTTTAAATTTTTTTTTTTCAACGTTTTTATTTTTGGGACAGAGAGAGACAGAGCATGAACGGGGGAGGGGCAGAGAGAGAGGGAGACACAGAATCGGAAGCAGGCTCCAGGCTCTGAGCCATCAGCCCAGAGCCCGACGCGGGGCTCGAACTCACGGACCGCGAGATCGTGACCTGGCTGAAGTCGGACGCTTAACCGACTGCGCCACCCAGGCGCCTCCACCCCCATTTTAAAGTGTCTGAAATCTTATAATCAGAGAGGCCTGAGATAAACTAAGGGCTATGGGTTTCACCTGTTTGGCGCTGTATACCGTTGTGGAGCAGGTAGTTGGGGCAGCTTGCCCAAGAAGGGGAAAGATCTGTAGCGCTGTCAGGACGGTGGCCATCTGCCCTTGGGGTTTGGTAACTTATCTCACTTATGAGACCCGGGTAAAAGGGAGGTTGGGGATTCCATATGCACCTCACTGTGTACATTCCACTTCCCGATTCCTTGCTGGGCGCGTGGGATTCCTCACCAGCCAATTTCAATAGAAGGCAGCCTATCTTGGAAATATATACCACGTCTCACGTCAGGCTTTGCATTCCTGTGACATTCGCTCCCGAGTTGCTGTAAGCTCCTGCGGGGCGCCTTAAGGGACCCGTGATTAGAAGTTCTATGGAACAATTTCGACTGATGCCAAATGATGGTGTATCAGCCCGCCTGCCGCCCAGTAGCGCCGGGAATGTGCGATAATGTTATGGTAAGGAAGTGCAGAAGCACAGGAAATGAAAACAATACAGTGGCCTGGGATGGAGATCCAGGACAGAAATGACTTCAGGGCGGTCAGGGTCTGTTTGTAAAAGCATAGGCTGTCCAAGCCAAAAACAATTGGGGCAGAAATCTATAGCTGCCGCTCCCAGTAAGCAGCTTGCCCGGAGAAGGGCAAGTTTTCAGAGGCTCCTCCAGTCTAACGGGGTCTCTGGTGGAGACAGCAAAGCCGCTGAGTGCAGGGATGCTATTTGGTCTGGCTGATCCCCAGCAGGGCCAGGTGTCCAGACCCTAAGTAAATAAAGGGCAGTAAGAACGTAGAAGGGCTCCTCTTTCCGAAGATGCATTTCTATCTTCCTTGCTTCCTCTTACGGTTTGTTGATTTAGCACGTACTGTGATAGTTTTTGCTTGCCGGACGGTTGGTAGGCCGGTCGGGGAGTCTGGATATCTGGAGAGAGTTTGGATTTGGATCTCTTGTCACACATGGCTGATCTGAATCCTTGTGGCCTTTGAGTAGGCTGACCTGGGGCTCTTCTAGTTTCAGAAGGTGCTAGATGATGTGGCCATCATAATCCCAAACCTGCAGGCACCCCGCAGTAACACCTGAACACGTGGCTCTGAAATAGGTGACTCTGCTCCCAGAATATTGTGGGCAGGGTGGCATGTCATTCGTATCCTCCTCCTGCCTAAAGCCAAGTCTTACATCACCTGTAGCCTATGAGATAACAGTGCAGGGGTGAGGCTGCCAGCAGCTGGGGCCCTGGGCTTGTGGGGGTGGAGAGAAAGAGGGAAGAAGTGGAGCCAGCTAGAATCATTTGTCTCTTTTTACCACTTATGGAGAGATTTGTGCATACCAGGCACTATGTTATTCAGCTTTTATAAACCTTATCTCATGTTATCCTTTTAAGAATTCATATGTATCCGTCAGGGTTCTTCGGAGAAACAGCCCCAACAGAACAGTGTGTATATAGATATAGTTACAATATACAATACAAATGTAGGTACAATATGGATAGAGGTGGACTTTTATGTCTGATACAATATACATACAATAGATAAGATACAATAAATAAATGTCCATATATAATATATGTAATAATGTCTCTCTATATACACACAGCACATAGAGTGTTATATAACATATATATGTGCTATGTGTATCTCTCTCTCTCTCACATATATATATATATATAATATACATTTAAAATATAAATTATATGTAATACATATATGTGAGAGAGAGAGTTTTTAAGGGATCAGTCCATGTGCTGGCAAGCACCGAATCTATAGAGTGGGTCTGCAGGCTGCCTTGGGAAGAGTTGATGTTGTGGTTGAAGTCTGAAAGCATTTTCCTGGCAGAAATAACTCTTGCTCAGGGGAGGTCAGTCTTTTCGTTCTGTTCGGTTCTTTGCCTGATTGGGCCAGGCCCACCGACATTACAGAGGGTGATCTCAAACTCTGTTGACTTAAATGGTAACGTCATCCAAAAACACCCTCACAGACACATCCAGAGTAGTGTTTGACTACGTATCCGGGCACTTTGGGCAGCCAAGTTGATGTATAAAATTAACCACCACAGGTATGCTTTACTGTATACATTTCACCGATGGAGAAATTGGGTTCAGACATTTGAAGCAATGTGCCTGAGACCACAAAGCCAGTAAATGGCAGCTGTAGGATTGTTTGCCCTTATGGTTTTGAACCCAGGAACTCTGTATTTAAAGCTTAGGCTCGTAGCCACTTGGTCGTATTATCTCCTTACGTGCAGTACTGCTGGAGGGACCTGATGCGGAGGAAAGTCAGTGTTTGTGTGGAAGCTACTATGAGGATAAACGGAGCCTAAGTAGCTAAGAAATGTTGGCCAGAGGAGGGCCTTTGTGACTCTCAGGAACCAAACAGGAGCGGGGAATGGGGGCTAGTCAGACCAAGCAGACACTGCTGGGTGGTTTTTTGGCGGTGAGCCGCACAGCGTAGGGTCGTTTGGGCAGGGTTAGTGGTCGGTGAGAAAATGGAGCAGGGAAAGACCAAGAATCCCAGCATCCAAGAAGGCGAACGGATTGGTGAGGAAGCTCACACTCCAGAAACCCTCCCATTTCAGATAAGGGAGGAGAGACTCCACTTCTCAAAAAGGGGTTGTAGGTGGGAAGAGACTCGCCTAGTTCCCTGGCCAACAGTCCCGCTGGCCCGTTCCGAGGGGGGAGGCTGGTCTCGAGGCGGAACTCTCAGTGCCGGCTCATCCTTTGCTTACCCCAAGACCAGGAATCAGACTTAGGAGAATCCTGTCTGTGAGGAAATCCTAGCTCCAAAATGCTTCTCCCCTGAGAATGAGGTAGACATTCCGAAATCTGAAGGAAAGCCCCAGGGGCCTAGGTGCCCTAACACAAAGCTCCAAGAAGACTTGCAAAAACTGGAGGGAGGAATGTAGGAGACTCTCGGAAAGTTCCGTGGCAGAACTTAGGATCCTATGACGTTAGACATAAAAGAGACTCTAGGAGTTTTCTCAAAAAAGACCTGTGATGATTTATAAGTTTTGAGCAAGCAATTAAACAAAAAAAAAAACAAAAAAAAAAAAAAAAAAAATCAAGGGGCGCCTGGTGGCTCAGTCGGTTAAGCATCTGACTTTGGTTCAGGTCATGATCTCGCAGTTCATGAGCTCAAGCCCCACGTCGGGCTCTGTGCTGACAGCTCAGAGCCTAGAGGCTGCTTCAGATTCTGTGTCTCCAGCTCTCTGCCCCTTCCCCACTTGTGCTCTGTCTCTGTCTCTCTGTCTCTCAAAACTAAACATTAAAAAAAATTTTTTTTTTTTAAATCAAAAGAATTTAAATACAAATCCACATTTCAGGGCTCTCTTAAGAAATTGGAAGTCTGCCAACACAGAGCTCACATTCCTGTGGTGGTTGAATGGTGTTGCTGCAGTCGAGAACAAGTCCTCACTTCAGGAGGTGCCCGGGCCAGACCTCCGCAGTCCCCACCTCTCCGTATTGCCTCTGGACGCCAGCGCTTTTCTGACACTCAGTGCACTTCCTTCCTTCACGTTTGCTGCCTGACTCTGGAATTCCTGCGGTAGACCAACATTTCCTTTACCCAGGAGGAAACTAGGGCCCACAGAGGGGATATATCCTCCCCAAGACGACGTAAATGAGGACTTTAATCCAGGACCTTTCGTACCCAACCCAACCTCTTTTTTTCCACACTCAGAAAAGAAACCCTTGTAAAACGATGATCTCCCGACTCGGGTCTAGCATGCGCTCCATTATCACCCTTGGAATGCTAGAAGGACTCTGGGAAATAAGAAGCAGAAAGGGAATGTGAAGGTGATGCTGTAAGATTTTTTTTTTTTTTTAACAGTAAGAGACTGTGACTCGGAGAGGAAAAAATTTCCCCAATCGCAAAGACCAAGGAAGCAAAACGCAGAAGAGAAAGAGGAAGGAAGTTCAAGCCTGCCCCAGAATTTAAGCTTTCGGAAGCACCAAAATCCCCCCTTGACTTGGGAACCTAATTATTACAGAAAGCCTTGCTTAGTTCAGAGTCTGGGGACTGTCAAAATTAAGAAACTTTAGAAATTGCAAATATTTTTTTTTTGTAGATGAAAGATAAAAACGAGCTTGGATGGGGGAAAGAGGAAGTTCTATTTTTGAAGTGGACCCCGGGGTAGAATAAATACCGTCATAAAAGTAAGACAGTGATATAGGCATGCTGCTTCAAAAACTTCAAAAAAGCAACTTGATTTGCATTATCTTCCTATGTCATGAAAAGTTTATAATTGTTTTATGGCCAATAGGGTCTCCTAACTTTTTACTCCCCTGATGGAATCCTGTGATTTCAGATAGAGATGCCTAAACTCTAAGAAGATGCTTGGAAACGTCTCCGACCGAATGGCCATGAGAACGGAGTCGTTGCTTGAAAAGTGGTTTTATCTCACGTAAGGGTGCTTGGTATTTTTTGTTTCTAGCGACCGTGTGTAGAAATTAGCTCCTCCAGGAAAGGAGTCTCCATCTCTCCATCTCTACTAGTCCGGGCAGGTCTTTAGTGATCTCTACAGGGGATGTGAGTCAGGCACTGGCCCCTGGGAGGGTAGTGGGGAATCCGAGCTTTGTGGCTCCTGGACTCACTCACAGGGCTGCTTCAATCCTACTGTGCACTGTCACTCACTAAGGCTGGATATGGTATGACATTTCAACAATTTCTCTTCTTCTTCTTCTTTTTTTAATGTTTATTTTTGAGAGAGAGAGAGGGTACGAGCAGGGCAGGGGCAGGGAGAGAGGGAGACAGAGAATCTGAAGCAGGCTCCATGCTGTCAGCACAGAGCATTAATATAAAATTTCAAAGTATTTTTCTTCCCTGTCTCTCTGAGAAATGCACCAAGTTTCTGGGGAGAAATTGCTATATAGTGAGAGAGATTTATATGTATTTCACTAATACAGATACATACACATGTATAAGCATGCAATACATACATATATACATTTTTTAAAGTTTATTTGTGTATTTTGAGAGAGAGAGCATGCCCATGTGCAGGGGAGGGGCAGAGAGAGAGGAGAGAGAAAGAACCCCAACCAGGTTCCACGCTGTCAGCACCAGAGCCCGATGCGGGGCTCGAACCCACAAACTGTGAGCTCATGACCTGAGCTGAAGTCAGATCAACTGACCGAGCCACCCAAGCGCCCCTCGACAATTTCCAACAGCCTTTTGCTCTTCCCAATATTAATTTTTAATTGACCTGTAATATGGACCAGGCACTGGGCCTTCCATGCATGTCCCTCCAAAAATGCCACGCTGTGTCCCAAAGCCTTACGAGTAGCAGGACTTGAATTTACGCAGCGTGCAGAAGGTATCTTGGAACTTTCCCTGCTCCTGTAACCCGTTTTTCCACAAAGTCAGCCTCGGGTGGGTCCTCAGGAGATTCTTTCTTGTGGCTCTTCCCTCGGCTTGTCCTGCCGGCCAGGATCTCCAGCGTGATGCCCAGTACAAGTGGCCATAGCTGTTGACTGTTCCCCATCCGCAAGGGAATGCTTTTGGTCCCTGCGTTCTCTGCACTCACCATTTACTATTATGTGTGGGGTGGGTTTTAAGAAAAATACTTTCTTCTTTTTGTAGTGTAGCAACTATTTCTTGCCATGATAGATGCTGAATTTTGTAGAATGCTTTTCTGCATCTATTAAGACGATCAGGAGCTCTTTCCCGTTTGATCCGTTATACAGTCAGTTCATCCTGTCGTGTTGTCTTTTTTATTATTTATAAGTGGATTTGATTTGCTGGTGCCTTGTTGGTGATTTTATGTCAGCGTTTATGAGTAAAATCATCTATGAGTAGTTTTCCTTTTCCAGACTATCCTTGATGGTTGGTATGGGTTATGCCAGCCTCCTAGAGTGGAAAGAGTTACGTATTTTCCTACTTTGTGGAAGAATTTATCCAAGACTGGAATGGTATGTTTATTTGGCGGGAACATTTTTAACTATGGATTTGATTTTTAAATTTTTCACCAAATCATTAGGTTTTATTTTTTTGATAACATTTTGGTACTTTTTTTTTCCCTAAGAATTTTTTTCTTTTACCTGTTTATAATTCCTTGGCACAAATCTATGTAGAATAATCTATTTTTCCTATCTGCAGCAATTACTTTTTCATTCATAATGTGATTTTACTGTATTTTGTTTTTTAAAGTTTATTTATTTTGAGAGAGAGAAAAATTCGAGTGGGGAAGGGGCAGAGAGAGAGAGAATTTCAGGCAGAGAGAATTCTGGATGTGGGGCTTGAACTCACAAACCAGGAGATCATGACCTGAGCCAAAACCAAGAGTCGGATGTTTAACGGACCGAGCCACCCAGGCGCCCCCATAATATGATTTTAAAAAATGATTGTTCTTTTTTTTCCCCCTTTGATCAGTATTATCAGAGGCTTGTCAACTTCAGAACACTTTTCAAAGAATTATTTTGGATTTATGGATCCTCTCTGTTGTATGTTTGTATTTGTATTTATTAATTCTGTTCCTAATATTATTTCCTCTTCTGTGGGATAAGTTTATTTCCCATTTACCCTAATGATGACAGTGTTGCTCTTAGAGATCTACAAGGGGGGACCCTCCACACTTCTTTCTCCGGATGAGACTGAGGCTTTGAGTTTTCACTGTCAAAACAGAAATTCAACACCAGGGTTTGGCTTACACCCCCAAAAGCAAAGTGGATTACCTATCGGAATTCTCACTTTTACTTTATTTTTTTTTTTTTAAGTTTATTTATTTATTTCTGAGAACGTATGAGTGGGGGAGGGGCAGAGGGAGAAGGAAAGAGAGGGAATTCCAAGCAGACTCCACACTCAGTGCAGAGCCTGATGGGGGGGCTCGAACCTACAAACCAAACCGTGAGATCATGACTTGAGCCGAAGTCAGACGCTTAACCGACTGAGCCACCCAGGCGCCACCCCTAAATTCTCACTTTTACGTCATTTCTGGCTTCTGAGAACGTCTTTTCTTAGCAGCCCAGCGATACCCTTCACAGCGATAAAATGTGAAGTGTTTGTTAAGCACGTGAGCCGTCTTCAGTAGGCGGCTGGCTGGGGGTGTCTAATCTCCTCTGTCTCAAGAACTAGAAGACATTCTGCTTGTTTCTTCCCCGAGTCTCCTGTCTTTTGCTCCCAGGTTTCTGGCTTCAAATTCCAGGGTGTGCATCTGATCCTGGGGTCTTGTGTGGCTTTTCTAAGGTGGCTTTAAATACTTCAAAATGTACCTCCAAACACCAAATAACCTCTTTTAGGGCCCATGTTGATGGTCCTTGACTACCTCACTAACAGGCCATATTATATTCACACTGTCTCTGTTTCTTTGGAAAGGCAGGGGAGTGGAACCGGGGAGAAGGAATAGGAGGAGAGGTGGGTGTAGAATAAAATCCCTGTCAGTCTCCCGAGCTCTGAGATGTCCTGGCTGCTACCACATGCATAGGAGGGACCCATTCTACACCAGCTTCACAGGGCAGGCTTCTCCCTGAAGATGAAGCAAAAATGATCAAGGGCTGCCCATTGTTTTTTCAATTATATACTTTTAGCTAATAAACAGTTTCTTTATACATACACACGAATATAAGTTTTCATAAGTGTGAGCATAGCCTGTAGTCTTTTTTGTTGTTGTTGTTCCTTGTCATTTTTTGCTTGATTTTCCCCTCAAGTTCCTCCGTATTTCTCCTTGTTCATCATCCCTGGACCTCAGTCTCCGCCCGATAAAACACGTTATGGCCCAGGATGTGTTCTTCCGGATTTTTCTCCATGCCCATGTAATCCTACAAGTGAAAATTTGCCGTTATTTATTCTATAAGAATGGGTTCATATTATACACACTTGTGTTTTTCACTCAATAATGCTTCATGGAAATCCCTCTAAGCCAACTGGTATAGCTCTAACTCATTCTCTTAATGGTTATAAAAATCTCGTTTTGTGTGGATATACATAATTTATTGGATCATTCCCCTACTGATGGGCATTATTTCCGGGTTTGTCACTACAAACAAGGCTATAATAAATATTCTTGTGAACATGTCCTTTGTAGCAGCAGTTTTATGTTTATGGGATAGATTCCCAGGAGTGAAATTGAAGGGTAGAAGGGTATGTGATATTTATTACATTTTAATAGACATTGTCAGATTGTTTCCAAAAGGCTGTGACAATTTCCACTTCTATCAACAATATGTGAGAGGACCCTCTTCAGTGCATCCCCGAGGTTTTACTCCATTTGTATTCATTTGATGCTTTCAATTTAAAAACCTTTTGGCGTATAATAGGAGTAAAGTGATATCTCATTGTTGCATACATTTGCATTTCCCAACCGTAATTAATTTAAATAATTTTGCTATTTGGATGAGCTCTTTTCTGAATCCCGTATTTACTATCTTTTGTGTATTTTTCTGAATTGCTTTTTTTTTTTTTTTTTGGCCAATTTGTCAATGCTCTTTTTATCTTATAGATATTCATCTTTGGTCTGTTACTTGTGTTATATTTTATCCCAAATCTGTTATTTTTCTACTGATTTTTTTTGTGGCTTTTTTTTTTTTTTTTTTTGCCCACAGATGTATAAGGGTGTTTATTTACATAGTTAAATGTGTTTATCTTTTATTTTCAACATCCTTTTGGTTTCCAGTCTCAGTCTGAAAAGTGTTTGTCAACCTTGGGATTATAGGTCCTAGCAAAGAGTCCCCAGAGCCATTGTGTGAGAGGGACTTACACTAAGATCCCTTAACCTGGATAATGGATAATGAAGCTAGGACGTTTTGCTTATGATTGGGTAGACTCAGCTCTGACGATGGCTAGTGAATCGGCTTCTGGCTAAAGGACCATCCAGCAAGAATTGACCAGTAGGATGTGATCATACCTGTGCCATATCCAGGGAGGACGACTGATACCGTCACTGCAGAATGACCCAGAGCCCAGGGAGAGACCTGAGGGAGGGAGGACAGACTGACAAGGAAGTATCTTCCTCTTCCCCCAGAAATAGGGTAGGACTTGAGAGATGAGAAACCCAAGTGTGGGTGAGGAATTTAAAACTCAGAGAGGGACAGGATTGGCCCAAGATCACACAGCTTGTTCAGGGGCAGAGCGGAAATTTAAATCAGGTCTTCTAACTCCAAGACCTGTGCATTTCCCAGATTCCATAGACACAACTGTTACAGTGTTGTGGTCATAACCATGTAAAATTCTGGGTCAGGGTGAAAACTTACTCTGTTACAGGCACTGTTCTAAGCACTTAGCATGTAATATCGTATTTCACCCTCATAAAAGATTGGAGCTGGTATTTTCTCTACTTTTTAGAGGAGAGAACTGAGGCATAGAGAAATGAAATACTTCATCCAAAGTTACATGGCTAAAAAGTTGTAGAGCTTTGATTCAAACTCAGTGTAACTCCAAAAACCTATAACACTAACCTCGGGCCACACAGCCTTTTGACATAAGTTCCCTGCCTCTCTTCCTCTATTTCGCTTTCTATCCTTTGTACGATAAATTTATTAGTATATATATTCATTATTTTTGTTTGTTTGCTTCCCAGTATATCATTTTTAAGGTCATTTCTTAGCCACTCCAGTGAGTTGAGGTGAATAAAGTTCGTTGGGGAGTTGTCCTGTGGCCAGGCCTCGGTTATTGATGTAATAATTGACCTTATGAAATGTATTTGCTGATGTTCTAGATTACAAAGACAAACCAAGCAAAGAGGAAGAGTTGGAGAGGAGAGACCGTGAAGACACGGAGAATTCCGGGACTCTGCTGTCTATCTCCGCATAGGCTTGCTGGGATCGGGGCGCTGCTGATTAGCACTGGCTCTTGCTTAAGAGAAAGGAGAAATATCTAAAATAAAAAAATAGTGACAACTGAGGTTTTCCCATTCTCTGTGGTTATGTTCACATTGCTGAAGGGGTTCAGGAATTCTTTTCTTCTGGTAGAGTCAGCACTATTTTAAGCACCTGCTGTGTGCAGGACATAATGGCGGATCTCACCGGAGACCCACACGTGCATCGGCTTTAGTAGGTGCTGGATGGCCTTAGGGAGGCAGAGATGTATTAACTTTGACATAAAATTGATATCGTTAAATGCCCTACTACAGCTCAAATCAAAGTACAAAGGAAAGGTAGGAGAGAGAGGAGAGGGTTCAATGGGATTATGGGAAAATCATCCTCGCATGATGTGTTAATAAAAAAGCAAATACTATACTTGAACAGGCAGATTTGTGGGAGTTGTGGGCAGGTAACAGAGGTAATGGTTTCTTTTAAAGTTTTGTTTTTTCTTTAAGCTTATTTATATATTTTGAGAGAAAGAGAGTGAACAGGACAGGGGCAGGGAGAGAGGGAGCGAGAGAATCTCAAGCAGACTCCTCACTGTCAGTGCAGAGCCTGATGCGGGGCTCAAACTTACAAACCATGAGATCGTGACCTGAGGTGAGGTCGGACGCTTAACTGAGCCACCCAGGTGCCCCAACAGAGGTAATGTTTTTACTCACAAGTCAGGAAACCTGGGTTCTAGCCCCACGTCTACAATCCTTCCCAGTGGTGTGACCTTAGGCAAGTCGCTTAATCTCTCTGAGGCTGTTTCTTCACCTGTAACGTGGGGGCATTAAAAAGTACCTAGCTTTTAGGTTTATTGGGAGGATTTTAGCTCTGTATCTGGCACATTGGAGGTTCTCAGTCAGTGCTTGAGATGAAGCGTGTGTGTGCATGTGCATTAGGGCTCACGCGTGTACGTTGGGAGACGGTTGGCTGGTGGGCAGGCAGGTGGGGAGCAGGCAGGTAGGGAGGGCTGTGGGTGAGTGTCGGGAGGGGTGACAAAATTGGGGGAGGAAGATATACTGAGAGATAAGAATACAAAGCTACATAAGAATCAAAGAGTGGAAAATCTTAGATTTTACTCTGTTGGAAACCGACCCAACCCTGTTTTTGATCTGATGATTAGAAAGTGCCCTCAGGTCATGGAAGAAATGACCAGACCTTGTGGTTGGAGACTCAAATATTTACTTAGTGTCTATTTAGAGCAACAGATTGTACCCCTCTCCCGTCCTCTTTTTATTTTCCAGGCTGTCCTTCCCCCGTGTTGGGAGGGTTAGAGGACAAAGGTGATATTTTTGAGAAACAAACAAACACCCAAAATTATGTCTCATCTGGTGACATCCTCCAAACCCAGCTCTTCGTAAGTTTTCTTCATATGGGCTCCAAAAAATAATGGGGTTAGGAGGGGAGGGGCTTATGAGGTTAGCAGAAAACGTCAAACCACATGAGACTTTACTTACTTCCACGGAACTGTCTTTCCTTCCCTGGAATAATACCCTGCAAATTGTAAATAAGGTACAGCAGCTAATCAGTCACAGAAGGGCCTTTCTGCTGCCAACCCATCCTCTGGAGAATGGAATCCCGAGGGCAGATTTAGAGAACTGAAATCCAAATCTGTGGAATTGCCAAAGCTCCCTGCCCTGGCCTGCCAAGTTCAGTGTGAACTTCTGTGAACTTTGTAACAGAATCAGCCGCCTTTGTGCAATGCAATTCCCACTTTCTTCCAACTATCTTCCATTATGGAAGATAGGGTTTTAGGGAGATACAGCAGGCCAGTGCTCTTACTTAGCTCATGAAGCTTCATTGCCGATGTTAAATCTCATGGCTCAGGCACTCTTTTCTGATTAAAAAACTGCTAGGGGCTCAATCTGGCTCCCCTCTCCTTTATTACTGTTCTTTAGAAGAAAGTCTAAGAATTGAGCCCGTCGTGGGAGTTAAGATTTCAAGCCAACGATTAATGGCATGATTGCATGTGTTTTCTTTCTGAATTAACCCATATGACCCATGGCATTTGCACTTCCCGTTAACCATTTCACATATCAACGAGCCCTGTATTTATTCGGGTGCTGGAATCCTAGTGCCCTCTGTTTCACTTTGTAGGGAGAGAAGTCTGTGATGGGCAGGCCTTTTCCCGGAGAGCAGGGATGGGGGGCCCTGCCTTCCGTCCTCTGGAGGAAGAATTCTGTCGGTCTCTGCCCCGTGACCGAGGCTTGTCACCGCGGGACCTTTCAGTGTTTCATATAAAAGTCCCTTTGGTGATGCATCGCCCACCAAATCTAGAACTAACATGACCACTGTGCACTTCTAATGAATCAGGCCTTTCTTAAAAAATGTCTGCTCTTCTTACAGCAAGTATGTAGTTGTTAGTCTTCAAGCTCTCTCCATACTTGATGGAGAAAGAGGTGGTCTGTAGATGTACTCTTGCCAGGTTTAGTCAGCTCAAATTTGAGCAATAAAATGAAAACTCTGATTTTCAGTTTCTGGGGACCCCCCTCCTCCTGCCAGAAACTGTGTTGAGCCCAGCAACACCCCGCACCCCCCACCGCAGTTGTTTTCACGGCACTCCCTGAGATTGTGTGTGTGTGTGTGTGTGTGTGTGTGTGTGTATGTGGTTTTTTTGTTTTATGTTTTTTGTTTTTTAAGGGCCAGTGATGCCATGGGGAGGTAGGGAGGATGTTCATAGTTTTCCGGTTTTGGAAAGGGTCACCTTCACATTATTTGTTCCTTTAATAAGAATTGGGTGGGTATATTGTTGAGGGGGGAAGAGACAGAGACAAAGAGAGAGAGAGAGAGAGAGGGAGAGAGAGAGAAAGTTGGAGGGGGGGACTTTGTTTTATTTAATTACTTCAATTTGTTTTAAGTGTTGATGTTTAATTTATTTTGCGATCCAAATAACATTAAAGGAGGATGTGGATTTTTTATGTTTATTGAAAGAAAAGAAAGAAAGAAAGAAAGAAAGAAAGAAAGAAAGAAAGAAAAGAGAAAGAATGGATCCTGGAGTATTACCTGACATGTAACATTATATAAATTTTAGGTGTACAACATGTTGTTCTGATACATTTATGTATTGTACTATGATTGCCATTGTAGCCATAGTCAACACCTCTCTCGCCTCATGTAATTACCATCTCTTTTTTTGTGCTGGGAATAATTAAGATCTAATCTCTCGGCCAATTGGATGATCATAATACAATACTGTTGTCTGTATTCAGTAACCTGTGCACCAGGTCTCCAGGATTTATTTATCCACACGTTGCAAGATTGTACCCCAAATAACCAGGCACCTGCAGCCAAGAAAGCATGAATTTAAAAGGCTGGGGAGTGTTAGTATAAAGCCCCCTACTATATGCTCTGTCCTCACCTAGATCGCTTTCCTCTCCCTCCATCTTCTCTAAAGGGGTATGCACTCATTTCTTAAAGCCCAGCTTACAGGGCGCGCTCCCTCGGAGAAGCCTGTGCTGACCATCCCAGCCAGGAATCTTTCCTCTTCTAAAAATCCTGCTGTATTTTGAAGCTTCTTTGAAACAGTGTTTTTCCATTGCTGTCATTTATCCACATCTCTGAAGTTTGTATGTTTTTGTATTTCTGCAGTGACCAGTCTGGCTTTTTTTTTTAAGTTTATTTATTTATTTGGGGGGGTGGAGGAGAGAGAGAGAGAGAGAGAGAGAGAGAGAATCCCAAGCAGGCTCTGCACTGTCAGCACAGACCTTGATGCAGGGCTCAAGCTCACGACCTGAGCCAAAATCAAGAGTCAGATGCTTAACTGACTGAGCCACTCAGGCACCCCAGGCCCAGCATAGGTTTTGCATACAGGTGGGTATGTACCTGAAGGTATATATTCAAAAAATACTTATGGTGTAAAGAAAAGGATGATCTGGAAATTCTGAGAAAAAGAAAAGAAAAGCAAATGATTATGTAGTTAGATGAATACTCAGGAAAAGGACGTAAGTAAATCTTAGAAGACATCTCAGGTAACTGCCCGCCACAGAGCCACACCCTGTGGCCGCAGAGAAGCTAGGAATGCGCTTACCCAGGAGGAGGAAGTGAGAGGAGCTGGGGCTCGGAGGGGGTCGGGCTTCCTCTTCCCCTGGGGCTCTGAATTCTGTAAGGTGGGCGATCAGTGGCAGAAACACATAGTCATTGGTTCTCTGAAATAATCTTTAAGAGTTTTTAAAAACTATTATTATTATTGCTGTTATTGTTATTGGTCAGGAAAATCCAAGACATTTGCAATACAAATCAGAGTTCCTACACCATTGGCCAGAACTGTTTGGAACCTCATGAGAACATCGGATCTTCTTTATGGTGTCCAGAGTATGCGGTCAGTCTCTTCACTGGAGAATATGGGTCATATTATGCTTTCACTCTTCTTTCTCTATTTATTCCGGGGTCCTCTAAGCCAGATTTCCTGTTTGTTGATGCTGACTGAAGTTTCAATTTGTCTACACTTTCTTCTGAAAACCTACCTTGGAGGAAGCTTCTGGACCCTATTGTGGACTAAGTCCTGCTGCCCCCTGAATACTTCCTTCCTCCTTTAGCTCAGACCTCTGAAGGGGGGTAAGGGGGGCACTCCCTGTGCCTGTTTTGTATCTTTCACCCAAATGCCAGATTCCTAGATCCAACTGTCTACGTAACCTCTTCCCACGGATGTCTGCTAGGTGTCTTACGATTGATATGTCCCACACCAAGCTCTCCACTGTGCCCCGTGCACCCCTGCTTTTTCTCCTAACTGTCCTGTTTCCATGAATGTTGGATCCAGCCCTCAGCCATCGAGGCCAGTTATCTTACAGTCAATATGGACACGTCTCTTGCTTTCAAGCTCTACATCCAATGTATCAACGGTACTTTCAGAATATATTCTTAATTCACTCAGTCACCTCTCGCCACCTCTACTGATCCTTTCTGGCTTTGAGCCACCAGCATCTTTTGCTTGGATTCTTGCAATGGCATCCGACTGATTTACCTGCTTCTGTCCTTGTCCCACCTCTATGACCTCTTCTCAGCAGGCAGACCGGTGGCCAAATCATGGCATTCCCTGCTCAAAACCTTCCAGTGCTTTCCTAAATCTCTTAGGAGAAAAGGAGAACCTTTTCCTGTCGCCTTTACAATCTTTCGTGATCCACCCTCCCACCTTCCTGATTTCATCTCCTGTCATTCGCACCCCCACACAGACCTCCTCGCTGTTTCTTAGACGTGCTGGCTGTGCACCTGCCTCAGGTCCTACTTTATACTTAGAATGCTCTTCCTCCAACAATTCAAATCATTTCATCAGAGAGGACATCCCTATGCGCTCTCTCCCAAATGGCACACCTTTCTCGTCACTGTTCCTTGCTCTCCTTAAATTTCTTCTTAGTCCTTCACATGTATTACATATGCATTTGTCAAGGACATTGTTTTACCACCCACTTGAATAAAAGCTCTGTGAAAGAAGGGGCTTTCTTTTGTTTGCTTTACCTAGAACTGTGCCTAGCACCTGGTAGGGACTCATTTAATCTTGGCTGAATGAACAAACTGCATGAGGTCCAGAGAGGGACACTCTGGATGGGTATAATAGGATGCGCTCTCCCGTGGCAGCTACTGGGGTTGAAGAAATGAGTAAAAAGGCCAAGGAGCATACGGAAGAGCAAACCCACCTCTGAGTTAAGTCCTTCTCTTTTCTACAAGGAATGGTTGAATTATTTTGTATTATTTTCTCAAGAGAATGAGACAACTTTAATGGCTACTCAAGTTAGTATTTTCTTGTGGTAGATCAGTTACTCCTGCCATTGACATACCAGTGTGTGTAACATCCCATTATTTCCAACTACGTCGGGATGAATAACTGTTCCGTATTTGAGCCTGGCCAAACATCCTCACTGCTGGCTCCAATCATAATATGACCCATATTCTCCAGTGAAGAGATTTACAGTCTATTCTGGACACCACAAAGAAGAGCTAATGTTCTCATGAAGTTCCAAACAGTTTTGGCCAATGGTTTAGGAACTCTCATTTGTATTGCAAGTGTTTTGGATTTTCTTAAACAACAACAATAACAGCGATCACAACGATTTTTAAAAACTCTTAAAAATTATTTCAGAGAACCAATGACTAACAATCTTATTGGGAAATCTGGGATGTGTAGCTAGACCTAAAAACTGAATATATTCTGGCTTCATGTTCAGATGGTCAATTAAACATACTTATCTAAGTTAGCTCTCTCTCCAAATCCAACTAAAGTTACAGAAAAGTCTTCAAAAACCCCACAAAACTCCCAAGGACGGGGAGAACAGGAGAAGAGACAGCAGCAACACAATTTTGGAAATTAAACGATAGATGGGCACATAATAATTGACTTAATACATTGGAAAAAACCATAACCCAAAATGGCAGCGAGGGAAGTGAGGAAAGGAACCTATACAAAAGGCGTAGATACTTCTGGAACTGTGCGTGAAGGGGGAGCTCATATAGGAAGAAGGGTGAATGTATTTGAGAAGTTACTGGATCTCTAGCTCACCTTCCTCCGTCCATGCCTCTGAAAGATGTTTGGAAGTTTATTTTCTGAAAAAACAGAAGGTCTCTGGTTGAGAGATACCAGGTAGATGGGCACCATGGCCAAAATAGGGAGATTAAGTGATTGTATGTAGATTAAATGCTGACGGTACAGATTCCCACCCCCCAAAACTGGCAGAAGATATTTTAAGTAAGGCCTAAGTGGGAAAGGGAGAATGAACAAAACTTACCCCAGTGACTGAGGCTCTGTAACCAGCAGGGTCTTGGGCCTTGACATGGTGATATTTGTAATGTTTAACAACCCACAAGGGCACAAGCTAATCAGAAAGATTCCAGACAGAAACAGTTGGTGAGGCTATACCCAGACCTGCATTGTATGGTTGTGTGGGCCGTGCACTGTACAGCCGTAGGCAGGAGTGTGGTCGTATCAGGGCAGACAGGATGAATGTCAGTTCTAGTCTTGAGAGATCTGTCCTCCCTTCTGATGTGGCTTGAACACCTTACAGGTAGAGTCGAGGATATCCCCAGCATGACGTCTCTGTAATTGGTTATTCTAAGGTTGGGAACACATTCCACAGACCAGGGTCGCCCTGCTGGTCCCAATTTCCCCCCTTGACATTTCATATGAGTCAATGGATTTTGGACTCATAATTGTTAATGAAATAGGCACGAGAAGCAGGTGCTGTTGGGAAAAGAAAGAGAAAGACTCCAAGCCGGTCTCCAAATTAGTGCAGTTGAGAAACGATGTTAATTGAAAACAGTTTAACTCAGCAAAACTCACAAAGTTCTTTCCAATGTGTTGCTAAATTAATCATCTTAACATTCATCCTGCATTCTTAAAACAAGATCATTTGCAAATAAGTGACCTGACTTGCAACCTTCCTTTGCTTTTCAGGATGAGGGAGCCAGAGGAGAGAAAAAGGCACCTTGCTCTTCCCTTTCTGATTAAGTCCTGACTCTGAACGGCTCTTCTGATTTTAATGAGCTTCAGACTTGTCTGTGGAAACACCGGCCTTTAATTGAAGAGGGCTGATTTCTTTAGTTAACGTCTGAATTTAGGCAAAGTTTAAAAAAAAGTTGCCGTTATTAACCCACTGCCTGCTATGTAGTGTAAGCCTTCTGGAAGCTTGCATTTCAACTAAGTTTTCTTAATTTATTGTGGATGAATGATCCAGAAAGTTAATGTGCTCCTTTTTATAAATAGTCTAGCTGTAAATCATTCGCTAGTTCCTAACCAGTCTCCATGTAGGGAGAGAAGGAGATGCTTCTGGGCCTGATAGCTCCTTCCTTTGTTCCAGACTTTGCCTGTTGCCTCCTGGATTTCCATAGAAGTTTTGCTCCCTTGGGTCCGGCTGCAGACCTGCGCTCTGGGTGCACGCCTTTTGGCAGGGTTCAAACCAGATTTGGTGCTGCCACCTGTTATTTCTTGAGGTGGAGCCGTGGGTGCGGCTGCAAACAAAAATAATTTCATCCCGATGAACCAGATGGTCAGGGCTGCTGTCAGCAGGGGCGGATCCCTGCTCGGTTTCCCCAAGCTCAAGGTAAGAGCCTGGAGTCACAATCTTTATCTCTGGCTCCTGCCCCGGGGTCAGCGCGCCAGTCCACCCGGCTTTCAGGCCTCGTGATGCATCTGGACACTGGACTGTGGAACGTGGTTCTGAACAAAACACATGTTGCTCATCATCCGGCAGTGACAGAAGCCCAATTTTCTTTCTTGGAAAAATCTGAAAGGGTTGTGGATTCGTTTTTCAGTGGATTAAAAAAGACTTCCCTGAGACAAATGACCTTTTGAATACTCACGTGAGCTTGAGCAGGCCAATATGCTTAACTCCAGTTCCCGTTAGCCTCCAGCCAGTGCTCTGAGCTTCTGTCCAGAGCCAGCTCCTGCCCCGTCTCCCAATCGTGCTGTCCTGTGTACGTGCGCACGTGGCTGAGGCCACCGCTCGGCATCCAGTGGGTGTGTGAGGCCCGTCTGCTGGTCTGCAAGTCCCTGTCACTTGTCCAGACCCCTGCCCTTGGCTTTCTTAGGGAAGGTCTCACCTGGCCTGGCACATGTGACCCCCATGAAAGAGTTACAGAGCGACTCTTGTGCACTCCCTACAACTCAGCCAGAGTTGCAAATTCAGTTTTCAGCAGAGTTAGAAGACAATAAACAAAGGCCCTGCATGTCTCTGCCAAACATCAGCCTCGGGTGAACTTCCTGAGTAGGAAGGAAGCTTTCTCTGAAAAGGTTCGGCTAGTAAGGACACTATAAGTCTTACTATTCCAGAAACATTGCTGTCAGTTCGGTTCAATGCATATAAACCTTCTTGTCTAAGAAGGGCCTTACACTCACTCTCGGCCTTAGTGCCATCTTCTTGGAAACCTTTGCACCATGAAAGCCAAGTGGAGGAAGAAATGAAGGCTCAGGCTGAGAGTAACAGAAGAAAGATGAGGCAGAGGTCCAAGTAAACCGCCAGCTTGTGAACCCGTGGAAGCCACAGGAGCAGAAATAAGGAAGCCAGAGACAAGGGACGCTGGTGCTAATTGTTGGACCACATGCCTACTTTCTAGAGCTTGATTCAATGGATCTAGAACACCCCTTACCATCCGATTACAACAACTACCTTTGGAGGAGATCTGCCTTGCTCATACCAAATAGTCCTTTTTTTGTCCTTTGCCCTGGACCTGTGACTTTTGGGACTAATTCTGTTTTCATGTTTGGTTGAATGCAACATGTGTACAATCAATCACCTTTTCTGCTATCTTAGCTGAAGAAAAAAAAAAGAGCCTTATACCCAGATGGATCTTGCTGTTCTATTGCCTAGCTGTGTGATCTTGGAAAAATGACTTAACCTTTCTGAGTTTCGAGCTCCTTGTTTGTAAGATGGTGATCATAATGCTTACCCTATAAGGTTGGATTGTTGGAAGGATTCAACAAGATAATATGTCAAGTGTGGGTGAAGAGAGAGCATTTAATACATGGAAAAGCTGTTGCTATTATTTAACACGTGTTGTCTACTGGGCATAAAGGTAAAAAGACATGGCCCTATCCGTCCACAGTTTATGGACCTGGGGGAAGTTGGGCCCGTGAACAGGTCATTTCAACAGGGTGTGGGAGCAACATGCTAGAAGACCACAGATGGTGCTAGATCAGCTCAGCCGAGTCCAGCCTCGAGCCTAGTAGTACCTGAATACCTTTGTTCTGTTTTGTAACTGACTGATAGTGATGTATTTTCTGGCCAGTCAGAGTCATGGTTGTAATTAGGTGGGGCAGGTGAGACCAGAGGCCAGGCACAGCCTGGGGAAAATGTGTGGGCATGGGAAGGGGATGGGGTGGGTAGGGCTCTGCTGTGCCATCTGAGGTCTACAGGGGTGCTTCTTGTGGGAGAGGCAAGACCTCCATTGTCAACATCAGCGGTGAGGTTCATGACAGTCCACTGGACTACTCAATCCCTCTTTACCCATCCAGCACAGACCGTAGTCTAGAGCATGAAAATACTTGCAAATGTACCCATTGCTAAGGAGTTCTTTCTCCTCTTTCCCCAAATACACAGCCTGTTTATAGTGCTTCTGTAGTGCTTGGTTGTAGTCATGGAAACCATCTTGTTGTCATATTCAACAACATCTTTTACCTCTAGTTGTTTTTGTGGTGGTTCAAGCTGTTAGTGACTTGACATTCTCAGAAAAATCCAAACTCTGGGCCTGGTGAAGGGTGTGGTCAACACAGATGTGATGGATTTAATTAAGTGTTCAGTCATTCTTGGGTTGGACAATAAACTCAGTGGCCTGGCATTGGAAGCTATTCACCATTGGCCTTCACTAATCTTTCCATTATACCTCTCCACATTTCATATTCTGTTCCACCCAGCCTCTGCGTCTTTGTTCCTTCTGCTTGAAATGCTTTTTTTCCATCCCCTTCTGATTAGATACAATCCTTTTCTTTTTTTAAATAGACCCCTAGCAAATTTCTGTCACTTTTCTCAAAATGCTTTTTATGTGTTGTCTTTAATTAGAGTTATGTGAGTATGCATTCTTTCCATGAGATGGCAAGCTAGTGAGTTGATGGTAGGAGCCTTCTCCCCTCTGCATTCCAGTCCCTTACACAGAGGATGTATTCAATAAATATTTGTTGAGCTAAAGGATATTAAAAAAACATGATTAAACACCTACGGTGCACCTTATGGTGACCAGAGAAGCCTCTAAAGACACATTGCTAGTTTTTATGTCTTCCTGACTTGCCTTGGTCTTGGGTTATAAACATTAAACTCATTTGGGGCCTTTAGAATATTTCAACAAGTGCTTGCCCTTGATGTGGTTGATGTTAACTTTAGAAATTGATAATCACCAACAGAAAACAAAGTGTCTGTGGGTAGCAGTGATTAACAATAGCCTCTGTATAAGGGCTGGCGTTGGGTATATGGGATTTCTACAGGTACTTTAATATGACGACTAGATCAATACATTTTGTTGAGACAGCTTCCCACACCTGAGTCGTAGTTCTGCAAATGCCTTGGATGGGTGAGTGAAACTTAACACCTATAGGATGACACAGATTTTGATTCAGAAAACAAGATGAATGCCAGAAGATAGGTTTGGAATATAGTTGTGTATGGACTGCATTACTCAGTTCTTGTTGTGGTAATACGGTAGAACAAACAACCTCAAAGTTTCAATGGCCTTCAGTAACAAATATATACTGTCTGTTCATGTAGTTTGTCAGTGGCTATGAGTTGGTGCTATGGCTTAGGGCTGCTCCCATATATCTTCTTGTTCTGCGACCCAGGCTGAAGGAACACAGCCCTACATCAGCCATGTTGGAAGGCAGGTGTTCAAGACAGCTGGCAGATAATTGCAATGCCTCTTTAAGGGTTCACTTGAAACTGGCATGTTATCACTTCTGCCTACATTGCACTGGCCTAAGTGTTTTACATAGCCAAGCCCCAAACTGGGGAGAGTGAGAGAGGAGAGTGGAATATCTGATAAATTATAATTCAGTCTGCCACAGGGACACTTAGAATATTTTATTCCTTCTACTGATGGAAGTATAAACTCCTGGAAGAGAGATCCCCATACCTTGCTCTTTGCCTGGCACATTGGTGACACTCTGTACATGTTTTTAAAATGTTTATTTAGTTTTGAGAGAGAGAGAGAGAGAGAGAGAGAGAGAGCATGAGTGGGGGAGGAGCAGAGAGAGAGGGAGACACAGAATCCGAAGCAGGCTCCGGGCTCTGAGCTGTCCGCACAGAACCTGACGTGGGGCTCGAACTCATGAACCACAAGATCATGACCCGAACGGAAGTCAGATGCTTAACCGACTGAGCCACCCAGGCACCCCTCTAGGTATTTGCTGAATGCGTGATTGGACCCCCGCGGCTCCGTTTAACTAGGTGCATGGCCTTTCTCTGTCTGTATTGTGGAGAAAGTTGTTGCTTTTAGAAACACAGATGGTATGGAGGCTATATGTCATTGGAAGCTTTAATCCTCATCAGGGTTGAGTGTTCGCTGCTGACCTGTGTGGTCAGGAGGGCAGAATCTGCAGCCAGTGTGATCCTTGAGACTACTTGTGGGTGAGCAGATGTAAGGAGGTGGTTTGGGTGGCTCCCCACCCAGCTGCCACACCCAGCGCGCAGCAGCCGGCCTTGGATGGGGAGTAAATAGAAGGTTTCACCTGGTGAGGCTTCCCCCACCCAGTAAGGAGGATGGGTGTGGCTTGCCCAGGGAAGCTCATTACATAAAAGTTTAAACTTAAAATGGGAAGCTGGAGAGGGGGGGTATTTCTGTGGCAGAAGCTTGCTCCTTTCATGAGAAGTTAGAACACGATCCCTTTAGTGCAGTGGGGAAAGCGAGGAGGTTGGAGTTTGGAATTTGGAACGGGGCAGGCCTGCGTTGGAGTCCCAGCTCTACCACTTGCAGTGTGACCTTGGGCAAGTCACGGCACCTCTCTCAGCCTCTGTTTCTTCGCCTGTAAACTAGGCAGAATGACAGTACTTACTTCAAGGGCTCCTGTAAGGATTAAATTGGCTGATGCCTATAAAGTTCTTAGTACCATGCCTGGAATGAAGAAAACATAGTAATTGAAAGCTATTATCATCACCACCATCATCATCAACAACAACAACATCAACATCATTATTTTAAACATGTTGACAGAATTTTGAATATTTCAAACTTTACTTACTTTCAATCTCCAGGAGAATATCTGTTCTTCAAAGCAAGGAATTCCTTCTTGGGAAGAGTGAGAGGCAAAATGTAGAGAATGTAGAAAAATGTAGAGAGGAGAAAGGAGAGAAGGCACAGAGGGAGAGCGGAGAAGAAAGAAAAGAAGGAGGACTGGGTTTTTTTTGCAGTCTTCGAAGATGAGAAATTAAGAGGGGAATTGACTGGAAAAAGAACTCTGGGGCTTTGGGGTTAGTGGAGAGGAGGGTCCAGAGCTCATGGTGGGAGCTGGGCCTCAAGGGACCAGCACGCACGGAGTGGCAGTGCGGGGTGTGGACAGCCAGAAGGATGTGCCAAGTCAGACTCCCTGGAAATAAACAAGAGTCAAAGACCTGGAAGGCGGAGAAGAGACGCCAGTTTCCCAGGCACAGGGCAGTGGTGGTAAAGGCGGCTAAGTGCAATGTTTCGTCTCTAGAAGGACGTGGGCTGGGAGTGAGACCAAGTCAGCAAGAAGAAAGAGGGTCTGGGACGATGGCTGGGAGCATTTTTGGACATTCACACCTTGCCTAACAGGCTAGGTGGGTGAGGGGTGAGAATGAGGCAGGCATGGGAAAAGCAGAGGCAGGGCAGATGGCGGGAAGGTGACAAGACCTAATCGATCAGCTTCACGGGTGCTCAAGGCAAACCTTGATTACAAGGATGCTGAGGCTCTCCTCCCCTCCAAAGTTTTCCTTTTGTTGGGTCGTGTTACCTTCCTGTCTTCCGAAGCTCTTTTCAGATATCTTGAAATGTTCAGTATGAACCCAGAAGGAAAAGGCACTAGGCTTCAGATGGTTGTAAAACATCTAGCAAAAGGCATCTCTCTGCAGGAAGCAATTCCTCTGCAGAATATTCCGGGTTGCTGGTTTCACAGCACCAGCACTGAGCACGTCCGCTTTGCTCACAGATGTGTGTGTGGTGTCTAGCTCAGGGTCTGGCGCGTTGTAGGAGGTGCTCAAGAGATATTTGTTAAATGAACAAATGGTAAATGCTAGAACACCTGCAGTAGCTCTTGTTAAGAGAATGTCAAAATTCTTTCATATTAAAAAAACGTGAGCACTCCGAAAGTGCTGAGCGTTTATGGATCTGAGAGAAGGATGACAGGCTCAACTCCAGAGGGGATTTGGTGTCATTGCCACACCCAGCTCAGTCCCATAGGAGTGTTAGCCCAGGCATATTCTATCAGTCAGCGTCCTAGTAAAGAACAAATGGCACTCTCATATTGGGTAAGTTGAGGAGAGTTTAATAGGGACTATTTGCAAGAGATGGGCAAGGTGAAGGGAAGCCACAGGGATGGGTTGGAAGCCTGAGGGTGGTACAAAAGGGTTCCCACCACCCCTGGGACTGAAAAGGCAAGGAGAAGGCGTGGGTGGGAAAATATGGAGAGATTGCCAGGTAAGGCAGTGACCTTTGGTGGAAGGACTTGGCAAGAGCTCTAAGGGTGAGAGCTCATTGAATGGTTGGCCTGACCTCACACTCCTCCCTCCCCCCACATCCCCTATAGTGCTCCCTGTTGGCTGATCCCAAGTGGATGTCAGAGGGCTGTGGAGTCTACTGAGGCAGCCCCTATAGGTCAGCCTCCTGAAGTATAGAGCAAGCTGGAGAAGGGTAGAACATGCAGATGGAAAGGTACAAGGAAGGTTTCCAGCTCGGGGTTGGGGGTGGGGGGGTCCTTAAGACCTTGGGGAAAATAAAATGTGAGGTGGAGTCTTCAAGTTCCCAGGTGTGGTCACCACTGAAGGCACTATGTGGTCTGACCATGGGGTCCGGCTTCTTCAGTCCATGTGTGATCACTTGGGATGGAAATTAGAAAGCACACAAGTGTCATGGAATACAGGATGAAACTGACACAGGGTGGAGCCCTGGGTGGGGCCAGGGAGGTCAGCTTAGGTGGGGCCCATGTAATATTCATGATCCATAGGTATAAACACCTTGATGAAATTGGCCAGGGTGACCAAATTATAAGGTGTTACAAACTCTGGCAGAGAGAAACTCATGACAGACTTCCCAGTGGAAAATGCCCCTGGCCTTAAAAGAGAGAATATGGACCAATGACATTGAGAGATCTGGGGCCAGCATGATTCAAAGCACACACATCTTCTAGGAGGCAGAAAACAGGAAGGTCGAGATGTGAGCAACCAGGACTACTAGAGAAACAGGCTGCTGGAAACGCCGACCCGCTGGAGACTGCTGGGAGAAGGGAAAATCTGTGGTGGGTGATTCATTTATAGCACATACATATTTGCAAGTTGGCAACCATGAGTTAATAACCAAAAATCATTTCATTAACCAGGAACCTGCACAAAGCTAAGTTCCAGAAGAGTTGTACGTGCTGATGAAGGCCTCTCACAAAATCTAAATTAAAAGATGGTCTCTCATGGAATAAGAATAAAAGAGTTGTTTCAGACTTTTTACATACCCGTTGACCCAGAATTCTGCGTTAAGGAATTCATCCTAAAGAAACAATCGGGGTGATTCTTAGCAGTATAGGTACAAGGATGTTCACTGTAGAATTTGTTATGACTCCAAATGAGAAGCAACCTATGTCCAATGGTAGGGGATTGCTGAAAGAAATTTTGCTAAATACGAGTAGATGTTATAGAAAAATTTTAATGACTTTGGAATATGTTCAATGTGTAGTTTAGAGTGGAAAAAAACCAGATTCTACAACACTTTGGTCTCATTTTGGTTATAGACACACGCATAGAAGATTGGAGGGATCTCTGAAATGATTAAAAGTGATCAACTCTAGGGGCGCCTGGGTGGCGCAGTCGGTTGAGCGTCCGACTTCAGCCAGGTCACGATCTCGCGGTCCGGGAGTTCGAGCCCCGCGTCAGGCTCTGGGCTGATGGCTCGGAGCCTGGAGCCTGTTTCCGATTCTGTGTCTCCCTCTCTCTCTCTGCCCCTCCCCCGTTCATGCTCTGTCTCTCTCTGTCCCCAAAATAAATAAACGTTGAAAAAAAAAAAAAAAAAGTGATCAACTCTAAAAAAGATAGTATTAAGAGTATTTTCGCTTTTTTTTTCTTTTTTCTTATCCAAACGACCCGTTTTTACAATGGACATACATTACTTTGTGGTGTGAAAACAAATTATTTTTTCAAACCCACAGAGAGGCCTTTCTTGCCCCTCCTACAGCCGGTTAGCTGCCTGGCGCTATACCCAAATCAGTAAGGTGGGATACAGTCAGATGTGCAGAGATGCTTAGAGGGCAGAGGACTGAGGGGGTTGCTTTGCAGCACAAAGGAGGTCATCGTGTGTTTTATGGTGGCACTGAGGAGTGTGTGTGAAACCAATAGAAGATCGTGGCTTACTGAACTTCAAGGGGAAGTATCATTTGGCACATGCACTATTTATTACTCGGCTTTGAATAAATATCATACCAAAGTCAATTGCAGGAGGGGAGTGGGGTGGGGGTATATCTATTAATAGACTGTCAGGACTGAAAAGGATCATAGACATTAGTCAGACACGCCAGAGGCCCACTCTAGGACCAGATATGAAAGCAAAACCTTGGCAGGATCTGAATTTCTAATAGAAGGGGATTTTATTTTATTTATTTTTTAAAATTCTTCTTTTTTTCTTTTTTTTTAATATTAAATATAATTTATTGTCAAATTGGTTTCCATACAACACCCAGTGCTCATCCCAACAGGTGCCCTCCTCAGTGCCCATCACCCACCCTCCCCTTCCTCCCACCCCCCATCAACCCTCAGTTTGTTCTCAGTATTTAAGAATCTCTTATGGTTTGCCTCCCTTCCTCTCTGTAACTATTTTTCCTCCCTCCCCCATGGTCTCCTGTTAAGTTTCTCAGGGTCTACATATGAGTGAAAAACATATGGTATCTGTCTTTCTCTGCCTGACTTATTTCACTTAGCATAATATCCTCCAGTTCCATCCACGTTGCTACAAAGGGCCATATTTCATTCTTTCTCATTGCCACGTAGTACTCCATTGTGTATATAAGCCACAATTTCTTTTTTTTTTTTAATTTTTTTTTAACATTTATTTATTTTTGAGACAGAGAGAGACAGAGCATGAACGGGGGAGGGTCAGAGAGAGGGAGACACAGAATCTGAAACAGGCTCCAGGCTCTGAGCAGTCAGCACAGAGCCCAATGCGGGGCTCGAACCCACGGACCGTGAGATCATGACCTGAGCCAAAGTCGGCCGCTTAACCAACTGAGCCACCCAGGTGCCCCTAAACCACAATTGCTTTATCCATTCATCAGTTGATGGACATTTAGGCTCTTTCCATAATTTGGCTATTGTTGAAAGTGCTGCTATGAACACTGGGGTACAAGTGCCCCTATGCATCAGCACTCCTGTATCCCTTGGGTAAATTCCTAGCAGTGCTATGGCTGGGTCATAGGGTAGATCTATTTTTAATTTTTTGAGGAACCTCCACACTTTTCCAGAGCGGCTGCACCAGTTTGCATTCCCACCAGCAGTGCAAGAGGGTTCCCGTTTCTCCACATCCTCTCCGGCATCTATAGTCTCCTGATTTGTTCATTTTAGCCACTCTGACTGAGCGTGAGGTGGTATCTCAGTGTGGTTTTGATTTGTATTTCCCTGATGAGGAGTGACGTTGAGCATCTTTTCATGTGCCTGTTGGCCATCTGGATGTTAGAAAGGGATTTTAAAATGGAGTGACAGAGAAATATCCCTCAGTCCTTGCAGATGGCTTCTGAGGAACCTCCTCAGGTTTGCAGGACACAAATTTGTGAACATCTGAGGTCCTCTGAGCTCTAAAATGCTATGATTTCATGGCTCTAAGATTCCCAATTGCCCTAGATAGCCTGCCTAATTTAAGAGAAATGAGGAGGCCAGGATGTAATTTGCAGTCCAGGAAATAAGGAAGAAAGGTTTTTCCTCTCCATTTACAAACATTTATTGGGCATCTGCTCTGCTCCAGGTCTCGTGGGAGGTGGCGGAGGTAACAAGATGAAGACATGATCTTCTCTTTAAGGGGTTCGTATCCCGTGGAGGAAACAGATCTTGAAACAGATAATCATAGTAAAATGTAACATGTAACAGCAAGGAAAAGAAAGCCCTTGAGGATGACTGAAGTAAAGGGGCATTTAACCTGGGCCTTGAAGAACAAGTGAACTTTTAGCAGTCAAGGAAAGAAGGGTGTGCATGTGTGTGCGTGTGTGCACGTGTGCGTGTGTGCCGTGTGCGTGCAGGTGCATGTGTGAGTGTGCACGCGCATGTGCGCACGTACTTGGAGGACAATGCACTCGTTAGCAGGATTGAAAAAGGCATGGCGTTTTTTGGTATCTCTTCTTCAGTCAAGTGTTAAATCTTTTGCCCATTTTTTATTGGGTTGTTTATTTCCTCACTATTTCGTTTTGAAGTTCTTTATATTCTGGAGTCAGGTCCTTTGTCAGAAGTACGTATTGTAACATTTTCTTCCCATCTCTGGCTTGCCTTTTCATTGATGTTGTAATTGAGGAGCAAAAGGTTTTAATTTTGCTGGGGTCCAATTTATCATTTTTTTCCCCTCTGTGATTCATGCGTTTGGGTCCTATCTAAGAAATCTTTGGCTACACTAGAATTAGAAAGATTTTCTCCCATGTTTTCTTCTGGAGGTTTTATACTTTGAGCATCTACTAGCATTTCCAGTTAATTTGGGGGTGTGGTGTAATTACAGGTCAAGGTTCCTTTTTCCCATATGACTATTCAGCTTTTCCAACATTATGGGTTTAAAGCACTATTCTTTCCAGGGTAGGAAATCATTGTTGAAAATCAGTTGACCGTATCTGTGTGGGTTTATTTATGGATGCCTATTCTGTTGCATTGATCTACATACCTATTCTTATGCCAAAACCAGGCTCTCTCGATTACTGTAGCTTTATAGTAAGCCTCAAAATCCTGTAGTGCCTCTAACTTTGTTCTTCTCTTAAAAGTCATCTTGGTTACTCTAGATCTTTTGCGTTTATATATAAATTTTAAAATTAGCTTATCAATTCCTATTTAAAAATGGCTGTTAGGATATTGATTGGCATATTGTGGAATCCATGGCTCAATTTAGAGGAAATTGGCAATTGAACACTATTGGGCCTTGGAATGCATAAACATAACATATGCCTACATTTTTATTTTTGCTTTGATTTTTCTCAGCAAGGGTTTTTATAGTTCTCACTGAACAAGCCTTACCTATATTTTCCTAAAACTATTTCATAATATATTATATTTTGATGCTATCGTAAATTGATTTACCTTAATTGTGAATTGTTTTTTGCTAGTATATAGAAATATTTTTATATTGATTTTTTATCCTGCAACCTTGTTGAACTCATTATTAGTTCTAGTTATTTAAAGAAAAAATTTTTAATATTTATATTTATTTTTGAGACAGAGAGAGACAGAGCATGAGTGGGGGGGGCGGGGTAGAGAGAGAGGGAGACACAAAATCTGAAACAGGCTCCAGGTTCTGAGCTGTCAGCACTGAGCCCAATGCGGGGCTCAAACTCATGAACATGAGATCATGACCTGAGCCAAAGTTGGACGCTCAACCGACTGAGGCACCCAGGTACCCCTCTATTTTTTTTTTTTTTTAATAAATAGAATCTTTAGGATTTTTTTTTTTTTTTTTTTACATACAGGATCATGTTGTCTCCACATACAGACAGTTTTACTTCTTTTCTATTGTTAATGCATGTCCTTCTTTCCTTTTGCTCTCTTTTTCTTTTTGCCTTACTACCCTGGCTCTGATCTCCAGTACAATGTTGACTAAGTGGCAAAAGTGAGTATACCTTGTCTTGTTCCTGATCCTAAAAGGAGAACATTTCACAGCGTGCCTGGCACCCTAGAGCTGTCAGAGCCCAGGGCTCCAAAGGATCTTTGAGATGGACACCAACCCAACCCCTTCTCCCTTCTTCACTGTGGACTTTGGTCTACACCATTATCATCTTTCCACTGAATACTACTCATAGCTTCCTGACTCCTCTCCCTGCCCCCACTCCGCCTCCCTGGCTCAGCCCCACTCCCAATTCTAGCCTCCATCAACACCATGTTATCCTTGTAAGGCACAGGCCAAACATGGCCACAAGGGCTCCTCTTCTCTCTCCTCCTCTATTTTACTGCAGTGTCTTGATTCATATTCCCTGGAAGTGATGTGCCTGCTCTTTCCACACGGACCAGAACACTGGTGGATCTTTATTTTCCTCTCTGCGCTACTTCTGAAGCCTGGAACTAGGCTCACTGTACCCAGCAGGGTTGCTGATGGGGCTCTTAGAGCCTCATACTGCGTGCGTCTTGGTGACCAAGTGTAGGAGAGTCCAGGGAAGCTGGTAAGTTTGCCAAGTCTCAGAAAGCAGACGTTCCCTGGGGCTTCTCACTGGAAACCCTAAGTAATGTGAGTGCTTCCTAAAATGAGATGTAATGACTTTTTATCTTTCTTGCAAGTCTTTAATTAGAGACTCCATCACAGACATGTCACGTTAAGTGGGTCAGGAATTCTGTAAGAGGAGGGAGCGAGTAGGAAAGTCTTTGGCCAAAACACAACCAAACCAGTTTGATGCTTGTAATAATGTCTTTGCCCCTGAAGACTATATCCATTATCCCTTAGCTTCTGGTGAAAAGGGTTTTAAGAAAAGCAAGGAGGCCTTGTCCCCCAAGGCATTAGCAATCACTCAGGCAGTCAGTCAATCAGCAAAAGCTTTGCCGGGTACCTATCATCAGCTCATTTGTGGAAGGTATGTTCGTATGCCTTATCTCATTTTTTTCCCTCAACCACGCTGTGAGGTGGGCAAGACAGATGTCACTCTCAGGCAGATAAGGAGTATGAGTCCCTAGAAGCTGAGTGGCACGATCACATTGCTAGACAGTGACAAAGCTGGAGCTGGAACCCCGTGATGAGGTTCGGGGCAGGCAGCCCCAAAATATGGTGCTTTGGCATATTGATTATTTTGAATTAAAGTTACTTAAGAAACAGCCAATGCAGGAAGGACACTCTGACCCTCCTGTGCCCTCCTGAACACAAAGAAATAAATCTCACATGTGACAGGTGCCTTGCCTGTAGTTGGAGGTAAGGAGACATTCTTATCACCAGAGACAGGGAATTCAGGGCCAAGAAGGCATATAAACAAACTCTGTTACTTCTTCACTGATTTACGACCCTGAGCCCAAAATTCTTTCTCTTGTCAGTTCATCACAATGTATTATTTCTTGGTCTAAAAGGTATAAAAGCTGTCTGTTTTGGTTACTTCTTTGAGTCTCATATTTCTATGAGCTCCCGTATGTATGGAATTAAAATTTATGTTTTCTTCCGTTGATCTCTCTTGTGTCAATTTAATTAGACCAGCCAAAGAACCTAGAAAGGAAGAAAGGAAAAATTTTCCTCCCCTTTGGTTTTCAATGCCCAGTGCGGAGCACTTCGCCGGCTGAACAAGGCTTGTTCCGTGGCTTCGGTGGCTGAGAGATCCCGGGACCTGGGACCAGAGCCGGCAGAAGGTAAGAATTACCTTTTTGCCACATCAGCCTTCCGGGTCTCTGCCTGCAGAGTCTGATATACACAAGAGTGGCTGGCAAGAGTGGTTTTTTTTTTTTTTTTTAATTTACCAGGATTACCAGGAGAAGATTTTTGTGGGAGCTAATTCTTTGGGTATAGTGAATCCGGTCAAGGTTTGGTATGAGTACTCTTGATTTCTATCCATCTCTTTCCTCCCAGAGAGGGCCATTGTTTTCCCTTGCCTCTGTCTTTTGTGCCATTTGTCATAAGGAGGAAAACCTTAGGGTAGGATGCAGGCATAGGCTCTCTAAGTCTGTTCGAGTTGGCCTCACGGTTGGGTGAGGTCTCAGTTCTCACCAGGCTGGTGTCTGTTCAGATAAACTTTGCTGTGGGTTCCCTGTGTAGAAGAAAACCGGGGGCACCTGGGTGGCTCAGTTGGTTAAGCATCCAACTTTGGCTCAGGTCATGATCTCATGGTTCGTGGGTTCCAGCCCTGTGTCGGGCTTTAATGCCGACAGCTCAGAGCCTGGAGCCTACTTCGGATTCTGTGTCTCCCTCTCCCTCTGCCCTTCTCCGCTCGCGCTCTGTCTCTCTCTCTCAAAAATAAATACACATTAAAAAAAAAAAGAAAAAAGAAACCTGGATACGGTTTTCCTTTTGTTTTGTTCTATGGCTTGAGAGCTTGGCCATGTGACCAGTGAGAATATTCCCTCTGGCCTCAGCCATCTGGAAGGTGCACATGGTGGTGTGCCTCTGATGGCCAGTTGAATAGACTGGGTTTCTTAGACACACAGTCCCAGGCACTACTCTCTTTGTCTGGCTGTGTCAGCTTTCAGGGCACTTTCTCATAAGGGGTCCCAATCCATAAGAGGCCTTTGTCGTCTCAGCCTTTATTGTCTTGTTAGTGCTGGAAAAGTCCTGTCCCAGTAGTGCCTGTCTGGTGTCACAGATTCGTGGGTCTAAGAGGCGTCTTATGTTCTCATGAGAGACTGAAGACACCATTTTCACCACACACACCTTTGCTTTCTTAGGCTAACTCTAGAACTTTCTGGATCTTGTGGGGACTGCATCTTTTGCACTGTCCTTTGGGATGCCTCATATATCCTAGGTTGAGCCATAAAAAGGCATATTGGTTTGAGTCACTATTGAAATTAATAGATCCACCTCCTTAATGGGAAGATGATGGATCTTCTGAATTGGAAAAATTTCTATATTTGAACTATTTTCTATACAGAGCTCTCATCCTAAACAATGGTCTTATTGGTACCTATGGAAAGAGCAAATTTTAAAAAGTGGGTACAGAGGAGTAAGACAGCTAGCCTTAGGGATCCTCTTAACAAGATGAAAGAACTGACATTAAACTTAAAGCAAAATTAAGGTCCACAGCCAACATAAATTCCCTCTCTTAAATTTGATCTCATCTCCTCAGCAAATTCCCTTAGCTCCCCAAATTCCTCCACCTTCCCTAGAAAATTCCTTAAACACCCAGTCTGTGTGTTTTAGCTTTTCTTTCCCTACAAGATTTATACAAAACACTCCAGCTTAATCTTTAGGCGCAGGTACACATTCTTTCTCTGTCCCTTAAAGATGTAAATCTTACCAGGTCTTTCCGAACCTGGGGTTTAGAAACACCCCAGGAGGTAACCAAAACTTACTGGCGAATGAAGAAAAAAAAAAGCAAAAGAGGGGAGAAAAGCCTTTTAAAAATACAAACTGCTATTTGTTTTTTTGGGTGTTGAGTTATATAAGTTCTTTATATATTTTGGATACTAACCCTTTCTCGGATACGTCATTTGCAAATATCTTCTCCCATTCTGCAGGTTGCCTTTTAGTTTTCTTGATTGTTTCCTTTCCTGTGCAGCAGCTTTTCATTTTGATGTAGTCCCAATAGTTTATTTTTGATTTTGTGTTTCCCTCCTCTTAGGAGACAAATTAGAAAGAAGTTGCCAAGACCAGCATCAAAGAAGTTACTGCCAGTGTTCTCTTCTAGGATTTTTTGGCTTCAGGTCTCACATTTAGTTCTTTCATCCATTTTGAATTTATTTTTGTGTCTAGTGTAAGAAGTGGCCCAGTTTCATTCTTTTGCATGTTGCTGTCCAGTTTTCCCAGCACCATTTGAAGAGACTTTTTCCCACTGCATATTCTTTCCTGCTTTGTCGAAGGTTATTTGACCATATAATTGTGGGTTTGTTTCTGGATTTTCTATTCCGTTCCATTGATCTATGTGTCTGTTTTTGTACCAGAACCATACTGGTTTGATCACTACAGCTTTCCAATATAACTTGAAGTCCAGAATTGTGTTGCCTCCAGCTTTGCTTTGCTTCTTCTAGATTGCTTTGGCGATTCAGATCTTTTGTGGTTCCATACAAATTTTAGGATTGTTTGTTCTAGCTCTGTGAAAAATGCTGTTGGTACTTTGATAGAGATTGCATTACCATATGATTTCAGTCATGTGAGGAGTTGCTGAAAGAAAACAAACAAGCAAAGGGAGAAAAAAATAAGAGAGAAAGCAAGAAACAGACTCTCAATGATAGAGAACAATCTGATGGTTACCAGAGAGGAGGCGGATAGGGGATAGGTTAAATAGGTGATGGGGATTAAGGAGTGCACTTGTCGTGATGAACACAGGGTGATGGATGGAACTATTGAATCACTATATTGTGCACCTGAAACTAATATAACACTATATGTTAACTAACTGGAATTAAAATAAAAACTTATGAAAAAATAAAATTACAAACTGCTAGATAGGCTCTCCTGCCCCCAGCCTCTGGAAGATTACTTGTCAAGGACCAGTACAAATCTTAAAAGTCTTCTCCACAAATATTAGCAAACAGCAACAACAATAATAATAATAAACCCCAAACCCTTTAAGTGGGTAACCTTAACTTGTTCCTTCTGCCAGAGACATAGTTATTTTTAAGCTAATGAGTTTTACATTCTACCTGATTCGTGGCTAAAGTCTTGGAATTAAAGCTAGGAGATGTCTGTTTGTGTCTGTCTGTATGTTTTTGTATGTTTATGTATGTGCATTTTAAATTTTTTTTTTCAACGTTTATTTATTTTTGGGACAGAGAGAGACAGAGCATGAACGGAGGAGGGGCAGAGAGAGAGGGAGACACAGAATCGGAAACAGGCTCCAGGCTCTGAGCCATCAGCCCAGAGCCCGACGCGGGGCTCGAACTCCCGGACCGCGAGATCGTGACCTGGCTGAAGTCGGACGCTTAACCGACTGCGCCACCCAGGCGCCCCTGTATGTGCATTTTAGACATGATATTTCTCTACCTCTGAATGGTATTGTGAAAAGTAATCTGTAAAAAGTTCAATTTAATTGGCTTAAACGTAAGTGCTTGTGAATTATTTTTATTTTTTTAAAAAATGTTTATTCTGAGAGAGAGAGCATGCACGAGTAGGGAAGGGACAGAGAGAGGAGGAGGGGAGGAGGTAGAGGAGGAGGAGGAGGAGGAGGAGAGAGAGAGAGAATCCCAAACAGGTTCTGTGCTGTCAGTGCAGAGCTTGACTTGGGGCTTGATCTCATGAACTGTGAAATCATGACCTGAGCTGAAATCAAGAGTCATGTGCTTAACTGACTGAGTCATCCAAGCTCCCCTAAATTAGAATTTTTAAATTTCAGAAATATAGTAGAAACTAACCTAAATGTTTTTCAAGTTCACATGATCTAGGATAAGTTTTGGTAAATAAAAGCTTGTTCAAGTTTGTTGGTTTAATTAATACAGATATGTCTTTAGAGTTAGTAGCATTATGTATAATACTTTTATTCTACATAGGTTTACTTAAAGTAAAATAAGCTTGTGCTATCTCTGTTACAAAATCTGTCAGCAAGATGATGGCTAACCACTTTAACATTTCATGAAATTTTCTGAGTAACCTATGTTTGTTAAGAACAAATTAAGGAGATGTAGGGGAGATAATAGTTTTTAAGTGATTTTTTTTTTTTTATAGTGATTGTTTTATGGTATATGTACTTAAAAATAGTTACCCAAATCATTTTGGTAACCTCCACTGTTAGGACTTTTGCTAAATTAATTGATAGAATTTTATTATCTAGATCCTTTCCAAATAAGATAAAATACTACACATTAATTAATAAACCCAGGCTTCCTTTTACAGAGAAACTAAAGACAATGAGGTCCAATTGTAAACATGTCCTGAAACATTTAATGTGAGAAAACATTTCTAGAAATCACAAAAAGTATTTGTAAATGTGTTAAGACACAGAATACTTATATAAAGGACAGTTGTTAATTGTTTACTTCTTTATTTTTACTAAAAAATTAAGTTTTTTAAGGGTTAAAAATTCTAATATATATAATTAAAGCCACCGGAAATAATAAGGGAAACGTCTTTAAGTGCCAAGAGCGCAGGTTGTGTGTTTTCAGTTAAAAAACAAAAAAAAAAAAAAGTATGAGGAATGGAAATGTATTTTGTTAAGGGGAAATCAAATAATTCTGTCCTAAAGAGAGGCTAATTATTTCAAAATGGAAAAGAGGAAAAACATAGGACAAAATCTGAATGCATAAATAAAGTTGTAGAAAGTTGGTGGAAAATGAATCTTCAGAAAGAAATTTTCATGTGTAGTCAAACTGGCTAAGATTAGAACAAATTTCATTAAGTTAATGAAAATTTAATATCAAAAATGAGCTGGTACAAAATTAGAATTTGGTTTTTCTGTCTGTTAAAAGCACAAAGTTTTCTTGGACTACGGATCTGCTGTTTATAAGATATTATAAAAGATTTTCCTTCCCTTCCCTTTCCCTCCCTTACCCTTCCGTTTCCTCTCCCCCTCCCCCCTTCCCCCTCCCCCTTCCCCTTCC
>NW_024412376.1:136575987-136684077 GCF_014898765.1 Herpailurus yagouaroundi | reverse complement strand
TCCCCCTTCCCCCTTCCCTTTCCTTCCTTCCTCCTTCCTTCCTTCCTTCCTTCCTTCCTTCCTTCTTTCCGTCCTCTCTCTCTCACTCTCTCTGTCTCTAACTCTTAAAAACATATTTTGTTCATGTGACTTACAGAGACTATTCTATGTACCTGAGTGTGGTAAACATATTTTTCAATGAAATAGGACTGCACATATGCTCATATTCAACCAAAAGTCTTAGGAACAAAGTTTTTGCATGTGTTTTTAGAGTATTTTCAATGAAGCACTTTTTGGTAAACATATTCATTCAGCGAAGTACACTGTGCTTACTTATTCACATGCATACGTGCCATTCCTGGAAACATCTTTCTTTACTTTGAAAAGTAATCTGCCTAAAGAACAAAACTTCGGTATCTTGGCAAAATAATTTCCTGTGTCTTTATCAAGGTCTTGAATTATTTAAGAAATCTGAGTTTTCTCTACGAAAAGAGCTAAGGTTTTTTGTTTTTTTTTTCATATAACTATTTAACTTTCTGTATTTGCCTGTGAAGTCTTTCATTGTCACTGTGGTTAAATGGATAACTCAATATTGCTTCACAGTGACCTACGATTCCTATTGGACCAAATGTTTCAAAACCTCTTTGATATTTTTGACGAACTTCGCCCAAATCAACTTCTCCAATTAAGTCTTTTTGACCTTGAACTAACTTTGTGATATTTCTGAGGATCCCTGGAACATCTCAAAAAATGTGTGTTCTCTTCTTATGAAAAGGGAGAGGCTACAGTAGTTAGGCTTATTTGGTACCTCAAACATGGGAAATGTTGTCAAATAAAAAGTAATGCTAAGTCTTCCTCGTGTTGTATGGTACAGGTGTATGTTACAGATGTTCTACAAATTGCATGAAATTCCTAGAAATCTAGTATGTCCTGGTATTATGTAATCAGTCATCATTCCAGATTTATCTCAAAATGTTATGTTCCTTGTCAATTGCTTGTAATGAACCGTCACCAGATCTTTAATTATGGACATTTTTAGGTCTTTCATCATTTACATACAGTTCTTTTTCTCACTCTGATGCTTTTGCAAAAGTGTTTGCGAAATGCTTCATCCTCAAGTAGACTCGTGGAGAGTACTTTAGAATACAGGTTTCTGATAACTTTAATATATATTTAAAAAACCTGAACCGGGGGCGCCTGGGTGGCGCAGTCGGTTAAGCGTCCGACTTCAGCCAGGTCACGATCTCGCGGTCCGTGAGTTCCAGCCCCGCGTCGGGCTCTGGGCTGATGGCTCGGAGCCTGGAGCCTGTTTCTGATTCTGTGTCTCCCTCTCTCTCTGCCCCTCCCCCGTTCATGCTCTGTCTCTCTCTGTCCCAAAAATAATAAACGTTAAAAAAAAAAATTTAAAAAAAAAAATAAATAAATAAAAAACCTGAACCTGCTGAGACTTTCCAGAACTAATGGAAAAACTGGATTCGAGCAAAACAAATATTAGTTACGAGGGACTGAATAAACTGAGAAGGATGATTATAATTTTTATGACTTTTTTAAAAAAAAACTTAACTGATTTTTTAATGTTTTGCTTTTCAGATTACAAAAATTTTCCTCTTTTCTCTTAAGTTACCACTTAGAGCAATTTGATAAAATATACCTTAGTGAACAAAGAGGAAATATTTATCTTTTTCTCCCCACCTGATCCCCTCCACCCCCTAGGATTCAGAAACTCTCAATGAGTAATCTTATTTTCATGGCACTATAGTTATTTACATAAGTTTACAAAACCTGTTGTTCTTGTAACAGGACACAATGGGGAAACATTGGTTTTATATTACCAAGGCTTTGACTGGAATGTCATATTTGAGGGAGATCTACAAAGACTCAGATATGACCAGATGGCTTTAAGGATCTAAGATTGACTTTATGAAGCCAATAAAGCCCCTTGGGGAAAAAAAAAAATCAGTCTGCTACCTTGCTTACAGGGTTACCAGCAGCCTTACTAGTGAGCAAGGAAGGTTACTTCCTTCTTGGCAGGTAGAAGCAGCTCAGGATATTTTGGGGACTTAAAAAGAGAGAAATGAACCCCAGTCTAGAGGTGTGGTGGCAAGTCCTTGGCTTGGCCTCTTAGCCTCAAAAAGCTTTCAAAAGTCCAATCTGAGATCCTGTGTAGAAAGAGCCAGCAAAGCAGATTAACAGATTCTATATGGTCAAGCACTTTTCTTGCTGCACTTATGTAAATAATCAAGCTAAGTTTGTGGAGACTTATTTTGCAGACATGTGTCTTACTTTATTTAAAAAAAATTTTTTTTTAACATTTTATTTATTTTTGAGACAGAGAGACAGAGCATGAACGGGGGAGGGTCAAAGAGAGAGGGAGACACAGACTGAAACAGGCTCCAGGCTCTGAGTTGTCAGCACAGAGCCCGACGCGGGGCTCGAACTCACGGACCGTGAGATCGTGACCTGAGCCGAAGTCGGATGCTTAACCGACTGAGCCACCCAGGCGCCCCTACATGTGTCTTACTTTAATTAGCAATGATAGAAATGGGGTGCACTGTAGACAGAAACATTATGTTTCAGCAAAAATCTAGAAGAAATCTTATGGATATCAAATTTTAGTCCTGTTCATTATCTTTGAGGTTTTGTTTTTTACCTGTAACGTGGACTAGGTCCTGAATTCTTCTAGCTTTCTCCAATATCTGGCTACATCTCTCCAAACTAATATTTCCAGATTTTCTCCCACCCTTCTGACTTCGAATCATTGAAAACTAAAACTGCTTTTCTCCCCACAAAGCCATCACACAAGCTAAAATTATACGACATGTTATAAACATCAGAAAATTACCACAACAGCTCATATATAGAGAGACAATCTTCATGCCTGTTGCTGTGTGAGCCTCTCAGAAAGATCACGAGAGACATTCAAACCGCAAACCAGGAAAATCTGTCAGATTGCCACGATCTGCCCTCACTCTATCTAAAGATGCTTCCAGCCTGGCATTTAGAAATCTTCTTGACTAGCCACCCTCAGAATTCAGAAACTGGTTTATAATTTGCTTCAATAATTAACCACTGTTTTTCTTTTGTTTGCACAGAGATGTTTCTTTTAATTTCTTTTAGTGTTTACTTTATTTTTGAGAGCGAGAGAGCCAGAGTGCAAGCGGGGGGTGGGGGGTGGGGGGGTTGGGGGGGTGGGGCAGAGAGAGAGGGAGACACAGAATCCAAAGCAGGCTCCAGGCTTCCAGCTGTCAGCACAGAGTCGGTGCGGGGCTTGAACTCACAAACAGTGGATCATGACCTGAGCCAAAGTCGGAAGCTTAACCCACTGATCCACCCAGGTGCCCCTGGAAGTGTCTCTTTTAAATACCTGATTGCCTGTGCAATACAGGCCTAACCTTGGGAAGCCAGCTGCATCACTGCCTCCTGCAATGAGTCACAACTGTTCGAAGGGACTGAGACTGGTTCAATGAGATCTAGAACAATCTATTACTCAGCTACTAGCCTGATTCTGCTCTCCACAGACATCAGCTTTTAATATGTAAACCTTCCAGGGAAGTTTCAGAGGAGGGAACTTCTGGTCTTCAGGGGAGGCCCAAAATATGCCACTTTGGCAGTGTGATTCTTTTAAATTAAAGTTACTTAAGAAACAACCAGTGCAGGAAGGACACTCTGACCCGCCTTTGTTCCCCTGAAAGCGGGAAATAAATCTCCCACGTGAAAGGTACCCTCCCTGTACCAGGAAGTAGAGACATCCTTATCACCACGGATAGGGGATTCAGGGCTGAGAAAGCTGTATAAACCCACGCTCTGACTTCACTAATTCACTACCCCAAACTTCTCTGTCTCGTTCACAAATGTACTGTTTCTTTGTCTAAAAGGTATAAAAGGTGCCTGCTTTGGTCGCTCCTTTGAATCTCATATTTGTCCGAGCTCTGTAAAGACAAAATTAGCATTAGGCTTTTCCCCCTCCTGTTAATCTGTTTTATGTCAACTGAATTATTAGACCATTCAAAGAACCTAAAAGGGAAGAAAGGAAAATTCGCCCCCCCCCCCCCCACACCAGGTCTCCTGATCATGATTTACTCCTTTCTCTATACTCAGATAGCCTCTCTACGTGCCTAACACTGGCCACACAGCCCAGGAGGTGGCATGGGGTGGCGGGGGGTGGGGGGAGGGAGAGGGAACATGCCAGCTCCCTGCCTCCAGACACTTTTTAAAAAATATATATATTTTAAGTTTATTTATTCATTTTGAGAGAGAGAGAGAGGAGGGGCAGAGAGAGAGGGAGACAGAGAATCCCAAGCAGGCTCTACACTGTCAGCACAGAGCCCGAAGTGGGGCTCCAGCCCACAAACCGTGAGATCATGACCTGAGCCAAAGTGGGACGCTTAACCGACTGAGCTACCCAGGCACCCCCAGAGACTTCTTTATAATGACTCGTGCTCTGAGTTTGCTGGAGATACTATCTGAAAAAACTTTCTCAACACAAAAATCAAGTATGACAGGAAAAGCCTGGGGCGTTAGGGGTTACCACCACCCACTGCAGAGACAGGACGAGAAGGAGGGAGGGGTGCCCTGGACAGTTGTGGGATGGGGGTGGGTAGAAACGAAGGGAGGCCACCTCCAGGGTTTTGCTGACTTCCTAGGCTGCTGCATCCCTCCGAGCTGTTAATCTTGGCTCCTTTCTGACCACTAAGTTCTCTTTAAAGAGTTGTTTCCCCCACTGCTCTTGGAGAGCCCTTAAAAGCAGGCCTTAAGTTAAATAAACACGCAAGTGAGACAAGCCAGGGCAGTCAGATGTGAAGGATGCAGGCAGGAAGGTCAGGGAGGCCAGGGTCTTAGGGTGTGTGTGTGTATATGTGTGTATCACACGTGTGTACATGCATGTGTGCACGTGTATGAATGTGTGTGAGTGTATGTGTGGATGGATGTGTAAATGTATGTGTGTGTGTGTGTGTGTGTGTGTGTTGAATGTATGTGTAAATGTGTGTGTGTGTGTGTGTGTGAGTGTTGGGGGGCGGGGGGATGCGGTGCTGGGGCCCCCATGGCCCTTTGCCTCCTTCTCCTTTGCTCTGTTCCCGGGCCCCTCGTGAGCCTCTTAGGCGATCACCACCTGCCTTCATAGACTCATCTTAATCTCCCTTTATTTTAATCCATATCTGCCCTCGGCCCACCAGCCTTCCTGCTCTTTCTTGCTCCCTCCCTCCCTTTTCCAGTCTTTCTCTATCTTTGTTTATTTTGCCCGTAGAGTAGATCTTCCTGTGATCTTAAAAAATGAACATTTAGCTGATGGACAGTAGGAAGGGAACGGGCCGGGGGGGGGCACGGGTTAAGCCTCTCTGAGCTCAGGTCTCCAAGTATGAAATGGGGTTAACTGTGGTGACCCTGTTGGTGGTTGGGAAGATTAAATGGGATAACACACACACGACATTTCAAACACTGCCTGGCACACACTGAACATTCAGTGTTGCTGAGCATTAGCATTATTGCAGGATTTCCCATTAACAAGGAAGGCACTGGGGCCGGCAACAGCAGGTCCTACTTCGGATCCATGGACCACTCTTTCTCACAGTATATAGATGCTGGTTTAATTTTAGTCCATTTTTTTGCTTTTCTGACTAGAAAACGGCTGGGCTACATAAATGATTTTCATGAGATCCTTAAACCCGATGGCGAACAGAGAGACCCCTAGAAAGGTCTGGAGCATAACAGTTGGCCCCACCTATAGTTGAGACAAAGCAACTCACTAGGAGAGGAGAGTAGGGGCCCTGCCTTTTGTGAGAACTTCATGACTGGGTAAATTAGTCTTTCTGGGTTTTAGTTCTTACTCAATAAAATAGGGATGACTTCCCAGGATTTTGCGAGGGCCAAAGAGCTGAGGTCTGTAAGAGCACTTAAAATTCTAGTGCTACGCTGGTAGGTGTTGACCTACTAAGGCTACTCTTTCTCACTGAAGGAAAGAGCCTGGGGGCAGGGAAATCGTAGAAATTTAGAGCTGGACTGAGCTGGGGATTTACGGTCCCACTGAGGCATTTTACAGAGAAGAAATCAGACGGGCAGAGCCAGTGACTCGGCCAAGGCCACACAGCCGTTTGATGACAGAGCTGACACTGGGGTCCCAGCATGTGCTCCTTTCCCTGCACCACGTGGAAGGGCGCCCAGGGAACACAGGTGTGAGGACGGTCCCACCAACAGACTTCCCGAGGGCAGTTCTCAAGGTTTACAGCCCTGTTAGTTCTGACAGCCGCACACGGTCACGCCCCACAACACAGACCCAGAACGTCTCCATCACGCCACGAGAGCTCCTTCGTGCCCCTCTCCCCACCTTACTCCAGCAACCATGGCTCTGGGTTTCGCTCCTGGATCAGTTTGCTTTTTTTCAGACCGTCATATGTCTCAGTCCTTTCAGGGCTGTTATAGCAAATATACCATAAACCGGGGAGCGTAAAAAGAACAGAAATTTGCCTTGCATAGTCCAAGAAACTCGGAAGCCCACGGCTGAGGCACCAGCAGATTCGGCGTCTGGTGAAAGCCCGCTTCCTGTTCTTTTCACTGTGTCCTCACACGGCAGAAGGGGCAAGGGAGCTCTCCCCTCTGGGGCCTCGTTTATAAGGGCACTAATCTCATTTATGAAAGTGCCCTCATGCCCTAATCGCTTCCCCAAGGCTCCACCTACAAATACCATCACATTGCAGGTTCTGATTTAACGCATGAATTTTGGAGACACAAACTTTCAATCTATGGCATCACGTAAATAGAAAATATAGGGTGCAGCCTTTGAATCTGGCGTTAGTCACTCGGCATAATGCAGTGGAGATATATCAGTAACTGCTTCACGTATCAGTAACTTTTGTATGTGTCAGTAGTGGGCTCTTTATATTAGCATTGCATGGATACATCGTAAATAGTTTACATACCGACTGACGTATCTGTGGGCTCTTTCAAGTCTTTGACTATTAAAATAAAGCTGCTATGAATATTCACATACATACGCTTTTTTTGCTCTGGGAAAATACCTAAAAGTGATATCTTCAGACATCAGGCAAGTATATGGTAAGTAACTTTTATTATTTTTTTTTAAGTTTTATTTATTGGGGCATCTGGGTGGCTAAGTTGCTTAAGCAACCGACTCTGGGTTTTGGCTCAGGTCATGATCTTACGGTTTCATGAGTTGGAGCCCTGCATGGGGCCCTGTGCCGACAGTGTGGAGCCTGCTGGGGATTCTCTCTCTCCCTCTCTGTCTGCCCCTCCCCTGCGTGCAGTGTCTCTGTCACTCTCAAAATAAATAAATAAACTTTAAAAAATGCTTTAAGATCTTTTTAAAAATAAAAGCAATTAAAAATATAAAGCTTATTTTTGAGTGAAAGAGAGAGTGTGTGTGCACAGGAGTGGGAGAGGAGCAGAGAGAGAGAGAGAAAGAGAGAGAGAATCCCAACCAGGCTCAAAGCTGTCAGTACAGAGCCCGGCTCAGGACTCAATCCCCTGAAATCCCACAAACCGTGAGATCATGACCTGAGCCAAAACCAAGGGTTGGATGTTTAACTGACCGAGCCACCCAGGCGCCCCTGGTAAGTAACCTTAGAAGGAACTACCATACTCTTTTCCAAAGTGCTGCACACTTTGTATGCCTGCCAGCGGCCAATGAGAGTTCTACCAGCACCTGATATCGACAGTTATTTTATTCTTTACATTCTAAGAGATGTGAAGTGGCACCTTCTTATGGTTTTCATTTTTGTTTCCCTGATTACTAATGATGTTGAGCGTCTTTTCATGTGCTTCCTTGCCATTTTTATGCCCCTCTTGGTAAAGCGTCAGTTTAAATCCTTTGTCCACTTTCTAAAATTGGACTTTCTTTTTCTTCATATTGAGTTTTGAGAATTATTTAGATTTACTGGACATAAGTCCTCTAACCTATATAGACTTGGCAAATATTTTTGTCCCAGTTTGTGATTTGTCTTTTTATTCTCTGAGCAGTGTCTCTTGAACAGCAGAAACTTTTTATTTTGATGAAATCCAATTTATCAGTGTTTTTTTAATGGATTCTGCTTTTGGTGTTGTAACTAAAAATTTTTTGCCTAAGATTTCTAAAGTCACAAAGATATTTCTCCCATATTTTCATGGCTTCAGGTTTTACAATTATGTCGAAGATCAATTTTGAGTTAATTTTTGTATATTGTACAAGGCGTTTATTGAAGTTGCTGTTTTTGCATAAAGAAAATTTGCATTTGTTGAAAACACTACCCTTTCTCAACTGAATTACTATTGTACATTTGTCAAACTCAGTTATCCTTATATACATGCATCTATTTCTGGACATTCTGTTACTGTTATACTGATGTATTTCCCTACTATGATTTTAATACCACTGGTCTTGCCTATTGTAGTTCTATAATGTCATGAAATCAAGTAATGTTAGCCCTCCAACTTTGTTCTTTTTAAAATCTGCTTTGGCTATTCCCCATTCTTTGCACCTCACTGTACATTTTAGAATCAGTTTGTCAGTTTCTACCAAAAAAAAAAAAAAAAAAAAAAGCCTGCTGCCATTTAGAATGGAATTGTGTTGAATCTGTAGATCAACTTGAGCAGAACTGACTTCTTAACAAAATTGAGTCTTTTGACCCTTGGACACAGTATCATGTACTTGTTATTTAGGTCTTCTTAAATTACTTTCAGCAATATTTGTAACTTACCAGATTTATCCTTAAGTATTTCGTATTTTGGTGCCATTGTAAATAATATTTTTTGAAATTCAATTTTGCATTATTTATTGCTAGTATATGGATATACCATTGATTTCTGTATATTGATCTCATATACTGTGACCTTGTTAAACTCGCATGTTAGTTCAAATGGTTTTTGTTTTAAGTCTATTTATTTTGAGAGAGAGACAGAGAGAACGAGCAGGGGAGGGGCAGAGAGAGGGAGAGAGTGGGAGAGAGAGAATTCCTAGCAGTATATGCTGTCATTTTGGAGTTGTCTACAAATGTTGATTAGGTCAAGTTAATTGATAATGTTATTAGGTCTCTGAGCCTTACTGATTTTCTGTCTGCTTGTTCAATTGATTACTGGGAGAGGAGTGTTGAAATCTCCGACTCTAATTGAAGATCTGCCTATTTCTCCTTTCTGTTCTATTGATATTCACTCTATATATTTTGGAGCTCTGTTGCTAGATGCGTACATATTTAGGATTGTTATGTCTCTCTGATAAATTGATCCCCTTTGATTCCATAATGCCTCTCTTCATCCCTGCCAATATTCTTCGAAGTCTGTGCTTCACACAGATTTTACAGTCAGAAGGCATTGGGACCCACGTATATGAGGAACAAACAACAACCCTCCAAAATTTTTCTCTCTGTTCTCATGTCCATGATGTGGCCTTCTCAAGGGTTTCTTGGGCACTCTAAGCCCACTGAGGGAAATGAGCTAAAAACATCAACAACAACAACACAACCACAACAAAACCACAGGCTGAATGTTGAGAGATCCTTTGGCTCTTAAGAGCTAAATTTGTGAGACATTTCAGTAATCGTGGGGCTATGGGCTGGAGGGAGATATGGCAGTGTGGATGTTGAGATGTGCCCAGCAGGCAGAACAGTAGGCAGTACTTGGGGCGTGCCACGCCCAAGTGTCCTGTGGTTCCCCAAACTAGGCTTATGTGACAGGTAAATGCATTCAGTGGGAAGAGACAGGAGACTGGTGGAGTCTCTGTCCTCAGCTGGAGATCTCCCAACCCAGGGAAAATGGCAGGCAGCCCTTAGGGAGATGAAAAGGCTGCGTGTGCGGTGGTTATGAGGGTTCAGGTGTTTGCGGAAAGGCATGGAAGAGAATGACCTGGACACCCAGTCATGATGTGAAGAAAAACAGCTAAAACAACCTTCTGCTCTTATATGGGTCCCTTTTCTCCTCATAGTATTCACTTTAAATCTCTGTTGTCATGTCTGGAACACAGTAAGTGCTTATTAAGAATTTGTTGAATGAATGAATGCCTAAACTTGAGAAGAAAGGATGTTCCCTCTATGTCATATATATATATCTCAATACTGTGACCATGTCCTTTTCTTTGAAAGACAGGTATTAGTCAGTTTCCATTGTGTTAATGGTAAGTGACAAACAACTCGAAAACTCTTAGTGGCTTAGAGCATCAAGTACTTATTTTTCTCAGTGATCTTTGGGTCACGGGTCTGTGGGTTGACTGGGTGACTTTATCTTAGTTGGGGCTTAAGTCTATTTCCCAAATCTGTCATTGTTAGATCAGCAGCTACCAGAGACAAAAACTTCTCAGTGTTGGGTTTGGAAAGTTAAGAGCCCAAGCCAAACCAAAAAAGTATATTTAAAGCCTCTGCTTGCGATACATGTTCTAACATGTCACTGGTTAAAGTAAGTCATAAAGCCCAAAGTTATCTGGGGAGATTTTGCACACACACACACACACACACACACACACACACACTTTTACATTGTCCTCTTGGCTACTCTGGGAGATACAGCAAAGCCAGATGGAAGATTACAGACATGTAATTTCATTACAGGGACAGAGAGAAGAGCCTCTAATCCAATCTGCCACAGGTACCTTCCGTAATAATTGTGAACACACACATACGTATACACAAAGCACTCTTCTAATCATTTTGTGTATATGGACACATCAGGTTTAGTAATGCCTTTTCTGTGCATTTAAGGATGGTTGGAGATATAAACATTCAAACTGGTTTTTGCTTAGACTTACAGGATTGTAAAGGATACTGGAAGTTACACATGTGATGAGATGATATTGCAAAAGGCACTCAAATTTTTAAATTCTGTGTAAAAAACAAATCCGCCACGGAAAGAGTCCAGATATTTTGTATTGTTCTTCAAAGAGTTGTCTGAAAATATTTCAGTCACTTAAAAAATCTGTATATGCTCTTCGCATTTATATCAATGGATATCAATCTGTAAATACTTACTGTATTCCTGTTGTATACAAGACTTCACATGCTGTACTGTGGGGGCTCCTGCCCTCTGGGAACTTAAGATTTAGCCAGGAGGAGAAAGGCATTTCCATGAGGACAACGAACTGTAACTCAAGGCAGAAAATGCCAAGTGCCAAAAGACAGCTGAGAGGACAATGGACTTTCAAGGAAAGCCTGGTCTATGCTTTTGCCCTGCAAAAATACTTAGAGATCTGCCATTAAAAACATCTATACGGACTAGTCATCATACAGCCCCGATGCCTCCACATGCCTCTTTATTTGGCTCATGTCCTGTCTGAAGATCTGTTTCAGACACTGAGAAGAAATGTGGATTGTCATACATTGCATCACTTCCTAGGACTCCAAAAGTTCCTTAGAGAAGCAGGGAGCAAACTGTGTTGCACTTTATTGATTTGGTGAACCTATTTAATGCCACTGACTCTCCCTTTCCTCTTTCCTTCACTCTCTGTTTCTAAGGACCAGGGCGTGCAGCCCAATAGAAGTAGATGTTTGTTCAGAGCCTTGGCACCAATGCTCACAAAACCATTTGCCTCCTTATACTTAGGTGTCTTGATTTTTTTGTTTGTCCAAGGGGACTAAGGCAATTTCTGTTTACACATGGAGATTTCTATTTACAATGGAAAGGGAGTTGGAAGTTAATTTCCTTTCAAGACCCTGTTGTTTTTGCCAATCCCAAGTCTGAGACCAGGGTGGGGAGAGAGGGGGATGCTGTGTGGTTCCTGAAATAGGAGTGCTGTGAAAAGTTACATTTGACCTTGAGTTTTTCTCTTTGAATGATATCCCAGAGATAAAAGATCTTCCCCCCCACCCGCATTTTGGTTTTTCAGCCATTTCATTATTGATTTCTTTTTTTTTTTTTTTAATTTTTTTTTCAACGTTTTTATTTATTCTTGGGACAGAGAGAGACAGAGCATGAACGGGGGAGGGGCAGAGAGAGAGAGGGAGACACAGAATCGGAAACAGGCTCCAGGCTCTGAGCCATCAGCCCAGAGCCCGACGCGGGGCTCGAACTCCCGGACCGCGAGATCGTGACCTGGCTGAAGTCGGACGCTTAACCGACTGCGCCACCCAGGCGCCCCTCATTATTGATTTCAAGTATTTTTGTTCAGACACATTATACTTTTCATATTTTTAAAATATATATCCCCTTAACTCATATGAAACACTATGTAAAATGGAGGTCAGTTTAGGAACTTGAATTCTTACAGGTTATAAAACACTTGTGGAGTAGCTCTGGCCTTATTTGATTCTTGAAATAAGATACCTGTCCAAACACTCCATTACCCTGGAAAATGGGTTATACTGACTGGGGTTTCAATTAACTTCCACAAATTTTTGGATTGAAAGTGATGAAATACGCCCTTCAAAACCAAGTAACAGCAAGTTTATTTGTGTCCACTTATTTCTACAGAGCAATCCCCATTTTGTTTGAATTTTGAGACACAAGAGGAAAAATGCGTGCCCACCTCATTTTTGAAGATTGGTTATGAAGTGTGTGAGTTTAATAATCCCCTTAATCCCAAGGCTGCAATTTGCATCTTTCTGTGATTTTTCCCACCCTGTTTGCTCATGTACCTTTCATATGCTTTTGACTTATGTCTTGAAAACCAGTGTGCACAACCCCTCAAGAAGAGCTGGGCTTTCATTGACCATTACCTTACGCTCTGTACATCTCCCAGGCTTTTCTTGGCTAGAGAAGGAAGGAGGGAGGGAGAAAAGGAAAGAAGAAAAAAGGAGAGGAGGGGGACAGAGAGGGAAGGGAAGAGAGAAACAGAAAAAATGTTTTGTTTTTTTTAAATATAAAAGTAACAACATTCGCGCAAATCAAAAAGTTTGTTAATTTCACTTCATCAAAATTAAATAGTTCTTTTCATCAAAAGATATGATGAACAAGGAAAAACAGGATACAAATTGAGAGAAAATGTTTGCAATCCATACATGATCAGAGACCTGAATGTAAAACCTGAGGCTGTAAAGTTCTAGAAGAAAACACAGGAGAAAAACTTGGTGACCTTGGCACAGAAAAGATTTCTTAGATTCCATAGAAAGGCACAATTCATAAAGAATGAATAAGTTGGGCTTCATCAAGATGAAGAACCTCTGCTATTCAAAAAATACTGTTAAGAAATGAGCCACAAACTGGGAGAAAATATTTACCAATCACATATTGCTAAGGGATTTATGTCTCGAACAAATAAAAGACTTCTAACTCAGAAATAAGAAGACAGTCCCTCCAAAAATGAGTGGAAGATTTGAATGAACTGCACCAGAGAAGAGATACAGATTCAAATAAACATATGAAAGAACACCCAATAGCATTAGTCATGAAAGAAATGCAAATTAAAAGCATAAAATACCCCCATAGTCTTATCAGAATGGTTTTTGAAAAATAAACAAATCTGGCAATACCAAGTGCTGGTGAGGCTGGGGACAGTGAAGCCACTTTGCAAAATGGTTTGGCAACTTCTTCTGAAACTAAACATATACTTACATATGACACAGCAATCCCACATCTAAGTATTTATATAATGAATGAATGAATGAATGAAAACATATGTCCATACCAAGCCCTGAATGAAAATATAGCCGCTTTATTCATAATAGCCCCAAACTAAAAACAACCCGGACGTGCCTCAGCTCTTGAGTGGATGTACAAATTGTGGTGTATCCATAGCATGAACTGTTGATTTATGCAAAAGTATGAATTAATTTTAAAAGTTTGATGTGGAGCTCAAGAGGCCAGGCCCAAAAGGTTACACATGACATGATTCCACATACGTGAGAGAAAGAGATCAGTGATTGAGGGGGAAGAAGGGATTTTATGAGAGTGACTCAAGGGAACTTATTTGGGCTGATGGGAAACTTATACTTTGATTGGGTTGTATGTGTTTGTCAAAAGTTACAGGATCATAGGGGCCCCTGGGTGGCTCAGTGGGTTAAGTCTGACTCTCGATTTCGGCTCAGGTCATGACCTCATGGTCGTAAGATCCAGCCGTGCATCGGGCTGGGTGCTGAGTGTGGAGCCTGCTTGGGATTCTCCTTCTTTCTCTGCCCCACCCCCACTCATGCACTCGTGCTCTCTTTCTCTCAAAAAAAATAAACAAAACCTTTTTTTTTTTAAGTTTATAGGATTATGTACCAAAATTAATTTAGGAATGTTTCTATATATCTAAAATATACCTCATGAAACCCGATTAAAAGGAATTATCCACCTTTACCATAACATTAATAGATGCACTTAAAATTAAAAGGAGAGCCGAACCACAATGAGTGTAGAAAGTTTAGAACATAAATAAGCAAGAAAAAAAATTAATCACCTATAATTATAGCTCCTATAGACGGTCAGTGTTAACAGCTTGAGGTATAGACATTTTTTATATGAAGTTTTATAGCTCAGTTTGGTTTCTCAACATGTTGGCATGACCCTTTTCTCCTACATCGTCCTTTCCCATGGCCACGTGGGATTCCATTGTACAAACGTACCACAGATCATTGAACAAATTCTCTGCTATTGGACATTTAGGTTATTTGTAATTTGCCGCTTTCGTAAGTGGTCCTGCAATGAGCATTCTTAGATGCATATTTGTGGACAACCACGATTTATTTCTTTAGGATAAATTCCTAGGAATGACCTTGCTGGTTCAAAGGAAAGGCCCATTTTTAGGGATATTTATATAAGTGTTACCAATTTGCCCTGCAGAGAGTTTGCACCAGTTTCCATAAGTTTATTTTTAGGTTCTATTTTACTTCCATTTCACAGCCTCCCTTCTAAATTCATCCTGCCCCCTCTTAATAGAAAAATTCTAGCCCAGAAACTAAGCAGAAAAGGACTTTTCGAAGGGCTGCGTATAGAGGAAGGGGGTCCCATAAAAGTATCCTATCATAGTTCCCAGGCCTCGCCCTCTCTCTTCTCCTGCCCTCTTCACCTCCCATGGGTTGGAGCTTACTTTTTTTTCACTAAATAAACTTAATTTATTTATTAATAATTCATTTTTCTCACAGAATAATTTTAGTTACCAAGCTAAGGGGACTGAAGTTCAATAAAAAAAATCAGCTTCACACTGAATTCAGTATACAAACTTATGTTCATGTGTGACTGCTTTAAAAAAATTTTTTTTAATTTATTTTTGAGAGAGAGAGGGAGAGAGACATAGAGAGAGTTGGGGGGGTGGGCAGAGAGAGAGGGAGACACAGAATCCGAAGCAGGATCCAGGCTCCGAGCTGTCAGCACAGAGCCCGATGTGGGGCTTGAACCCATGAGCCATGAGACCATGACCTGAGCTGAAATCGAATGCTTAACTGACTGAGCCACCCAGGCACCCCTCCTGTGTGATTTCTGATTTTGTGTACTGAAAAATCCTCAGAGAGCCCTGTGCTGATTTCAAGGACTCTCAGAGGTTGGAGACCCCAGGCCAGCCCACGGGGCTGGTGGGAACAAGCAGGAATAAGGGGCCCCATGTTCTAAGGACCTCCTTGTCACTGGGCAGTTCTGAGCTCACACCAACATCGCACCTTCCAGTAGCCTCAGGTGCTTGCTAATTACCTGAGTGAAGTATAATAAGTCCCCTCCTACCTCTTGTGAAGCTAAAAGAAGACAAGTCTTCTGAAAGGCATCAAGTGTGATTCGAATATTCATTTGAATGTTTCCTATTTTTGTTGTGATAACGGTGGAGAGTATTCCAGAGGGGACCAGCTTCAGGTGCTCAAGCACACTCAGCTCCACTCCCCCCGGGGTGGGGGGGGGGTGCAGGAGAGCGATCACCCCTTCCCTTGCTGGGCCTCAGGTCTTACCCTGGGGTGCGGAGGGCCGTGTTCTCAGAGATCCTCTCTGAGCAGCCTCTCAGATACACTCCCTTCAGAGTCTGGTCTTTATCCTGTAGATGGTGAGGGGCTGTTCTGATTACATTTAGGGGAGCAAATGGGGGAGAAGCCAGGATACCTTCACTCCTTCCCTCTCTGGCGGGGCTCCTTTAGAGGCCGCATTTCCCCCAACCATTCCAGCTCCAGCTGTTGCCAGTGCTGGTCACAGAGCCTCAGACTCTGGCCAACCCGTCTCCCCACCCTAGGAACCTGCAACTTCCTGCAGAGGCTAATCTTTGAATCGCCTAAAACCTCCTGTTGGGCCTCCCAGCTCTTCTGTCGATTGCAAACCAATTCCCTGTGTTCAGTTCCCACTTTCAGAAATACCTAGAAAGGTTTCCGTTATCTTGATTGGATTCTGACGGACAAAGAAGGGGACAAGAGCAGACAGCAATTCAGTTCAACAGGCATTCATTAGAAAGAAACCGAGGGCGCAGGCCCGGTCTTCAAGGGGAAGATGAGCACACCCGTGGACAAGTTGTACTAAGTGCACCTCGGGGCGTGTGCGTGACGATGAGGCCGGAGAGGAGGCAGTCGCCATTGCCGTGGTCCAGACTTGAAGACTCACTAAGAGCTTGAACGGAAGCCGTGGTGGGTGATTGGGGAAAGGACTTGATGGTCAGTTGGTTGTGAAAGATGAGGAAGAGAGGAGCTGAAAAAAGTCCACGGGTGGCCAGTTCTGCTTTCACCACCTCTAGAGAGTGAAGTTCTCTCCATCCTGCAAAAGGCAGTTCAAAAGCCATCTCGACCATGTTTTTCTCTACTATGAAAATACATTTTAAAAATCTCATTTAAGGGGCTCCTGGGGGGCTCAGTCGGTCGAGCGTCAGACTCTTGATTTCTGCTCAGATCATGATCCCAGGGTTGTGGGATCGAGCCTGTGGGACTCTGTGCTAAGCGTGGAGCCTGCGTGAGATTCTCTCTCTCTCCCTCTGCCCTCCTCCCCCGCTAGCTCTCTCTCTCTCTAAAGAAGAAAACAACTTAAAAACTTCATTTAAAATGGAGCCAGGAAAGCCTGAAGCGGGAGCCCTGGCAAACTACAGCTTGCCTGGAGAAGCACATCCCCAGCTCCCCAGCAGGAAGAAGCCTGTTTGCATACTACAGCCGGAGGAGGAAGGATTTCTCTTCGCTCAGCAACAGCCCAGCCAGCGAGAGCTCAGCAAAATAGCCCCTCCCCGCTTCCTCCTTTCCCCTAGAAAAGCAAGCTCCTCTCCTCTTCCTCTGGATTGCCTCAGGATTTGTCATCTTTGCTTGCCCCAAATAGCAATTCCTCTGCTATTCCTGAAAAAATTCGTTTTGTTGGTAAATGATAACTGGCTTTTTTTGTTTTTTTGAGGTCCACACCATTGATATCCCCAGTGGAAATTCTTTTTCTTGCCCCTGTGTTTTCATAGCACCTACCCCACTTCTCCTACGTCCTAGTAAGAAGAACTAATGCTTACAAAGCACTTACCACGTGCCCGAAAAGTATTAACTTGTTCACCATTTTGTTCTCACAATAACCCTACGAGGTGGGGGCTATTAATAGTCTCTGTATCACAGATGAGGAAACTGAGGTGTGGGGACATTGAATGATTTTGTGCAAGGATACGTGGCGAGTGAATAGTGGAGTTAGGAGTTAGGATGCCTTCAGGGTTTATGCTGTGAATCACCACATCACATAACTCCCTCTGTAGAGTAACTCCACATATTACTTTTTGACTGTTTTCCTGCAGAGAACATTAGCCTCTCAGGAAGCTGGTCTTGGATATTAAGAAGCGCATATTAAGCCGTTTCTCGAACACTCCAGGCCTTTACACACGCTGTTCCCTTGTCGAGAACACATTCCCCTGACTTTTGCACAGCGGCTTCTATTCATTCTTCAGTTCAGGTTTTGATGCTACAATCTGAGCAAGATCCTTTCTGCCCGTCCTTATAAATCAGATCTCTCTCCCTGCTCGGTTGTTCTCGAGCGCTGAACCGTGTTTACTTCCTTCAGAGCACATTGTTCAAGTCATGTATTTGTTTGTTTGTTTACTTGCATGGTCTCTGCCTTCCTCGACTAGATAAAAGTCCAAGAAGGCAGAACACACATCTGTTTTACTCACCACTGGTTGCTCAGGGTCCGGAAGGGTATCTAGTGCATAGTAGAGGATGGATAAATAAGGAGCTGATGATGTCTTCTCATTGAACTACATAAAACATGTTCTCATCCTCATACGACACAATCATTAAGAAATAATTCTGAGGAGGCATGTGATGGAAGGAGCAATTAGGCAGAAATTAGAAACTGGGAGTTTTTTGTTTTAAATGTTTATTTTTGCGAAAGACAAAGAGCGTGAGTGGGGGAGGGGGAGACAGAGGGGGACAGAGGATCCGAAGCGGGTTCCACACTGATAGCAGCAAGCCCAATGTGAGGCTCGAACTCACAAACCATGAGATCATGACCTGAGCCAAAGACTGACATTCAACCGAAGGAGCCACCCAGATGCCTGAGGAACTGGGAGTTTTTAAAAAGATAATAAAGGTAAGAAAAGAATGATACTAACAAGGTATTCTCACAGGAAACAGTTTTAGTAAGCCCATCAATGGAATATGTAATTTCCCTTCAAAAAGTGACTAAGTCTGTTTGGCCTGAATTTGCTTACATTTTGTTATCACTCTCATATCTGAGATGAACCCAGCCTACATTTTGGTTTTCCTGAGTCATGGATGCTTTCGCAAAAATTCCCTTCACACCCTGACTCAGGCTCTCGGTGAGATGCTGTAGGAAACCAAGCTGTCAAGGTACAACTGGTGAAATTTCATAGTTAGTCCTGAAGCCCCTGAATTTAACATCTGTTTGATCGCAAGTACAAATTTTACAATTTTGAGATGAATGATATGCTGTTTAACCTGAAAGCTAATTATAGCAAGAAGGCTGTATGAGAGCAAATGCTTGTCACTTGGTCGTGCAGTCACCATACATAGTCCCTGCCTTTGCTCATGGATTATGACAGGTATCAGTATATCAGTTAACCTCTGAAATTACAAAATACCAACAACTTTTAAAGTTTTATTTGAAGAAGTTTAACATTTTAAATAATTCAGTTCCTTTGTATAATGTATTCTACTTTAGGATCTGATGTCTAGCTAATAATAGTACAAAACCTGAAATAGGAAACGATTAAAAAAAATTTTTTTTTAGGGGCGCCTGGGTGGCGCAGTTGGTTAAGCGTCCGACTTCAGCCAGGTCACGATCTCGCGGTCCGGGAGTTCGAGCCCCGCATCAGGCTCTGGGCTGATGGCTCAGAGCCTGGAGCCTGTTTCCGATTCTGTGTCTCCCTCTCTCTCTGCCCCTCCCGCGTTCATGCTCTGTCTCTCTCTGTCCCAAAAATAAATAAACGTTGAAAAAAAAAATTAAAAAAAAATTTTTTTTTTAAACCAGGTGAAGAAAATACTAACAAGATATAAGAAAAAGCAGTTTGGCAAGTCTGTGCAAGCGGATGCGCACGAGCAAGGGCTGCGCAAGCATACACAATGCACACACACACACATACACACACACAATTATTCAATCAGCAAGTATATGGGCAGTAGTGTAATCAGGTCAAAATATGCTACAGATGGACCCTTATTCATGTTTCTCCAACCCCTAGAGGCCCATTTTACAGACCAGAAAACTAAGGCACAAAGAAGCTGAGTACTTCAGAAGTTCATCTAGCACGTTGCTACTCAGAGAGTAATTCTTGGAGCAGTAGCATCACTGGGAGCTTTTTAGAAGTGCAGAATCTCAGGGTCCCCAAGATCGATTGACTCTGAACCTACATTTAGGTAAGATCCTCTTGTGATATGGATACTCATCAAAGTTTGAGAAGCACCTGTGTGATGAATCATGCCGAGGTGGGTGGGACTGTCATCCTTTTCTTTTGGTTTGGATACACTGCCCCACCTCGGGTCTGGGTTGGGATGTCACCTGTTCAGGGAAGCTTCTCATAACCTTCCTAATTCCAGTAGTTGTCTTTGCCATGTGATTTCAGGGTATCCTACACTTTCCCGGTCATGGAAACTGCCACATTTTACACCAGGCAGGGCAGATGGGCAGTTCAATGGGCAATTACAGTAAACTCCGTGAGGACCAGGATTCTATCTGCCTATATCCTGGTGCTCAAGGCTCACTGGATATACAAAGGAGGGACATGCACTCAGGGGTATCTTCTTCCAAAAATGGTTTCATTGCAAAAAACACCAAATACATCTCTGCATTTAAGATGGCCATTTGGACCTGGTCTTCGAATGACATCCTACTTCAATGCTTCAGGGCAGTGTATATTACTGCCATTTCCCTTTAGAGCCCTAGCTTGCCATTTATGAGGTCTAGTTAATGAACTTCACCAGTTGGTAATAGCCACACCTCAAGTATCATCCCAATAACATCCAGTAATTAGGGCAGCACCTTTCCTATCATTTTCAGGCCAGAGGGCCCCACCCTGTCCCCTAATTACCATGGGCTACAGGGCACAGCCCCAGGAAACAAACAAGGAAGACCTTTACTGCCAGCTCTTCCTCAGTCTCTTGCCAGTTTACAGAGTGGCCCTGTCTCTTCCTGCTAAATAAACTATGTTGTGGTTTGGGGATGAATTGTTGCCTCTTTTTATGCTTGAAGCTCTGGGTATGACAGTATTTGCAGTCATCAGAGGTCACTCGCCAGTTGGCTGATTCTTAGGCTGTTTCAGGGGGTACGGTCCTTGAGGAAGCAAGCAGTTCACAAAAGTCCTGTACACACACACACACACACACATTCATGGAAGATGTGTGAATTGGCTTTGGAGGCTTTCCAGCTCTTCTAAACAAAGTGGGCAGTTCTTCTCCAGCTGAGTTTTAGTTTCCCTGGGTTTAAGGTACCTTCAGGCTCAAATTGAATTTTTTTCCAAAGTCTCCTTCCTGTGTTAGTCTGGCACTTACATAACACTTTCTCAAAGACTGGAAAAAAGAGGTTCAGATGATGGTGTGAAAGGAAATGGAGAACACCGTGGTAAGACGTGTAAGTGACTTATGCTGTCTTGGGGGACAGAGGATTGGGGGAAGGGCAGTGGAGCTAAACTGCAGGTCAGAAAGCTGTGGTGAACATAGAAGTGCTTGAATGTAAGAGCTTATAGACAAAATTTGAGTGGCTCTTGAACATATTAGCTAGGTAGGTTATGGGACTACTTTTTTAGAAATACCTTTCGAAAAGAGAGCATTCTCTGGACTTGTTTAATTCTCTGTAGAGGCAACAGAATGAGCAGCACAACTTTTATGTGGCCAATTTTTTTTTTTTTTTTTTTTTTTTCCAAGGCTGATATCTCCTTCTGGTAGTACCTGAAGGGGTCATGATTTCTGTTGGCCTCTCCCTTGTACACTCAAAATCCTTTAAAAGTCTCACCCCCCACAAAGTCTTTATAGACAAGTCAGAAATAGATTTTAAGGCCTATTTTTTTTTTCTGAAGGAAGAGAAGGGAATTGATATTTCATAAGGGTCTCTAAAGGACCAGCTCAGCCTAGGCTCTTTTGTTTTTTCTTACTCCATCAAATCTTCCTGACAGCTGTGCCTGGTCTATTTTATTTATTTTATTTATTTCTATTTTATTTATTTCTCAGATGAGGCAGTTTTAGAAGGATGAAATTATTTATCTATAGTCATGAAAATGAACCCAAATAATGAACTCTAAAAGTCATATTCCTTTCCTTATTCCATACGACTTCTAAACTTGCTCATTTTTTTTGCATGCACGTAGACAGACATACACTCAAAATCTAGCCTCAACAAGGAACAAAATATAAATATTTTTATTTATACCTACATTAGGTATAATGTTATACTGTTTGTAATAATCATTTTTAAAGCTTTATATGACGGGGCTCAAATGTTGAGAGTATAAATTTTCTTTTATTGATACTGTAAATTCCTCAAGGGAAGAGACCATCATTTTCATTTGTTTCTATTCCTCCTCCCACCCGGCCCCCTGGTTCTAGCACATCCCATGCTTGCACTCACTAGTTATTAGTACATATTTGATTACCAACAGAAGACAAGAGATCTATCTATTGAGTTTGCTTTTTTATCAGTCTCCAAAAAAATCCTGGCAAGGAAGCATGAGAGGGTGTCCCATTTATAAAAGAGAATCCACTACAAATGCCTCTCATCAGTCTGGCATCAAAACTGCTTTTTGAAAAATTAAGCTTCCTACTGGTGTTTCACCTTAGAAATCTGAATATCCTAAAAGGAACTAGAAGTCTTTGTCAATAGCTGAGGATATGCCTAGGTACTGATGGACTTGGCCTCGCCTGTCAAAGCCCTTTCAAGTCTATGAGATTGTAATTCATGATGAGTCAGGGTAGGAACTAATGGCCCAGTGACATCAGGCAGAGCCATTTCAGAGATCTAAACATTACACTGGCAGTCTATGCTCTGTTTTGCATATCTTATAGGACAGTAATTGCAATTGGCTCTTAACTAGCTTTTAAAATATTTCTCTTGTGTTACTGTGTTAGGCTTTTTGTTAGCCCCCCATGGATTGAAAGCCATACATTAGTCAGGGGCCTGGCAGGAAAAGGGTGATATATGCAAATGGAGTAATTGAGAAAGTGGCTTTTTTTTTTTTTAAATATGAAATTTATTGTCAAATTGGTTTCCATACAACACCCAGTGCTCATCCCAACAGGTGCCCTCCTCAATGCCCATCACCCAACCTCCCCTCCCTCCCATCCCCCATCAAAGGGACAGTTTACCAAGGTATGGACAGAGTCAAGGGAAACAGACTTAAGAGATGGAGCAGGAACCTGGGATTAGCAACACTGTGGGGTAGGCACCACCCTTGGCCTGAAGGAGCAAGAAGAACTGGTTACTAGAACCTGGAGGCAATAATTATGTACAAGGGCCACTGTGACTTTCTTTCAAGTGGCAATAGGCAGCATCCTTGAGAGGAATGGGTGGGGGAAATCAATACCTTGACCTCACTCTCTGCCTACTCTCATGTGTCCTCCCATTGGTTGGACCCAGCTAAGAGTCAGAAGGCAAAAGACTCCTGACACAGTTCAGACAAGTTAGCCTCTTGAAGCACAGGGCAGTCAGAAGGGTGAGAAAAGCAGCATTCCTCAATTCATCCTGTTTGGAAATGATCTCTACTGGATGCGAAGAAGTATTCTTTAGAAATAATAGAGTTGAATGAGAGGATAAATTTGTAAAACACTGACCTCTTTACTCCAGGACTTCTTCGGAGCTCGAAAATGCAAATGCACAATATGGTTCTTGAATAGAAATGATCTATTTCCCAGACTTAGTTGGCCAAGATCGCGATCCTTTTATTTTAAGAAGCGTCTCATAGAAGCTCTTGCATCATCAACAACTTGCTTTAGTTAAACACCAATCGATTAAAAGCAAAAACAAACAAAAAGACTGAAACAATAATAAAAGAGTCAGGAAATCTTGGAGGTTGGTGTTGCTAAGTTACAGGCAACACTATAATTTTCAGCTGTTAATGAACAGTGACCCAAAACCAAAAGGGAACATCACCTTGTATTTTACCAGTCTGTGTTTGGCTTTGACATGAAAGAGTGTAAAGAAAGCCTGGCCAAGTCCCATGACCTCAGCCCCCACATGGGTCCAGCTGGTGACACTGTCACCCTCTTCTTTTTCTCTGAAATTACAGAAAATGCCAGTAGCCTTTCAAGACCACCCACAGCCGCCCCATTACCCTGTACGTGTGGGTGGCCTATCTGTACCTGGCAGCAGGACAGCCTGACTCTCAAATTAGCAGGGGCTGAACTGGCCATTTCGTCAACTCATTTTGGGTTTTCTTGTCACTCAGATCTCTGAGGCACAGTGTGGGAAAACCACCCAATCAACCAACCACTTACCCTATTGGCTGATCACCAACTGCATAAACAGTAGTTTCCTTGCTAAAGATACTAACAATCCTCCATTCATCTGTAGTCTTTTACCACTCTTTTTTTTATTTTTGTCTTACAGAGAGAGAGAGAGAGAGAGAGAGAGAGAGAGAGAGGATCCCTAGCAGGCTCCACGCTGTCAGCGTAAAGCCTGATGTGGGGCTTGAACTCATGAACTACGAGATCATGAGCAGAGTCAAAACCAAAAGTTGGACCCTCAGTGGAAGGAGTCACCCAGGAGCCCCCTCCCACTCTTAAAGGATCCCACATATTTTCTTATTTAAACATCACAACAATTCTGTGAAACCTAACTGCGGCCCTTTACCAGTGAGGAAACTGAGTCTCAGGGAAGTGAAGTGACTTACTCAAGGTCACTTGGCAGTGTTGGGACTGGAAATTGGGTATTTTGGTCCCTAAACTGAGGCTTTCCTTACCTTGCTTTCTAAATAATGTGAGGAGGAAAATTGAAATTTTAAAACCCAAAGCACCTATGGGATACCACATACATTCAGACAGACAATCTACCTGTACACTGCTCCCTTTCTGTCACAGAGACAGAGGAAATAGAAAGAAAAACACATTTCAAAGCTGATTTCTAGTTCTTTGATGCTGCTGAGAGGGTAGCACCTGGAGTGGACTGCCCAGGCACAGCAGTGAACCTTCAGTGATGCAGTGGCTGGGGGACATAGACGTGAATTCATCCGCGTCAAAAAGTGCGGAGAACTGAGTTCAAAGGTGAGGGGAAATCAAAGGGTGGTGGTGGGAGAACAGAGGATAAGGGAGTCTAAAGCAAGATTGAGGGCACAAAGACACGTGGCAGGGATTCACTGGTGTTGAGATAGATTGATAGCAAGAATAGGAAGATCCATTGTTCAACTTGAAGACGTTTAGAGTTTTGGTGCCATAATTCTTAGCCTCAAATTTGAGCCTTGTGTGAGCGGTGTTTTTGGAGAAATTGAGGGAGAGAAGATGTGTGCCCTGGCACGGGCAGCCTATGGACAATAGCAAGGCACTCGTTCACTGGACTCACTCAGGGGGAATGAGCTCAGAAATGGGAAAAAGAGAAGACCCAGAGAAATCTTTCCTTTTTTATTTGAAGTTTTATTTATTTTTGAGAGAGACCGAGCACGAGTGGAGGAGGGGTAGAGAGAGAGAGAGGAAGACACAGAATCCAAAGCAGGCTCTGGGCTCCGAGCTGTCAGCACAGAGCCCGACACGGGGCTCGAGCTCACGAACAGCGGGATCAGGACCTGAGGCGAAGTCAGATGCTTAACCCACCGAGACACCCAGGGCCCCCCCCAGAGAACCCTTTTCTAACACCAAGAATTCCCAGAGGATTTGGAGGCATGCGTGCTACCATGAATGGAGAATGGGGTTGGACAATTTTACTGCCCCCCAGATACCCCATTATGTTGACATTGGGGTTATTGCCACATCTCTCCCTTTGCACTGGTATGAGTGTGGGAACCTGGCATTCCCAGGCCCCCACTTTCTAAGCTTCAAGCATTCAGGGACTCTCTTCAGGTTCCTACCAGTCACTCCCAACTGCAAGAGCCCCCAGTTCCTGCTTCATACTCCTGATTCCAAGAACCCTTTATGTTGTGACACCTGCAGTTACAGAAAACTGTGGGTTTTTTTTCTTTTGGTTTGTTTTTAACTGCCCAGCATCAGCTGACCTGAGCAGGGCTCCCAAACCCCTGATGGGAATTGGCCTACTCTTGGGTGAATACCAAAACTGTCCCCAGCCCCATTCCTGCTGCTTTAGAGGAAGCACGGACTCTGTGCACTGGTTGTGACCCCAGGATTCCACACTGCTCTGGGATGCTCACTGGCCACTCATCTGCCCTCCAGCCAGTTGCCTACTTTTTCCTCTGTTCAGTTCTCCTGTTTGGTTAAGACCTGGTTGACATCGTGCAAGAACGCAGTACCCTGCACGATGTGAGCACAGAGCAGATGGTGACATGATCTACCTGTGGTAGGTGAATACGGTATCCCAAAGATGCCCATGCCCTAATCCCTGGAATTTTGGACTATGTTATCCTATGCAGCAAAAGGGACTTTGCAGATGTGATTAAGTTAAGGGCCTCGAGACGGGGAGATTATTTTGGATTCTTCAGGTAGGCTCAACATAGTCACAAAGAGAGGCAGGAGGTTAGAGTCAGAGAAGGAAATGTGCCATTATGTCATAATACGGAGGAAGGAGCCATGAGCCAAGGAATGTGAACAACCACTAGAAGCCGGAAAAGGCAAGGAAACAAAGTCTCCCCTGGAGCTTTCGAGAGGAACACAGGCCTGGTGATGCCTTGATGTTAGCCCAGCGGAATGTACTTCGGACTTGGACCTCCAGAACTGTAAGAAAACAAATATGTGTTGTCTTAAGCCACTACATTTGTGGCAATTTGTCACAGTGACAGCAGGAAACTAATATACTATCTCAACAGGAAATGGAATCCTGAAGAAATAAAACATGGGTCAGAAAACATTCTCTGAAGGTCGACGTATCGTAAACAAACGAACAGCACTGAAGAACAAACTCCAAAGTCAAAATAAAATTTACTCAAATCTTATCACCCCAAGGCAATATGTCTGTCATTTGAACCTGCTCTCTTTCAGTACTTGGTCCTATGCATTTTTTCAAAATGTAGTGGAAACTGGGACATATGTGAAATTTTGTGATTGCTTCATCATAAACATACTCCCGAGGTGCTACCAAGTCTTTATCATTATCATCCTAAATTCCTCCACAGTAATTCCCCGAGAGAGTCTGCCATAATGTACCAAATGTTTCCACACTGTTAAGCATTTTGGCTGCGGCCAATGCTTTGCTATAACAGCAAGTGAGCTAAATGAGCGTGTACTATAGGTGAGCCCAAGTTTCGGTGCCTGAGCAGTTGAATGGCCTTCAGAAAAATACTTCAGGTCTCGGGGGCCTCACTGAAAAGGAGACAGCTGCTATCTCTGGCGTTGCTGTGAGAAGTAAATGAGCTGGGGCGCCTGGGTGGCTCAGTCTGTTAAGCGTCCAACTTCTGGTTTCAGCTCAGCTCATGCAGTTCATGAGTGAGAGCCCCATGTTGGACTCTGAGCTGACAGTGCAGAGTCCACTTGAGATTCTCTCTCTCTCTCCCTCTTTGCCCCTCCCCTGCTCATGCCCTCTCTCGCTCGCTCTCTCTCAAAATAAACTTAAAAAAAAGAAAAGGAGTAAATGACCTACTGAAAGTCTGGTGCTTTGATCGATGCTAAAGCACGTAGCAGATTCCCAGTAAAGGACAACTTGTGCGATTTCTTTCTTCAAACGGTAATAGTAATTTGATCATAGTTCTTTTCATCCAGAGCCCAAATTTCCCCAGCTGTTTCATAATTATTATTATTGTTGTTGAAATTGGTTGATAAATCCTTAAAGCCTCTTTTGATCTACAAACTCCCTCTCCATCTTCTTTCTCTATTTTTCTTTTCTTTTTTTTGCAACTTATTTGTTGAAGAAACAGGTTCATCTCTCCTGGAGAATGTCTCTCGGTCTGTTTTTGCTGATTGCATTTCTACAGTGTCACTTGACAGGTTCCTGTTTCCCCCATATTTTCAGGACATTGGCAAGTAGATCTAGAGGGCCTATCAGATTCAGATTCAATTCTTTTGGTAAGACTACTTCCTCAATGGTGGTGTGAACTTCCATAAGGAGGCACATGGGGTCTGCTTGTCTCCTTTTGTGGCGTCAGCCTCACAAATGCCTAGATCCATTCATTTGTTAGGAGTTCCAAAATAATGGTATTTTAATTTTTTTCATGTATCAGCTGGAATAATTCTATAAACTTCCCATCAACTCTTTGGTACCCTGAAGGACATTTCATAAGGAAAGGACAAGATAAATGTTTTATTCTTTATTTAGTAGTTATTTTAAAATAAGCCGGTTTCCTAGTATCTGCTAACAGGAACAATGGATTTTCAAAAAGCGTTATCATTATGAACTCATGAATTTAGTTCATTGCAGGAAAAGTCCCTATCGACGCTCACATTTTCCCATCTTTGATAAATGTTTGTGTCCGTTGTTTTGCTGTTACAATTAACACTGAGACGAGCTTTTCCATATGTACATTTTTTGTTAGAGTTTCTGACTGTTACTAGGAGGGATTTCTATCAGAAAGTTATTGAGTATGTTATATAACTGTCGCAAAAACGAACCAGCCCAAAACTTAGGGACTTAAAACAGCCATCATTTGGTTAGCTCAGTTCGGTCTCAGCTTCATCTAGGTGGTTCTTACTATCTAGACTGACCTGAATCACACATCTGCAGTTATCTGCTAGATGGGGTGGAGGCCAGCTTATTTTAGATGGAATCAGCTAGGACAGGTCGTCTGTGCTTCACGTGGTCTCATCCTCTAGAAGGATGGCCCCAGCTTGTCACCTGATGACTGGACAGAGCAAGCAGAGTGTGCCACACTTGAAATCAGCACACCATAAATTCTGGTACATTCTATTGGCTAAAGAAAGTCACAAACCCAGCCCAGATTCAAAGACTAGGAAAACAGACTCCACCCTCAGATGGGAGCATTGTAAAGTCACATTGCAAAGGACTTGGATACGGGGAAGGCAGAGAACTGGGGCCATTTTTGTAAGCCATCTACAAATTTGGGTCAAAGCATATGGACCTTTAAAAGCTTCTAGTGTACTGGAGGGCCTCATTCTTTTATTCTATTTTCTCCCATATGACTGACTATAATTCCTTCAGTGTAAATAGGCTGTATTTTATTTTTATCTGGGCATAAATCTCTGGGAGTAATCATGAATAAAATTATAGGAAATATGTATTTAAAACCTCATTGACTGCAGTATCTGTGAGATGAATCTATGCAGTCCGTACTCAACAAATTCAACCTGGTTACCACACATGAGTCTGAGAATTCCATTTTGCTTAGGGCCCAACTCAGCAGATTAGATTTGTGGGAGGGTGGTGTCAGTACTTGGATTTGATATGGAGCCCCAGAATTACTGTGGAGCTACTCTGAGATATAACCCAACATTCATGCCCCCTCCAACTTCCCTAGAAACTTCTGGATTCTCATGAGCTGCTCCAGATCAGAGTGGTGGCACTTACCAGCTGGGGCAGTGCCCCAGAAGACAGGGACAGCCCTGTCTCTGCTGCTTACTAGCTGTGGGTCATCGGACAATCATCATCTGTCTGGGCCTTACTTTTATCATCTGTAAAACGGGGACAATAATAACCACCTCATATAGTCAAGGTGAGGATTCAACGTAATATGGTTTAATATAACGTAGTAAGCATAACCTCTTTTCTTTACTCTCAGCTTTACTGCTTGGAGACTGTTCCTCGCTGACAGAAGAGGTAGGGAAAGTAGAACAAATCCTTCATTAGCCCACAAACACCTCATACCTCTCAAGGCACAGAGGCCAGGACTTTCCTTTGTCTTAGCATCTGGCTTACTGCCATAAGCATTTTACCGGTGTAAGTAGTTACTTTAAGGAGGGTCCGCGATTGCACAGTTCAGGTCAAAGCTTTGAACAACATGGCGCCAAAGCTGTGGCTGTGCCACCTCCTTGATTTGGATGAACTCTGCCTGTGTGTGCGCAGAACCTCATACATCAGGGCTGCTGCCTGTTCACGAGCCACACCCTCACCACTGAGCCCTGATGCAGGTGTGGAGTAGCAGAAGGAGAGCAAACTTGTTTGGTTAAATGTCTGACTCATCACTCACTCATAGCTTGACAGCTTTCTGAGCTTGTTTCAGACTTAAAAAAAAAAAAAAAAAAAGGTGGAGGGTGGAGTGGAAATAAGATCCTTTTATTAGAGAACACTTTCCTGAGGGGTTATTTTCTCGAATGTTAATCCAGACCCAGGTTGTTATTCTCAAGGTGCACTGGAGCTAAAAACTTCAGTTTCGGGTTTGGCAGTTAACCCATTACTGACTCACTCAGTGCTGGCGGCCCAGGGATTTGTGGAGGGGCTGAAACGCTCAGACAGCTGCCTACTGGGAGCCTACGACCCTGAGTTTTCTGCACAGTCTGAAGGCCCACTTTTATCATTTGTCCTTAAGACCAGGAATTCTTGCTTCTAGGTGGGAGGGAGCTGCTGGATCCCATCCAACGTCCCTGTGCTGCCCGCTGTGGTCATAGATTTCTAACTTATGTTGGTAACCATTTGCCTGGGGTGCATGTTGGCCGCGTAGACTGCCAAAAGAAGTCTGAAGCAAAATTGCAGGTCTCAGTGGTGGGAATCAGTAGATATGTTCAAGCAGGTGTTGGAAAATTATGGCCCACAGGCCAAATACAGCCTGTTGCCTGTTTTCATTTCGTTTTTTTCATTAATAAAATTTATTTTTTAGAGATGTTTTATGTTCATAGCAAAATAGAGCAGAAAGTACAGAGCTATCCCATATGCCCGCTGGCCCCGTACATGCACAGCCTCCCCCACCGTCTGTCTACATCCTGCACCAGAGGGGTACATCCATTAGAATCAATGAACCTATTCTGACACATCATTATCACCCCAAATCCGGAGTCTGTATTAGAGTTCACTCTTGGTGGTATACATTCTATGGCTTTGACAAATGTATAATGGCATGTGTCGTCCATTATAGTGCCAAATAGAATAGTTTCACTGCCCTAAAACTCCCCTGTGCTCCTCCCCTCCCTCCTTGGCAACCACGAAAGCCGTGCTTTCTCACGGCTTGATAATTCATCTGTTTTTAGTGCTGAATACTATTCCGTCGTCTGGACGTATCACAGCTTATATATCCATCTGCCTCCTGAAGGACATTTTAGTTTCCAAGTTTTGTCAATTGTGAATGAGGTTGACGTAACTGTCTGCTTGCAGGTCCTTGTGTGGATGTGTTTCCGGTTCCTGAGGGCCCAGCCTCGCAGCTGATGGGTCCCACAGGCCTGGGTGCCACAGGCCTGCAGCAGCACAGTGAGGGAAACCAGCATTTCCACGGCAGCCTCAGGAAGATAGAGAGGGAGCCTTGCTGTGACACTGGGCTTTTTCAGATTTCACGGGGCAGTCCCTCTCTGCTCTTGACCCTTCTGGAATTCAAATCTCTAGGGTGTTCTTTTTTTTTTTTTTTAAGTTTATTTATTTTGAGAGAGACCAAGACAGCACGAGCAAGGGAGGGGCAGAGGGAAAGGCCCTGCGCTGTCAGCACAGAACCCAGTGCGGGGCTCGAACCCACAAACCGTGAGGTCATGACCTGAGCCAAAACCCCTCTAGGGTATTCTAGTAAGTAGTGAAGACACCAATAAATGACTTTGATGGGGGCAGTGTCAGTGTCTTGGGGCTTCTGTGACAAAATACCACAAACTGTGGCTTCAATGACAGTGTCTCACAGTGGCTACAGGTCCAAAATCAAGGTGTTGGCAGGGCCCCGCTCCCTCTGAGGGAGGTGTTCTGTGAGCTTCTGGTAGTTCCTTGGCTTGTAGATGGCCTTCTTCTCCCTGTGTCTTCACATCGTCTTCTCTCTGTACATGACTGTGTCCAAATTTCTCCTTTTTATATGGACACCATCATATTGGATTAGGATGCACACTAATGAGCTTACCTTAATTAATGACATATGCGATGACTCTATTTCTGAAGAAAGTTACATTCTGAGGAACTGGAGGTCAGGACTTCAGCATATGAGTTTTGGGGGACACAATTCAACTACTTATAGGGGCTCTTTCTGTCCACTGCATCCTACGCCACGTGATAACATGAAAATCTCATGCCTACAAGAAATAGAAAATAATCCACAGCATATAGCTCAATGATTTATTACTCTGCTCCATACAAACCACCACAGTAAATCCTGAAACATTTAAACCTTGCAAGAGCCCTTTGCAAATGAGACAACCGAGTCCCAGGGTGCTTAAGTAATTTCTCAGGTGGTGGAACCGGTTTCAAATCAGGGTTGGCCTGATTCTGGAGCCCACCTCCTTCCCACTAGGCTGGCAGTATGCAAGCTATTCTGCCACAACCAGCAGCATCAATATTACCTGGTGACTTAGAAATACAAACTTGCAGGCCCCACCCCAGACCGACTGAGGCAGAAACTTTGCCACAGTAGTAGAGGGGATGGTGATACGGCACAAGTTCTAGAACCTCTGCATTGGGCTGAGCAAGAAAGCAGGCGGGTTGACGCTTATTAAGCATGTATGTGCCAGGCATGTGGCTGACTGCCTCCATTTAAGTTGTTTCATATGCTTGTTGTAGGCACATTAACGCCCACCCCCCTCAAAGATGTCTCTGGGCATACGGGTGGCTCATTTCGTCAAGCGTCCGACTTCTGCTCAGGTCACGATCTCACGGTTCATGAGTCTGAGCCCTGCATTGGGCTCTCTGGTGTCAACACAGAGCCTGCCTCAGATGCTCTGTCCCCTCTCTCTCTGCCCCTCCCCAACTTGCATGCATACACTCTCTCTTTCAAAAATAATAAACATCATTAAAAAAAAAAAAAAAAAGAAAAGATGCTCATGTCCAAATCGCTAGAACCCGTGACTATGTCACCCTCTGTAGCAAAAGGAACTTTGCAGATGTGATTTAGTTAAGGATCTTGAGGTGGGGAGAATATCTTGGATTTATCAGGTGGGCTCAATGTACTTATCAAGGTTCCTTATAAGAGGGAGGCAGGAGGGTTGGAGTCAGAGAAGGAGATATGACAATGTTACACTGTTGGCTTTGAAGATGGAGGAAGGAGCCACAAGCCAAGGAGTGCAGGTTGCCTACAGAAGTTGTGAAAGGCAAGGATATTCTCCCCTAGACTCTCCAGAAGGAGCACAGTCTGGCTTGATTTTATCTCAGGGAGACCATTCTGGACTTGTGACCTCCAGAGCTATAAGAAAATAAATATGTGTTGTGTTAGACCACTGTGTTTGTGGCAATTTGTTACAGCAGCAATAGGACACTAATACGGTGATACCTAACAGCCCTGGTAGCTAACTAAGTAAGGCACCTCTTCTGACATCAGGAAAGGGAAGCTCTGAGAGGACTCAAACCCAGGTCTGTGCCTCCAAGCCTCCTAGGGCCTTGACGCTCCCAGCGTGGTCTGTGGATGGCAGCGGTGTTACCAGACAACTTCTTACGGGAGCGGTATCTGAAGCCCCATCCCAGACCTACTAGATCAGAATCTGTACTTAACTCACGGGCACGACAACGCTTGAGAAGGTGGAACCACAGCACGCTTCATCCTGCGATGTTCTCTGTTTCAGAACTCCCCCCCCCCTTTTGAGAAATACACACCTGTTCAAAGTTTCTGAAGCACTGGGGGGGAGGGGGGAACAGGACCCTTGTTGGAAAAAATCCTCCAACAGGTTTTGGTCTATGCAAACATTCACCTTCAAGCCGCAAAGCTGACGCCCAGAGCTGCCGGGCCTCAAAGCTGCTGAAATCAGCAGAGACCCACCACCACTGAGGCCAGCCTGGCCTTCTCCAGCAAGTAAGCAACAGAGAGGGTGGAGGCCACTGGAATGAGGTTGGAGCACAGACCAGCACTTCTCAAGCTGTGCTGTGCATACACGTCACCTGGGTAGCTCATCAGAACGCAGATTCTCCTTCAGAAGACCTGGCCTTCTGCATTTCGAATGAGCTCCCCCCAGGTGATGCTGTTGGCTGTTGGGGTGGGGGGCACTCGAACAGCAAGCTGTGGACACCCCTCAGAGACCACCACTTCGGTCAAGGTCTCCTCTGCATTTAATCCTCCGGGCAAAGGCTTTCAACACCGGGTGGGTCATTAGCCTCACTCGGGCGCCTTTCGACAAAGGCGGACTCCACCCCAGGCCCGTGGAGTCAGGAACCCACACGTTTATCAGGTGCCTCAGTTCTGAGGCGGCTGGTCCCTGCACAGGTGCTTGGATGCCACCGCTTGAAACCACAAAAGCAAACAACTCCTCCACCAATCACCGCCACCGCCTGATTTTGCGCGGACTTGGGGCCGCTAGTTGGGAACAAAAAATGCTTTCTTCCTCTTGGTGAAGACCACAGGCACTTCGAAGGCTTGACTGGACTGCCCTGAGAGGGTGTCTTAGCTGCAGCGGGGCACAAGCCAAGGCAGCAGAGAGCCCCGAGAAACGTAGCAGGGGACCCCAGAGCTCCCCGCTGCAGGGCAGGGAAGGGCCAACTTCATCTCCTTGCTCTCTGATCCTGTGCTCCTATCTCCCGACAGACATCATTAGTGGATTCCACCGCCCCTCCCCAGGGAGGGCAAAGTGCAGCAGCCTGCAGGTACAATTTGCTCCTCACATGTGGTCGTAAAACACTGCCAATGAAACTTCAAAGGCCCCGGGCAGGCACGGCCCATGGACCCACCTGCCTCCTGAGCCTTCGTTAGCAGCCGATGGTGACCTCAGCTCCCCTCCCTACCACACCCTCCATCAGGGCTCCCATTAAGAGAGCTGCTTTTATGACATCAGCGGTGATTAAACTGACCTAATTTCTCCCAGGCTGGTGGAGTCAAGAGTCCTAGTCAATATAGAAACCTTTTCTATGGGCCTCAGCTAAGCCACCTGAGAAAAGAGACCCGGGTCTTTCTCTGAGAGAGAGAAAAAAATGGTGCGCAGCTGCCCTTAACCCCAGGCTATACTGCTCAGACTCCCAAAGAAATGGAGGGGAGACCCAGCCTCCCCAGAGCCAGCCTCTGTCTCTGCTCGGGGCTGGAGTTCTGGAAATGCTCCGTCCTCCCCACGGGGTGGGGGTTGGGGGACGCCTGTTAAGCAGGGTTGGTCGAGTCAGCGAAATTTCCCTTGGGGATGTCAGCAGCGTCCTCCCCATCACCCTGTTTGCTGTGCTCACTCAGGGACTCGCCAGCCTTCCCTCTTTCACTGGTGGTTTCTCAGACCCAATCAAGCTATTTCTGGCCTCTTTGTGAATTTTCCCCATACCTAGGGTAGCCTTTCCTTTGCCTTGTCTAATGACATCCCTCAAAACTCCACTCAGGCTCTGATCCTTCCAGAAAAGCCCTCCTCCCCACCAGTCAGAATGACTTCCATGCCTAGGATTTGGCTCATTCCGGGGCTCCGGTGTGTGGGCCACAGGCCGGGAAGCACCAGCGTCAACCTGGAAGCTTGTTAAGAATGCAGATTCTCGGGGCGCCTGGGTGGCTCAGTCGGTTAAGCGGCCGACTTCGGCTCAGGTCATGATCTCACGGTCCATGAGCTCAAGCCCCGCGTCGGGCTCTGTGCTGACAGCTCAGAGCCTGGAGCCTGTTTCAGATTCTGTGTCTCCCTCTCTCTCTGCCCCTCCCCTGTTCATGCTCTGTCTCTCTCTGTCTCAAAAATAAATAAACGTTAAAAAAAAAAAAATTAAAAAAAAAAAAAAAAGAATGCAGATTCTCAAGCCTCACCCCCAAAGTGTGAAATCAGAACTCTGGGGACAGGGCCCAGCAGTTTATGTTTTAACAAGCCCTCCATGGGGTTTTGATGTACGCCAAAGTGTGGGAAGGATTGAATTAGTCCATGTCCCATCCTAGATTGTGTTTTCATCTGTATTCCACAGTGGTGTGTGGGCCCCTGGGGGCAATATGGTGTCATATTCCTCTTTGCATCTCTAATCCGTAGTCCCAAACTAGGCATAGGGACAGGATGATCATTGGAAGGAAAAATCTGGTAGGTGAGCTCCCCCCAACCCCTCTCCTTGAACCCTGCCATGGTTTCCCATTGTTTCTTACCGTACCCTAAATGTCGCTGCGCATCTGGCTTCTGCCTCTTGTTCCCCCTGGCTCACGATACTCTGACCACCCTGCTTTTTGATCTGCAAACATGCCCAAAGCTTTCTTGGTTCAAGCCAAGGCCAAGTTGTTCCCGTCACTTTGCCTGCCTACTAACCTACTAATTTCTACTAACCTTCAGCTTTCAGCTTAAATATCACTTCCACAGGCAAGCCTGCCCTAATCTTCCCCCACAAACACACGGGCGAGGACCCCTGTGAGACCCCTACCCCCAGTGCCTCCAGTGCTCTTTCCCTGTGGCACTGGTCACAGTTGTCATCATCTGACCCTGTCCACATTATCTGCAGTATCCGTCTCCCTCGTAGGCTGTAAGCTCCACAAGGGTTGGGACTGTATGTGCATTCCTGCCTCCCTGGTGTCAGTGCCTGCAACATCGTAGGGCCGCTTCCTCCCTGGACCCCTCAGCCTTTGTTCAGGTGTCTTCATCCCCGAGCTTGGAAATTTCCAGGTCCTACTCATGGCTCCTTTCCTCTAGCCCTTGGCTATAGGGCTTCTGGCAGACTGACTCGACTTGCCAGACAGAGCTTACAACCTGGCCTGCGTGGTAAATGATAAAACGGCTGCTGGCTAGTTTCCGAGCGGCTATTTGATAATAGCCCGATTTCCATTGGACTCTCCCTGGTTTCTTTTGGTTTCCTGACACATAACGAGTGGTTTCATTCCTAGCTTTAGGTTTTCTGACATCCGATCAGAGCAGGGGAATTCTTCCTGATAGCTTGCTGATCCGTTCTGCAAAGCAGTGCCTGAGCACCTCCTGTGTTCGAGACGTCTCCCACGTGCCAAGGTCAGAGTGGTGAACGAGACTGAAGACCCTCGCCCCATGAGGCCTACATTCCACGGAACATCTCTGCATTGGTATTAAAAGGACAGAGTAACTTGTGTGCTGGATATTAGAAACTGTTTTTCCTTGAAAGTGAGCTGTGGGGTTTAGGGTTATCCGGGACGTGTGACCCCTGTCTCTGAAAGACGGTCAGTTTTCTCTAAGGGCTCAAGGCTACAATACCCTGAGGATCGGTCTCTAGTTTCTAGGATGTGGTATTGTTAAGAGAATGTTCTATACTTGAGATCTGGGGATGGGAAAGCAAGCCAAGAGCAAACTTCCTCATCCTCCAGTGTAATCCATCTGGTACATACTCATCTAGCGGCCAGGGCTTTCTCTTCAAAACGCTCCATTTTTATATGATTATTAGTTTAATCTCTCTCTCTTTTCTTCCCTCCATCCTTCCCTTCCTCCCTCCCTCTTGTCCCTCTGGGATCTGTGAGCTCATCGAGGACAGGGCTTCCTCTATCTTGCTCACTGCTTCTCTCTCGAAGCCTATTAGGTGGCACTCTTAAAATCAGGGTTGGGCGGTGGAGGTGGGGGATGAATCCGAGCTTTTTCTTAGACCCGCCGTGCCACTGCATGTGATGTTTTTATTTTAGAGCCGGTGAGTTTTATTTCGGAGACTTATGGCCTAATGTAGCCTCTGCAAATATCTTTAACATTCTTCTTTCAAGTTTTTGAGCAAGGCTATTTCATTAAAAGTAATCACTGCCCTTTTTAATTTTCTTTTAATGTTTCTTTATTTTTGAGAGAGAGACAGAGCACGAGTGGGGGAGGGGCAGAGAGAGAGGGAGAGGGAGACACAGAATTCAAAGCAGGCTCCAGGCTCTGAGCTGTCAGCACAGAGCCCGACGCGGGGCTCGAACCCACAAACTGCAAGATCAAAGTCAGACGCTTAACAGACTGAGCCATCCAGGCACCCCAGTCACTGCCCTTTTTAGTTTTCCCCAGAGCAGGAAATTTGTAGTCTGCTTCTGGCTCTGCCTCTACTTAATTAAGTAATTTAGAGGAAGCGCCTTTGCTTTGCCAGCCTCCGACCATCCTTCCTCGTAAAAGGAGTTGGTCTGTATGATTCCTTCAGTTCTAAACGCCGTCGCTATTCAGCCGGACCTAGCACTTCTGCAGCGCCTCTGTCTCTGCCAGGATGGTAATGGACAGCGGGAGTTTTCCAGGAGTTTCTTTCCTGGAGCTGAGGATAATCATCCTCATAAAGTGTCACTGCTACTTATCCGAATCGCTCCCCCCTGCCCTCTGCAGTGATGTCAGGGGAAGCACCGCCCACTCCAGAAGCCCACCACAGCCAGTTCTGCTGACCAACAGGGTGTCAAGACAATTTTCCAGGCCTGCCACCACGTCAGGTCCCCTCACCTACAAGCTGGCCGTCTAGACGTCCTCACACTCATGATTCCTCTTTGATGCTCCACAAAAAGACTCTCCAAAACCTCCGCTCGAGTGCTGTGCGTCTAGCTCTCTTCTAGACCTTGACTCCTCTGGAGAGGTCACAGTGATTCATGGAGGGCGTGCACTCACTGTCTGGTTTTAAAGCTGGGCTCACGACATCCTGCTGGTAGTCCCTGCCTGGACTCACCTGCTTCCTGCAGATCCGTCAGTGAGCAGATGATTAGGATTTAGTCCCTCAGGAACTGCTATTCCGCTCAGCTATTCATGTACTTTGAATGAGATGTTACCCACCCACCCTCCACGCCAGGGTTTTCTTACCTGGAAAGCCGGAATTAAAAACAGATCTTGGGGCACCTGGGTGGCTCAGTCGGTTGAGCATCCGACTCTTGATTTCGGCTCAGGTTATGATCTCATGGTTCGTGGGATCGAGCCCCACATCGGGCTCTGCGCTGACAGCTCAGAGCCTGGAGCCTGCTTTGAATTCTGTGTCTCCCTCTCCCTCTGCCCCTCCCCTGCTCATGCTATGCCTGTCTCTCAAAAATGAATAAAACCTTAGAAAAAAAAAGTTCTCAGCAAAACAGATGAACATAAGGGAAGAGAAACAAAAATAATATACAAACAGGGAGGGGACAAAGCATAAGAGACTCTTAAATATGGAGAACAAACAGAGGGTCCCTGGAGGGGTTGTGGGGGGGGGGATGGGCTAAATGGGTAAGGGGCATTAAGGAATCTGTTCCTGAAATCATTGTTGCACTATATGCTAACTAATTTGGCTGTAAATTAAAAAAAATAAAATTAAAAAAAAAAGTTCTCATCACAAGAAAAAAAATTAAAAAAACAAAACTAAACAGATCTTGCCTTAGATTTTCTGTGAAATGGCCACTGGCTGCAAAAGTGCTTCATGTTGGGGAAGTCACACTCCACGGAGCTTCCCCTTGCCTTTCCTCCCCCTCCCCTCCCCCCTTCCTCCCTCTTCCTCCTCCTTCCTTTTCCTTCCTCTAGTTGACCTTTTTCTAATGGGACATTTAGAAAAAAAAAACATGCAGAAAAGTGCACGAACCTCAAGAAAAGTTTCACAAATTTTTGTGAGATGAATACTTGTGTAATTACTACCCAGGTCAAGAAAACAAAATGTTATCTGCTCCAGAGACTTCCCAGCTGCCCTTTCTGACAGCAAGCTCTTCCATCCACCTAGTAGTAACCATTATCCTGACTTTTTGAAGAAACATTTTTTACTTTATTCAAAAGCCAGACCCAGATTTCTTTACTGTGTCCATAGACTTCTCCCCGCAATGCTAATATTAGCTGCCACCTACCAGTGTTTCCCACGCACCAGGTGCTGTTTGAGGTGCTAGACAAATACCAACCGTTTTCATTCCTACAAGGACCTTAGCAGATCGGCATTAGGTTTGTTATCCCAGTGGTACAGATAAGGAAACTGAGGCAAGAAGTCGGAGTAACTTGTCCGAGGTCACGCAGCCAGTAAGGAGTCTGGATTTGAACGCTGGTGGTCTGGCTCCCAAGACCGTTCTGTCTACAGTCAACTATACTGCTTCTCATCAAACGGGATCTAGAGCTGCACTGAATAGTTGTGATACGTGTGAGGTCTCTCTCACAGGTGTGTAAAGAGAAGTCTGAGTAGTTATAGCAGCAACAGAATAGCCTCATGACTGAGGCAACACAACCCTGTTTCATCTTTAGTGAAACAATTTAGGTGTGTGTGTGTGTGTGTGTGTGTGTGTGTGTGTGCCCTTTCTGGACATCATACTCATCTCAACGTTAAGTTGTCTAGCATCACCTTTGGCGATCTCCTCCGAAACCAATGAAGCCAAATTTCCAGGTGCCCGAGACAAACTTCTGATTCTATGTGCCCCCCAGAATGACTCTTGTTTCCAGAATGGTATAACTCAGCTCTTCGCAAACTTTTTCCCACGAAGAACTGTTTGTCCTTACTCCTTGACCTTGACTAAGTAAAAACAAATGCTTCCTTTCCCTCCCATGTTTCTTACCAAAGACATGGACATCTGCCAAACATTGGTTGTGATCACCAGGCCATAACTAATCATAACCAGTGAACATCAGCTTTTACACTTATTAGCTGTGTCACCCTAGGCAAGGCACCTAACCTCTCTGTGCCTGTTTCCTCATCTGTGAGAGGGGAATAATGCTATCTCTTTTACTGAGTTGTTTTGAGTATCAGATGAGACAGTGAGTTCAAAGTGCCCAGCACAGAGAAAGTGCTCAGTAAATATTTGTTTTTGCTCTTGTTCTGATTAGGTTGGAGGTAATGGTAGTTATTTTATATGGGTTTGTCTTGAGCTCTAGCCCAAAGTAAAGATACTTTGTGTTGGCTTATTCATATTAAGATATGTGAATTACAATAGATTTGTTAAAATCTTTTTTAAAATGTTTATTTTTGAGAGGGGGAGAGAGAGAGAGAGAGAGAGAGAGAGAGAGAAAACATGAGTGGGGGAGGGGCAGAGAGAGGGAGACACAGAATCCAAAGCAGGCTACAGGCTCTGAGCTGCTAACACAAAGCCCTACGTGGGGCTCCAACCCACGAACCATGAGATTGTGACCTGAGCCAACATTGGATGCTTAACCAATTGAGCCACCCAGGTGCCCCTAAATTTGTTAAAATCTTGAAAACAATTTATGACTGCTCCTTGTCTTATTCCTTTGTGGAAACCCAGTTATCTTGGGACCCCAGGAATAAAACGACTAGCCTAATGTCAGCCATGGAGGGTTCTGGGTATTTACAAATTGTGTACCGATTGGCTTTTTACCCCAATTATACAATCAATCCTTGGTTACTTGGGGACTGCAGTTCAAATGGAGGACAGTCCCCAGCTTCCTCCTGCTTTCACAAGTCTGTTTCATGACTTGTTGGCTCCTCTCACCAAAATTCGAGAAGGATTTTGAACAGCAGAGGACAGAAAGAGAAAATCGATAGTTAAGTTTATTACTTGTTATTAGTTCAGGTTGAAAGAAGAGGGTGAAAGCACTAACCTATTCGCACTTGAGATTTCAGCCATCGTGTGTCGTCTCTGTCTTCTGTTGCAGTTGAAAATGAAGATTTGCCCGGATGTCAGTTGCTGGGCAATTGGGCAGACAGTGTTGCAGTGGGAGAAAAGCACAGGTGTTACGGTCAGCCCCAGGTTTGCGAGGTGGCGCCTCTACTCACTACTATCTCTGTGATCTTGACCAAGTCTCTCTAAGCCTCAGTTTCCTCATCTGTAAGATGGAAATAATGCCCATCTTGCTGTGAATATTAAATGAAGTGATGTATATAAAAAGCCTGGCACCCAGCAAGCACTCAATAAAAGTTACCTCTCTTCTTCTGACTCTTCCTAGTTGGTCTGTGAAAACAAGGTGATGAGTCCATGTGGTGAAAAGTAAGAGTAGAAGTTGGTGACCTGACTCCACTTAGCCAAGTAATTTATTCGCTGACTATATTGTCACTGTCATACCAGTGTTCCAAAATTATCTAGCGACAGCGTTAAATGTTACAGAATAGTCACAGAATTTTGAAGGAGAAAAGTGGGGAAATTGCTATAAAGGCATAAAATGCAGGCTCCACCCTCCACCTCCAACACACATCTTGCACTATCATAAGTGAATGTCTCAGATGATTATGGCGGTCATCACCATCATCAGCCCATCATTTCAGAGTTCCTACATGTGCATTGTTTCACTTCATTCGCAGTCATAATGACCCTATGAGATGATGGATTGCATGGTGTTTTCTCCATTTTCTGGTGATGACATTGAAACTCAGGAAGATCAAATGACTAGCCCAATTGCACACTTCTAATTGATGGACGGAAAAAGATTGGAACCCTTCTCGTGACTCTAGATCCAGAGTCTTTTTATCACTTAATGGTTCCAGGCATAAAATAACGATTCTGCTCTAATTTATTTCTGAATATTTGATGCATATTCTGCTGTTAACTTTTTACTTCCTTGCAGAAGATATACTTCTCTCAAAGAAATATCTTAAGACCTGACACTATCATATTCATTTATATTATTACAGATCAAATTCTGCAGTAATAAGGTTACCAGAAATCTGTGCGTGTGTATATGTATGTGTGTGTACATTTTTTTTTCCTTCAGAAACTATCTAATAGCCCATTGAAAAGAAAAGGAAATATATTCAACTTAAAATCCAAAATGAACTTGGACATTTTTTTCCCCATTTTTTTTGTGATGGAATTTAATTTCTATGCTATTTTGGACTCATACTATTTCTTGGGTCAGAAATAGTTTTCCAGTAGAGATAAATGACCCTGTTTAAGAACATTAGAAATGGAAAGGGGGGCAGGGGAGGAATCCCAGACAATTGAAAAAAGAAAAGTTATAAACAAGTTGGCTTATTTTAAAATGCTGGGATAGAGATTGATAAAATTAAAAAAAAAGAAAAGAAAAGAAAAACTTTAAAGAATGAAAGAATATAAAAATGCTGATTTGAAGGGGCACTTGCACCCCAATATTTATAGCATCACTATCAACAATAGCCAAAGTATGGAGATAGCCTGAATGGCTATTGACTGATGAATGGATAAAGAAGATGTGGTATATATATACAATGGAATATTACTCAGAGATCAAAAAGAATGAAATCTTACCATTTACAACAACATGGATGGAACCAGAGTGTATTATGCTAAGTGAAATAAGTCAGAGAAAGATAAATATCATATGATTTCACTCATGTGTGGAATTTAAGAAACAAAACTGATGAACATAGGGAAAGGGAAGGAAAAATAAGATGAAAGCAGAGAGGGAGGCAACCATAGAGACTCTTAACTATAGAGAACAAACTGAGGGTTTCTGGAGGGGTGTTGGGTGTGGGGAAGGGCTAGATAGGTGATGGGCATTAAGGAAGGCACTTGTTGGGATGAGCAACACAAGGGTGTTACATGTAAGTGATGAGTCACTAAATTCTACTCATGAAACCATTACTACACTGTATGTTAACTAACTTGGATTTAAATAAAATAAAATAAATCAAACCTCAAATAGAAAAAAAAGAATGAAAGGAAAGAAGGAAAGATAGGAAGGAAGGAAGGAAGGAAGGGACACTACCAATTAGAATAACCTTCAGAGTGGCTGTAAATTTAAGTCAAAAATATATATAAATGTAGCAGTCACAAAATTTTCTAGTCACAACTGAAATGTGCAAAGAAAATGTGCTTCTTTTTCTTTAGCACTGCTCATAGCTCTTCATAAGTCTCACCCCTCAGAATATCCAGGAAAATTCAGACTTGCCATAAACAATATTCCAATCTCTTCTGGTTTAAACAGTGTCCTTCCCACTTAAACAGTCTATTCCAAATTCAGCTGGGTATCATCTGGAGTGGTGTAAAAAGTCTCTTCAGGATAAAACCATCCCCTGGGATAAGTCCCTTTCAGAGTGTGCCCTTTCCTTTCCCCTCCCCAGAATGGGGGATGGTGGAGAACTGTCTCTGTCCTCTGGACAGACCATCTCCCCAGACTGGTGACTGTGAGTAGGGTTCCGTGTGGCATCCTGATCCTACCATGCTGATCCCTCTGCTGTAGCCAAAGCTTGGTCATTTGTCACTCTACACTGCAACATCTCCTCCAACCCTATGGCTTTGCTGGCCCCTCATCTACTCAGATGCTTTGGGTCCCCTCTCAAGGACACAAGGGCTCCTTTGTTGTGGGGGACCAGAAACAGAGTCTTGGACTCACAGTGTACAACCTCCTTGCATTAGGCCTGGAGAAGTTGTCATCCACCCTCTCCTGCAATATCTCCAAGATGGTCCAAGTGCTTCTAAAGCATTCCATGCTCATCTTGAATTTTCTTTCCTGAGCTGTTGGCTTTCACCTATTTTCTCTTTCACCGTTTCTCTTTTTTCTCCCTATCCTGGTTCATAAGTAGGAATATTGTCTCTGCATTAGGAAAAAACTATAGATTAGAATCTTCCAAGCTCAAACCTGACATGTATTGGGAGTTAAAGGATTTCAAACTGACTTTAAAGAGTATTGTCTTGGCCATTACATTTCTTTTCAATGTCAAAACCTGCACGGGCTTTCTTGAATACACACTACAATAATCCTAAACCTTCCTGAGACAAATAGCTGCCTATGGCAGAACTGGGAGAGAGATTCAGTACATTAATAAAATTTATTTAAAAACTATTATAGGAACGCCTGGATGGCTCAGTCAGTTAAGCGCCCAGCTCTTGGTTTCAGCTCAGATCAAGATCTTGGGGTTTGTGGGATTGAGTCCACGTCAGGCTCTGTGCTGTCAGCATGAAGCCTGCTTGGGATTCTCTCTCTCCCTCTCTCTGCCTCTCCCCTGCTCATGCTCATTCTCTCTCTCTCAAAATACATAAATAAACATTAAAAAACTATTATGAAAAAACTGTTGTATTAAGAAATATAAAAATACATACTTGCTGTAAATATTTAACAATACAAAATATATAGTAAAAAAAAATTCTGTCTTGCCTTACACCCCATACTACTATCCTACTTTCTTCTCCAGATTTGCTCATAGTTAAGTTTAGGGTATATCCTTCCAGACCATTTTCTACATGTTCATGTACGTATACTTGTGAAAGTACAAATGTATACGTTTTACTTTTATTGAACTTGACTTTATGATATCGTCCTCTTTTACTTAACAATATAGTTTGTAAATCACTACCTCTTAGTACCTGTAGATCAACCCGACTTTGAAAAATAGATGTGTAGAAATCAATAATATGGATGGACTACTGTTTATTCAACCATTTTCATGATAATACAGCTAAATTGTTTTATAACTCTTTGCTTTGATAAACAGTGCCACAGACGACATCCTTCCTTACGTCTCCAGGCACAGCATTTCAAGCATTACAAACATATATGCTTTATAAGAAGCCACTATGGGAAGTGGGGCCATCCATATCTGCCCGCGACCAGCTGTAGACATGACCATCAACACTATCAGGACTCCCCATTTCTAGATGCCAAGCCTCTGCTTTACTTTGAGTCGTTCTTCTTCATTTTTACCAGTCGTGCTTTTTTCTCTGCTTCCATTGCTTCTACCACCAGCAACTACACCGTTTTCTCTCTCTTGTCCAAACCACCCTCCAGCACAGCACACCCTCCGTCCACCCTCCAAGTACTCAGCACCTGTGCCAGGCGAAGCTCCTGTACCAGGCTTATCTCGTCCATCACTGGATAGGTAGGCTCCTTTCAGTCAGGTGCTCCTTCCTGGTCCTGTCAGCTGCGGCCAGGGAAGCATGAGCACATGACACGAGCCTTGCAAATTGAGGAATTTCAAGAAGGCGGACATCGTGGACATTCAGAGGCACGTTCGAAGGGGACGGAGTAACTGGCAGGCACTTTGCATGCCTATGTATCCGGAAAGGACATCCTGCGAAAACTTTTGACGGAAAACCGCCAGTCAGTGTTTTCAGCCTGCCAGGGCAACCAAGGGAGCCACTTAGATTCCATATGATTACACAGGTTTCTCCCAGAAATAAACAGCCCAAACTGAACCACACTTCCGGTTGTCAATTTTTTACAAGCAGCCTGGCACTCAATGACAGTTCTTGAGGATCGATATGGTCCTCTGACAGGGAATTGATTGTGCCAGCAGAGACCTTTAATGAGATTGTTCACACTATTCAGGAACCACAATCTCCAGCATATTACAATGACAATGGCAGGACCTTGTGAACACAGAAAGCAAAGCAACTTTCCTGCTCATTTCTCTTTGAAAGCGGTCAACCCCTAGCAGGAAGGCCTTCTTGTTAATTAGTTGTTAATTATCGAGACAGCTCGTGAAATGTTTATTAAAGAGCTGGCCCACTGGTAAAGAAAAGAACTCAGAGCAAGAGGCTGAATTGAAGGATAAGAAAAGGAACCAGAAAGCTTTTTACACAGTTGACTGGCACCAAGGAAATTCTAGCAACTTACCCTCTTGGTACCAGATGAGAAGTACTGTAGAAATGCATAGTAAACAGACTAGAAGAGATGAAGCTATAATAGACGCATAGAGCTGGAAAGAAATCATCTTCCTCCATTGTACAGATTGGGAAACGCATGTAACAGAGCATAAATGAACTGCCCAAGGTCACATGTCTAGATGGTGTCCCAAGAATCCGTTAGGCCCAGAGAACTCATCACTACCAGGCCATATTGAAAGGCAAATGTTGGGGCATTGGCCCGGACCGCGATTCACCAGAGGCATTTATTCTAGTGTTTGTACTTTACCCTCAAGTGAGGTCATAACATATACAGTCAAAGCAGCACATTGATGGATTTAGACTTGTTCATGTAACTTTAAATCTGTGTTCTGCTACTGCATAACCAGACCACGGTATTTTCGATGCATCATGAATGAATACATACTTTTTTTTTTAATGTTTACTTATTTTTGAAAGAGACAGAGAGAGAGAGAGAGACCATGGGCACAGAAGGAGCAGAGAGAGGGAGGACATGGGATCCAAAGTGAGCTCTATGCTGACAGCAGAGAAATCAGACGTTTAACCCACGGAGCCACCCAGGCGCCCATATAAATGAATAGTTTTAAAATAAATTCTGATATTGTATGAACAATTATATTGGGTCATTTACCTATTAATTTTTTTTTTTCTGTTGAAAGTTAATTTGTCACATGTGTATATTTAGGACATCAAAGTTTCTGTAACCCTGTTTGGCCTTAAATTTTTGTTATTTACTTTTTTAATATTCTGAAATTTCCAGACATGAAAGGGGTCCAGGTCTCTGAAAAGCTCTTAGAGGTCTTGTTTTCTGCCCCACACTCTTTCTTTGTAGAATATCACTTTCATCAATAATTTAAGTTTACACAGAGGGTTATAGTTTTCTGAAAAGCAGCATATCTTCGTCCGCTTGGGCTGCTGTAAGAGCATATCGTAGATTGGGTGGCTTATAAACAACACACATTTATTTCTCACAGTTCTGGAGCCTGGGAAGATCAAGGTGCTGTCAGATTTGGTGTTTGGTGAGAGCCCACTTCCTGGTTCGTAGATGGCTATCTTTTTGCTGTAACCTCACATGGTACAAGGGGGCAAGGTAGCCCTCTGAAGTCGCTTTTATAAAGGCACCAATTCCATTCACAAGAGCTTCCCCTTGAGAACCAATCACTTCGAGGGGCGCCTGGGTGGCTCAGTCGGTTGGGCATCCGACTTCAGCTCAGGTCACGATCTCGCGGTCCCTGAGTTCGAGCCCCACGTCGGGCTCTGGGCTGATGGCTCAGAGCTTGGCGCCTGCTTCCGATTCTGTCTCCCTCTCTCTCTGCCCCTCCCCATTCATGCTCTGTCTCTCTCTGTCTCAAAAATAAATAAACGTTAAAAAAAAAATTAAAAAAAAAAAGAACCAATCACTTCGAAAGGCCACACCCCCAAATACCATCACACTGGGCATTAGTATTTAACATATAATTTGGGGGGAGTCGTAAGCATTAGGTCTACAGCAGAGGGCATTCTGTGTCACACGTCTATAGGGCTACAAAAGGGAACCCAGAACATTGTTATCCGTCTCTTGGTAGACGCAGACTATCTGGATGCTACCTTGGTGACCTCTTAGGACAGTCTCTACTTTCATCCTCTGTAATTCCCATGGTGATCTACTGAGACAGCTCATAATATGCCTTCCAGCTCATTCCCATGCACAATCGTCTTTTCCTTTCACATTTCAGGTAAAATAAGTAAATAAATAAAGTAGGAGTAAAGAAAGGGTGGTGTTAGATACACTTTTATCCTTCCTTGAAAAGCTGCTGTAAAATGTTCTTTTCGTTCCTGCCTTCTGCTTTCAGGAGCTACTTGGAAAGCAATGCTGGATCCCCACACTGCCCCTGCTATGGGGGCCGGGAGTTCAGCTCCACCTGACTCAGCCAGTAGGTCTCTCCTTGCGTCATTTCTCTTCCCGGTTTTACTGCATGAACTCAGTGGTTCTCAAACTTCAGCCTCCATAAGGTTCACATGGAGAGCAGGTGTAAAATTCAGATCCCAGTCTTGCTCCTAGAGATTCTGGTTCATTAGGTCAGGAGCGGGGCCCAAGAATCTACATTTTAAAGACACACCGCGGTAATTTCTGTTGCAATCATCCTAGGCACGCTCTGGAGAAACTGATCTGCCCTCATTTTCTTCACTAGGTCCCTTGGAGGGATGTGTGTCCTATCTCTCTGAATTATGGGCTTTATCTCTCCATTTTGGTGATTCACTCATGGAAAATCTTGACTGATGACCCTCCCCACTCAACCTAACTTCCAAGCTTCGTCTCTGGCAGGGAGAAAGAAGGGAGCATGGGCAAGAGCAACCCCCCAACAGAATCTGTACGCCAGTGGAACCTCTCTTCCAGGCTCGCTTGCATTGCCTGTGAACATTCTTTGGAATGAATTTAGAAAGATCCCAGACCACTTGGGGCCAGTTCTAGTGAACTGAGTTTATGATCGAGTGGGGAATTACTGTTGAGAATCAAAAGCTATGGCTAACTATAATACATACCACGACTGACATTCTGGCTTGAGTCATAAATGCATCTAAGGCACGAGATGGAGAGTTTCTACAAATGTCTTGGCAATGGTGGCAGATATCACAGCCAAACTGCCCCACAATGGATGCACAGGGGGCTTACAACCTCCTGATGTTCTGATTGGTTGGGCAGCCATTTTTATTGGTTGAGTGTCTCTTTTGATTGGTTGGTTGGTACCTTTGCTATGCCAGTTGTTAAATATTTGCACTGGTGGAATCAGTATATAATTTTTCTTTTGAAGGACAAAACTGAGACTATCTAAATTCTGAGTTTTTTCAAAAAATCCAATCTTGTGAATTAATAGCCACACGTTGTAGGCCATATATGTCATTTGGCACACATTCTAAGTGAAGGGCTACACTAAGCCAGCTTAATATTTGTTTCATCACATTTATTCCAGCCTTTAACTCATGACGGGATGGATGCATTAAAACGTCCATGCTGGTTTGCCTATTGTTACAGACATTACCTTCCGAACCATGCAGAAGGTTGGTGATTTAATACCCGAAATACTCCAGTAAAAAGTCACCTTTAACTTTCTTGGCCACATCCTTAGCTTAGTTTCCTACAGAGAGTATTCTGCTGATTCATTTCCTGGTGCCCTCAAATTTGATTGTTTTATTCTTTCGAAGAAGCACAGTTTGCTTAGGGGTGGGTGATGATTACGTGGGCCGGGGTTAACAGTTGACAAAGACCACTTTAGCCTATAGTAAGAAGTATATGATTTAGGTTCACTAAATACGCTGAGGAAATATTTATAAATAATCATATGCCTGGGTATGTTTGTGTGTGTATAGTTATATGTATTTTTTACCACTGTACAATTTAAGTATAGATAAAAACACTCATATACATGGGAATGCAAAACATCACGCCATTTTAAAAGTTGTCTATTTACACACCCATTTTGGGGGTAAAAAAAAAAAGTGGTCAATTCTCAGTCTGCATCTTATGTGGCTTATCAGTGTAACACTTGACAAAACAGATTCCTGTTTTCATTTTGCCTCCAGAGCAACGTATTAGGTTGGTTTCTCTCCTACCTCCCTGGCTGCATCTGTGAGTTGCTTTTGTTTATTTCTCTTCTTCTGCCCAACCTGTTAACATAATTAATGATTATGATTTAATCTTGGGATGTTATCTCTAACTACACTTGTTCCCTCCATTTCCAGACTTGTATATCCAATTGCCTAGTCAACTTTTCCACTTGGGTGTCTAACAGACATCTCAAATGAAATATGTCCAAGACAGAACTCAAAATTCATAATGCTCACCTTCCAATCTACTCCTCCTATTGCTTTTCCCATCTTAGTAAAAGGCAGCCCCATTATTCATCTTGCTCAGGCCAAGCCTCAAGCTCACAACTGACTGCTCTTCTTTTCTCATATTCCATATGGCATCATCAGCACATCCCATTGGCCCTTCCTTGGAAATATAATCTGCCAACCTCACAACCTCCATCACCCTTCTGGTCCAAGCCTCCATAACCTCTCTACTTTATTATTGTCATCACTCAACTCTCTGTCTCTTGTCCCTCCTTAGTCTCTTCTCAGCACAGCAACCAGAGTGATCCTGTTGATGCTTGATTCCAACCACGTCACTTTTTTGCTCCAAACTCTTCAAGGCTTCCCAAATCACTTGGCATTAAAGCCAAAGTCCCTCCAATTGCCTATGAAGCCTATCCTTTCCCACCATCTCTAACTTCATCACCACTACTCTCACACTTGTTCACTCTGCTCTGGGCCCACAGGCTCCTTTGCTGTTCTTCCAACAACCCAAAGATGCTGTCACTCCCCACCCCCACCCTCACCCCCACTCCCGGCAATGTCTTTGTATGTTCTGTCTCCTTGTCCTGGAAGCCTCTTCCCCAGATACCACTCCCTCTCTGCCTTCACATTCTTTTATCAAAGGTCACCTTCTCAAGGGAACTTCTCTGACCATCCTATTTAAAGTGCCGTCCTCCACCCCACCCCTTGCAATCTCAGTCCTCTTGCCCTGCTTCGATTTCCCTTCAGAGCACTCATTATCAACTGACATACACTTTATTTGATTGTTGTTTTTGTCCTCACATTACAATTTAAGATTCATGAGAGTAGGGATTTTTGCAGGCTTTGGAAATGAGTACTTTTTAGCACCAAGAACAGCATAATAGACAATAACTCTGTGTTGAAAAATGTAGTGGAATGTCACAATTAAGATACATAAACACGTGAATTAAAGGTATATACGGTGGAAGCTAGTCTCCAATGTATGCCCCAATGATCCTTATCCCTTACTAGTCATGCTCTTGTATAGTCTCCCTCTCACATGTATCAAGTTAGTCTGTGTGATCAATAGACTATGTGATGATGTGTGGCTTCTGGGAATAGATTATACAAGCTAGTACAGTTTCCACCATGCTGTCTTGGATCATTGTCTCTGGGGGAAATCAGAGGCAATGTCAAATGCCCTATGAAATAGGTCACATGGCAAATAACTGAGTTCTCCATCCAACTACCAACACCATTTTGTCAGCCATATGAGTGAGTCATCTTGGAAGCGGATTTCCCAGCCCCAGTCAAGCCTTCATATGCCTGCAGCTTTGGCCAGCCTCTTGACTACAACCTCACAGAGATCCCAAGCCAGAAATACTCCGCTAAGCTCTTTCCAAATTCCTGACCCACAGACTATGTGAATTCTTTTTTAAATGAATATTTCTTATTGCTTTAAGCCATTCATCTCAGGGTAATTTGTTATGAAGAAATAGTAACCAATACAGGTTTTTTTTGTACTTGGAAGTAAGGTGTTGCTATAACAAAAATCTAAAACATGGGAAAGCTTTGGAACTGATCCGAGGGTAGAAGTCAAAAGGATTTTGAGAAGAGTGTTAAGTGAAGATCTAAGGGATTTTGAAGAGACTGTTAGCAGAAGTCTGATGACCTTTGAGGAGGCTGCTGGTGTAAGCTTAAGGGAACATGTTATTGGGCATCAGAGAAAAGTGAGTCCTCCTTACTTAGTGGTATATTCGCGATAAATGTATGACTTTTTTCAGGCTTTGGCTTAAAGCAACTCACATATTTGGGATTCTGTTGGATTCTTTCTTGCCTCTAGAGTCCAAAGAAACCATAGTGATATTCCATGTTTTTATGACTTTAGATTGCCTTTAACTAGGTTTCTGTATTGCAGAAATTCACACACGCACACACACTATGATTATATGTGTAGAGTCTTGTGATAATAACAATAATTTAATTTCAAGAATATCTGATTGCATAATCGGAGACTATTTTTCCTTAACTTCAGAAATGGCACCCCCATGGTAATCTCTCTTTTCTGAGCCTAGCTCTCATGCATCTTGCTTAAATTGTTGGTGATCTTTAAATAACTGTGAAGCGACTACATGAATCCAATGTTAGGTAAATATTTGTGGCTTGGAGTTATTTTGGATAATGCCAGCAGGTTTTCAGTTTATGAAAGAGTAGGGGTCCCTGGGCAGCTCAGTTGGTTAAGTTTATGAAAGAGTGACCTGCTAGCAATCCAAAGAATAACAGAATGAGGTGCAGTAATAATAGGGTCCAGGAAATGTTGGGTTGGGGACGATTCTTCAGGGGCGCCGCTGTGTATTTCATCTTGTTTGACCTTGCCGTCGTGTGTTACAAGGAAACACATTCCCTGATTAAATGGGAATGGGATTGCCTTTGAATGTATTATCTGTGAGTGACATCATTACATTTAAGGAATCTGGGGACAAGAGTCTTTCAGTTTGGTCTGCACAATTGGTAAGTGGTGGGACTCTTCTGAAAGGACTCAAGGCCCAGATTTCTAGAAGCAGGAGGTGAGTGCCAAGGGACAGGAACAGAAGATTCTGTGCCTGTACTCGAAATTGTCACTGCAATGGGATGAGCTTCCTCCAAATAGTTTTCTTGCAAATACATGCCTCGAAGTGCCCCTACCATAAATCTCCAAGTCAAAGGAGAGATGTGGAATGCCCCAGTGTGATAAAAACAGATCTGACTTGTAACTTTGGCCTCCCCATCTGTCCAGTGATGTAAATGAATGTAGCAGGACCTACACACCTCTCTCACTTCCTCTCTCCTGTTCAACGAGGACTGTGAGAATTAACAGTTGATCAGAGAGCAAAGTAACCAATGGGATGTCCCGGCAGAGCAAACTCACAGCGAGGTCTGTGAAATCGGGCAAAGCACAGCCAGTGTCCATTCAGCTGGCAAAGCACAGCCAGTGTCCATTCAGCTAGCTTAGATCTGTGTCAGGGCAGAGCTTGAGGCTGTCCGGAACCCTTTTTGTTACGGAATGCCAGCGACCAGGGGAATCCCTGCTTCACTATTTGCATATAGATTGAGAAGGAAATGCAGATTTGATCATTTGGTTTCTGTGTAACTTTCGAGTCAAAATGAAACTAGCATGTGAATATTAGTGTGTGAACCTTCTTAGGATGAAGCCTGGCTGCTGTGGCATTTAGGAAGCGCGCTGTGTTGTAGCAGCACTCACTATATACATTGTCCCTGCATCAAGTGACGACCATGATTGCTCATGCTCAGACCCTAGGGTTCTATAGGATCCAGCAACCCATTGTTTGCACACAAGGGTGTATGAATTAGCGATATTCACGACACATTTTCTTTGCACCCTAGTCCCCTGCGAATGGATTTACTTTAAAAAGTAGCTTCAAAGATGGGGTGGCTGGGTGGTTCGGTCGATCCCCCCAATCTGGGAGTTCAAGCCCCAGAGCACTGGCAGCTCAGAGCCTGGATGGAGGCTGCTTCGGATTCTGTGTCTCACTCTCTCTCTGCCCCTCCCCCACGCGTGCTCTGTCTCTCTCAAAAAAATAAATAAATAAATGTTAAAAAAACCTTTTTTTTACTGTCGTTTCCAACATATGAAAGGTTGGATTTTTTTCTTTGGTGGACAAGAGTGATAATACATGTTCATCGTTAAAACAAATCACCCCCCATAGGCAACCACAGTTGACTTGAGTACACCAGGTTCCCCTGGCTAACCTCCACTTAACCAGCCCCCTAGGTTAACTGATGCAGCCTCCACTCTCTCTGTAAAGCATCATCTATCTGCTATTTTCAGCAAGCTTAACACAGGCCATTGGCATTCTCAGCATGTACCTGGGCACTTCTTCCACCAGTTGTGATGTCTGCTTGCCAATAGTCAGTTTGTTTGCCCCCAGACACAATTTAAAAGGTTGCAATCAAAAAGTTACAATGTAATTAGGAATTATGGAAATGATGAAAAATGTCGCAGAAGGAACATTCTTAGGAAAATCAGGTTGCTTCGGAAAGACTTGATAAAGGCGAGGCACACCAAAGAAAACAAAAAACAAAAACCAAAAAAACTGTCAGATTCGGAGTGAGCAAACAACTATAAAAGACTGAAAGTTCATTGCTAAAATCTAGCAGGATTGCCCTCAGATTGCTTCACGAGCGTCTTTAAGTTTTGCTCCATTTTTAAAACCTGGAAAATTGCAGCCGATGCATTAAGAGTGAGAGACTGAGTAGGTGGGTATTGTGATATTGTGATTTATAATAAGACATGTATATTTAGTCTTTGTCTATTTCTGGAACAGCGCTCCTAAAACCCCTGGAATTTTCTGAGATGAGAGTGCTAAAGGAATCTTTTGTTATGTTAATGAGGTAACTTTTAGAAAGCACCTAAGGATGGGGGCTGGCTGAGAGAACCAACTGGGCCATCAGTCCCCGGCTTCCTGGGAGGGGAGAGGAGGTGGAAGGTGAGCTCGGCCACCAGTGGCCAATGATCAATGATCCAATCAATCATACCTAAGTAATGAAACCTCCCTTAAAACCCCAAAGGAGAAGTTTCCGAGAGCTTATGGGCTGGTTGAAAACATGGATATTCAGGGAAATTGGTGCTTCCATGGATCACGGAAAGTCTGTGCCCTTCCTTTCCCCATACCGTGCCCTATGTACCGCTTCCATTGGGCTTTTCCTAGAGCACAACCTTTTATAATAAACCAATAATCTAGTAAGTAAGCTGGTTTCTTGAGTTCGGTGAAAGGCTCTAGCAAATTAACTGAACCCAGGGAGGGGGTCATGAAAACCTCTGATCTATAGCCAGTGGGTCAGAAGCACAGGTGACAATGTGGACTTGTGATGAGCATCTGAAGGTGTGTCTTTGGGGTGGGGGGGGACAGTCTTGTAGGAATCTGACACCATCTCCGGGTAGATGGTGTCTGAATTGAGTTGAATTGCCGGACCCCCCGCTGGTGTCAGAGAATTGCTTGGATGTGGTGGTGGGGGGGGGGAGCCCACATGTCAGAATCAGTACCAGAATTGTTAGTTCGTGTTAGAAATGGAGCTGGTGATCCAAAGTGGGATGAAAGTTAGAACTATGGGTAGACAACACAAAATGACTAGAGACACTCTTATCAGGAAACTTATGTCTGAAGGCAAAAAAAAAAAAAAAAAAAAAAAAGAAAAGAAAAGAAAAGAAAAGAAAGAAAGAAACCCAGGAACCGCCATCTTCCGGTAATTCACCAAAATGACCAAGACAAAGGGAAAGAGGAGAGGTACTCGCTGCATGTTCTCCAGGCTTTTCAGAAAACGTGGAGTTGTTCCTTTGGCCACATCCATGCGAATCTACAAGAAAGGTGATATTGTGGACATCAAGGGAATGGGCACTGTTCAAAAAGGAAAGCCCCAAATGTTACCATGGCAAAACTGGAAGAGTCTACAATGTTACCCAGCATGCTGTTGGCATTATTGTAAACAAATAAGTTAAGGGCAAGATTCTTGCCAAGAGAATTAATGTACATGTTGAGCATATTAAGCGCTCAAAGAGTCGAGATAGCTTCCTGAAGCCTGTGAAGGAAAATGATCAGAAAAAGAAGGAAGCCAAGGAGGAAGGTACTAAGGTTCAACTGAAACTCCAGCCTGCCCCACCCGGAGAAGCACACTTCCTGAGCACTGATGGAAAGGAGCCTGAGCTGCTGGAACCCACACTCTATGAATTCACAGCATGATAAACGTAAAAAAATAACGACCTCAAGACTGTAAAAATGTTTCTCTTAATTGAGTAGTAGTGTGGTGTCCTCTTCCCCAAAGAAATATTTAAAGCCAACTTTGTGTCAAAAAACAAAAACAAAAACAAAACCCCAATACAAATAGTAAATCCATATAGTGCTTAATCCGTGTCATGGATTGTTTAGACCCTGGAAACATTTTACTCATTTCGTTGCTGTAATAACTCGATGAAGGAGTAAGGAGGTAGTACTGTTATCCCCATTTTACTGAGATAGAGCAGCGCAAAGTTCCCTACTCTAGATGACCCAACCGGAAAGAGAGTTGCTCCATTCAAATGCAGGTGGTGTGGCTCTTAGCAAATGCCAGTAGCCACTGCCTTCCTCTGGCCCTCAATTCTACAGTGAAAGATTTAAAGGTTTTAAATAAGAACAAAATTAACCATGAAAATTATTTATTATGGAATTATTAACGCCTGTATAAAAGTAGAGAGACGACTAGGATGAGTTCCATGTACCCCTCACTCAGGTTCAACATTGATCAACTCATGGCCAATCTCTAGTGCATCTACCCCCCATTCACTCCCTCCTGCTCTCGGAATATACTAAAGCGAATCCTAGAAATCATATTTTCATCCACAAATATTGCAAAGTGCATCTCTAAAAGAAAAGGACTTCTTTTTAAAAATTTTTTTTATGTTTAAAGATTTTTTTAAGTTTATTTTGAGAGAGAGAGAGGGAGAGAGAGAGAGTGCATGCATGTGTCACCCACACTGTCAGCCCAGAGCCTGACACATGGCTCGAACTCACAAATTGCAAGATCATGACGTGAGCCGAAATCAAGAGTTGGTCTCTTAACTAACTGAGCCACCCAGGGGCCCCAAGGACTTCTTTTTAAAAGTGTAACTAGAATACCATCATCACACCTGGAACATGGACAATGATCTCTTAACTCAATCAAATATCCAGGCACTATTTGAATTTCCTTGATTGTCGCAGGGATTTTTCCTCCAAATAGGATCCAGATAAGATCATTGCAATTACTATCTTTAATTGTAAACTACCCTTTTCTCCTTGCAATTTATGCGTTGAAGAAAGCAGATCCTGTGTCCTATAGTTTCCCACAGTATGGATTTTGCTGATTCCATGCTGCCCCGCCTCCCCTCCCCCCACTCCCAGAATCCTTGAAGACATTTTCCTGTCTTCCATATTTCTTATAAATTGGGAGTCATATCTGGAAGTGCAATCTTCTTCTAAAGGTAACCAGGCAGGTTCTTTTTTACAAGTGATTTTAAACCTCTAGGTTTAAAATATTGGGGTGCCTGGCTGGCTTAGTAGAGCATATGACTCTTGTTCTTGGGGTTGTGTCAGCCCCACGTTTGGTGTAGGCTCAAAATAAAATCTTTAAAATACATACAATACAATAAAAATTGATGTGTTTCCATCCAGTGAAGCCAAGGGAAACTCTTCCATTTGGCTCTTGAGTCCTTTTGACACCACTTTCAGTTTCAGTAGCTTCCTTGCTCTCCACATTGACTAGAATGTTCCAGGTTCACTCTATTGTATATATTGCCTTTAATGATATGTCTCCATATTATTCTTTTTCAATTAGCTGATCTACAGCTAGAAGGCATGGTTATTAAGGTTTCCTGGATTCATCTTCTGCTTTTACCTGGTTTGCTACATGACCTGGGCACATTACTTGGCTTTGCCTCAATCCCTGCATCTATAAAATGAGGGCCATAATAATTGCATTTACCTCAGGTGTCGCTACAAGGATAAACTGAATTAACGTATGTAAATCACTTAGAACAGTACCTGGAACGCAGCAAAAACTCAACAAATGTTAGTAATTATCATTAAGTCCATTAAGACTGCTTTCAGTATATCATATTTTTAAGTTTGTCTGACATACTTGTGATCATACTTTATATTGATTTGTTTCCTTTTATTTTCCCACAAACCTAACAACATAGGCATTTCGTATCATTTAACAAATACAAGTTCTCGCTCTCTTTTATTATTATTATTTTTTTAAATTTTAAACAGGGAGAGCTGGAGCAGGGGAGAGGGGCGGAGGGGGAGAGGGGGCCAGAGAAAGAATCTCAAACAGGCTGTACCCTGGTATGTACCATAATTTACCAACTTACATGCTCTCTGATAAAGATCGGGTGATTTCCAGTCTTCCCCTATTATAAATAATACAGCCGTGAATATCTTTGCGAAAAGAAGTTTCTGTTTTCCTTTTGAGCTTACACTTCTTACTATCAATTTCCAAAAGTGGGATGACCGTATCCAAGTTATGACCAAACCTATTTCTCAGTGGTTTATACTGATTCATATTTACCTTGAGACTTTAGCACGGTTTACAAAAAATGTTCATAGACGGCCAAATATTTGTTCATGTTCTTTTACAAAATCCAGTGACGAAAATAAGCCATTTGTTGAATGGCTGAAAAAGAATCGGCTGGCTCTATTAAGAGACGGAATAATATGGTCACAATCTCCGGGCAGCCATGTGCGACAGCATCAGCCTGGCCTTGGAAGTCAAACTGGTGGGGGGCGGGGAGCAGGGAGGTGGGGAATGTGACTGCCACAGCCTTCATTGTGGTGGGAAAAAAAGGAAAAGAAAAAAAAAACCCCACCCAGCACTTTGAGTAATCTAGTAATTGGGTTCTGCCCTCTTCTGAGCTGACTTGAGACCACAGTCACGTGAAACAACCACCAAAAGATGGTTAACAGCTTCAGCAAGTGTGACCTGGGCTTGAGGAGTGTCAAGGTGCTGGGAGGGGAAACAACTGACCTCTCAGGGCCCCGCTGCCCGCTCTCCAGCGTGGATGCCAGGTGACCGTGGCTGAAACCGGACCCAAGACCGCCCTGCCCAGCACTAAGCCCTTCTGCAGATGTCACCCCTGGAGGAGGGGCCTCCCGGAGGGGGGCAGGCTATGCAATTCATCCGCCCGCAGGAGGTGTCACTTTCGAATTCACACCAAGGCTTTTGTGTATGCCAGATGTGACCCTGATAATCCTTCCCAGTTAGGAGCCTTAAACTTGACAAGAGAGGGAGCGGGAGAGTGCTTAACTATTGCTTCCCCACCCTCAGCTCCTTGTGGAACTTTCCATCCTTGCTTCTGTGAAATTTGCTTTGTGGATTCCGGACACCAGTGTTAAAACGTAAGGTGACTCTGGTCCCCAAAGGCTGGGGACCCCAGTGTGCACTGCCTGAGCCACTCACTCCTAAAGCCCGCTAAAGCCCCCTTCCACATGGTTACCCCCTCGCAAATAGCTATCTTAATGTAGCTGATCTTGCAGCCTGATGGTTAAGCCACAGAAACTAAGTCAGAAAAATGTGCGGTTGAATTCTGCCTTCACTAGTCATATCTGCATGATCTTCTGTTCCTCCTCCTCGGATGCAGGTAATTAAAACTCCTACCTTCTGCCTTGCACCGTTGTGAAGATTAAATGAGGTCCTGCACACAAAGTGCCTGGCATGTTCGAAGTGCTCGGTAAACGTGAACTCACACTGTCACTGTGCATTTAAGCCACTTCCCCCCCACCCCCCTGCTTCCCCACTGCCCCAGTTTTTGGTACGCAGCGGGTTTCTTCCTTTGTGATGGGGATAGTTTTGTTTCTCTTTGTTCCACAGTCTTGGTTCTGGCATTTGCATGTCAGTGTAGCAGGAATGGGGGGACCCCCCCAACTCCCCCCCCCCTTCTGAAATGCACCTTCATGAGCGACTTCTCTCCTGGTCTCCCAAGTGGAAGTCCACCCCTCTCTTAGGCATCCAGCACTGCGAGCATGCACAGTGAGTCAAATGGATGAAATGTTCCTGTCAGCACTCACTCAGGTCAATTGGTTCTGGATATTGGAAGGGAGAGAGAGGGAAGAAGTAGGGCGTTCTGCGCCAGAGTCCTGGCTCGCGAGCTTCTAGTCCTCTGGCAAAAGCAGAAGGTGCAGAGCCCCACCCAGGCTGGGGGAGACCCCTCCCTGCCACCATCTGTTTAAAATTAAAATGTTGCCATCTGCCAAAAAAAGGTTTGGACTTCCCCACTGCACCTCTTGGCTTCTGTCACAGAGGGAGTCAGAAGAGGAGGAGGGCTACATGACAGCCAAACCATCCTTCCATTCCAGGAGAAAAGGCCAGATCCAAGCCCCGCAGTAGAGTAGCGGGGCAGAGGCCTAGAGTCAGAAGACCCAGGTCCCGTCCCCGTCCCGTCATTAGCTTTGTGAGCTGGGCTTGACTCTTCATCAACAAGTGGACGTAAGCACGGGGGACTTGACTCTGTGTGCCACCTATGAAGTATCTTTTCCAAACTATTAAATGTGAATTGAATCAAACAACTAGATCGAGCTACCAGTTTACAGGAAATACAGGGGATAGAGGAACATATTAAATGACACAACAGCAAAATCCAAAATGTGAGAAATTTTACAGGGTGAACGGCTTCATTTCTTCAACAAAAGGATGACAGGGGAGAGACAGGACCTTAAATATTAGAGATTTAACAGACTTATTAACCAAATGCAATGTGTGGACTATTTTTGGTTCCCATGCACGTGAACCAACTGTCAGAATACATTTATGGGTTAATCTGAGATATTTGAAAAGTGTTTGGATATTTGATATCAAGTAATAATTGGTATTTTCCTTAAATATAACACTATCATTACAATTATGTCAAGAAAGTTCTTTTTTAGTCCTTTTAGACACTTCTTTTAGTCAGACACTCTTGATTTCAGCCCAAGTCATGATTCCAGGGTCGTAGGATTGAGCCTTGCATTGGGCTCCTCACTGAATGTAGAGCTTGCTTAAGATATTCTCTCTCTCTCTCTCTCTCTCTCCCTCCCTCCCCTTTCCCTCTGCCCCCTCCCCCACTTGCACACACTCTGTCTCTAAAATAAGAAATAAAGAGTCCTTTTTTTCTTAGAGATTATTAAATATTAAAGTATTCACAGATAACGGAAGGATGGTATGATACGGAAACAATATGTATGAGATTTACTTCAAAATAATCTAGTAGAGGAAGAGTGGATGGGGGATAGATGATGAGACAAGATCTATCTTGTGTTGATAATTACTGCAACTGTTCAAAGGATTCATGGGAGCTCGTTATAAGAGTCTCTCTGATTTTGTGTACGTTTGGAATGGTTCATCATGAAAAGTTAAAGAGTGCAACAGAATATGGGCTCTGGAGAGAGGGAGAGTTGCCTGGTTCTACCTATTATTGGGCCAATTAACCTTTGACTCAGTTTCTCCATGAGGACAACAATATCACCTGCCTCATAGGATTGTTGTAGACACAAGGAAAGCACTAGTGCCCTTTCAATGTTAGCTGTCATTATTAATAAAATAAGAGTTTTGGACTAATTCATCTCTATGGTTCCTTCCAATTGAGAGAGCATCTGATTCCAGCCTGTTTCTATCACCTCTTGGCCCTCTTTATTTTCTCTTCTCCTCCTTGTTCACCTTTCTGGAAACTCTAACTTCCTCTTGTGTTCACTTCCCTTTGCCCGGGGCATCTGGACACTTTACCTGGGTGGCCAGGTGTCGGTTCCATAAGGCATGTTGGACGGATTCCTGAATTGGCAGGTGGAGGTTTCTGATTTCCTCACCTGCCCACTCACTGTCTGGCTCTGTTTCTAGTAGCTTCCTGTCACCTGGAACAAGAGCTCAACGCTTCAGGACGCAGGCAGAAACTTGGAGAAGGATGAGTAAGGATGCAGTTACATCCTCGCTCCACCTCCTCAACCTCCACACTCCTACTCGGGGAGGGCGTAGTGAGGGGCAGAAAGGGAGGTGCCCATCCTGTCTCGGCTCTGTGTCCTCCTGGCAGTGTGGGCAAGCCGTGGTAATTAAGAGTGCTAACTCTACGAGCTCCTGGGTGGCTCAGTCGGTTAAGCATCAGACTCTTGATTTTGGCTCAGGTCATGATCTCAGGGTCGTAAGATCAGGCCCCACATCAGGATCTGTGCTGACAGCCTGGAGTCTGCTTGGGATTCTTTCTCTCCCTCCTCCCTCCCTCTCTCTCTCAAAATAAATAAATAAACTTAAAAAAAAAAAGAGTGCTAGTCCAGAGCTGGACTGCTGGGGGTTGAAGTCCTGGCTGGCTCTGCTTTTGTATTAACTGTCCAATCTAGGACCTCTCTGTGGCAGTTTCCTCGTTGGTAAAGTGGAAACAGTGACAGTACCTGCCTCATGGGATCATTGTGAGGACTAAATTGAACAACACTCGGCACACAGACGGCGCTCGGCACTTGTTGGCTGTTGTTACCGTCTTTATCATTGCCGTCATTTTGCACAATGCGCTTTGAGAGCTCAGTCGTGTGCCTGGCACCTCACTTAAGGCCTGCTTTCGGACCTGCTGAATTCTCACACCGGCTCTGGGGTCCACCACCAGGAGCTCAGGCCAGCATTGTGTCCGGTGGGTGTGGCACAGACCAGAGTCACACAAGAGGAAACACTGTGTTACGCCCTTCCTGATTTCGGGTCTCTCCTTCACGCTAAGGCAATCTGGGGCTAAGACTCTTCCAGAGATGAACCTGGGATGGGATGGACCAGGGAGAAGAGAGGAGGAAGAGCAATGGCCTACGGAGGGTCACATTTTGCGTGTGCAGTGGGAGAACTGCCCCAGAAAGACCAGTGATGGAGGTTCAGTTAGGAATATCCTGGCTTCTCCCTAGTCCTGTCGAAGAAAACATTGCTCTGCGCTGGCTATGCCCAACCCCTCATTAGAGGTGCCTTGAGCCATGAGGCCGCGGGTCAGGTGGGGGCCCATTGTTTGGTGCCTGGAGCTCCTAGTTACCCTCCTCTGTGGAGTGGCAGCTAACACCTCAAAGCTTTTGGCTCTGAATCATTACTCAGCATTGGAAGGAACCCAAGAAACATGCAAAACAAGGATGGAACCCAAGAAATGTGGAAAATAAGAATAATGAGAAGCAACAAGAGGCCAGAATCACGAAGGTAATAGCCCTGTGGAAAATAGGCCCTTGGCCTGAGCTTGCCAGGGGGTTGATGTAGGCACCCAGGGCCTGGGGTTCATCTAGTTCCTGTTATCATCCCTCAGAACACAGAGCATGACATTTAGTCACTGGGCTCCCCTAAGGCATCAGATCTACTTCCTGACTTGAGACCCCAAGCTAATAAATACGCATTCCTACCCATCCCTTTCCTCTCCCCCCACTTCCCCACACCATTCCCCACCCCAACCTCCCAAACTATAAAACTGCAGGCTGGGAAACTTGTAAAGACAAACAGCCCTTGTGCTCCCTCCTCTGGGTATTGAGAAAGATCTGGAATAGAATTAGCTTTGTGGGGATTTCCAGGTGCTGAATCCCTCGAGCATGTTTGAACTGAGCTTGGCTGTTTTCACCTGCCTGACAAGGGGTGGGCCAAGCCACACCCGGTCGTGCCAAGTCCTGGGCCCAAAGTGTTTGTCACAGTGTTTCAGCAAAGATGTCAGGCCAGACTTAACTGAAACAAAGGTGAAATGATTAACAACCACAACACCCAAAGCCCAGCTCTAGTGATAAAACTTTTACTTTAGTGTATCTTCCGAAGTGTAGGTAGAGAAAAATCTGCCTCTGAGTAAAAGGAGCATGTGATTTTGTGTAATTTGAGTGTCGGGATCTCAGCATCAGTAAGTCAGGTGTGTCTATGAGCGGGGAGAGGGTGGTGAGGGAGTTTGGTCTATAGCACGATAGTTGGAGAAATTTTTTTCTGCCTTGGACTTTATAAAGACAAAGGACATGTTGAAAATAACAGAATCCATTCTCCATGATGAGAGCCATGTTAGACTTAGTATACATAAAGCATATGTGCAACGTATTATGAAGCGGGGGGTTTCAAACTGCCTCCCACTTTCCATAGTATGCCCAAGCAATGCAACACTTCCTCTGTATGGCTTTGTTCTCAATTGAGGAATGGGAATGTGAGGCTCCAGCACTTCTGGAAATGGAGAGGACACTTGTACATCTGAAAAGTAATGCTACACACTGAATTGTGTCCCACCAAAAAGGTAAGTTGGAATCTGATAAGGGATTTATATCCAGAACATATAGCAAATGCCTAAAACTTAACAACAACAACAAAAACAAACAACCAATTCAAAAATGGGCAAAAGACTTGAATAGACATTTCTGCAAAGAAGATATACAATTGGATAATAAGCATGTGAAAAGATGCTCATCACTCATCATCAGGGAAATTCAAATGAAAACTCAGTGAGACTGCCTCACACTCATCAAGACAGTTCCTATCAAAAAGAAAGAAAGAAAGAAAGAAAGAAAGAAAGAAAGAAAGAAAATAATAAATGTTGGTGAAGATGTGGAGAAATTGGAACTCTTATGCACTGTTGGTGGGAATGTGAAATGGTACAGCTGTTGCTAAAATAGTTTCAAAAATTTAAAAATAGAATTACCATATGAGCCAGCAATTTTACTTCTGGGTATATACCCAAAAGAATTGAAAGCAGGGTCGGGGCGCCTGGGTGGCTCAGTCGGTTGAGCGTCCGACTTCAGCTCAGGTCACGATCTCGCTGTCTGCGAGTTCGAGCCCCGCATCGGGGGCTGGGCTGATGGCTCAGAGCCTGGAGCCTGCTTCCGATTCTGTGTTTCCCTCTCTCTCTGCCCCTCCCCCGTTCATGCTGTGTCTCTCTCTGTCTCAAAAATAAATAAACGTTAAAAAAAAAGAATTGAAAGCAGGGTCTTAAAGAGATATTTGAGCACCTAGGTTCATTGCAGCATTATTTACAATGTTTAAAACATGGAAACAACCCAAGAGTCCATCAGCAGGAAAAAGGATAAGCAAAATGTAGTGCACGCACACACACACACACACACACACACACACACACTAGAATATTATTCAGCCTTAAAAAATATTATTCAACATGTTCAGCAATATGCTCCAACTTTTTCAAGTTGTTCATGTTCAACATCAGAAATCTTTATTAATAAACAGTAAGTGGTGCGATGCTCAATATATAAATAAAATCTTGCTTTTGATATTTTCATTTAAAAGGCTAAAAAAACCCCAAACACCCAAATTGTGTGTTACTATTAACGCTGACCATAAGGGGCAAGCTTTAATTTAAATAAATTCTTTAAACTTAAAAAAAAAGATATATTGGGGTGCTAACCCCCAATTCCTCAGAATGTGACCGTATTTGCACATAGGGTTTTACAAAGGTAATCAAGTTTATTTTTCTAATTTTATTTTACATGTTTATTTATTTACTTTTGAGAGAGACAGAGAGACAGAGACAGAGACAGAGCATAAGTATGATAGGGGCAGAGAGAGAGAATCCCAAGCAGGTTCCACATTGTCAGCATGGATCCTGATGCGGGACTTGAACTCACAAGCCATGAGATTATGATCTGACCTGAAATCAAGAATCCTTCACTTAACCGACTGAGTCACCCTGGCACCCCTGAAAAGGTAATCAAGTGTAAATGAGGTTGTTCGGGTCGGCCCTAATCCAGTATGACTGGCGTCCTTACAGAAAGTGAAATTTGGACACAGACAGACATACAAAGGAAGAAAGACAACACGAAGAGACGGAGAAGATGGCCACCCACAAGCCAAGAAGAGAGAGGCCTGGAACAGATCCCTCCCTCACAGTCTGCAGAAGAAAGCAATGCTGCAGACACCTTGATCCCAGACTTCTGGCCTCCAGGACTGTGAGACAATTCCTTTCTGTTGTTTAAGCCACCCAGTCTGTGGTACTTCATTATGGTGACCGTAGCAAATCAATACAAGCAACAATAAGTAATTCTGTGATGGACCCCTCAGCTGTCTCCTCAGGGCCCGTCTGACCAATGGTGTGGAGAATCTTGGGGGTCTCAGCTCTGTCTCCAGTCCCTCCTCATGAAGAACCCTTGTAAGCCCATGACTAGTGGGGCTGGAGAGACAGTCTACATTTGTTGGTCTGACTGGAGTCCTTCCCTCAGTCCGGGGAACCTGTGGCCCAGGTGGTCTGACCTACACCGGACCTTCCATTACTCATGTTTCAGCCTGGTGTTTCTACTCACAGATAGTCCCTGGTCTTCCTCTCCTGGGAGTGACCTGGGTTTGACCTCCTTCGGTCTTCAGTTCCTGGTGACAATGGAAAAGATGTGAAAGTTCCTTTGGTGGAAGAACCTTACTTGGAGATTGTGTTGAAGATAACCGAAGATAACCTGGGAATGGTCGCTAACCATCCTCTGAGTGACAGAAACAGACAATTACTGCTTAGACATTTGCCCTACCATACCATTTGGTTTTACCGGACATCGAGATGGAACAACTAGCTGTGACTGGCACAGAATCCCAGGCTTGACATACAGCCGCCATGGCTGGTTCCATTTTAGTGAGGGACCCAGGTTTACGGGGCAAGCCTATCTGACTGAAGCCTCTATTGCTTTAACTCTTTTGGATTTCCGGGCACACTGCCACCATTTGCGGATCAATACCTAGCACCAGGCAAGAGGGGGATGGTTGAGCAAAGTCCACTGCCACTTTCAGAAAAGCAATTCAAAATGCACTATAAAACTGCAAATAAATAACATGAATACACACTTGCATTTAGTTGTATTTTCATAAGGAATCAGAGGTGAGAAGACAAAATAAGAATGATCACCAACAAAGGAGAGAAGGAAGTGGAGAAGAGGGATGAAGGTATTTTTGAGAGAGAAAGAGAGAGCATGAGTGGGAGAGGGGCAGAGAGAGGAGACACAGAACCTGAAGCAGGCTCCAGGCTCTGAGCCGTCAGCACAGAGCCTGATGATCTGAACTGCAGGATCACGACCTGAGCCAAAGTCGGACACTTAACCAACTGAGACAGCCAGGCGCCCCTGACTTTTGCTCTTTTTAGAAAACGTTTTTTCATTGAGATATAATTACCATCCAGTGTTATATCAGTTTCAGGTGTACAATATAATGATTCAATACGAATTCTGACTTTTGGATCTTATGCATGAATTACCCATTAAAAATAAATTTTTAATTTAAAAAAGGCACTACTGAAAAGGCCCCCAGAGCCCCACTTTTGTTTCTGAAATATACCCTATGTAATTTGTTAAACATGATCTTCCTTTAAGTGCTTACCTTACCCTATATTTTAAAATGGTGACAGTCTGTTTTTGTTTGGCATAAGTGAGAACCTGTAGAACATGTTGGTGATAATGCCAGAATGGGCATTAAATGCGAGAGTAGGATTTGGAAGACTTTGACCTCATAGCTTGGACCTCGTAGGAAACCTCAGTGGCCTTGGGCGAATCACTTGACCTTTCTGTTCCTCAACTCTTTATATGCAACTCCAGCTTAATTCCACCCCTTCTCGGTGCTCTTAGGTTTTCGCGTGGCTCCCAGGTGAAAATACTCTGGAAGCACCATCACCATCATCTTGACAGTATAGTATCCACTCGACCACGTACAAGTAAAGCCACTGCAAAACCTACAAAGCCCAAAAAGAGACCTGGTACAAATTTTCCAATATTCGTGCGTGTCTCTATGGCACTGTCCAAAGACGAGTCACTCAAAGGATGGATGAGGGTTTTTTTTTTTCTGGCTCTCACTCCCACCAAGCAATTTGTTAAGAGTTGGAGGGGCTGTTTCATAAATAAGAGGGAGCGCTGCCTGGGTGGCTCAGTTCGTTAAGCGTCCTACTCTTGATTTCAGCTCAGGTCATGATCTCGCGGTTCATGAGATCGAGCCCTGCGTCTGGCTCTGTGCTGACAGCGTGGGAGTCTCTCTCCACCCCTCCCTCACCCCTCCCTCTATCTTTCTCAAAATACATAAACTTAAAAGAAAGTATATTAAAAAAAAAAAAAAGGTGGAGGCAAAGGGAGACATAAAGTAGTCGCTTCATCTGGGCCAGAAAAGGAACTCTGGTCCTGGGAACAAATGAGGAGTAGGAAGTAGTAAGAATGCTCAGCGATAGCTTAAAATGTTTAGGCTTCTAATCCTCTCACTTCCCTATCCTAAGAACACAACATTAAGGAAGAGGTGAGGAAGGTGGTAAGATTCCTGGAAGAGGTTTCTTTCTTTTTTTTTTTTGTTTTAAACATTTATTTATTTTTGAGAGCATGAACAGGGGAAGGTCAGAGAAAGAGGGAGACACAGAATCTGAAACAGGCTCCAGGCTCTGAGCTGTCAGCGCAGAGCCCGACCCGGGGCTCGAACTCACGGAGTGAGAGATCTTGACCTGAACCAAAGTCGGACGCTTAACCGACTGAGCCACCCAGGCGCCCCACCTGGAAGAGGTTTCAAGAGTGAGACAGGAAAAACAAGAAAATAAAGAATACAATGTGTCCTGACACGTTGATAGGTTTCCCTGTAGGGTTTTTTTTTTTTTTTTTTTTTTGCCCCCCTAGAAAGATATCCAGGATTTTGTCTCCTTTTAACAAAAATTTGGAAGGAAAGGGTGACATAATCCCCAGAACCGTGAAACCTCTTTATGCCAGGTCATCACTGGAGTGCTTTTCTCACATTCCCTCAAGAAGCCAACCTACAATGTGGCAAGTTCTGGAAGCCAGGAAGGGAGGCGGTAATCTGAGCGGAGCTGCAGGGCGGCTCCCGGAGGAGGAGGAGCAGGAGGAGGCGTGGGGAAGGCGGAGACCCAGCTCCTCCTCGGGGGGGCCCCAAGCTGGGCCCCTCCTATTGCCACGGGGGAAAAGGAGGAGAGACCTACATTTACAAAGGCAGGAACCTACCAACTGCAGATATCCTAAAATGCCCAGTGCGAATTCCCACTTGTGAGGTCAAATGGAGGTCGAGAGAATTACCTAATCATCTCTAAACCCCCTCTTTTGAGGGGTTGAGCCAGGCTGGCAACACCTGAAATCATTAACTAAATCTAACTTGGTCTTTAAAACTTAACCCAGGACTGTTTAGTTTTGTTTTGTTTTTAATTTGGCCTGTGCCAATTTTTCTGGTGGCATTTCTGTGACTTCCTGTTTGTGACTGAGTATTCCTTGCCCTACTTCCCTTTTTTCAGAGTTGGGGGCTGTTAGGTCGCCAGGACTACCATTTCCACTTAGATGTTTGGAAAAGGGGTATGTGTATATGGGTGTGTTGGATTGGAAGGGAAAGAAATAATAACTCGCATTAAATTTCTGTGTTATAAAACACTTTTCTCACATGTTCAGCTCCTTTCATTTATTTTCTACAGCAGCACGAGGGGATAAGCAATATCATTATGCCTGAATTAGAGATGAAGAAAACTGAGGCTTAAAAGGGTTAAAATGTTCAAGGTCACTCATCAAATATAGGAGCAGGAACCTGAATCTGACTCCCTGCTTCTGAATCCAAATTTAAAGTTCCTTTCGCTTGCTTAACTCTTAGGGGAAAGCAGAACTTTGATTTATCTGGCAAAATTCTCTTCTGAAGGATTTATTTGTTCAATTTTAATTACAGAGTTTATTTCTGAAATGTAAAACAAAACAAAACAAAAACAACGACTTCACTTAGGCCCTTCAGCAGAGCAATGGAACAGTTCTTAAGGCTCTGCTATTTCATTTTTTGGCAGCTCCTGGGCGGTCTTACAACATGGCTATTTCCAGGGCCAGGCCAGGGTGTTCCTGCTTCTCTTGTACCCAGGGGGTGCATTGTCAGTGACAGACATTAGGGGGAGCATGTGTGTAAGAGGAGGGAAGCCACTGGGGCTCAGGCAGGAAATGTCTGAGATCCTGTGTCCCTAACAGGCCCGGGTTGGAAAAGCCCCCCTTCCCCACTACCCTCCCCCACCCCCCCAAAGCCCGACTTAGAACTCCAGCCTTCTCTGCAAGGTTTGTACTTACTGATTCGTGGGGTGGGAAAAATCAGCCTCAGGATGTTGTAGAAATTAGTCACCTCTATGCCTACAGGGTCAAAGGGAGTAAACTTGGTCTCCACATTGTCACTGAGGAGGGCCCCCCAGCTCTAGGCCTCTGCAAGTCAGAGAAGGCCCTTGAAGCTTTGTCTCTGTGTCAGGGGAGAAAACACAGAGGCCCAGACGATGGGTTCTCCTGGGTCCTGAGAGGACAGGAATTTGTAGGGTTCGTGGCAAGAGAATTAGAACGTACATTGCAGAGGGGGGAGATGTGTGCCTTTTTTTTTTTTTTTTTTTTCTTTTCACAATATTTCTGCCTTCCAAAACAGTGCAGGTGGCTGGCTTGGTTTTCAGGTGCCTTTACAAGGCACTCGCTTCGACAGAGCCTGTTAACTTATTGTACATTTTGACAAGGGCCTTGAAGTCAGATGGAAAAAAAAACAAATACCTTTGGCATTGCATGACCCTAAGCCCAGAGTGAGGTTGGGAGTGAGTTCTGAGGCCTGCATGCCTCCTGGAATAGCTCTGCATGCTGACAGGCTGCTTTTCTTCTGGGGTGTAGCATCCTCTCTTTTTCCCTTTCTGGACCCAAACTATAATTTCTTAACCTGGGAGAGAAAAGTTGCAGCAGGGGAGATACCCTGAGGGTTGGCTGGCAACAATTTCCTTTCCAGTGAAAGATAGAAGAAGCAAAAGTCGACGCTTGCCTCCGCTTTGGATTTGTATATATAGATGATAATTGATTTTCTGTTGTGAATGGGGGTTGTTTACAGAAAACATTGTTTTGGTCTTGGTTACAAATGCACGTGAAATTTGTACTCTAATGCACTTGCTTCTGTATTTTTTTCTTTCTCTTGGTTTCAAATGTTGCTTCCTAAGGTATCTTTCTAGAGCAGTAGAAGAAATAAACAAAATTTCCTGTAAAACTACCATGTGGGCATCTCTGCCTGCATGTTGTTCTGAACATAAAAACTCCCTTCGTTGTGAATAAGTTTAAAAAGGTGTAATTAGGGCAACCAAAATGAAAATGGACAAAATGGCGGCCCACTGAGGGTATAGGCTACTAAGGTTCTTTGGGTCTCCATTCTTGTCCAGGTTTCCCCTAATATGAAGTGATACCCATGCCTCATTTATAGTTCTCATCATAATGATACCTATGTATCCTCAATATAAAATGATGCCTGTATGTTAACTTGGTATAGTATAAGGAATTTAGATAATCTTCTAGAATGTTTCTTACTTCTCACGGTCAATCAGGGAATCTACATTTGCAAGCACCCTCATTCAAGTAATTTATATATTTATTTGTTTGTTTGTTTACTAAAGTTTATTTATTTATTTTGAGAGAGAGTGAGCAGGGGAGGGGCGGACAGAGAGGGAGGGAAAGAGAATCCCAAGCAGGCTCCACGCTGTCAGCGTAGATTCCCACCTGGGGCTCAAACCCAGGAACGGTGAGATCGTGACCTGAGCCAAAGTCAAGAGTTGGATGCTCAACCGACTGAACCACCCAGGTGCCCCAGTAATTCATTTATTTAATCACTCTTGATTGAGAACCCACTATGCCAGGCATAGGAAACAAAGGTGAAGATCTTTCCTTGGATAACTCACAGTCTAGCACAAATCCTCACATTTCCTTGTATGCGTGTTTACGCATGTCTGTGACCGAAAGAGTGCTCTGAGAAAATGGAACAGAGACAGTTTCAATCCACCTGCAGGAGTCAGTACTTGCAGGGGTTGGGACTCAAGCTGCTGGGACTGAATGCTGGCTCCAGCATTGATGAGCTATGTGGCTGGGTCAAGTTTCTGAATCTATCAGAGCTTCAGTTTCAATATCTTTATACTATGGGAAGAATAATGATAACCATGGCATATTTTGTGTGTGTGTTGTTTTTTTTTCCCCTGAGAGGATTCACTGAGCTGAACCATAGTAAGCACTCAGTGCGTGTTGCGGATGATAATGATGCGGTGGTGGTGGAGGGGAGGTCAGGATGAGGGAGAGGAGATGGAGAAGGCTTCACAGAGACCTGCAGGGTCAGGACTTTTGGTGGGGTGGGAGGGGGGGAAGAGGGACCTGCGGAAGGGTGAGGAACATTCCAGAGGAGGCCCCTTACTGTGTTCTAACAAGCCCTCCAGGTGGTTCTGATGTGCGCTGGGGTCTAAGAACCACTGAGCTGTGGGAAGCTGTGGCTTTTAAGTAAGGGGATGATGTGCTTGGATTTCTGGGTTTGGAGACAAGGGGGTGGTGGCTGTCTGTGGGATGGATCAGAGATGGGGGACCGGAGGGCAGGACGAGGGGTCCAAGGGAGAAGTGATGGGGAGCTCGAGCTCGGGTCATGGCAGTGGGAATATGTAGAAGGGGTATGGCGACAAAGGCAGTGGCAAAGGGGCTAGGTAGATGACATTAAAGCATGAAGCAGACCAGATTTAGTAATTGGATTTGGGGGTGAGGAAAAGGAGGAGGCAAGGGTGAGCCCAGGGACAGCGAACACAGGGCTTTTAATACCAGTGACTAAATAGTGCCTCTGTGGTCTTGCTGAGACCGTTCCTGTGCCCCTCCCTCTCCCTCCTTCATCGCTGCCAAGGTGACTGACAGCACAGATTGGCATCTGTGCAGGAGGTCTGGTTCCCCTCTGGAATGCACTGTGCTCTCCAACCACAGACATCACCTCCCCCAGGGCCCCACAGCCCAGGGAGTCATTCCACTAGCCGTGGTTTCTGCCACATAGGCGGATGACTCACTCTCCCAGAACAGCTGGTGGCCACTGTACTTCTCTCTTCCACAGTTTGGGAGCACTACCAGGACCTGCCCCTACCCCCGCAAAAAGCACTTTGACCTACCCTTTAGTGTGAGTTCTCTTAGAAGGGCCGGCCACCCATCTCTCCAAAATTATCCTCACGTGATTGCTCTGTCTCAATCACACTCACACTATTAATCCTTATTACTTTATTATTGCCATATCTAAAGTAGAGAGACTGCAAGAGGGAAGGTGTTCCTGGATCCCATAAAAATGACGCATCTTTCCTTTAAAGCCGTGTCTCTCAAGTATAGTCTGTGTGCCCGCCTTCTGCATCAAAATCACTTGAGGTTTTGGTAAGAATGCAGATTCCTGGGTCCTACCATAGACCTACTGAATCACTGGGAGTAGGGAGTGGGGTTAGAAACCAGGGAATTTATATTTTTATAAGCATCCCCAAGTGATGCTTTTTTTTTTTTTTAATAAGCATCCCCAAGTGATGCTTTCAAATTACCTACTGAAAAGCAGCAGCGATGGCACTAGAATTTTCTGGTATTTTTGACCTGCTACTCAGCTAGAATGACCTCACCCCTGTGGACTTTTCTAGCTTGCTTGGAGGAAGGCAGTGCATCCTCCCCTGGGGAGAACATCCACTCTCTAGAGGCTACCAAGTCAATGCTATTGCTGTTGTGTCCATTTCCTGGAGGCATGGTCGGCAGTGGGGGGCGGGGGGGGGGGCAGTAGGCAAATTAAGCACAAGTACATAAAACAAGTCCAACATATCTGTTGAAAAAGACAAATGCTGGGAATGCAAACTGGTACAGCCACTCTCCAGAAAACCTCCCCAAAATTTTTGGAGGTTCCTCAAAAAAATTAAAAACAGAACTACTCTATGACCCAGCAATTGCACTACTAGGCATTTATCCAAGGGATACAGGTGTGCTGTTCCAAAGGGACACATGCACCCCCATGTTTATAGCAGCACTATCAACAATAGCCAAAGTAGGGAAAGAGCCCAGATGTCCATCGATGGATGAATGGATAAAGAAGATGTGGGATATATATACAATGGAGTATTACTCGGCAATCAAAGAGAATGAAATCTTGCCATTTGCAACTACGTGGATGGAACTGGAGGGTATTATGCTAAGCGAAATTAGTCAGTCAGAGAAAGACAAATATCATATGACTTCACTCATATGAGGACTTTAAGATACAAAGTGGTTGAACATAAGGGAAGGGAAGCAAAAATAATATAAAAACAGGGAGGGGGACAAAACATAAGAGACTCTTAAATATAGAGAACAAACAGAGGGTTACTGAATGGGTTGTGGGAGGCGGGGAGGAGCTAAATGGGTAGGGGCATTAAGGAATCTACTCTTGAAATCATTGTTGCACTATATGCTAACTAATTTGGATGTAAATTAAAAAAAATAAATTAAATTTAAAAAAAGAATTATAAACTTGAGACACACACAAAAATAAAGTTAAAGCTGATATATTAGACCAACTTATTAAGAAAACATCCACAAAAGTGAGAGACCTATGACTAAACTGTAAAAATCTAGTGATTCAGCTGAGAGGTGAAAACTGTAAAGTAATGAAAGAAAGTTATTAATATAAAAGTTAGAATAGTGATTAATTTGGGAGGATAGGAGGGAGTTGGGTTTGTGAAAAGTTACACAGGGGGCCGGGGGTGGGGTTTTGTTTTTTGTTTTTTGTTTTTTGTTTTTTTACCTGGGTGGTGGTGACAAGTATATTCTCCTTAAATTCTGTATTGTTTTGCATGATTTTTAAAATCTTATTTTATAATAAATAAGTTTAAATAATGAGAATCTAACAAAAAACAAAACAAAAAACAAAAAAAAAGACAAATGCTTTCTCATATTCAAAATAATAGTGTTGGATTATCTTACAATATTCCTCTTTCAAAAGACAAATTAAATTCCAAATAGTCGTATTGACTCATCACCCATGAAACATTTTTGATTGGTTATTTTGGTTGGAGTAATGGATTTCTCCTAAATGAAGTCCTCTCCCTTTATGCCCAATGACTGATCAAGGTCGGCAAAGCAATCTGTGTGGTCAGACCTAAGTTTGATTGCTGTGCAGAGTTAACTGAGCTCCTGATAACATTACAGGAAGACACCATCGTCAAAGTGCTTTGAGGAACATAGAAAACCAGTAGGCACATAGGTTCAAAAAATATTCTGGAAAACAAATTAGAGGGGTCTCGATAATTGGATTTGGTTTCCTTGTTCAGCAAGTATTCACTGAAGTCTGCACTTGGTACTGACTTACGGGCTGAAGGGACACGAAGTTTGGAAAAGGCATGATCCGCATCCTTGAAGGGCATATGGCGAGGCTGGCAGAATGAGAGGAGCACTTCAAAATGAAATACCAAAACAAGGCAGTAAATGTTGAGTGGTTGGCCATCAAATGCTGGTACCGTTCAGAGGAGAGGCAGAGAGATTACCCAGAGCTGGAAGTCAAGGAAGGCCTAGAAGTGCCCTGAAAAGTTGCAAAAGAGAGGGAGAGCCGGAGGGGGGCTGTGGGCCTCCACAGAGTAAGGGCAGGCACAGCATGGGGAAAAGACAATCTCTGCGGGGGGCAGTTAGTAAATGGGTCTGGAGGAAGCCTGGGGCCAGGGCCGGGGATGGTACAAGAGGAAGTTCACGTTTCGTTTCTAAGCACTTACCAAATTCTTACCTTATGACAGGCACTATATTCAGACCTTGACTAATATTTTCTTTGAGTCTTACAACAGCACTGCGGGGCCGGTGTTAGCCCGTCTTCCATTGTAACAGGAGAAGACTGGGGCTCAGAGAGGTCATAAGTAGCCCAAAGTCACACAGCTAAAGGAGGAGAAGCCAGGAGACCAACCCAGGTCTATTAACTTTCAAAGTTTGCGTGCTTCTCAGGGGCTATTTTTCTCCTTTTTTCTTCTTCAGATCCCATTGCTGCTTGCAGGAGAGGCTTAGCAGGGAGAGCAAGTTGAGGCCAGGAGGCTAGGTGATCCCTCTTGCCCTAGTGGCCCATAGCCTCTGCCTAGAAAAGGCTGTATTTCTTGTCCCACTCACATAGCTCCAGAGTGGCACCAAGGCCAGGAAGGGGTGAGCCAATATTCCCTTTTTGGCCCTCTTGGTCCTTCTGTTTTATGTCTGTGTTTTTGAGATCTTTGATATGTATTTCCTTAAAGCAGAAAAATGATAAGATTTTACCTACACTGTGCTAAGCACTCTGCATGTTGCACAGACTCAGTTCGAGTTTTTTAAAAATGTTTATTTATTTTTTGAGACAGAGATCAACAGAGTGTGAGCAGGGGAAGGGCAGAGAGAGAGGAAGACCCAGAATCTGAAGCAGGCTCCAGGCTCTGAGCTGTCAGCACAGAGCCCGACGAGGGGCTCGAACTCACGAACTGCGAGATCATGACCTGAGCCGGAGTCGTACGCTCAACCGACTGAGCCACCCAGGCGCCCCTAGACTTAGGTAGATTTAAGTTCACTAATGAGTAACTGAAAACTCCCTCAAAGGTTAGTTCATGCCTTTCTCTTGTAACGAATCCAGAGATAGGCAGTTTAAGGGCCGTATAGTGGTTTTCTCAAACTTCACAAGAGTCCAGGTTTCTTTCCTGTTGCTTTTCCACCGTCTTTAGTGTGTTGCCTCCTGGTGCCAAGAGAACTGCTTGAGCTCTCACCATCACTTCCACATTCTAACCAGCAAGAGGAAAGAAGTGGGCGAGAAGGCATTTCTTTTCCAATTCAAGGACCTTCCCTAGAAGTTGACCACCACTTTTCCATGTGGAACTCCTTGGCCAGAAGTCAGTTGAATGGAGCACCTAGCCCCAGGGATCCTTAGAAACGTACTCTTTATTCCAGGCTGCCATGTGCCCAGGGAAAACTCCATGCCTGGAGAAGAAAGAGGAAATAGGTATTTAGGTAGACATGGAGTGGTGTCTACCACAATCCTAACTTACTTGATCCTTATTATCATTTAATCCTGTGAGTTGGATGGGATTGATATCCTCATCTAATAGGGGAGGAAATTGGGGCTCGGAGAGGTTAACTTGCCTAAGGTCACACAGCTATCAACAAAGAAGAAATTGGGACCCAATGGCTGGCTCCTAAGCCTGTGTGACCCGCCCACCAAGGACAGAGAATAAAGAAGTTGGATGATACATTCGTCATGCTTAGGCCATAAATGCTTTCTTTCTTTCTCTTTTTCCTAGCTAAGATGCAGGCATACCCTTCATACCTTATGTCAGATAAGAAAGAGTTAACATTTTTGTCAAAATAAGTGTGGCTGAAAACCAAGGAGAGAAAGAAACCACAAGGTAACGAAATGGCTGGGCGAAGAAGCACAGATTGAGTGTCCTGAGATAACTCACGCCCAGCAGAGGACTGCCTGGGCTTGGACAACACAGAGATCGAGGACATGAAGTCTCAATTGAAAGGGCACCCGGGACACCGTGCCTTGCCCAGCCTTCAACCAGCTGTCCTTGAACTTGCCTGAGGCATAGTCATTAGCTAGATGTTCTCTCTCGTTCCCCCTCGCCTGGAGACACTTGCCTTGAATCTAGGCTGGTATGTGGCCTCCCCAGGCTGCCACCTCACACCCTGGCCCTGGCTCATTTAAAGAGGCCACCTCTGCCTGGGGTCCTAGTGAATCACCACTGGCCCAGAGTCTGCCAGAGGACAAACCTCAGGCTTGCACCTAATCAGCATAGCAAAGGTGACCAACACTCCCAACCTAATGAATCTTAGAGACCTGAGGTGGGTTCAAAGCTTTTTCTCCTCTCAGGTAACCAAGATTTATTCCCCCACGTGCTTTCTGCAGATAATTCAAGTACTTCACCTTGAATCTGGGGGATGATTAATTAAGAAATCATTTAAGAAAATTTAATTAATTTCAGAAAAAAATAATCTTAGCCTATGTGGTAGCAATGTCTCTACAAAAGGGCTGGCTCTCACAGCCTGATAGCACTTTTGTTTCTGAATGATTCCCCCCACCCTCCTATCTCTCTCTCTCTCTCTCTCTGCCTCTCTCTTTTCCCTTCTACCCTCCTTAGACATAGGGCCTGCACACAGTCCAAAATGGGCCTCGGTGTTCGTTATGATGCCTGCCAGAAGTCTTTGCCTGGTTGAAAAGGGAGCATGTTCAGAAAAGGCTCCTGGGAGGCCCCTCAAACAAGCAGGTATGGAGACAAGAAAAGTCTTCTGAAAACAGAATGATTGGTTCTCTGGCTCCACCTGCAAACTGCTGGTCTCTTTTCCTGTGTGTAGAAGTCACCGCCCTTCCACAGAGAAACAAACAGCTACTTTGAGGCTAGGAAAGCCATCTCAAGATGACGGTGAGCTCTGACTCTCTCAAACCTTCCTCCCTGCTTAGCTGTAAGGTCCGTGGTCTGTTGAAGAAATGAATGGCTTTGGATCTCATGGAGCTGTCTTTCTCCTCGTAGAAGGTTTTAGGCTTTTGTGGGTAGGAAAGGTTCTGGAGTGAACCGAGTTCTTGCACATCCCCATTCAGGTCTTTTGGACGGGGAAAGTCTCGGGCTGGACAGTATTCCCTCCAGACTCAGACACAAATACCTTTATCGGGCCCAGCCCTGCATAATCCTAAATAGGAAACAAGAAAGCACTGCTGACTTCCTCCTCCTCCTCCTGTGTACACAGCCGTCACCCAGATTGGGTGTCTATCTCTCTGTCGTGCTAAAAAGAACAGACGCTTTGTTCTCCCCTCTGTGTGGAATGACTTTTAGCCACGTTGACTAGCGAAGGCCCAGGACCCTTGGACCTTGCTCATTAGAGTCCTGAATTCACCACTCAGGAGAGATGTCACCGGGTGTATAAAAGCAGTGGCAATCTTTTCCCTTCGTGGAGTGTACTGTGAAGCAAAACATAAAACGGCGTCTGCCGTATAGCTGGAAAGAGCCACAACCAGGTCACTCACCCACCCAATTTGGCTTCTTTCTGAAGACATGGTGGGTTCCCACATCCCCTCATCCAGGCTCCGAGAAGGTTTGCCAGGCTGGTAGAAGAATGCCATGGATTTTCTTATTTCATCCTCCAGGTAAACTCATGGCTCCTCGTTTTAAAATAATAACATTGGGGCGCCTGGGTGGCGCAGTCGACCTCAGCCAGGTCACGATCTCGCGGTCCGTGAGTTCGAGCCCCGCATCAGGCTCTGGGCTGATGGCTCGGAGCCTGGAGCCTGTTCCGATTCTGTGTCTCCCTCTCTCTCTGCCCCTCCCCCGTTCATGCTCTGTCTCTCTCTGTCCGAAAAATAAATAAAAATGTTGGAAAAAAAAATTAAGAAATAAAATAATAACATAAAGGGACGCTTGGGTGGCTCCGTCGGCTAAGCGTCCGACTTTGGCTCAGGTTGTGATCTCATGGTTTGTGAGTTTGAGCCCCGCGTCGGGCTCTGTGCTGATACAGGGCCTCGAACCTGCTTCAGCTTCTGTGTCTCCCTCTCTCTCTGTTCCTCCCCAGCTTGCACTCCGTCTCCGTCTCTCTCTCTCTCAAAAAATACAAACATTAAAAAAAAATAAAATAAAAAAAAATAATAACGTAAAAAAGGTTTTAACCATAACTTCAAGACAAAATCTGACTGCCACAATGGGTTTCGTGTTAGAAAAGTTAAAAGTTAATTACTCCACTGAACCATAATTATCTTAAGCACTGACCCCCCCCCCCCATGCAACAGATTTTTTTTAAGGATTATTTAAAAAAAATACTTTAAAAAAACCCCCCCCCCCCCCCCCCCCGGGAAGGATAAACTGTACAAGACCTAGGCCTTGGCCTTAGAAGCAAACAATCTGGTGATCATATTGGCTGTTAACCACCGAGCAGGACGTTTGTGCCAAGCAAGGCAGCTACCCTCCCAACAGCTGGAAATCCCATCTCTATTACCAGCAAATAAGGCTGGAAGAAATTAGGTAGCTGTTCCAGGTCAAAAAGCCACAGATTACAAGAGCCAGAATTCAAATCCAGGTCTGGCTAACTCCAAAGCTCATGCCATTTTCCATGACTCTACACTGTCTCCAGGTTTAGCCAGGGAGCCTTCTCGGTCAGGGTCTTATCAGGAGACAGACGCCAGACCCCTTATTAGAAGCTGTTCACTAGGAAACTAGCAGGTTAAACAGGGAACTGTTAAGGTGGCAAGGAGGTAGCAACCATAGGAAGCACTGTTATACCCCAGGGCTGAGGAAACAAAGGGCGGAGATTGTAATTATTTGCAAATCTTAGAAATTGAGAGAACTGGCCAAGGCCATGCGGTGTACCTGGGCCTCTGCAGAGTGGATGCTCCTTGCCCGTTGCTGGCAGCTCTGAGCTTAAGAGTCTGGGGCCCAGACTCTGAGAAGCCAGCCCCGTGGTGGTGTCTTTGAGGATGATACCATAAGGTGGGTTCTAAGTGTTTGCAAAGTGTGGATTAGATTCAGCCTCTGTGATGGGAAGGAATTGCTCCGGCTGAGGCGACCCACCCAGGAGCAGGGAGCAGACAGGAAGGAGCAACTCTCCTCCTCCCTCCACCTTGTGGCGCCCTCAGCCCTCCTGTTGGCGGGACCTCACATGGGCCGCCTGGCTGAGCAGAAAGGTGGTTTGCAGGCACCCAGATGCGGCATCGCAAAACAGAGTGGAGAAGAGTGGCCTTCAGACCGAAAGGCAATTATCAGGAGGCATTTGTACGGACCTAAGAAAACAACACTGTAGGTGCTATATGGTCATATCTGTGATGACTCTGCATGTGGTAAGTTTTATAGAATTGAGAAGCCAGTTGATGGTTATGTGTGTATATCTTTGGGGGCAGGGACTATGTCTTCTTCATGCTTCCGTCCCCAACACCTTCCTGGCAATAGAAAGACGCCCGACAAGGGCTGCTTAAACAAAGGAATAACTCTATCGTCGTAGGCGTTGTAAGGCTACCTGTATTTTGTCACTGAGGTTTCAAGGGTCCCTTCTGCACCCTGGAGGCTGTTCTCATCCTGACCCCGCTTCAGAGTTCTGGAGGATAAAAGGGATCGGTTGCTTTAAGTGAGAGCACATTTCAGTGGTCCTTGATAAGAGATGACAGAGGCGGGGCTCCCTGGGTAGGGGCTTCTGGCTCTGGCTACAGAGAGGGAGTGGTCACACTCAGGATTGCTTCCTCAGTACTGTGTTTCTATCCCACGAGGTTTGACCCTGCCTACGATGCCAGAACCATCTTTTTCTCTCTGGTTCCTGTCCCTCCCTTGTGTCTTACTATTCTTATCCCTTGGGACATGTGTATCTGCCTGAAGTCATGGACACACACACTTCCGTAATCACAGCACATGCTCAGAGGCCTGGAACGGAGGCAGGGTGGAGTCTAGGTCCTGAAGTTCCTTTCTTTGGTAAACAGTATGGATATGCCTGGATTCCTGGGAGCTCAGCACATCAATCCTGTGCCAGACTGCTGAAAGGGGACTTTGAGGTCTCCTCATTCAATGCCCTCATCTTACAGATACAGAAACTGAGACGCAGAGGTGGAGAGTAACCGGTCTTCCTCAAACTCCGCAGTGGGTTAGCCGGTCCAGAGTGTTTGCCAAGTTTTTGCACAGTGTCCCATGGCTCCCTGCCCCACTTTCCAGAGCATTCTCGATGGAATACAAACATTTCAGTAGAACTTACCTGATGCGAGGCACAGAGCTTTTGTACATTGTCAGGGTCCTGAGTTGAATTGAATATTTTCTTTTGGCAAATACTTGGGCATTCTGAATTAGTTTCACCTTAAAGGTGTTATTTAGTACCACATAATGTAACACAACATGACGTGGCATCGCGTAATATTTTGTTCTAAACGTAGTTGTTAAGTGATGCAGGCACACATATAAACATGTATTAATAATAAAAGAAATAAACATATATAATCTAAATCTTTCAGAGCTAGGCTTTCCTAGCAATTTTTCCAACTAAATGGCAATATTAAACATACAGTGGCTTACAGAGGATTTTTCTTTAAGGATTTAGCATGGATCAGCACCAAATTGATACTTGGTGAGAGTTCTATCCGTCGCTAAGATTTGTTCCACGGTTTCATTCCACTTAAATCACTGATCCTAACAGCCACATGGCATCTGGCATCAGGACAAGCAGAAGCGACTGGAGGAGAGGAGGGTCAGGTCATCGGAAATCTCTCAAGGCCCTGGGAACAGCTGGTCAGCATCACAATCCCCTCACTGCTTATTCCCCACCCCCTCCCGTGCCCCCAGCTCCTTAGATCCCTCCCCGGCACTCTCCTGGCCTAGGCGGACTTAACTCTTGAGCTGACATTGCCTTTGCAAGCTCTGAGCATTCTGTCCGGAATAAACCCACAAGCAGCTCATGGAAAAGCTGTGGAAAGATGAGGCCGAATGAGGAAATTTCCTCCTGAGCCTTCCAGCAGGTTTTCTTGAGCCCTTTTGCCAGAATTTGAATTTCCACCCTTACTGAATAAGAGAATGATTCTAGTTGCCCCAAGATCCTTGACTTTGAGTCTCCAAATATGTACCAAATGTGGGCTCTAATCTAGTCTCTAAGGCATGAGGATGAAATTTTAATCTAACATTAATTTTTAAATTGTCTTTTGGAAACCCTGTGATATGTAAGCAGCACAAAGAAGATAAGAGAAGCTATTCGGAGTTAAATATAAAACAAGATAACAATTGAGAAAAATAAAACACATTACTCATCCATCCTCTGATACTCGCCTCCCATGGGCATTTTCAGTGTTGTGTATCCACGAAGACAAATATATCTGTGGCCAACATATTATTTGGGGGGCAGATGTGCTGCAGCTTTCTTCGGATTATAAAAGTAGCAAAATCTTGCTGTCGAAATCTGGAAAGTACCAGAACAGGTCATGGGAGAAAAGTAAGCCATCCATAATTTTGTTATCATTTTGGCATTTCTCTTTCTAGATTATACTAAATATGTCATTTTATATAGTCTTTTTGTTCTACCCAAACTGTTTATAATTACTATATATGAAAGTCTATGTTTTACACTATTGTCCATATTGTTCTCATTGTTTTCATTGTTATACTTCCCTTAAAAAAAAAAAACAAAACTATTATAAAGAACTCCGAAATGAACATCTTTGTGCATGGACTTCTGTTAGGAAAGATTTCCAGAAGTGAGACTTTTGAATCAAAAAGTATAATTTCAAAGGCTCTATATATTGCAAAATGTCTTTCCCAGAAAGGGATTCTATTATCACAGTTCCTCTTATAGGAGCTTGTATGACAGTGTTAGTTTCATACGAACCTGCAGATCTTGAGCATTTTCTCTTTTAGTTTTAAAGACCTGATTTGATACAACAATAATAAAAACTACACAATTACTGTTTACAATTACGTATACATTTGAACATCAATAAAGTTGAACCTTTTAATTCAATATCTATTGGCCACAAGAGAAGGGACTCTATTTTGCCTATTACTGAATCTCTAACACTGAGAAGGGTACCTGACATATAAAAGTCATTCAATAAATACGTTTTGAAATGAATTTTTAAATTATAGTCTTTGCTCACTTATCTATTAGGAAATAATGTATTTAATGATCTGGTATTTGAAAATGATTGGATCCTGTACTGGGAAGACTAAAGGTTTATAATACAGTTATAAAAAGTAGCATTCAAGTTACATTCCCATATATGTGAATTGGCTTATCTTTTTAATTTTGGAAGATTTGCATAGTCTTAAGGACAGAATCATGGGAGAGAAGTCAGTAAAATATATCCTAGCTTAACCAAGAATCAACTCTGTGACTTTGGATCAGTTCGATAAGTTTTTCACATTTGATCTGTAAAACATAACAAAATAAACAAAAGACAGTGAATGTATCCCCTTTTACTTTATGGAGCCCTAAGACAATACAATGGCATAATTATAGGTAATAATTAAAGGTAAAACTTTTGAAATACAGCAAGTCAAATTCAAATACAAGACCAAAGTACTAGCATTTCAATCTCAGCGTTTCTGGTCTCATTTTCCTCATTTATAAAAGGTGAAAGGGCTTAGATTAACATAATTCCCAGTGTACAATAAGTGCATAATAAATCTTTTTTGGTTAAGTTTTTCCAAAGTTCTTATTTTGACTTTATAATTCTAAGATATCTCATAAGTAGAAAAAAATATGGAATGTGATCATAAAAAGTACAGTTACTCGAATATCTGAAGTAAAAGTTGATAACTAAGAATTATCTCAGAATAAAGCTTTCCTTCTGATCACCCCCCCCCAAAAGCTTTAATATGATACACAAGACTGTTTATAATACACTTGGAAATAATCTCCAAAAAGAGGGAGGACGGTCAATTCCTTACTGCCCAATATGTTTTAGAGTAGCTAGTGAATTAGAAACCATCCAAATTCTCAATGACAGAATAGTTAAGCACACCAAATTATCTTACCATGATAGAATGCTCCTTAGTCAATGACAGCAAATGTACATCAGCATCACTACATGGAAATGCAGATAGAAAGTAGTAGCAAGTGAAAAACAGAACACAATAAACACACCCAGGTTATAGTCATATGAAAATGTATAAATGTATATATTTAAAGGACTTGCAATGAGGAAAATGAGTAGATGTGTATGCCCATCAAGTTCTCTTTTTTCTCCAAATAAAATTGCCCATCTGTGTCACTTTTGTATAGGAAAAAAATTACCATGTCTTCAAAGGATAGCTCAACAGTCTTATCCTAAAATGCGATGGCTATAAAATATAGGTAGTTATATAATAAGCCAAAAGTGACTCTCTACAAAAGACTCATCTTCTGTCCAGGCTTGCCCATTGCTTGACATTTCCCTTGACTAAGTAATGATTAATAGGCTATATAAACAACATGCCAGGTACTTGTATTTGGTTGTGGACAGGGAAATTATTTATAGTTGCCTGAAGCCAGTGTGGCTGTCTGGTATTTCTATGGGATTGTCTTCAACTCCGAAGGAAAAGTAAAAAACGAAAAGCTTTGTTTTGTAAGAAGAAGGAAAAAACACTAGAAAAAAAAAAAAAAGTCTGCACAGATTTCTCTGTAGTTAGCTTCTGTAACATAAAAGAAGGAGTGGTATCTTTGCAGGTAGCCTAGAAAAAGAGGAAAATAAGAGACTGAAAATGTAAGATGAATTTCTGAACTTTGTTAGAGGAACCTTCACATAAACCACAAAAACTTGGCTTTTGACTAAGTTCCCAAAAGAAAAAGCCAGTTTCCTGTTTGCTTGGGGTTATATTTTAATGTCTTTTTTGGACTTAGATAATTTTCAAGAACACATGGGAAAAGTCTTGGCTAATACCCTTTTATCCCCAAAGAACTATGCAAAGGAAAATGGTACAGGAATCAATCAATCTAGGACAACACTCCATTTGATGTCAAAACTTTCTCTGGAGATAATTTACAGCCACAATACTGGTAAAATAATTCTGAACATCATTTTACAAAGTTTAGGACAGGAAGTAAAAATCTTGAGACAATGCAACAGGAGAAACACACACACACAAATAAACCACCCTGTTATCTAAGATTAAATCTGACCAGGTTATAACTGAAATAATAGCTAAAAATTTTTTGAACACACTGACTCCAAAATTGCATGTAATGCTTTACGTGTAATATCTTATTTAATCCTAGCAACATTAGATGCTTGGAAAAATAAGGTAAATTGCGTTTCTTTTCAAATGTTTATTTATTTATTTTGAAAGAGAAATTGAGAGAGAGAGAGAGAGAGAGAGAGAGAGAGCCTGAGGGAGGGGCAGAGAAACAAAGAGAATTGCAAGCAGGCTCCACGCTGTCAGCACAGAGGATGACATGGGGCTTGAACCCACAAACAGTGAGATCATGACCTGAGCCCAAATCAAGAATCATACGCTCAATGACTGAGCCACCTATGGACCCCAAAATAAGGTAAATTGTTTAAAGCCCCCAGCTAGCAGGCACTGAAAGCAGGATGTGAGCACAAGTTTGTCTGGTTTCCAAAGTCTTAGCTCTTAACCACTAGGATACACTGCCTAACCTTGATGCTATAATGATATATTTTGGTTAAATTCTCCCCCTGCCACCCCACATATGTTGTGTGCTCAGGCATTATTATCGATGGATTGATAAATGAAAAAGTGCTGTGAAATAGTGAAATAGTTGTATGATATTATATACCATACATGTTTCTCTGTATGAGACTCTAGCAAAAATGTTCTGGGAAGCAATACATGTCAGTTCTTAGCCCACCCGTAAGCCTCAGCATTCTGAACTATGCAGCATCTCCATTTTCTCCGCCCCTTATAACTGACTGCTATTTCTATAATTTCTATAATTTATTATAATGATTATAATAAAATCATTAACAAATTGATCAGGAACTAAAGAGGGAATAAACAGTAAAGAGCCTACAAACAAAAGAATAAAAGGAATATTTCAGAGAAAAATTTGCAATACATTTGACAACTTAAAAAAAAAAAAAAACTTAAGAGAAGTAGCTTTCCCAAACTGACATAAGATAAAATAGAAAATCTGAATAGTCCTATGTCTATTGGAGAAGCTGAAATTTTATCTAAAATCTTTACCCAAAGAAGCCTCTAGAACCACGTAATTTTGCCGATGAGTTCTATCAAATAGTTAAGGAATCTTGAGATAGGATTGAGGAACATCAGTCTCAGATAATCTCTCTCCAAAAGCTTGTTTAATGAGACTAGCATCCTATGATACCAAAATCTGATAAAAACATTAGAAATAAAAATACTGACAAATATCCTACATGAACTTTCTTAACAGAATGTTGACAAAGTCAATTCAGAAATATATTTTATATTAAATATAATATTACATTATGACCATGTTTAAGAGTCAAGGTTCTCCAGAGAAACAGAACTAATAGGATATATGTAGCTACATACAAGAAGATATTTATTACAGGAATTGACTCATGGTTATGGAAACTGAGAAGTCCCACAATCTGCACTCTGCAAGCCAGAGAACCAGGAAAACTGACATCATTCAATCTGAGTCTGAAGGCCTGAGAATTAGGGAGGTTGATGGTGTAAGTCTTGATCTGAGTCCAAAAGCTTAAGAACCAGGAGCACTGATGTCCCCTTTTTTGTTGCATTCAGGGCTCAGTGGATTGGATGATGTACACTCACTCACAGTGGGAAGGGCCATCTGCTTGACTCAGTTCATCAGTTCAAATGCTAATCAGTCCCAGAAAATCCTTCATAGACACACACAAAAATAATGTTTTACCAGGTCTTTTGTCATCCCTAAGTCCAGTCAAATTGATACAAAAAATCTACTGTCACAAATCAAGTTGGGTTTACTCCAGGAATGCCAGATTGATTTAGATCAATGTAATTCACTATATTAACAGAACAAAGAAGAAAAAAACCAATAGGGGCAGAAAAACCATTTGGCAAAAGTCACACTGATGCATGATAAAAAGTCTCAGAAAATTAGGAATAGAAGAGAACTTCTTCAGTCAGATAACAGACACCTACAAAAAAACCTATAAGTAGTTTTATACCTGTTGTTTAAGTACTAAAAACTTTTCCCTAAGATCAGCAACAAGGCAAGAATTTTTGGTTTTACATAGTACTGGACATTAAATCCAATGCAGTAATGCAATGAAAAAAGAAAGAAAGAAAGAAAGAAAGAAAGAAAGAAAGAAAGAAAGAAGTAAAGAAAAAGACACGTAAGGATCAGAAAGGAAGCAGTCGAGCCGGTTATGTTTGTAGATGACCTGAATGTTCACAATCGAATATTCAAGAATCTACAAAATAACTACTAGAACTAACAGGTGAATTTAGCAGAGTTACAGGGATTTGTACCAATATAAAAAAACTAATGTAATTTTATGCATTCAAAAGCACACAATTGAGGTGCCTGGATGGCTCAGTTCATCAACTGACTCAATTTTGGCTGGGATCATGATCCTTTCACAGGATTGAGTACCATCTTGGGCTCTGCTCTGGGTGTGGAGCCTGCTTAAGATCCTCTCTCTCTCCCTTTCTCTTCCCCTTCCCCACTGTCTCACACATGCACTCCCTCTTCTATCTAATAAATAAATAAAAATTTAAAAAGCACACAAGTGATGGGTGGCTGGATGGCTCAGTTGGTTAAGTGTCTGACTTCAGCTCAGGTCATGATCTCGCAGTTCGTCATGGGTTTGAGTCCCACATTGGGCTCTGTGATGACAGCTTCGGATTCTGTGTCTTCCTCTCTCTCTGCCCCTCTCCCCCCCAAAATAAATAAACATTAAAAAAAAAAAAGCACACAAGTGAAAATAAAACCATTTAAAATTCCATTTCCAATAGTTTCAGAAAATATTCTTAAGAATAAATTTGGTAAGATATATAAGATCTGCCGTGAAAAACTAAAAAAATACTGCTGGGAATAATTCAAGAAGATCTAAATGAACAGAAAGATATACCATGTTCATGGACCAGAAAATTGAATATTGTTAAGATACTAATTTTCCAGGGTGTCTGTGTGCCTCAGTCAGTTAAGCTTCCAACTTTGGCTCAGGTCATGATCTCTCAGTTTGTGGGTTTGAGTCCACCTTGGGCTCTGTGCTGACAGCTCAGAGCCTGGAGCCTGCTTTGGATTTGTGTCTCCCTCTCTCTCTTTCAAGCTAGTATAGGTACATCAGGTCCTTCTCACAACTGTCTCATTCCATATTTTCTCTGCCCCTTCCAGTCCAGAATGACATAGTGTCTGCTCATATAACTTTCTCAAAAATGCTGTGGGTCTCTTGTGTCTGTCACAGAGATTAAGTCCATTACACAAGCCCTTCTTCCACAGATCTTTTCTAGATAACCCATATCTACTTTTGTTTCTGATGGTTGAGGAGATTTATGAGTCACACACTTACTGTCTTCAAAAAGCATTTGTATGATTAAATACTCAGACCTTTCACTTCTTCTGAGGTATTAGCAAAAGTTGTCTTGCCACATCCTCCATTTATCTCTACAGCATGCTTTCCTGATAGTGAATCTCTTATATTTAGTATTTTTTACAATCTCAGTAAGCCGAGAATTTCCCAAATCACCACATCCTGGTTCCTTTTAATTTTTTTTTATTACCAGTTTTGCCCTCACTTTATCTCTTTCCTCTCACATTTTACTAATAATATCAAGAAGAAACCTTCAACACTCTGCTTGGAAAGCTCCTCAAGTGAAATACAATTTCATCAATTCTAAGTTCTACTTTTCACATAACCGTGGGACATAATCTCTACCACATATGTAATAAAGAGTCCCTGTCCTCTAGTTTTCAATAATATATTCCTCCAAAACCCTCCTCAGCAGCGCCTTGGAAGTCATATTTCTGCCAACAATCTGTTCCCCACAGTGTAGGTATTCTCAAGGTAATTTATGTTTTCTCTATCATAGTCCTCACTTCCTCTGAGCCCTCACTGGCAGTCTTTAAAATCCATATTTCCACTAACAATCTTGTCAAAGCAACCAAAGTTTTCCTATCAAAAATGCTTCCAGCCTCTGGCTATTGCTCAATTCTGAAGCCATTTCCATATTTTCAGGTATTTATTATAGCAACACCTCCACTCACAGTACCAAGATCTATATTAGTGTTTTACAGCTACGATAACAGAGCACCTCAAACTTAGTGGCTTAAAACAATACAGATTTACTACCTGAAAGTTCTGTAGGTCTCATTGGCTCAAATTAAAGATACTAAAAATCAAAGAGATATTCCTTTCCGGAAGTTCTAGCGGCCCAAGAAAAATGAAAGCACCTGTCTACAGCAACGCAAAAACCATGCACGAGCAGCTTTATCCATAATAGCTCCACACTGGAGAACAACCTAAACGTCCAGCAACTGAACAGATAAATAAAACTGTTATATTCATACAGAGAAATACCACAACATAATAAAAAGAAAACAGACCACTTGATAGGCAGCAATATGGATAAATCTCAGAAACATTATGTGAGTGAAAGAAGTCTTACACAGAAAAACATGTACTAGATGATTCTGTTTGTATAAAGTTCTAGAAAAGAGACAATGAGTCTATGGTGAAAATCATCCAAATGGAGATTGCTTGGGAGTGGGGGAGTAGGTGCAGGGATTGGCTGGAAAGGGATAAGAGGGAACTTTCTGGAGTGATGGTAAAGCTCTATATTATGATAACTATTTGGATATCCAGGTACAGGTACTTGTCAAAACTTACCAAATGAAACACTTAAGACTTATGTATGTAAAAATACATAAATTTTACCCAGAAAACCTCTCAAAGAACTGTAAATAAATATAGAACTCTAGCTAATTATATGCATGCTGAAGTACTGAGAAAGAAGTGTACTGATATTTGCAACTTACTTTGATTTTTATTAAAAAATAAACTGGAATGATGGGTAAATAGAGAAATTAATAGGTGGATAACTATGTGGTAAGCCAAATATAGCAAAATACTAATTGTAGCCTCTAGAGGTATACTATATATACATGTATATATAGTGAATACATATATATAGTGTGTGTGTATATATATATATATACCTTTTCAATTTGCTCTGTATATTTGAAATTTTTCACTGTAAAATGTTGGAGGGAATAAGGCCACTATTCTCTTTCCTTCCAATTGGACCACAGTAGTAGTGAAAATCTAATCAAAGCTTACAAAGACATCTCATATATTATTGCTTCAGCACATAGAGTGTTATGTCTTCTCAACTCCCACATAGCACACATCTCTTAAAAACAGATTTCAAAGATCTCTACAAGCCAGTTGGATGTAGGGAAAAAAATCACTAAGCTTTCCAGAAAATGATGTTTGTCCCTAGTAAGACAGGTACTAAACATTTAGTGCAATTAATGTGATATTATTAGTTTTTGCAGTATCTTTAGAAATTTTTTATGGTTGGAACTCAATGATTCTATACTGGTTCTAACTAGAACAGCATGTTACTTAAAACAATAAGTCATGAAAAATCAAGTCACAACTAAAGACCTGACTTTCAAAAATAGTGCTAAATTTGAGACCTTTAAACACTGCAACAGTTTTAATACTGTGTATGTATATATATGCTTTTGTCCTCCAACTTTAACCATCTACTGATTAAAAATAAGTAAAAAGTTAGCTTCTATGGTGATATTAGATTTTAAACTACTCTAGCAAATTAACTTTTCACAATACTGCTATAATTTATAGAACTCCTGTTAAATAGCTCTTAGTACTAAGTAGCTCCAGGTAGATTAAAAGTCATATCTAATTCTCATTCTCACAAATGAAATCATATTCTACTCACAAAATGAATAGAGTACTTTAAACTAAAAGGTGATTACATTTGCGAAGCACTTTACCAAATGGGAGACATAAATGGTTATTAATTAGAGTAAGTTATTGTTTGACACTTTCTTTATTCTGTTCCTTTTGGAACTTTAAATTTATTGCTTTCCAATTATACAATCTGCAGGAGAAAGTGAGGTTCAGCTCTTTTCCTGCTAAAACACTCATTGTGGTTTAAAAGGTGGAGGAGACACAATGAACTAACAGGCTATCTTGTCCTTTAGCAAATGCAAGAACAGATAAATATCGTGTGAAACTAACTGCATTTGAAAGAACCACCCATTGCAGAATGTTAAGTAGGCTGTTTGCTCCCTTCTCCATGATGGGCAAGACCATCAAAGAGACGTCACAGCAACATAATATCTTCTCACGGGTCTGATTCTTGTAAGAAAAATGCTAGCCATATCAACACTGGTGACAAAGAGCCTCTTCTAGAATTCCATCCACGTAATTTTGCACTGATTCTAACTAGGAAAAATGCTGGGCTGCTCGTGGAATATGGGTGGAGTGAAAGGAAAAGGATCTGGGAAAATTGGTGAAGAGTTTAAAAATCAGTGTTCCAAGGGGTGTGGCAGGAGCTGGGGGAGGTGGTAAGAAACGGCTCTACTTATCACCTGTGGCGTGTTGAAAACGCTTCTAGGGGCGCCTGGGTGGCTCAGTCGGTTGAGCGTCCGACTTCGGCTCAGGTCATGATCTCGTGGTCTGTGAGTTCGAGCCCCGCATCAGGCTTTGTGCTGACAGCTCAGAGCCTGGAGCCTGCTTCGGATTGTGTGTCTCCCTCTCTCTCTGCCCCTCCCCTGCTCATGCTCTGTCTCTCTCTGTCTCAGAAATAAATAAAACATTAAAAAAAATTTTCTTAATAAAAAAAAAAAAGAAAACGCTTCTATATGTCAATGGTGTCCAGTGGCCCCTTCTTCTTCTTCCATAGCTGGGAGGAAACTACTTCCTAGTCAATCTTCTTTGTCTATTAACAATTTATGAGGACATAAACTGCTCAGAACATTAAATTGTGTTTGTATATCATCAAATAATCAGCCACCGTTTCCTATGCACCTTGTGCGTGCAGGGCATTGTGAGAGATGGACGGACATGAAGAGGAATAAGGTAGAGCCTCTTCCCCAAGCAGTTTATAGTTTTGAGTGCCTGAGCAGAGTCTAAGTGTGATCTACAGTCTGACAGTTTGGGAACCTGAACATCTGACTGCCTCAAAATCCAAGATACGGACGAATGATTCACCAGAGTGTTCAACCTGCAGAAGGATCCCTGCTAGCTGTCTGTGGCCAGAAGGATTAATATCTCATAGCACGGGATGCCATATCAGACTCCGTCCTTCTCTTACTGTGCTCTTAGCTTGGGTCTTCTTGTGTTTGCAGTCAAAAGCATCTTAGCTGATACCTTACACCAATTGTGTTCAGATTACAATACCTTAATTATATTTCACTTGTAAAAGGAAGGTATAATATACCATTCCTAATTCATAGCGCAGTTAACTTTCAGTTGATGATCACAGTGAAGGTCATATCCATGGTGAAAAGAAGGAATTCTCACATGGCAGATGTTTCTGGTGCCCGTGTCACTTTCCCTTGGCTCACCTCTGACTGAAGCCACAGCTGTGGTGGACAGTTACATATGAGTTACATCCCATTATGTACTGTCTGCACCTGTTTTTTTTTTTTTTTTTAACATTTATTCATTTTTGAGAGAGAGGGAGGGAGGGAGAGAGACAGAGAGTGAGTGAGCGTGAGCAGGTGAGGGGCAGAGAGAGAGGGACAGGGGATCCAAAACAGGCTCTGCAGTGACAGCAGTGAGCCCAGTGTGGGGCTTGAACTCACAAACCATGCGATCATGACCTGAGCCAAAGTCAGACACTCAACCAACTGAGCCACCCTGCCAGCACCTGTTTTAATCAAGTTCTGCCCCAACACCTTCTCCCAAATAGGTACTAAGAAGTGTAAAAGATTGAATGCCTAGAGGCAGTCTTCATTTGATGGTGAGAAAGAGCTAGAGGATGTTTCAGCCTGGTCTTTCAAGAAGAGGATTTGGGAAGTGTTCTCTACAATTCTCCAAAGTCCTTGAGGGCCAAAGCTCCATTGCACGCCGCAGAGGCGTCCACTGTGCATTTAATCTTTGCTTTTCCTTCTGTCTCTCTTACTCTCTTCGCTCCCTCACTCTCACATCCCAGGATCATCTCCCAAATAAACTACCTGGACCCAAGACCTTGTCCCAGGCTCTGATTTTAGAAGAACTCATACTGAGAAATCTAATACTTAACTTCTTTGCATGTTAGTCAGAATCCTGTCTAATAATGGACTACTCTTTATATGATCCTGCCCCAAATAAAGTGTTTATATTCGACAATGACATTCGTTTCTTAAAAATCCAACAGACATCATGCTCTACGGGGATTACACTAAAGCTGGACGCCTAGCTCTGATGACAGTCCGAAGCCTTGCGTGGTGTCTTATTAACAATGCAGGCTAGGGGCGCCTGGGTGGCGCAGTCGGTTGAACGTCCGACTTCAGCCAGGTCACGATCTCGCGGTCCCTGAGTCCGAGCCCCGCGTCGGGCTCTGGGCTGATGGCTCAGAGCCTGGAGCCTGTTTCCGATTCTGTGTCTCCCTCTCTCTCTGCCCCTCCCCCGTTCATGCTCTGTCTCTCTCTGTCCCAAAAATAAATAAAAACGTTGAAAAAAAAAATTAAAAAAAAAACAACAATGCAGGCTTTCCCCAACTTTAAGCTGGCCCCAATCCTAAACATAGCTTGTAAATTGATTGTCTGCAACTTGAAATGTGTTTTCTAAGCGAAAATATTGCCTTTTCCAATAGGAAGTGTTCCAAATGACAACGCAAAGGCCCAAGGCAGAGAATTATCTACTTGTGTTCTGCTTTGCCAACAGATATGTAAAACGGTGAAGGAGCTGACTTCTGAAGGTTTCTTTTTGCAGAGGTGACTATGCTTCAAGGGGTAGTAAAGAGTGAGAGGGACAGAGTGCCAATGTCAGAGGACTGGTACATAAAAGGTAGCGCTGACCGGAAGCTGCAGTTGGGAAAATATGACTATAAATAGCTGTACGGGGTTAGATTGTATCTCCTAAAATTCCTGTCCACCTGGAACCTCAGAATGTGAGTCTATCTGGAATCAGGGTCTTTGCACATATAATTTGTTAAGTTAAAACGAGGACACAGTGGATTAGGATGGGCCCTAAATCCCATGGCAGGTGTTCTCGTACGGAGGCCTTGGGAAGACACAGAGATGCACACACAGGGAAGAAGCCCACGCGACCACTAAGGCAGAGACTGGAGTGAGGCGGCTACAAGCCAAGGAATGTCACAGATTGCCAGGAGCCACCCGACACTGGAAGAAGCAGGAAGGATCCTCCCTTAGAGCCTTCAGAGGGCCCCAGCCAACATCTTGATTTCGGACTTCCAGCCTCTTGAACTGCAAGATAATACATTTCCATCTTATTAAAATTTTGGTAATTTTTCTGGAAGCCGTAAGAAACTAATATAATAACTAAGAAACACTGGAAGCTGGGTCTTGGATCAAAAAACACGATTAATTTATTTTCAAATATCAGTTTTCTCTTCCATTCTGAGTGTGGGGGATGGGATTGTATCTACTTCCTGTTCCTATAGCTGCCAAGTAGCTGGAACTGAAGAGAATCTCTCATTTTACTTGCAAATGTGCGTAAAAGGTGGTGCGGTATGATGTAAAATAGTGTAATATATAATGCATATCATATACATCATATGTGTGTATATATATATATGTATATATATATATATATACATATATATATATATCATGTCATGTTTAAAGTCAGGATTAAATCCATCTAAGAATGCTTCTAGTAATGGGAATGATGCACATTTATTGATTGCTTACTGTGTGACAGGAACTGTATAATTCATTAATCTTCACAATAACCTTATTATAGGGTTGGTGCTTTTATAGTCCCATTTGCCAGACAAGGAAACCGAGCCTTGCCTCAAAGCCACATGGCTGCTAAGTGGCCATAGCCAGGCTTTGACCCAGCAGCTAATTCTAGAGCCCAGACTTCTCACGTCTCTGCTATATGCTTCGTGAACACAGGGATGCCACACGGAATGACTCCTTTAAGCAAATAAAATGTCTCAGCTACTCGCTTTACTTCTGACCCTTCTGTTCACTGTTGCCTGGAGTCTGTCTCAACTGACTCTGCTGGACAACTTGCTCTTGATTAGAATCTTAGAACATCCAAAATCTGTCCTGCTTGGGAAGTCAGCGATTCAAGATTTCATTACCTAAAACAGATCTGTATACACAGGTGACTCTTGAGACCCCTGGATGTACTCTGCCATGAAATGGGCTTCCCTGAGGTGTATGGGCTCAGTGACATGTCAAATCATTTTTACCTTTAAGGCGCCGAGGTTAGTATTTGTAAAGTAAACTTGCCAAGGGCACCTTGTTAGTTCTCCCAACTTTTAAAAACCTTTCACTGTTTCCCTTGAAACTATAAGATAAAATTCAAGCTCCTTAGTATGTTCTCCATCAGAGGTTGGCAGACTTTTTCTCTAAAGGGCCAGATGGTAAATATTTTAAGTTGGCTCTGTGGTCTCCATTACTCAACCTTGTGGTAGTAATGAATGAGAAAGCAACCCGAAACGATATGTAAAAGAATGGCCGTGGCTGTGTTCCAATAAAACTTTATCTACAAAAACAGTATAGGAGCCAGATTTGACCATAGCCAGGTAGGCTAAGGTTTGCCTATGTTACCGTCATTCCAAAGCTGAGTGTTGCACGGCCTGAATTATGTGCTTCATTCCAGTCACGCTGAAGTGCTTGTTCTTTTCAAACTCACATGCCCTTTTATTCCTCTGCATCTCTGCATAAGCTATTCTGTTCATTTGCATGCCCTTCTCTGTTTCTTCTCACGTGGGCAGTCAAGTTAGCAACCTTCCCGGGATAGCAGACCATTCTGTATGAGTGGCAACATTTATGCCATTGTATTGTAATTATTCATTAATTAACATAAAATTATCCTTAGTTGTGATCACAAATGATGACTCCTGGGACCTCAAGGAACATACTTGCTTACTGAATACTTCTGGCTAGTGCACCTTCTGTTTCTGTTATTTTATATTACGTCGGTCAAAGCCTGGTGGAATATGTTTGTTTCCTCTTGCCTATTATCTTTGACCGCTAGGTAGCTCAGAACTAAAGGAAAAGCTTAATATTAGCAATCAAGAAGACTTTACAGCATGCATATATGTTCCCCTGTACTTCACCCTAGTCTGTCTCTTTAACTTATATTTTCTATAATTTTGCATTTTGCTATTTTATTGTAGGCTTTTTTTTTAAAAGCTACATCAAATCTTTGTATAATGAGGGGCACCTGGATGGCTCAGTCAGTTAAGCACTTGACTTGATGTCAGCTCAGATCTTGATCTCGGGGTCGTGAGTTCAAGTTCCACATTGGGCTCTGTGCTGGACATGAAGACTACTTAAAAAAAAAAAAAAAGACTTTGTATAATGGAAGTTGGATTTATTCCTTCACATATATTCACATATATTCATCCACAAATAAATCACTAGTTTTACTCCCTTTGATCACTTTTTGTACTTTCTCAAAGAGTAGAAACTACTGTGTATTTTTGCCTAGAACACAGTGGTGTACCTCATGTATTTGACACCCAGAATGGGTCATTTCGTAATGCTCCTTCCCCCAAAATTATTTTTAGGGAAAATCATGAAATGAAATAAGTAACAACACTGTTTGTGTGAAATTTTTCTTTTCATAAACTTTGTATCACAAGCACGGAAGAAAGAATGCCATCGGAAGTGAGGTACAATTACTGGGAGCCACTAGGAACTTACTTTCAAAACACACAGTGTATGAACTGCATCTGGTATGTCAGGGGCAACTGCATCACTGTGAGTTCTACAAATTAACTTCTACGCACAATGTTATTTAAAGGATAAATAACAAAATGTGTTAACTGAGGCTTCCTGTCTATGATTAAACTCAACAGTAATAGCGGCACTCTTCTAGAATTTAGACCAATAAAATACTTCTTTGAGGAAATGGATTTATCTCTCAAATTGTGGAGAGTTATCTGACACATGGTGATAATAAGAAGTAACCCACCCCTTAGAATTCTTACTTTTAACTTCTCCACAAAATATGTGTACTTCCTGCAACCCATCCATACTCGGGAACACCGTTATTAGAAGCCCAGCTGGAGGACTGACACTTCAGATTTGGAAGTTTCATGTTGAAAGTACAGCGAAATGGTATCCACACTGCTTTGCTGGGGTGCATTTTTCTTTGAGTTTTGCTAAATAAATTCCTACTCATGCAATGGCTGGTCATCTCTACGTGTCCTATCTCCAAATCTGGGGTCTTCCAATAAGCTTAGATATTACTTTATTTAAGAATACAGGATAGAATACAAATAACATACAAAATATATGTTAATCAATTGTTTATGTTATCGGTAAGGTTTCCGGTCAACAGGCTATTACTAATTAAGTCTTTGGGGAGGCAAAATTACACGTGGATTTTTTGCTGCGCAGGGGGTTGACACCCCTAACCCCCTGTTGCTCAAGGGCACGCTGTACAAAGGTCCTATGCCATAATTAACATTTAAGAACTGCATAGCCCTCCCTCTAGCTCACTAATGTGAACACCCGTAGACTACTACAAATGTGGAGGGGGTGCAGATTCCGTTCAAAGGAATTCAATCTGTTTTCCAAGGATCTATTATGATTAGGCTACATGTGTCAGTGTATCTACCCGAGGACAGATTTTAGTTGTTGCTGAATTATTTTGCTTTTGCTCTATTTAAAAAAAAAAAAAAAAATCGAATCTTGCTCTCCTGGTTATCATTTGCTTCTTTCCTTCTCCTATAATTGAGAAATGAACAACACTCCAGATAACCAAGTGCCCAGTAGCATCGTTCCATTTAATTGAACCAGATAGTGGAAACGACTGCAGTCATTCTATACAGCTTTTGCATGTTAGGAAGCCATTTTTGAAACATGCCTGCACAAATCCTGTCGATTATCCCCATTCTGTGAAAATTGCAACTTCACGAGATTCTCATACTTTCAAGCTGTAATGGATATTGTAGAAGATCCCAAACTCTTTACATTTCCAGAGGGATATTTGAAATTGAGCTGTAACAAACATCTCTCATTAGTGTTAGGGGTACCCGTACCCTGACCCCCTGAGCATTACCTATTGTCCTCTCTCCAGCAGATAACGAGATGTGGCATGTACAAGATGGGCTTCCTTTCCTCCTGGCAGATCCTGAATGAAGCCAAGGGAAACAGTTACAAAACAGAAAATTGACTATGATGGAACACTCTTCGGTGCTACATCTGATATGATTAACAATTTATTTTGGCAACACCCGGGATGGGTTTCATATGGTTTTCCTGAATTCAACAGGACTCCTGCCAGCAGAATCAGGAACACTGAGAAGCAATCCAGGCTGAGGGAGGGAAAAAAAATATGCCATCTTGCAAAGCGTTTCATAGTGTTGACTCTGTGATCTGGAAACCAGCCATTGCTCAATCCCTCTATTTCCAACTGCTCTTCAACTCTTTCTTGCCTTCCTAGACTTGAGTTGATGGATGATTTTATAATTAGCAGGGTAGATAGCCTAGAGGAGAATGCACTGTAAGAAGGCAGATGAAACATGTGGCAGCCAAATATTTTGCAACATATAAGTATTCTTAAAATATGGATGTTTCAGCCGAGTCATCATCTTCAAGAAGCACAATTATGTGATACTGTGGATTTCAGAGTTAACTCTTCTTAGAGAAATTTGCTTTCAGGCTGAAAGAATGGTTGCTCTGTTGTAGAGGAATGCTTCTTTTCCCGAGTTGTTATTTCTGTCCATAAGGAGGGACTTCCACTGGCATAACATTCTTGGGTTTTCTCTGCTCCCTATTCCTTATTCTTCCTCAGGATGAGATTGAAAGGAGGGACCGGAAATTCATTCCTGAACTCCTTCCTTGGGGAGAAAGCCCAACTGCAGAGAGCATAAGTCACCATTGCTCTCAGACAAGCCGTAAGCCTGCAGGGGAAGAAGCTCATATACTTGTACGTGTAAGGCATGCTCTTAAATATTAGAAAGTATTAGGAAGTCCACTTATTTTTAGTTTTTAGCTACATTCTTAATATTAGTATCGTCAGTAATAAAGGTGATGTTTTGGTTCTCTACCTGCCCTAACCTTCTGTTTTATCTCTCAGTTGGTTCCAAATAAGGGCAAGACAAAGTGGTGTTGATTAGTGGTTCCCTACAAACACCAACAGATACTTAGCTGGTAGTAGGTTTTATTTGATAGAAAATACGTTTTCCCATATTTTTCTACTTACTTTTCCAGATTTATCAGTAGATTAATATTGCCTTCACTCTCCACTAAATTAAAAGAAATAGCTTGGTATTCAGTTTTAGACTTGCATAGGCAAACAGACCCTCAGAATCAGTAAGGCAGTAGTGAAAAATCATTTGGCTTTTACATTTTTCTATAGCCTTGGCACGTCCTCTTATTCATTCAGAGCTCCAGGATTAATCCACATTTCCCTTTACTCTTCCTGTGACTTAGATCTCCGGGTCATTTTGGAGGATATAAAATCCTGTATCTCTAGACAGTAGTTGGATGGACTTGAAATTGGCAGTGAGACTCTGTGCTTTGATTGTGAATTGAGAGGTCAGCCAAGGAGGGCATGGCCACAGTTAAATAAAATATTAAAACTAGAGAGGAGGAGAAGGAAGCCAAGAAGGAAAGGATAGCTCCCAACCTTGATGTGCAGTTAAGAAATGTGCAAGTCAGAGGCGCCTGCGTGGCTCAGTTGGTTAAGCCTCTGACTTCGGCTCAGGTCATGATCTCATGGTTCATGAGTTTGAGCCCTGCATCAGGCTCTGTGCTGACAGCTGGGAGCCTGGAGCCTGCTTCAGATTCTGTGTCTTCCTCTCTCTCTCTGCCCCTCCCTCGCTCATGCTCTGTCTCTTTTTCTCTAAAGAAATAAATAAAAACTAAAAAAAAAAAAAAAAAAGTGTGCAAATCAGTGTTTGAGGTGATAATATATTTGAGATTTTCCAGTATCAATGGATACCAATAAATGAGAATATCTGTCCATTATCATAGCATCTAACCAACCAGTCAACATATAATTTTTTTCCAAAGCTCTTTCGTCCACATTATCTCATTTGCTCCTTGCCCTGTGATGTTGATTTTTAAGAACTTGGCAAACTGAGGCTCAGAGGGATAGAGTAACTTGCTCAAACTTGTCTAGCTATGAAATATTAGAATCAGATTCAAATTTATGTTTTCTGAATCCATGCCCAGTGATCTTTTTACTCTGCTACCACTGCCTGGTCTGCTTGAGGATACCTCGAAACTTTGATATGCTTAAAAGAAGTTGGAAAAACAACTGGGCTTGAAATAATTATATTTTCTTATTGCATGTGTCATGGATGACACAATGGATTGCACTCCATGATTTGAAAGGTGGCTAATATTCCTTTGGTTCTATGATGCATAATGGTAAAGAAAAATGATACGGACTGATATTGGAGTCCTGGTAATGTAGTATCATTCCAAAGACAGCAGGGCCTACTTCATGAATCTTTGTCTTTCAAATTTGAAAATTACACTGTGCAGGATATATCTTTTTGGGTATAGGTAGCTAAAATCTAATGTCAGTCCAGTTCCATTTTTATTTAAAAAAAAAATTTTTTTTTTTTTAACGTTTATTTATTTTTGAGACAGAGAGAGACAGAGCATGAACGGGGGGAGGGTCAGAGAGAGAGGGAGACACAGAATCGGAAGCAGGCTCCAGGCTCCGGGCCATCATCAGCCCAGAGCCCGACGCGGGGCTCGAACTCACGGACCGTGAGATCGTGACCTGAGCTGAAGTCGGACGCTTAACCGACTGCGCCACCCAGGCACCCCTCAAGTTCCATTTTTATGTACATTTAATGGGAGATGAGGACATCTGATCCCGGTGAATGGAACCTTAGTGCTCTAGGGTACCAAGAGGATTTTCCAGAGCACTCATTTGCTTAAATGAAGAGTTGTTCGTTTGACCTCTCATGTGATTAAGAATATCTGGGGTGAGGCTGGAAACATCTGTGTGGAGGCCTGGAAAACAACGTATAACAGACAGGTATCAGACTGTCAGTGGGTATTCATAGCTAACAGCTAACTTTACATCTGTCCTTTGTCCCTCACTCCCTAGATGCCTGAGGCTCTCAGCTCTGCTTATCCTCTGTCATCTTTTCCAAACAATCCAAGCTCTTCCTGCTCTCCATGGCCCTGACCGTCTAAATGTACCCTAATGCCTCTAAATCTCAAGCACCAGCGCCATTTCCACATGGAGTGTGAGGTCAAGAGCTTCCATTGGGAGGATAATAATGCTTGAAATGCATGTAACTCTTGATGCATTATAAAGTCCTTTGATGTATAAGATTTTATTTGTTCACAATTACTCCATGAAATAGGCAAGAAAGATATTGTTCCCATTTTATAGATAAAAACTTTGACATTCACAGACGTTAACAAGTGGCCAAACCACCACCAATGGCTCTTAAATACCCATGGGAATAACTCCATACTGCTGATAAAATAAATTCCCTTCATTGTAAAGCAATTTTTTTAAAAAAACTCATAAAATTATATTGTCTATTGAAGCTAACACTGTATCCAAATGCAATAAAGTCACTATATAAATGTTTTGCTTAAAAGGACAGCACCCTAATTAAGAAGACTGTTAAAAGGATGGAGCATATGAATACATCTATTACACAGGATTTACTAGAACTCACTGTACCCACAGGAATAAAGTGGGACCAGCTGTTTCCCAGAACATGGAAATAGCCATATGAAGTACAAACTGGATTTTTTAGTGATTCTTGTTAAAAATTGAAGGTGCCTGCACATTACCTTAATCCCTTCTTACACTGTGTATCAGTCAACCAATGGTTTCATAGCACCTCACCTTCCTTGTCCCAGGCTCTGTACGTGTGGGCAGGCTGTCATTGAATATCTATTTCACACCTGCATTTGTGGGGGCAAAGACTCTCCACCATCGGTTCTGTCCTCTTCTACAATTGGCATTTTGTTTGAAAAGCGTCTCTGCTTTTCATGTCTATGAGTCCACATGACTCAATACCCAAAGTCCACTGCTACTTCCCATTCCTTGGGGGCAGGGGATCTTAGAGTCCACAAAGTGCTCTTTTTTCGTCGTTGTATGTTCTGCCTTTGGTGCCTTCAATTGTGGCTGACATGCAGCTAATCGCCAACAGTCGTGGGCTCTTGCACATCTGCTTTACTAGAAAAGTATTTGTCAACACGATGCACCAGCAAGGCTTCTACCTACCTGGAAAGATTTCATGACTTACTTCTCCTTGGTGTTGGGTAGTTCTGTCCTGGCACCAAGCGTCATAGTTGCAAAGGTTATGACGTAGTACAATCCAGACAGCAAGGCAAGACTCTAAGCCCATCTGCTCCAACAAGAAACTTCCAATTGGCCCATTGTCACTGGTTTCCCTGGAGGAGTCATCGAGCACTTAGGGATTTGGTTCAGTGTTACTCTCTGTGCTGCTCTCCAGGTAAAGAACATTTTTCTCCAGTTGCATCATGTGTATGGGTGTGGAAAGCTGAGTCAGTGACTCTGGCTTCACTCTTGGGGTGCTGTATCAGGTTTTGCACAGGAAGAAGAAAGTCATTGTAAGCATTTCAAACAGAAAGAGTTTGGTTTAATACTTAATTGGAAATTAAGTGCTTACAAAATCTTTGGAAGGGGTGGAGGAGTAGAAATCAGGGGACCTTTTGGTTTTAAGACCAACCGCTGTGGCTACAAGGCAGAAGTCTGGAAACTGCCGCTGCTACCGCCACCTTTGTTTCTGCCACTGGTGACCTGGCAGCGGGCGTGGAGTATGGCCTCCTCTATTTATTTCTCTTGATGCTTGCTTGTCTGCTGTCCTGGTTGTAGGAAAACAGTCTCCATCTCTCTTCTGCCTTCCAGATGTCGTCAAAGTGCATTTCGCAAGTAGAACTTAATCTCACCCAGAGCCCCAGATGCCTTCCAGACCCCAGGAGGTCACCTCACATAAGTGAAGGTAGGAATAGATGCCTCATGTCAACAAGTAATAACCAGCATGATGCTCTGGTTGCTGTTTAGTGGCTTTTTGCAGGGGAGTCTAAGGTAAGACTCCTTCACAAATAGTGGTTTCAACTGGACTCCACTGTCTCAAATCCTAGCTAAATCTCAGAGTTCCTGAGGAAAGCTCCAAAAGTGATATGCCTCAACATTTTGAAGCTACCCAGGCTCTCCTCTGGCTCGTGGATAGTTTGCCAATTCCTGAGGGTTTGTCTGTTCTCTGCAACCTTCCATATGGTGCAGGCAAAAATAAAACAGGATTTGGAATCATAAGACTGGGGGTTGAGTTTGACCTCCACCACTTTTTAACAGTTCTTTTGATATTTCAGAGTTTCATTTTTCTCACTCAAACTATGAAGAAAATGAACAGGTTATTATTTGATGTGAGGGCAGGAAGAGATTGGCAAACTGTAAAGTTTGTTGTGGAGACTGGGAGTAATGGAGGTTGACAGGTTTCTGCTCCATCGCTAGCCCAGGAGTGGCTGTCAATCTGAGGATCACCTTACCCAGGGACATATCCCTCCTTGGTGCAGGCTGTGTCTGAAGATGGGGCAATGAAAGAGGTGGGGAAAAACAAAAACAAAACAAAACAAAACAAAACAACCAACTCAGTCCCTTTGGCTCAATTCAGGGCAACCCTAAAGGACTCCCTAGCTCTATAGCTCCCTTGGGATCAGATGAGGATTCTACTGTAACAACACAATTCAGGCTCTTCCACTGCCCTAGACTACATCCCTCGCCCTTCACAGATGTTGATCCTGAGGCCACTCCACCCAAAAATCTCCTGCACACAAATCTCTGTCGGTTTCCTGGGAAACCCAAACATAAACACTGGCTTAGCAAAAAAAGTGTTTATTAAAGAATATGAAGTAGCTCATAGAATCTCCAGGATGGCCAGCAAGCCAGGCATGGAGAATGTGCTCTAAGAAAGAATGTTCCATGACTCCGTAGACAGCTCCAGTGGAAATGCTTCTACGCCTCCCTGTGCAAAGACTCTATAGTTTGCATCACTGACACTGCTAGGACACCGGACACACCATTGGGACTTCTGTTTCTCCTGATTCTGGAGTGAATGTGGCTGCAACTACCTTCTCCAGAATGGATTGGGTTCAGGATCTGTCACTTGCCTCTCCAGCTTCCTGGTCAAAGTCGGGGATGGGCATATCTGATTGGCAAAAACCACATCACCTGCCTACACTTTGGGAAATCTCTAGAAGAGTGGACTCATGAAGTGGGAATTCTTCCGATGTAGGAAGGAGACTCAAAGATGATGGACTCCAAAAAGGAATGGCAAACCCCCATGGAAGCATCATTGTGATGTTAGTTGTAGAAATATGTAGTGAGGGGTCCTGGCAAGCAGGGAAATTGTACTTAATCAGAAGCTTTGGTGAGGTCATCATTTTAACCCATAATCAATTTACAGGATCATCAGAGAAGCTATTTGGGTTGGAGGGACTTTATTGCCTTTGGAAAAATAAAGTAACCTGAAAGTAGAGGCCAAAAAAGGGTACACAATAAATAATAATAATAATAATAATAATAATAAAAGAATCCTAAATACTTGATTTCCCTAGGGTTCAGACCCAGCCCTTTCTTTTGTGTACAAACAAACACTGTTGTTGGTTCATCTCAATCCCATGGCTTAAGTACCATCTTTGTGATGATGAATCCAACATTTATAGCACAAATCTTGAGTTCTCCACTGAGCTTCAAATTCATATACCCAATCTTTTCTACTTTGATACCTAAAAGGCATTGATAAAACTAAAATATAAGTCTTGATCCTGCCCCAAATCTACCTCCCTCCCACTCTTCCATCTCAGTGAAACTCCTTGCTTCCATTTCCCCATTTTTTAAAAATATTTATTTATTTTTGAGAGAGAGAGAGAGAGAGAGACAGTGCAAGCAGGAGAGGAGCAGAGAGAGAAGGAGACACAGAATCTGAAGCAGGCTCCAGGTTCTGAGCTGTGAGCACAGAGCCGGACGCAGGGCTCGAACTCACAAACCAGGAGATCGTGACATGACCTGAAGTTGGGCGCTTAACCGACTGAGCCACCCAGGTGCCCCTAACTCATTCTTTACCAAGATGGTCATGTAACTCACTTTTTATACTAAGTGGACTGGGAATAAAATCTAAATGCCCTGCCAGATACGACAACTCACCAATTCCAGCACTGACATGGACCCTCCCTCTGATCTCATTTTGATGGTGCTCTCTTTGTTGCTGATTACACTCTTCCTATCACACCAACTCCTTTTGGCTTTGGGGCCTTTATGTTTATTATTCCCAAGCTCAGAAGTTTCTCTGTCTCCAGGTTTTGCGTAGCTGCATCCTTTCCTTCAAGCCACAACTCAAATGTCACTTTCTCAAGACTGTGCTTATCTAAAATAGCCATGTCCCTCCGAGTCACTTTCTGTCAGATCACTTTGCCGTATTTTCTTCATAGCATTTACTATCATCTGAAATTATGATTATCGATTCATTGTCTTTCTCTTTTGTGGAAATACAAACTTATTGAAAACTCCAACCCAAGAGTCTAGAACAGTACCTGGCATATAGTAGGCATCCCAGAAATATTTCTTGACTGCACTAACCTTACTTATCAATCTGTCTTGTTTACAAAAGTCTATGGCAAGGATTTTTAGCCTGGGTCCATGTCTCCCCAACAGGTCTCTGAAGAAAATTCGGGGGGTTTGTGAACTTTGGTGGAAAAAGTTTACATGTTTGTTTTCACTAACTCCTAACTGAACCCAGGGCATAGTAGCATTGGCGGCGCCTGTGACCTTATCACAAATATAAATCAGAGATATTTTCATATCACATTACATTGTATTAGATATCTCAAATGATTGCTAATGCTCATGACTGCTTCAAAATTATGATTATACTCACTGCTAGATTGATACGTAATGCATTAATAAAATAAGTGCATAGAGCATTGTATTGCCAATTTTTAAATTACACAATTAAAATTTTTTAAATCAAATTAAATAGCAGTATAAATATTCAATTGATTAGTTTTTCTTATAATCCTATACATTTTATACATCCGTCCAAGAAGGAGTCCATGGGCTTCCCCAGGGTCCTAAAGGGGTTCGGGACACATAAAAGTCAAGGGATAGTGCTGTACTGTCCAATATGGTAGTTACCTGCCGCGTGTGGCTGTTTAAGTTTAATTTTAAGTGAATTAAAATTAAATTAAATATTCAGATCCTCAGTAGCCCTAACCACATTTCAAGTGCTCGATAGCCTTGAGCCACATGCTTGCTGCCGGTGGCCACCATAGCGGACCGTACAGAACGCGACCATCATTGCAGAAAGTTCTTTCGGGTAGCACTGGTCTAGAGCTTACTGCTTACTTCCTGATCATCTGTGCACTGCCACATGCACCTTCAGCCCACCCCCAATATTATGGGCACCATTTTCAAACAGTGACACTGGGGTTGGGTTGATGCTTGCTGTTTTCCTGTTTATATTTAAGCCTTTCCTCCATCACCAGTCTCTGCCCTCCCTCACGGTTCAGAGCGATGAGCTAGCCAGGGCTGTGTGCAGTGGTCCCCCCCTTATTCACGGGGGACACCTTCCAAGACCCCCAGCGGATGCCTGAAACTCCTGATAGCACCAAACCCTAAATATACTGTATGTTTTCCTATGCATACATACCCGTGGTAAAGTTTAATGCATAAATTAGGCGCAGTAAGAGATTAACTACGATAACCAATAATAAAAGAGAGCAATGATAACAATATGCTGCAATTAAAGTTGTGTGAACGTGGTTTCTTTCCCTAAATACCTCACTGTGCTGCGCTCACCCTCCTTGTGAGGATGTGAGATAAAATGCCTACCTGATGAGACGAAGCGAGGTGAATGGTGTAGCATTAGCTACTCTTGACCTCCCGATAGCACCTCCTCAGAAAATGATCGTCTGCTTCCGGACTGAAACCTTGGAAAGCAAGCCTGTGGATCAGAGGGGATGACAGTCTCTCCTTTGTGTCATTCTCAGGCTCCTGCCTTGATCCTGAGCAGACGCTATAGCTAAGAATAATTAAAGACAGCAGGAACTGCTCAGAATGGGGTGACTGGAGACATAAGGCACTGTCTACCTGTCCCCTGACCGCAGAGGGGATAGTGGCCATGCTGGGACAGGGTTGCTCCCCACCCCACCCCTGCCGCCCAACTGGGGCCTGAGAGGAAGTCCCAGCTAGAGTGCCAGGGAGGGCTGCAGGGGGCTGAGGCAGCAGGGAGGACCTTGAGTCCATCCAAGCCAGGAGACCACAGGCTACAAGGGCTCCAGCCACACACTTGAGCAGTGACCTTCCTCTGAGCAGTCTGGGCTAATAGACCAAGCACCCCTCCAGATGCCAACTAGCTTGTAGCTCTGGACTAGCACAACTCTAGCAGCCTCCCTCTCCCCCAGTGGCCCAAAGTCTTTGAGCTTCCCGCCCAGATACCATCTTGAAGAGAAACAGTGAGAGTGATGTAAATTGGAAAAACTGACTCACTCAAAAGAGATTGCTTACTGGAATAGCCTGAGTCTAACAGATTGGACTAAAATTCGGTTCTACCCACACCCCTCATTAGTCAGTGGTGTGGGGATCAGGGGACACTTAAGGACAATTCGGTCAGTTACTGAAAGTCAAGAAGCTATGTTTTCTTTGCACATCTGAGGCTGGTGTGAGCGTCTGAGATTGCACTCGACCCGTCCTGAATCACAGAGGTTCCTGCTTGGGCAAACTTGGACCTAAGACATCTTCTGGCCGTGAGTGACTAAGGACCCCGGGAGACCTCTTCAGCTAAGGTGATGAGGAGTCATTTACTGGAGCAGTGACTGATTCCAACGTCATTGCACCTTTTCCATCTCCCTGTGCCCCCACAGCAAGATTGCCCAGTGGCCCCTGGTCCTCCAGGCCTCCCAGCTTCTCGCCAACCCTACAATACACACATTTCAGGGACCCTACCTCTGTGTGCTGCTGAACGCCCATAGGGAGAGCATCCTACTTCTCCAAAACAGGAAGCAAAGTGCTTTGTCTGCAGGTGCTGGAGGAGGCAAGTATAGACAGACAACCATCCGGGTCCCCCTTTTCCTTCTAGCAGTGGTATGTGTGTGTGTGTGTGTGTGTGTGTGTGTGCAGGATATATAAGAAAGAGGTGATATGGAGAACAGAGCCAGCAGGAAGGTATACACATTGCTTGAGGCTAGGTCTGCTGGCTAAGAAAGGACTAGAGAAGTTGAAGTTTTCAGAAGATTCCTTCCCCAAGCAGAATTTCACTGGCTTTGTTTCTAAGTCTAACTAAATAGAGCATAAAAACCAAATTTAATTGGCTAATAGTTTCAATTGTATGGGTGTGCATTTCTCTAAGTTCTGCTTTGTCCTGCGTCAAAGAGTGTCCCTCCAAAATTCACATTCACCCAGAACCTCAGAATGTGTTGTTTATTTGAAAGTAGTGCCTTTGCAGATGTAATTAGCTAAGATGATGTCATACTGGGTTAGTACTCCCTAAACTAATATGACCGGTGTTTTTATAATAAGAGGAGCTGACACACAGAACACCACACACACACACACACACACACACACCCCACATGTGATGACAGAGGCGGAGAATGGAATGATGTGTCTGCACGCCAAGGAATGCCAAGGATTTCCGGCAACCACCAGAAGCTAGGAAAAGTCAAGGAAGTATTCTCTTACAGGTTTTAGAGGGAACACGGCCCTGCTGACATTTTGCTTTTGGACTTCTGGCTTCCAGAACTGTGAGAGAATACATTTCTGTTGTTTCAAGCTACCCAGCTTGGGGTCCTTTGTTACGGCAGCCCTAGGAAATACAGGGTAGGATCATGGGTGGATCATGCTAATACATGCTTACTTATAAATAACACATGCTTGTGAGCAGGGGTGGGGCAGGGATCAGAATCATGTAACACAGAAGCCCAGCCTAAAAAGGAACACTAGTCTTCATTAACAGTTCCCTCTAACATTTAAGCGGGGGGGGGGGGGGGGGG